>NC_090663.1:904887-1556653 GCF_013368605.1 Nyctibius grandis | reverse complement strand
GGAGGAGAATAAAAACCCTTAAAAAGGCTCATTTCTCTGTGCTGGGCTGCAAAGGGAGCCCGTAGGATGAGAGGAAGCAGCCTCAAGTTGTGCTGGGGGAGGTTTAGATTGGAGATCAGGAACAATTTCTTCACTGAGAGGGTTGTCGAGCATTGGAACAGGCTGCCCAGGGCAGTGGTGGAGTCCCCATCCCTGGAGGAATTTGAAAGCCGTGTAGATGTGGTGCTGAGGGACATGGGTTAGTGGTGGGCTTGGCCTTGTTAGGTTTACGGTTGGACTTGATGATCTTAAAGTTCTTTTCCAACCTAAATGATTCTCTGATTGTCCCACATTTGGTGTGATGAATCCCACCTGACTCTCTGGAACGTGTTTGTACAGTGCCAGTGTTGTAGATCCCAGATCTGTGACTCAGGCTGTAGGCAGGGTGAGGATAATAATAATTCTCCAGCAGTTGTTTTCTTAGTGATGAATTTGCCTCGATAGTTAGTGTTCTTTGCCCAGCCCTGAGGAATGAAACTCATTAAGCTCTCCTTGTTGATGCCCCTTTTGCTTACGGTGGTCTGAGGTTGAAGAGTATCTGCTCATTGTTGGATGCTCTTCTTGGCCTGTTTACCCTTATCCCACTTCGTGACCTGCGGGAAAGAGTTCACAGATTGGCTAAAGCCATTTCAAAACTGTAAAAAACAAACCCTCATTAGTTTCCTAAATCTCGTCCTCGTGTTGGGAATTTGGGAGATTGGATTTAAATCTATAGCAACATTTAATTTCATATTCACAGCGGGGTGGTTGCTGTAAGTGGAGGAGCGAGTTCATCTGCAGCACCAAATTGAATCTGAAAGTAAAAATGCTTTTATTACCACCAGCCTCACAGCGGTGTCTTTCCCAGACTCATCTTTTCTGCTGCAAAAGCTGCTGCTCTTCCACTTCATGGTCAAATCCTTCCATCAAATCTACAAACAGAGGCTGCAAACCCAAATTTGTCATCTACACAGATGAACTGTATCCAGGCTATAAATACCCGAATCCATGGGGCAGGACCAGCAAAGCCAGGCTTAAGACTGTCTTACCTTTAATCTTAAAGCCACCTGTTTTAGGCTGCTTTCCCATTTCTGGAAGCATTCAGATTTTGCCAATATGCATCCCAGCACTTGGAAAATGTATTAAAAAAAAAATCATTCAGTCTTTCTTGAGGGGGGAGAAGATTAAGGCAAAACCCTCATCGTTGCCCAGACTAAGAAGAACCACCGTGGCTCTCTTGGGATCAGCGCTAGACTCACAGTGGCTGAGGAGAAGAGGAAGGGCTCCTGCTTGGGGTCTTGGTGAAAGCCTCGTGGGGCTCTGGAAATGCTCCCTGGGTTTTGAAAACCAGCACTCTACTTATGCAGGGCTTGCCCAGCAGTCGTGCTGCTCAACATCTTCCTCTCAGCCTCCAAAAAGACGAGATGCGCTGCGGATGCATGTATAATGTAACAGCTTGCAAAATATGTTCTCCCATGCTTTGCTTTTCTTTCTTTCTTCTTTCTTTTTTTTTTAAAAAAGCCCCCAAATCACTATTTGCTGGCAGGTTTTTGGCTTTGGCTGAATTTTTTTTTTTTAATTTTGCTGCATTTTTGGCTGAAAACTTTTTGGCCAGGCATTGCTAAAGACTTCCATTTTCGGCCTAAAATTCCTGGTTTGGGGCTGTTGGGTTTTGTTTGCGCATTTGGGGGTTTTTTTTTGGATGAAAAAGAGAAAATATTGTAGGGGAGAGTAATATGAAGACAGAAGTAATTTCTTGTGAATAGGTTTGTTTAATTAATAACCCCAGTTTTGCTTAAAACAAATTTTGATGGAAATTCTCTGACTATCACTACTACCCAACCATGATGAGGCAGCAACTCTCCTCCGTGCTGTTTATATTAACATACACAATGACTTAGATCCCTGCAAAACTGTGGAGAGCTCTGGATTATTCAAGTGTTGGAGGAGGCAACAAAAAAATGGTCCATGGTTATAAGAAACTGCCTGCTATTTCTTGCTTCTATTAATAGCTCCTTTATAGCCCAAATGTTTGCAATGGAGTGGGGTGGCGTAGTTTGCACAGCTTCTGGGAGGAGGAATGAATTGCGTTGGGCCAACCACCATCACTGATATTTGGCTTTTTCCTAGCTGGGTGAGAACTCCCAGCTCCGATGGTTTTGTGCTAGATGGGGAAAATGCCAGTGAATGGTGTAAAAATGCAGGTAGGGGCATTTCCAGAAGGACTGAATGGCGTTGCTGTGGTTTCTAGCCTGTCTTTTGGATGGAAAGGGTTTAAACCCCACGGTTGAGTTCAACCCATTATTTAAACCCAATGGTTGGGTTCAACCCTTCATTTAAACCCAACAGTTGGGTTCAGCACAAAGGTTGGATTCAACCCTTCATTTGAACCCAACAGTTGGGTTCAGCCCAACGGTTGGGTTCAACCCTTCATTTGAACCCAACAGTTGGGTTCAGCCCAATGGTTGGGTTCAACCCTTCATTTAAACCCAATGGTTGGGTTCAACCCTTCATTTAAACCCAACGGTTGGGTTCAGCCCAACGGTTGGGTTCAACCCTTCATTTAAACCCAATGGTTGGGTTCAACCCTTCATTTAAACCCAATGTTTGGGTTCAACCCTTCATTTAAACCCAACAGTTGGGTTCAACCCTTTGTTGCATGAAGGCTTGAACCCAACACAGCTAAACCCTGTGGCGTGGGGTGGTTTAGTTCTCAAATGCTTTTGCAATCTGTCCCCACGAAGAGCTCTGCTGCTGTCTACAAGCTGTGGCATCTGCCCTGCTCCTTGTAACTAAATGTTTCCGCTTCTCTGTTTTGTTTTTTCTTTTTTCCTATCCAAAGGTGGGCCTTAATGTTCTGGTTCAGAGAGCAAACAAGTTTACCCCCGCCACTCGTCTCTTGATCCAGAGGTTTGTGCCATTCCCTGCAGTCGGTAAGAAATAACTCCTTTTCTCTATACTCAAAGTGTCAGCTGTAAACCTACCAGTGGATAAAAGCCACTGGGATGGACACCTAACTCCTGCCTTCCTGCTTTATGCCGTTGCTGCCGTGTCCCCTCGGTGACGGGTCCCTGAGTTGGTGCAGACAGCGATGGGATGGTGCAAAGCACCATTTTGGCAGGAAAATGATGCAAAGCTTTATCAAGCTGCACTTTCCACTCTCAATCAGTTTAAAAAATGATCAGCGTTGACTGTATAAGTTTGAGAGCATTTAATTTGCAAGATCTGGTTTGAATCATGTCGTATTGAATCTTTGCTGAAGCCCATGGTTACAACGTTCAGCAAATGATGAGTTATTTTAGCTGTGAAAAAATCACCAGTGGTGTTAGGGTAATTTTTTATATAAACTTGTTTATTTATAAAGATGGTGCAAAAATTGTCCAAGCATGGAGGAAATCAGGAAGCAAAGGGGTTTTGCTCACTGTTGCAGGTCCCTTTTCAACCATGTTAATGCAAAATGAAAGTTTTAAGCTTTTCATTTGCTGTGCAAGGGCCATGCCCTCAGAGCTTTGCTCGAGGATGCCGAGCCTCTTTACCTAGTTGTTGCTCTCGTGTTTCTCTGGTCTTTCTGCTCCTTTTTTTTTTTACAGAGAGCTGGTTGCTTTGACCCTCCAGCCTTCAGTTCCTGAGTTGTTGGGTTATTTTTTTCCATTTTCTGCCAGAAAAACGGCTGCTTGCCCTTTCTTATTGCAGTCTACAACTACCTGAAGGGAGGTTGTAGTGAAGTGGGAGTCGGCCTCTTCTCTCAGGCAACTAGCAACAGGACAAGAGGACACAGCCTCAAGCTTGGCCAGGGGAAGTTCAGGTTGGACATTAGGAAGAATTTCTTCTCAGCAAGGGTTATCAGACATTGGAAGGGGCTGCCCAGGGAGGTGGTGGAGTCACCATCTCTGGAGGTGTTGAAGAAAAGACTGGACACGGCACTTAGTGCCATGGTCTAGTTGCCATGGTGGTGTCAGGGCAATGGTTGGACTCGATGATCCCAGAGGTCTCTTCCAACCTGATTGATTCTGTGATTCTGTGATTCTGCAAAGCAGGGCATGGTGGGGATTGTGGTCTGTAGGTTGCGCTCGATCTTGTTTCTGAGCCCTTTGCTTGTGCATAGGTGATCTGTGGACATTGTTATTGTTTTCCCGGAACTTTCCTGGAATATATTTTTAGAGGGTTTCAGCTTTCTTTTCATTTTTATAACCAGGAGGGCACTAGAGGTGACTGCAAGACCCAGGAGGGAGCTCCGAGGCTGGGTTTGAGTCAGAGATGCACGCGGGAAGGCTTTGTCGCCACGTTGATCTATTTTCATACCAAAGTGTAAGGAGAAGGAGGTTACGCTTGTGTCAGCATTGATTGAGGACCCATAATTAATTTGTTTAGCCTGTAATTAATTCTCTAGCTCTTATTTTATTTGTGTACTGTCATGCTTCATTATGTGCCAGGACATCAGGAATCCTCCCACTAATTGCTGTTTTGTGGTTTTAAAAGCTGCGAGTTATTGGTTTGCAGACCTGGACAAACTGTTTAATTAAAATGCGTCTTCCCGTTGCTTTTGAACCACCAACCCTCAGCAAAAGGGCAGAATTGCACCTTTTCTGTGTGAAAAGCCAGACGCTGGTGTAAAGCTCTTGCTCTGCTCCCATTAAGCAGTTTTCCCCTGGCCCTTTCCTTGCCTCCCACTAACCTTGACTGAGCTGTGCTGGTTGATAGCAGCTGGAAAGCTGAAGGTATGCATCAAAGTTTTATGGTCTCATCCCAAGGGGTCATGAAAGATGGAGACTTGGGGAAGTGTAGCTACTGCTTAGGTGAAAGGCAGCCTGGGTCCCAGCAGGGATGTCAATAAAGAGTGTTGTAAAGCCTTGGGAAGCTGAGGTAGGCACTGGGAAAACTGGTCTGTGGGTCTTACTGCCCTCAGAGATGCTCCACATGTTGTGTCTGTATTCTCTGGGTTATGTAACACTTGTCTTTGCCTGATAAATTAAACCATATCTGTGGAAATGCTGCCTGTAGGACATATTTAAAGACTGGACTTGGCACTTAGTGCCATGGTCTAGTTGTCAGGGTGGTGTCAGGGCAACGGTTGGACTCGATGATCCCAGAGGTCTCTTCCAACCTGATTGATTCTGTGATTCTGTGATATTTAACATAGGTGATTCCTCCTTGAAATCCACTTTCACCATGGAACCCCGAGATGAGTGCAGGGCATGGGGATGTGTCTGCAGGGGCCTCCAGACCTCACTCGTGATAACACGGGCAGTTAGGAAAGCACCCAGGTAGCTGTTAGCAATCAGAGCTCCAACTTCTCTGATCCCCATGTCGCAGCTGGTGACACTGGAGCAGGGTGCTGGGAGGTCGGGCTGCGCCCTCACCCTCTGCCAAAGGTAATTTGTAGTAGCTGAAAATCACAACCTGTCAAAAAACCTTGACAGGCTGGAGAGCTGGGCCTGTGCGAACCGCATGAACTTCAACAAGGCCGAGTGCAAGGTCCTGCAAGTGGGAGTTGGCCTCTTCTCCCGGGCAACTAGCGATAGGACAAGAGGACACAGCCTCAAGCTTCACCAGGGGAGGTTCAGGGTTGGACATTAGGAAGCATTTCTTCTCAGCAAGGATCATTAGCCATTGGAAGGGGCTGCCCAGGGAGGTGGTGGAGTCACCATCTCTGGAGGTGTTTAAGAAAAGCCTGGCCATGGCACTTAGTGCCATGGTCTAGTTGCCATGGTGGTGTCAGGGCAATGGTTGGACTCGATGATCCCAGAGGGCTCTTCCTGTTACTACAGGAGTAGTTTCCAGGCTATAGTATCACAATTTCTTTCCAAATTCTGAAAATCAGATTATATACACATATATTTATTTATTTCTCGTTCCCCCTTGTATTTAAGACTTCCATAAAATCCAAGTTTACCCATAATTAACAGCATTTTCTACGTTCTCAGTGTTTTGCTGAAATAGAACGGGAGCAGCTAAGACAGTTCCTTGTCTCAGACAAATGAGTTGGAGTCAGGTTTTGAATTTGGGACGTGGTCAATGAAGCCCTAATAGATCCAGAGACTTGGAGAAGCATCTGGCTGTGGTGGGAACTTCAGGTCCAGACCCAATCACGAGTCTCACAAGAGCTTTGTGCCGGTGCATCCTGGCTTTGCCAGAGCATCGCTGCTGGTGTGTTTTTATATGTTCAGTCTTGACTGAAAGCTAGAAGGATGGGGCGTGTGAGTGTTAAAAGAGAAAAAAAAAGAGGGGCTAAACTTGCTTTAAATGAGATGCCTGTTGTCTTTTTTATCTTGGATTAGGGAGCTGAAGGGTTGGTAACACAGATATTTTGATAGATGGGAAGAGTGGTCCGGTAGCTTGAATATTAAAGAGAGAGACAGAGTGTGCGTGTGTGTATGTTCCTCTTATTCTCGAGTGTAAGGAGCATTTGTCACCACAAATCATCCTTGATTGCAGAGAGCTGCATTCGTATAGGGCTCACCCACCCACCACCCTCAAAAAATTAGACATTTGTTAAATGACATGAATTGAGATTAATTAGCGAATATTAACCCATCAAGCAGTACAGAAACACATTTTTGGAAGCGGTGGTGCTTGCAGCAACAGTAGGTTTGTGTTAGTTCTGGTTGGAAAGTTTGCAACAAAATGTTGGGGGGGGCTGTGCTGGAGAATGGCAGTTTATCAAAACCCAAACTTTTGTAGGAATTAGCAGCTTTTCTTTGGAAAAATTTACGAAGTGCCTGGGACCTGGAGAGGAGCTGCATCTGGGAAGGATGTTCCTCAACCCCAACTCTAACACGTTACTCAAGGAGCAGAATTTGGGGTCACCTCGAGAACGTGACAAAACACAGGCTGGGCAAGGAGGCGGGTGTCAGAAAGGGTCCCAGACCTGCTCCCACCTCTGCTGTGAATGCAGGGCTGACACCTGGGAAATGTCAACTGGGAAGCAGAGCCATCCAAAGCGCTGCTGGTTTGTGTCATAGTTCAGAAGATTGTCGTTAAAGCAAAGAAACAGGTCTCTAACTCTAGAAAATAAGCCCTCAGAGCCGTTTTCCCCCTAAAACATGTGAAATAAGGGCAAATAGTCAGCAGAAGCCTCACTAATGGGTTACATGTCCATGGAAGCAACCCAACCTTGTCTTATTTGATAAAAAAAAAATCCGTCCTCTTAAGGGGTCAAATCTAAGCTGTCCTTTATAGCTCAGTGAAACCCCTTGCAGTGTGTTTCCATCACACCTGCTAAAATCTGTTATTTAAGAAGAGTTTGTCTTAGGACTTTGTCTTGGCTTAGGAAGGGGAGTTAAGACCAGCTCTGGGCTCTGGAGCAAGTCCAGAGGAGGGCGACCAAGCTGGTGAAGGGTCTGGAGGGTCTGACCTATGAGGAACGGCTGAGGGAGCTGGGGGTGTTTAGCCTGTAGAAGAGAAGGCTCAGAGGTGACCTTATTGCAGTCTACAACTACCTGAAGGGAGGTTGTAGTGAAGTGGGAGTCGACCTCTTCTCCCAGGCAACTAGTGATAGGACAAGAGGACACAGCCTCAAGCTTGGCCAGGGGAGGTTCAGGTCGGACATTAGGAAGAATTTCTTCTCAGGAAGGGTCATTAGCCATTGGAAGGGGCTGCCCAGGGAGGTGGTGGAGTCACCATCTCTGGAGGGGTTTAAGAAAAGACTGGACATGGCACTTGATGCCATGGTCTAGTTGCCATGGTGGTGTCAGGGCAATGGTTGGACTCGATGATCCCAGAGGTCTCTTCCAACCTGATTGATTCTGTGATTCTGTGTGATTCTGTGATTCTGTACCATCAGAAGAGGGAGCTGTCAATCAGTTGGGTGACCAGGACCAACTGGCAGCCCAGTGCAAGGACCTGTTTGGACTTAGTAGATCAAAATGTCAGGTGAAGGATCACTGTGGAGGGTGGGAGCATGTGCAAACACCAACGTCTGGAAATGCTGGTCTGTCTTTGAATCAACATGGTTCAGATCCCTCGCAAGTAAAAGAAAATGGTCTTGGTTATTATTCTCCTCTTAAGAATCACAGCTTTGTCTTGGGATAAGAGTGGCTCCTTGACTTGCAGAAACTTCTTGGCAGATTGATGGAAGCAAAGCTGCAGGGCTGTCACGGCGAGCAGACGCCTGCCATTTGGTATTGACCGGGGCTGCCTTGCTAATCATCGTGCTTTTCTCATCCTCAGCTAGTGCCAATATCTGCAACGTTGTCCTGATGAGGCACACGGAGCTGGAAGAAGGAATTGATGTTTTGGACAATAACGGAAACATCGTCGGGTCTTCCAGAATCGCTGCAAAACACGTATGTACCTGTGATGTTCCTGGCGAACGCTCGGGTGAGCTTGTACGCAACTGGCCTTCGGGCTCGATGAGTCTCACAGCTGTAGGAATCAACGGTTTGAAAGATCTAGAAATAGATAAGCTGTACCCGGGAAAAATGAAGCAGTATCTTTGCTTCGTATTCAACATGAGCAGCTTACAAGTTTCCACAAAGAAATCCTAAGGCTGTGAATGTATCGGAGTAGTACAGGATCTTCCCGATGTCAGTCTCAGCCTCTGCTCTGGAGACAGGCTGAGAGAGCTGGGGCTGTTCAGCCTGGAGAAGAGAAGGCTCCAGGGAGACCTTCTAGCACCTTCCAGTACCTGAAGGGGCTACAGGAAAGCTGGAGAGGGGCTTTTGACAAGGGCATGGAGTGACAGGATGAGGTTGAATGGTTTTAAATGGAAAGAGGGGAGATTGAGATGAGATATTAGGAAGAAATTCTTTGCTGTGAGGGTGGTGAGACCCTGGCCCAGGTTGCCCAGAGAAGCTGTGGCTGCCCCCTCCCTGGCAGTGTTCAAGGGCAGGTTGGATGGGGCTTGGAGCAACCTGGTCTAGTGGAAGGTGTCCCTGCCTGTGGCAGGGGGTTGGGACTAGATGATCTTTAGGTCCCTTCCAACCCAAACAATTCTGTGGTTCTATGATATGATTCTATGAACTTACACCTTTTTCTAAATGAGTAAAACTTCATTTTCGAGCTGAGTAGCTTTTTAACCCTTGCCGTGTCAAAACTGCATTAACTGTTGCCAACCAAAGCTTTGTGAGGGTAGCCAGATGTTTTCATCCTCGTCCTAACACCTGGTTTGTTTTCCCCTGTAACCTTCTACCCTCTGCCTGCCATTATTCCCTTTTGTTCCCTTCTTTACACAGTTTTGTCTTCTGAGCATCATCGGATTGTCTGAGGCATGTTGTTTCCAAGTGGGCTTTCATCTGAAATGTAAAGCATGTACCCAAGCGCACGCCCAGGCAGAGGAGTTAATAATATAATGCTTGGCATTTCTCTCACTCCTTCTGTCCAAGGCTCTTAAGGCACTTCACAGACAGCAATTAATGTACAGATTTACAGTCCTCGGCAAGAAATGGGAGATCTCTAATATCTCTCCATATTGTTGTTTAACAGGGAGATTAAAACAGTCTGTTGAAGGTTTCGGAGATACTTATTTGAGCCAGTTTTCCTCACTTACATTAACTGGCTTCAGGACCCAGCTTTCCCTCTCCATCCTAATGGTCGAGGGGAAAACAGACAACAGAGAAAATAAATGTTAAAATGAAGGTGCTGTAAGTGTGATTTAGGTGGAGTTTAAACACCAGATTTGGGACTTTGAGAACTTCTGCTCAGCTACCACCTATTCCCAGTGCCTCTTCCTGAATAGCTTAGTTCTGGGTTTTATTGTAGAAAATTTGGCAGATCCTTAGTGTAACACATCTGCACCTCTCTGAGACCTTCTTCTCCCTTTTGGGAGGATCAAGTACTCCCAAGCCTGGCCATATGCATAAGTTTCAGCATTTCCATCCAAAATCTATAGTCTCCTGTGCCTATGTTTGCCAAAGACCCATGCGTGGTCACAGTGCTTGGGGCATGCCCGGTGGGTGCTGGCAAAGGTGGTTGGAAGAGGTCAATGAAGACACAGGGGTGGTTATACACCTTGCTAGAGCACCCATGAACTTCTCTAGGTCTCATCTCGGGGGATTTATACGTATCATGCTACCAAGCTGTTCTGTTTGCTGCTTCCCAGTGAATCTTGCCAAGGAGAAAGCACCAGGGGAGGGGACAGCCGTAGCTCCACAGTTGGGTGTCTTCCTGGGAGAGGAGAATCCTGTGTGTTAATGATGCTCTGCAAAAAACCACCAGTGATTAAAAAGCAGAAACAAGTCTTGGAGCAGGCAATAAGGCGCTGCATTCCCCCAGCACGTAATTGAAATTGAAACTCAGTTAAGGGAGGAAGGGGTGAAGCTGCTGCTCAGCCCATACTGAGATATTTCACCTTACAGCATCTTCCAGGCAAGTGTTTGGCCTCTCTTTCTTCCCCCAGGCAGCACTATCATATTTGCGTAGGAATATGACAAGATGTTGGAGCACTTTTGGTCACATAAAGTGAAATCAGGGAAGCTATTAGGTGTCTCTGTTTCTTCCACTGGATTTGTGACCAAGAATGGGCTCCAGCCAATCGTTTGTAGCAACAGAGTGAAAATTGGTTGTATGCAAATAGCTGATAGCAAAGTTGAAAGTGTGTGTTGATACATCCAACCAGCCAAGCCATTTCTGTGCCCACGCATTGATTGCTCAGCGCAGGTACATCCCGAGATTTGTTTTAAATATCTTGGGTTTGTTTGTTTTTCCTTTTCAGGCACTGCTAGAAACAGCCCTGACTAGAGTGGTCCTGCCAATGCCTATACTGGTTCTACCTCCGATTATTATGTCCCTACTGGAAAAGTAAGTGTTGGGTAATACGAAGCGGGGGCTTTTCAAAGGGAAGGGAGAAGCCTCAAGCTTGGCCAGGGGAGGTTCAGGTTGGACATTAGGAAGCATTTCTTCTCAGCAAGGGTCATTAGGCATTGGAAGGGGCTGCCCAGGGAGGTGGTGGAGTCACCATCTCTGGAGGTGTTTAAGAAAAGCCTGGACATGGCACTTAGTGCCATGGTCTAGTTGAGATGGTGGTGTCAGGGCAATGGTTGGACTCGATGATCCCAGAGGGCTCTTCCAACCTCATTGATTCTGTGATTCTGTGATTCTGAGAAAAGAATCACAAAGTTATTCATTGATATTTCTTAGCATTGGTCCATCAAAGGCTTTTTTTTGCTTATTAAAATGTTCATGTTCCATAATTTCTGACCATTGTTGTAAGCTGTTAAAGTGTTATATATCGTGTGTGGTTATATATTCATATGGTTATTTAAAATAATTTTTTGAGAGCCCAGCAGTTTGAATAACCCTATTCTATAGGTTGATGTGAGCCAAAACTCTCTGGTTTCAGTGAAAAATTGTCCCTAAGTTTTCAGTTCTCCATTTAGCAAACGTTAGAGCTGCCACATGGGGTCAGACTAAAGGTCTTGGCTTGTGTTCAACCAGCAATTGGGACCGTAGGGACTTGCTGACCCCATCCAGACCACCCTGGCCACTGCTGTACTTGCTTATGCCCTGTTTGAATCATAGAATCATAGAATGGTTTGGGTTGGAAGGGACCTTAAAGATCATCTAGTTCCAACCCCCTTGCCACAGGCAGGGACACCTTTTCTCTAGACCAGGTTGCTCAATGCCTCATCCAACCTGGCCTCAAGTGGGTTTGAACTCACTTGTTCTTTCTTTCAATAACGCCCCATGGCTTGGACTTCCCCAGAAGAATACACGCTTCACATCTTCTGCGGAAATTTGCTTTCCATCACTGTTTAAGCCAGAATCTCTCCTGGCAGATGTCTCCGTGGAGCATCAGTGCTAGGAGAGTTGGCAGAAAAGGGCAGGGTTATTATTTCATGTCCAATTATCTCCTAGCAGAGTTCTTAATAACAAAAAAAAAAAACCCAACCTGCCCTGTCTGTTGGCTGTTCTCCCACCTGGCTTTCCAACACCTCTACTTTTCTTCTGCCCAGAGATCTGTTGGGAGCTGTTGGGTGCCAATGGCTCCTTAGGACACCCATCAGCGGCTCATTAGGTGTGAATGATCTGTGGGGTGGGGATCACCTTGCCAACCTCTGGGGACTGATTAGTGCATTGAAAGATGGGGGTGCTAAAGGGCTTTGCTACCTTTGTCCAGACAGCCAAGCTGGAAGCACTCTTTAAACAAATCTGTTGATAATGGCTGCTCTAAAGCACTCCACTGACAAAGTAAATAGCAATTAGTGTGATTAGGGATTGACCCATAGCTTTGGTTAGCCTTGTTTACCCTTGTAGAAACACCCCTGGGCAATTTTCTCTCCTTAAGGGAAGGGTCGGGGCTGCTTCTGTAAATTTGGAGCCTGATTTTTAACATCCAAATTTTAAAATATAGATATAGTCTGGTACCCCTCTAGCACCTAGAGCCTCTCACCAAGATCAGTTCCTCCCATGGCCTGGGTGTGGGGAGAAACAGGGCAACAAACTGTTTTGGAAACTGTAAAGTAAGTTCTTTCAGGCCTTTTCGCCCAAAATACACTGTTTTCCTCTCTTTTTCAAAGGGACTGTGATGGTTCCCTGCGGCAGGGCACAGCCTTGGTAACACTTTCTGCAAGCCACTGTTTGGAGACGGCTGCTGGAGACACACAAGGAGTAGATTCCAGTCCCCCTAATTTTGTGCAAACCTTTTGATTTTTCACTTCATGCTCCTCCTTGACCAAAGCTCTGCAGCCTCTTTCCTGCTCCAAGACCCTGTGTCACCCACACGGTCCCCCCCAGCCCATGATCTACCCACAGGATCTGCTGGGGAGGTGCTCAGGAGTGACCATGCCTTACCCTGGAGTACCTTACCCTGGAGTACCTTACCCTGGAGTACCTTACTCTGGAGTACCTTACACAGGGCTTGCTCAAAGTCGTGTGTAAGAACAGGGATTGTCACTTATCTTTGTACCCCAGGATCTTGGCAGCTTCCTTACTTCAAGTTCAGCCACCTGATTCTAGCCTTTATAATCCCATCAAAGCTGCTTTGCTGTTGTCAGTCTAGAGGACTTCTGTTTTCATCTGTCCACATGCCAGACACTCCAGAAATGCCACCAGTTTGTGATGTTCTTACTACAGAGCTCTTTCTTTTCACCCTTCTGTCTCACTGAGGCTTTGCACCGAAGTGGCTGTGTGTGTTACTGCTGGCTTACACAGGCACTGGTTCTGGTCTGACCATACATTGGTGATTAGCTCATGCAAGAAAGGTCACCCCAAACTATTTTATTGCTGTAATTCAGAGGATCTTTGCTATTCTGGTTATCAACATGAAGAGACAAAAATCTTTATGTGTAAAAATTCAAAGTTTGTAGGAACCTGGTCTCTCAATTATTGTCTCCGACAGGAAACAATGAGGACCATCGTGGGCCTTGCTAAGCTTAAATAAAACTAATAGTAAAATTTGCTTCATACTTGGGGGCATCATAACTTCTTGTATTGATATGAGTTTTACTAAATGCACGTGTACTCTGTGCAAGATTTATCGAAACTAATTTTACCTGTCAAGCAAATGTGGACGTACAGGAGATATTGCCTTCAAAAAGTCGCCATATTGACCAACAGAAAGACTTAATTCAGGTTAGAGAGAGAATACTTTCCTTCCCACCACCCCCAAATGAAACTCTGTAGATGTAAAAATACCTGGGCACTGCTTTTGCCTGCCTAAATTCTCCTTAGAGCTTTGTGCCTACCATTTCATTTTCCATCAAATAGCCTTGGATTCCTGGAAGCCTGTGAGTGAGGAACAGCAGGGATAGGGAGTGGGGTGCGGTTTGGCCACGCAGCTAGAGGTGGTGGTATGTAGGACATGGAAGTGTCCACCTGAGGTGGAGAGCATCCCCTTCCATAGCCGAGGGATTCGCAGTCCAGGTGTCAACTCACAGATCTTTTAAAGTGATTACTGAAGGACACAGGCAGAGTGGGAGTTGTCCTCTTCTCCCAGGCAACTAGCGATAGGACAAGAGGACACAGCCTCAAGCTTCGCCAGGGGAGGTTCAGGTTGGCCATTAGGAAGCATTTCTTCTCAGCAAGGGTCATTAGCCATTGGAAGGGGCTGCCCAGGGAGGTGGTGGAGTCACCATGTCTGGAGGTGTTTAAGAAAAGACTGGACATGGCACTTAGTGCCATGGTCTAGTTGCCATGGTGATGTCAGGGCAATGGTTGGACTCGATGATCCCAGAGGGCTCTTCCAACCTGATTGATTCTGTGATTCTGTGAAACCCTATTTTGGAAAAAAACTTGGAGCATTTGGTGGAAAGATTAACTTTTTTAATTTAGTAGAATTTTAGTCTGACTAGGGCGTTTTTAATGGGAGTCATATCAAGGCATGCATTATCAATTTATTTATAGAAATCCTTACAGTGTCTATAAATGAGAAAGAAGAGAGTGACAGCTTATTATTTGGAGGCTGGAGATCTGGAATCAGAAGTCACAGTCTGGATCCTCTCCTGAGCCATTTGCATTTGGGGTTGTGGCGAAGGAGGAGAGCGCTTCTCCTGCCTTGCATTGAAGTCCGGGTGGAAGTGGGCGACAGTGCTGTGCTTGGGTGGGAGTTGCACGATCCCAGGAGCAAGCTGCGTGCTCCCAGCAGTGGTTTTTGGATTCGTAGAAAACCCGCTCCCTCGTTCTCGTCTCGGTACTTGAAAAGTTTATTTTAAGTGGCCAGTTCCTGGTCGTCGTCTTTCCACTTGGATCCAGGTCTTTCCTCTCTCTCAGCCATCTCTCCATCTGCATGTTTTAACTCCCCCAGCTGCCTCTCTCGTCTCTTGTGCCATTTTTTTCAGCTCTCTTGGCTTCTCTCGTCTCTTTGCCTGCTGTGTATTTTAACTCCCAGGGCCGCCTTCTCTGCTCTCCAAGCGATTCAATGTTACCTCCCACTGCTGAGCTCCGCAGCGCGCCATTCTTTCCCCATGTTTCATGCATTTCCTGCTGCTTGGACGCTCTGTTGAAGCAGCTAACGTATAGAATCGATGTTTATTTTGAGACTACATATGCCACGCGGGGAACACGGTGTCAGTTATTTTGTGCAGATGTATTCTCATTTAAGTTTTATAAATAATATCTGTGTTGGCAACTTTAATACGGAAAAATATCGTCTTGAATGAAGACAACTCATCTATGGGATGTAGCTGACTTCGGAGCAGACAATGGAAACTTCATTAGTACTTCCGTGTCACAGATGTGTGGGGACAACTACATCCACTGCGTTAAGTTGGACTTCTCATCCCTCAGACATTTCCCTTGATTCAGATGCTTCTGCAAATCCTTTTGTCTGGTAGTTATGATGGCATTTGGGAAATGGTGCAGGTTTCTCCCAGCCATCATCCAAGACTTCTCCAGTAGTCTTTGTCCAGCTTCCGACTTCTTGCAGAGCCGAAGGCCATCACACAGCTGGTCTATGTGTAGAGCGTCCAGGTCTGTGTCTAAGTGCAACCACAGGTTCCCCTGTAGGCTGAGCTCTGTGGTGGGAGAGCCCAAATCCAGTGGTACTTGGTTCATGTGGTCTGGACAAGTGGTGGAGAAGCAGACCACAGCTCAGTCCACCAGCAATGTGTGCTGTGGATACTTTGAGCTAATAGCTGGCAGTGGAGATTGAAGAATGGAAGAACATAAGCTCATCTCATCTCCTTATCCTAAAGCCTTTTCTCTGCCTCACAGTACAAGCAACCTCAGAGGATCTGAAGCGCAGCAGAAGGTCTGAGGATGGGCTCCAGGAGCTCTTGTATGTCAGGCTAGACAAGAGGAGGCCTTAGAGCTGACTGTGCAGTGTTTGAGGAGGAGAGATAAAGCTGGAACTGTTGGCAATGGGCAAGAGCTGAGAGAGAAACGGGAAGCAGGATAGTTGTGTCCATGAAAGAGGAGCGTTCCTACTCTTTCTTCATCTCCACACCATCCTGATCTTGTGGCAGAGCTGCCTGAGCATCTCAGCATCCTCACGCAGCAGTTATCAGCACTGTTTTCCTGTAAAGCTCATAAAATTAGAACGCTCCCAAGCTGGATCAACATTACAGAGCTGCTCTGTCTTAGCTAAGTCAGTCTAACCATGAAAAATGGATTCTCTTGATGGATAGCCAGAGCTCAGCCCATGGTTTTGTGGTGCTGGAAGGGAGTTTTCTTCAGCTTAAACCATGTTCTTCACTGCAGAAATGTGTGTGAGGTGGGAGGCCCTCCTGGACCTCGTGTTCATGGCCTTTTGCTGGAGATATTCTCCTTCTGGCAGCGTGTGCAGAACGTTTCCTATGGGTGCTCTTCCTCTGAAGTGCAAAGTCTCTCCGTCCAGCTAAACCCTGGCTGAAGTTTGTTTAAACTAAACAGCTGCCAGCAGTGACACCTTAAACTGCTGTGGCTGTTTCCAGAGTAAACAGTGAAACTGCTCCTTTAATTATGTCAATCAAGCACAAAAATCCCCCAACCTCACTCGTTTTGCATCTGCTGTGTCCTCTGGAGGGGGCACTGCGGCTATAGCCAAGAGTAAGAGAACCTCCTTGGTGAGGACAGCGGTGGCCTGGCTGGACAGGACAGCAGACAGAGCTACTGGTCGCTAGAAGAGCTCAGGGTTCCCAAAATGACCCAAAATGAGGGAGAAAAGCTCAGAAACACCCTCTGCAGACAGCAGAGAGACCTGACGAGCTCTCTGAACCAGAGCCATAGTATGGTGCTGCCTCTGGGAGGTTCTCAGCAGAACTGGGATCTGGACAACCACCCCAAAGTTTATTTGCACATCAGAGGGGTGTTGTGAACCCTGAGCTCTGAGGAGCCGGGGGTTACCCAGAGCTTCAGCCTCCAGCGCTTTCCTTGCCCCGCCGGCGTCCTCGACGTCTTGCGATGCATGTATTAGCTTTGAACCTGTTTATACCACACGCTACAGAAACCCCACAGAATCTGTCAGCTGGGAGACGTTGGTTAACTCCTGTCATATTTAGTTTAGCATCTGACACCTCCTTCTAGACGAATACAGCTCTGGTTCACTGAACCCGATAACTCCTTTTTAGTACAGCAACTGACTTCCATATGGAATAAATTACAGCACCTCTCGAAAAACGCCAGAGGCAGCTGCCAAATTATGCAAAATTTAAACCACTAATGAACAATGTGATGAAAGTTGAATGAAGGTGTATTTACAAGATCTACAACACGCCGTCTCTGCGGAGCAGATGTACTGTCTGTACAAGTATGCGTGTGTCTGTGTATGTACCTACGTACAGGCACGCTCATGCATATGGAGACGTTCCCCTGAAGGTCTAGCTGTTCTAGGTAGAGCCACTAACAGGGAGCGCTACCTAGGATCGGTACGCCAGCAGCTCCCCAGTGTCTTGCTGCCTTTTTCATATCTGCTAGGCAAGTTTTATGAAGGCAGATTGCAGGAAGAACAGGGATTAGGGGGCTTTGAAGGGGGGTAAAGAAACAAATCTTTCAAAATAAAAGAAGAAAAAGGAGAGAGGAGGAGGGAAGTATTGCACAAATGCGTGATCTTTGCCACCCAAAGATCTTTGCCATCCAAAGAACTTTGCCATCCAAAGATCTTTGCCACCCAAAGATCTTTGCCATCCAAAGGTCTTTACCATACATCTTTGATGATCAATCAATGAATCAATCAATCAGGTTGGAAGAGACCTCTGGGCTCATCAAGTCGAACCATTGTCCTGACACCACCATGTCAACTAGACCATGGCACTAAGTGCCATGTCCAGTCTTTTCTTAAACCCCTCCAGAGATGGTGACTCCACCACCTCCCTGGGCAGCCCCTTCCAATGGCTAATGACCCTTGCTGAGAAGAAATTCTTCCTAATGTCCAACCTGAACCTCCCCTGGTGCAGCTTGAGGCTGTGTCCTCTTGTCCTATTGCCAGTTGCCTGGGAGAAGAGGCTGCTCTCTCATAAACATGGATCACTTAAACTAACGAGGCAGACCACTGGTGTCAAAAATTTGGCTTCTAAAATTGGAACAGTAAAATGTCCATATTATTGTCTTGGTTAGACTAGATGATCTCCAGATGCCCCTTCCAACCCTCACCGTCCTGTGATTCTGCGATTGTCTTCCTGCAGGTTTCCAATGTGAGACCTTCTCTTGGCGCAAACTTTTCAATCCCATGTTGTCTAATCTGAGTGCCAAGGTTTGGTTCACCTGAGCCTGGCCAGTCCTGTCCCGTGTACATGGTGACAGTCTGTAAAACTACTGTTTTTGTATGAAAATAGCTTCAAGTACTCAATTTAGTAGCGGAATTACTGGTAGGGTAAGATAATATTTGCTCTTGTGACTGTAGCAATCTGCTTCAGAAGATGCCAGTGGCAAAGTTGGGGTGTCAGAGGGCTCTAAAGGTCCAGACCTCCACTTTCCTGGTGGAACCCCTTGGCAGAGCACACAGGACAGTGATATAAGCTAATTCACTCTTCAACGAATGGATATTAATTTTATTTATTTTTAATCCGCTATAATACTCTGCAATTAATCCCTTTGGAAACGTCTAATCATTCACTTCCGATGGGGGGGCTAATGGGTGAAAAGAGGGTTTTTTGATTGCGTTTGACAGCTAATAAAATGCAGCACGCAATATTTAACTTAATACCCCTCTGAGATCTGTGTCGAGAGCAAAGATCCTAGGGACAGAAGAAAAGTGGACCTCTCGACTAATTATGAGTTGTTTGTTCTGAACCACACAAATTTTAGAATCTGAATGCCAATTAAGACATTACACTACATGTGTTAATTAGTTCCCTCTCCTTTTTAAATCAAGCCATAACTCTTCTTAATTAGGAGGTTAGCCATTGTAATTTGAACTGGCCTGAGTTTAAAGCACTCCTGGAAATCACACCTGGGGGCTGTACCGGGGATCATTTTAAATTGGTTGAGTTTTTACTTGGGTGATTACAAGGTCCCCAACAGGGCAGTAATTAAAGAGGGTGCAGCTTCCAAATTAAGGTGTCAGGGGTGGCATAAGCAGTGATGTCTTGGTTCTAAACTGTGCTCCAGGGAGGCTCGAGGGATGCTGGTCCTATGATTTTCTCAGCAAGGGCTCTCATGGATCACGACAGCTTAAGCAGGAGAATAAATCGGTTCCAGCAGTTGCCCCTCTGCGTCCCAGGGACTAGTTATCACAGCTCATTGATGGCAATTCTTGAACATTGCATTTGTTAAACAGTGCAGAGCAAGGTAACCTGCTTTCCTGACCTGGCCCAGGTTGCCCAGAGAAGCTGTGGCTGCCCCCTCCCTGGCAGTGTTCAAGGCCAGGTTGGATGGGGCTTGGAGCAACCTGGGCTGGTGGAAGGTGTCCCTGCCCGTGACAGGGGGTTTGGAACTAGATGATCTTTAAGGTCCCTTCCAACCCAAACCATTCTGTGATTCTATGACTGGGATCAAACACTTGTGGACTTCTGCAGGAGTCTTTTAGGTTAGATCATGCTTTATGCAAACAGAGTAGCTAAATATTGGAGAACAGAAGCTTGGCTTTCACAGCACAAATTGATAGGATCAACTTCGTCTCGATAGCTTATTAGTGAGGAGCTGAGATATTGGAGGAGTTAAGGCTCTGGAACTTGTTTTCCTTCTCCACTTCCCCCAAACCTTCTCAAGATGAAGACAGCTTTCAACAAGCATTGCTAGCAAAGGGCGAGGAGTCTGAATGTTCAGACGCACAGACAACGTACAGCAGGGTAACAAGTTCCCACACATCAGCTGCTCCGTTATAATTCATCAGGTGCGTGTTTGTAGCCTGCAGTAAACGTGGAGTAGACGGGAGTTGAGGTGATCTGTTATCTTGCATTGGCTGCAGGCATGGGCTGCACGGGGAGATGTGCCTGCAAAATGGGTTGTACATGTGTAGAACCAGTTCTGGGCCCCACACTTCAAGAAAGATGTTGAGGTGTTGGAGCGAGTCCAGAGGAGGGCGACCAAGCTGGTGAAGGGTCTGGAGGGTCTGACCTATGAGGAACGGCTGAGGGAGCTGGGGTTGTTTAGCCTGGAGAAGAGGAGGCTCAGAGGTGACCTTAGTGCAGTCTACAACTACCTGAAGGGAGGTTGTAGTGAAGTGGGAGTTGGCGTCTTCTCCCAGGCAACCAGCGACAGGACAAGAGGACACAGCCTCAAGCTTTGCCAGGGGAGGTTCAGGTTGGCCATTAGGAAGCATTTCTTCTCAGCAAGGGTCATTAGCCATTGGAAGGGGCTGCCCAGGGAGGTGGTGGAGTCACCATCTCTGGAGGTGTTTAAGAAAAGACTGGACATGGCACTTAGTACCACGGTCTAGTTGACGTGGTGGTGTCAGGGCAATGGTTGGACTCGATGATCCCAGAGGTCTCTTCCAACCTGGTTGATTCTGTGATTCTGTGTGCATGCCCTCATGTGGGAAGGGTTGCTTGGCTTGGGTTTGATGGGCACCTTGTGAATGGTGCACATCACTGGATTCAAAATGCTTTCTAAAACCATGGTGATGGTAACCACAGTGATGTTTAGAGGTTAGTGTAACCTGATTGGAGCTTCCTCCACCAAAAGAGAGCTCCTGTGTTGTCACCCCAGTGGAAACGCATTAACTAGCAGTTCTTCGCCCATGTTTGATGGCAGGACACTGTGAGGCATCAGCATCCTCAAGAGCAGGATAGACAGAGGAGAGATGCACGTTGGGACTAAGGCCATTAGCTGGTGACGCAGCAGGGAATCTGCTGACTAATATCCACTGAATACTCAAACAAAATTCACTATCAAGGTGGTGGTTTATACTCCCAGTTGTTTCAGACTGGTAGAAAAAAGTTGAATGACAGGTGTCGTTTTGGTGTAAATAGCTCCAGAACAAACCCCCAGGAATTACATTTTTCCCCTTAACATTTGTAAACTGTCTGAGGTCCTGTATCCTGGAATATATTTAACATGCCACCTTCTACCAGCTAAACGTTGTCCCTGTCATTCGGTGTTAATTGCATCAGAAGGGTCACTTAATGGGTCAGCATCAGAACCTGACCTTGCAGGTATCTTAAGGTGTTTGCTGTTAATAAGTCTTGAACTCATAAATATCCCCTGGGGACAGCAAGTGTGAAAACATCCTTATCACCCACTCTGCAGATGTTTGATTTTTAACAGATTAAAGTATTGTCAAGTTTACTACTTTATTACACCATTAACAAAGTCAGTACCACTGCGTGGTAGGGCTGACAGATCTCACAATATCTCACAAGAACCAAATTTCCTTCTCCTCATGCAACGTATTCTCCAAAGTCTTAATGCAGGTGACACCTGCATGTGGCCAGATCACCTCGTGTGCCGTTTACTCCAGTGTGAGGTGGTTTGAAATGGCAGAAGCGTGTGAGGTGATCCTGTTTTAATTTAAGTGAGCACTTAGGTTGCCACGGGCTGTGTAACCTCAGCAAATAAAAAATCACAGGTGCAGGATTTAGGGTCATTAGCCATTGGAAGGGGCTGCCCAGGGAGGTGGTGGAGTCACCATCTCTGGGTGTGTTCAAGAAAAGACTGGACATGGCACTTAGTGCCATGGTCTAGTTGCCATGGTGGTGTCAGGGCAATGGTTGGACTCGATGATCCCAAAGGGCTCTTCCAACCTGATTGATTCTGTGATTCTGTGACTTGGGTTCTTTTGTGGGTAAGCTTGTTGATGACCTACTAAGAAGGAACCTAGATCAGTTAGGGAGAGGGAGACCAGTGGGTCTGGGTGAACACCAGTGTCCACTTTGATGATGGCATACACTCACCTGGTCTATGAAGTGGTCTAACGAAGCCTTTACTTTCCAGAACATCGCTCCTGAGGTCTCGTCCCCGGATGATTCTCCCAGTCCAAAGCCTTGTGTGCCTCGCTGCCTTTGGCCTGGCCCTCCCCTTGGCCATCAGTCTCTTCCCGCAGATGTCTGAGGTCAGTACATGTCTGGTCACTGTAGTGGGGTATCTCCAAGGGGCTTACCAATGCCATTGCTTGTTTTGCCTTCCTGGATAATGGTTTCGTTCCTACGGGGCCTCCTCCATTTTTGGATGAAACCTGTTGCTGTTGTCATCACTTGAACAAGTGCAGGTTCACTGGGCAGGTGATGGTTGTTAGTCCCTCCTGTTAGCACATGCTGGCATGGCACAGATTAACATCACCTGGCTTTTCCACACTTCTAATCAGTGTTTGAATCATGTGGTGGGATGTACCTTCCAAGTGAACAGAGGAAGAACTGAACAGAGGCACCTTTGTTCCACCCGGCAAACACACCTTTTCCAGGCAAGGGATGGCCATGTGCGATCCTCCTGCGTTCCATTGCATTAGTTGGCCTCCCACAGGGGTGGTCTGCTCCAGGCCTTTCCTGCATGGAGGACGTTCAGGCTGTAAAGTAATCAAACACCAGGGATGAAGGGGACAACCAGGTTGGAATAAGGTGGGGTTTTTTTAATGTGTGAGGATAATGTTCTGCCTGCTTGATCGCCAGTCAGAGGAGTGTCTCAGCTAGCATGGAGGGTGTCTGGTCCCTCTTTAGCGATACCCAGGTCAGGTCTGGTCAGATCACAAGTCAAGGGATTTTGGTGTTTCTGACTGATGACTTCTACTCTGAGACTCCAGCTGTATTCGTCCTATCTTGTCTGAGGACATGAGCTAGGTCAGAGCTGAGCTGCACCAAGGAGAACATGGTTCAGCTCACCCTTTCCCATGACATGGCGTTTCCTTGGTGTTAACATAGTGAAAACAAGTCTTTGCCCGTGACGCAAAGAGCCTGGGATACGCATTTGATGGGGATGTACTTTCCCAGTGCTTCTTTGAGGGTTTCTGCTTCTGCATCTTCTGGCCTGGCTCTGGGAAGACACAGCCTCGGGGTGAACAGAGGAAAACTAGCCAAGAAAACAGGCAGAATGACTAATGAAATCACTCGTACCTAAGTCAGTTGAACAAATCGCTAGGGTGTGTTTTTTTGTAAGTCATTAATTTTGACCATTCCGTGTTTGGAGCTTAGAGTTTTGCAGATTGTAAATTTGTACATTTACACAGAGGGTCACTAAAGTGGTAAAACCTCCACCAAACAGAGCAAAGGACTTGGCTGAAGTTCGTTTTGTGACAACTAGAACAGTTGATCAGAAGTTAGTATCACAGTCTCTAGTGGTTAATTCATTTTTTTCAGTCTGGATGGTTTTATTCCCAACCTCTAGCCAGGGAATCTTGTTGTACACTTGTCTGCTAGACTGAAAAACGTGTTACAAAATTTCCGTTGTCCTTCTAGCTGTTTACAGCCTGAGATAAAACTGTCCCTTAATCTTCTCTTTAAGAAACTGAATAGATCTCAATCTTGGAGTCTCTTGCTAAAAGACGTGTTTTCTGAAGCTTTAATGATTCATATGGCTCTTCCTTAAACTTTTTCTAATTAGTCAACATCCTTTTTGGAGCGCTTCCATAAGAACCAGACACAGTATTCCAGTAAGAAGTTGCACAAGTACCCGTTGCAGGAGGAATGTGATTTGCCTGCTTCTACTTGAATTTGTACATCCACAGAGCACGTTAGTCATTTTGGCATGAGCTCAACCTTAGTTCCCTGTCCATCAGTCTTTTGCTGTGATCCCAAGTTCTGCTCAGAGGTTTTAGTTAGGAAAGACTGAGGAGTGTTTCCAGGTCTCGCCCCTGTTCAAGGTACATGCCCAAGAGTATGTCCAAAGTTCCTCTTGGAAGGAGGCTTGGACATAGAGCATCCCTTATGCTCCTGTTTCCAGGGAAAGGAGCTTCACCCACCAGAAGGTAGCCGTGGCCTTTCCTGAGATGTCTCCTTTCAAAATAATCAGCAAGACCACAGGAGGTACCAGCAACCTCATTTACCCCAAAGGTGACATTGCCACCGTCCCCCCCCAAAATGGTGCCCCATGCCATAGGTACACACTCTTTTTGTGCCCAGAGGCAATTTTGTATTTCAAAGAATCGCAGAATGGTTTGGGTTGGAAGGGACCTTAAAGACCATCTAGTTCCAACCCCCCTGCCACAGGCAGGGACACCTTCCACTAGACCAGGTTGCTCCCAGCCCCATCCAACCTGGCCTTGAACACTGCCAGGGAGGGGGCAGCCACAGCTTCTCTGGCAACCTGGGCCAGGGTCTCACCACCCTCACAGCAAAGAATTTCTTCCCAATATCTCATCTCAATCTCCCCTCTTTCAGTTTAAAACCATTCTCCCTTGTCCTATCACTCCACGCCCTTGTAAAAAGCCCCTCTCCAGCTTTCCTGTAGCCCCTTCAGGTACTGGAAGGTGCTAGAAGGTGTCCCCGGAGCCTTCTCTTCTCCAGGCTGAACAGCCCCAACTCTCTCAGCCTGTCTCCACAGCAGAGGTGCTCCAGCCCTCTGAGCATCTTCGTGGCCTCCTCTGGACTCGCTCCAACAGCTCCGTGTCCTTCTGATGTTGGGGGCCCCAGAGCTGGACGCAGCACTGCAGGGGGGGTCTCACAAGGGCAGAGCAGAGGGGCAGAATCCCCTCCCTTGACCATATGGTATTTGACCATCGTATGATGCACGTTGACTTCTTTTCCACAGATCACCCTGTGATCCAGAGGTCTCTGTATCAGTGACCTGGGCTCTTAATCACTTACCACCTTCCCAGACTTGGTGTCATCTCAAGCCTTAAGCAACAGTCATTGGGTATTTTCTCCCTTCTCACTGACAATGTACATGTTTAATAGCGTTGGCCAAACCAAATCATTCTTTCAACATAGACAGGAAACTCACCCTACAATTCTGTTTTGAACTTCAGCATTTTGAACATTTCCAGGATTCTCTGTAGGCATTGCTCAGCGTGGGCTTCTCGGAAACAGCAAGTGCCTACTGAGGTCAGTGGGAACTAAAGTTTTGGTATCAGAATCTGAGGCATTCACAGTTAAACCCTTTGGGCTCTACAAAAATAATTATTCATTACTTTAGTGTCTTTATCTAAAAACAAAGCTCACAAGGTCTTTTTGCCTTTTGTATTTTAGCTTTGTGGGTGAGAGATAATTTATAATATGTAGTATCTGATATTACAGCATGAAAAATTGTGTTGATGCTAACAGCTGAATGAGTTCTAGCCTACAAGGAAAATTAAGGTCTGGCTTCCTTCAAAGGATATTCAAATCGCAGGCAATACTGAAACCATACAGCATCACTTGAAAATGACCTTCTGAAAGCAGATGAAGTGTTATCTGCAGTGTAAACATGAATCAGCGCTGATTAGGAGATCAAACAGAGTGACGTGCTCTCTGCCCACGCTTCATGTCAATGAAAAGAAACCATTCCAGCTGGTGGTATAGCTCATTAGCTACTGGGATCTCGGCTCTGCTCGACTGGAGTTAGCTCCACGCGCACAGCTGGACCTCACATCTGTTGACACAAAGGAAGCAGATTCTTCACAGCAGCCTGGTGTGATCAGTCTCCCAGTTATGTTTGCATTCGTTATAAATGTGGGTGAGTGTGTGTGTAAAGGGCGTTCCTCCCAGTCACAGAATCAACCAGGTTGGAAGAGCCCTCTGGGATCATCGAGTCCAACCATTGCCCTGACACCACCATGGCAACTAGACCATGGCACTAAGTGCCATGTCCAGTCTTTTCTTAAACCTCTCCAGAGATGGTGACTCCACCACCTCCCTGGGCAGCCCCTTCCAATGGCTAATGACCCTTGCTGAGAAGAAATGCTTCCTAATGTCCAACCTGACCCTCCCCTGGCCAAGCTTGAGGCTGTGTCCTCTTGTCCTATCGCTGGTTGCCTGGGAGAAGAGGCCGACTCCCACTCCACTACAACCTCCCTTCAGGTAGTTGTAGACTGCACTAAGGTCACCTCTGAGCCTCCTCTTCTCCAGGCTAAACACCCCCAGCTCCCTCAGCCGTTCCTCGTGGGTCATTCTGTGAAATCTCATTGGTGGTGACTGTGGGGATGCTCAAGTGAGCAGAGCAAGTGGTTCATCTGCAACAATCTCTCCAGAGCCATTTCTTCACAATCTTGGGTAGGGAAATCTGAGTTTCCTTGTGATGAGCATCTCAGAACGTGTGACTTCTTAGTCACTCATCACTGCTCCATGAACTCGTCAGGTAACTAAGTTAATAGCCTTTGAGTGTTTGAACAGTGACCTCTCTCTGTATGTGTGTGCATGTGTGTATTTGCTTTTTCTCCTAAGAGCAGTAGGTGAAGCAGCTATGAACATAACATGGCTGAGATGATGCTGTTGTAATGAGCTCTACCCAGGGAGTAAATTATTAACAACAAGATGTCATAGGCGTGTTCTGTTCCAAAAATATGATTATGGTCTGAGCAGCAACCCTTTCAGGAATTGTAAATGAGACAAATTCTGCCCTTAATCACACATTCACAGTCCTTTTTCTTTAGTCAGAGAGCAAACACAGAAGCTGATGTGTTATTAAGCACTTGTTTTAGCATGGGAGCTTCACTGGCCGCCTTTGATCCACTCTTCTAAAGGGGTTCAAACTTACAATTAGTTTCCAAGCAGAATTGAAGCCTTGCAGCAGATGTAATAAATGTGCTAGATAAATGCAGCTACCTTATCCCATGAGCTGTAGCTGCTTCAGTGTTATACCTGTTTCAGAATAACGTAAGAGAAATCAGAATTCAGCTCTGGTTGGGTACAGAAACACCAATATGAGATAAATGAAAATTCTGGAACTGAACAGCCTTCATGTGCTGGGAAGGGTAATGCATCCAGATCTTCTCTTGGGTTGGTATTTAGCCGAGCTAAGCCCTTATACCTTCCTTGATTTTGTACAAATGGAATCCACTTTGATGTCTGCAGCGGTGCTGCAGGATTACAACTTGTTTCTAGATGTTAGTTTTGAAGATCGTAGAATCATAGAATGGTTTCAGTTGGAAGGGACCTTAAAGATCGTCACCTTATAAAAATAAAACCCTAGTGTGAGCGTAGACATGGGCCCTTGTGACTAAGCGTGCTTAAGATGCTGAGAAATACACTTTTCATCCCAATATAGTGTTAAATCCGGTACCTAAATGCATCAATACGCGTTAAGTAATTCACTGCTGTTAAGTTGAGGAGAAACATCTAGTTAATGCATTTAGCCCACAACCTCCAACTGCCTCCCATGCCCCCCGGGGAATCTCTTCTCTAACCGCCTATCCTACAGCATCCCCACTGACAACTCCTACTCAGCTATGCACTGCCAATAGAAACAGCTGTGACAGTTCCAAACTGAAAATGGGACTTGTGCAAATGAAATTCAGTGTAGCAGCAGAAGAAATAACCATGGGGTTGCTCCACTCCTTTTCCACCCTTTGGTCCCTGCTCATCCAGATCCTTCGTTTTTCAGCATCCAAGAGGATGCTCTTGAACTTCCAGGGTGCTGCGGACCCACCGAAACTTGCCTCATCCCACACCCAAGTGTGCTGATAAAGGAGGATAAACCCAGGTGAGAAATGGAGCTGAAGCAAGAGCTGAAGGCAGAGAAACCCTTCCTCTAGCTGCAGGACACATGCCCTCACCATGGGTTAAGTTTAAAGGGCCTTGGTTGCTGGTTAGGGCAAAACAAGTCTTCCGGAATTAGGCTGGTTTCAGCTGAAAGCCTTTTCTTACAAATAATCTTCCTTTTGGATCTCCAGGACGAGGGGAATAAACAGCCTAAAATCCAAGGCTGAGCTATTGTTTTCCAATCTGTTTTAGCCTTCATCTTGTTGGCAGGCTGCTTTAGAAAAGCAAAAGGTTAATGAGCCAACGTGCAGTGGGATTATTGCAGTAAAGATGACAGTGAACCAGTAATTACTAATTAGATGCAGTTTAACAGGAGGAACAAGTGAAATCTCCTCTTCACCAACTGTCAATAATTAGCAGATTTGGTGAGGTTGAAATGTGTCCACAGTTAAAAGGCTGATTTTTTAATGAAATGGCACTTGACAAAAGAGCTGTATGGAGGTCACAGCCATAGCCCTCGAGACGCTTCCCTATACCATACTTAGGAGGGAAATCAGATGCAAGACGGCAGGGGGTCCCCATGAAACCATTTCTCCCTTGGGATTACATTGCACGGGGGGAGGGGAGCAGGAGGGATTCTCTGCAGTAATTTTGTCCAACTTGGATGAGAAGCAAAGGAAAGGATTTGCCAGCTGCCATGGGGAAAAAATGTTTGAGGAGTGAGAAGTTCTGTGGTATTTCTTTGCTTCTGGGTCTGAGGAATGGTTTGCTGAGAGTCCGGTAACCCGAGTGTGCTGGCCAATGTCTACCCTTGGGATGGAGGTTGGTCTTGGAAGGAACTCCTCTTAGAAAAGAAGTGCTGTGAGGTCCTTCAGTACTGGCAGGAGGCTGGAAGCTCAGTGGTGTCTCTCAAAGACTGAGAATATTCAAGCTGTGCCCTGAAGGTTTGGTTTCGTACCGACACGCAGGCGATGCTCCGTCGTTGACTTCTGAAGCGTTAAGAGGTTCACCTGAGGTTCCTCTCCTATGTACTGATCCAGTTTCTCTTCTGGCAAAGTAACTGTTGACATAGGCAAGAGTATCTTTATATTCCACATAAACTTAAAATGGAGAGGTGATCTCTCTGAGCTTCTTTAATGCCCATGAAACTTCTTACTTGAGCAGAAACCCCCATGAGTTATATGATACTGGTGTGGTTCAAGTAGGACTGGAGGGAAAACCCATGGTGTTGAGCCCTGTTCTGGCCTTCAGATGAAGGATGGTCCCTAACAGGATTTGTGTCTGATGTTCTTCTGTAAGGATGGACTTGTTCCTGTCAGAAGTTGGAGGACAAATGAGTGACTCCTTCAAGAGCACAGTCCTGTGCCTGGAAGGGTAAAGTGATGGGAGAGGAGGTGACGTTTGGGGAACAGCAGAGTGATATTGCCATGACTACACATAAAAGCTGGACATGGTTGCTCAAAACTCAAATGTAAGTTGGTAGCCCATCTTTATAAGAAATAATAGCCTAAGGAAATCATAAACTACGTCTATTCTTCTAAACCCAGCAGGGTCTGAGCACAGGCTGGGTCACTGACCCATGGTGTCCAGGCTGGTTAATTATCTGTATCCTCCCTGGATCAGTTTTGGCTTCCCAGCTAATGCTGGAGGGTGTCGCTCCCAGGGACTGCTCCCAGTGAATAAAGCCTCCCTCTTTGGGGGAAGAGTTTGGCCATAGGGATGCAAGCTGTGCCTTACCAGTTGTCCCTGAGCCTGAGCCTGGATTCTAGTTCGTGTTGTTTCACACAGCTGTAGCCCTGCCTGTCCCATGGCAAGTATTCACCAAGTTGTGGCGCAATAATTTTAGTCTGGTACTTCTCTAGGTGAATTTGATTTGTGATTTATAGAGCTTATCTGAGCTGAGTTTTGACATGAGAGGACCACGGCCTTAATCTTGCATTACTGGAGAGTCGTGTCTTCCTGCACCATGACATGGCTATGCCTCAGCTGAGCAGTGGGAAGGCAAAGATCTCTTTAGCCTTTAAGTGTCTGAGACTGTTGCACACAAAGTACATCTGTCCTCCCGTACTTCTGATGGAGCCTACCCTTGCTGTCAGCCTGGGCATGAACCTGAAGCCTGGAGACTGAAGTATTTGTCACCAACTCTCTTTGTGATGAATCATTCCCTGCTTGAATCAAATCATAACCTTGGTCATGAATCTTCGTGAAGTCACCAGAGCAGCTCAAAGCACCGTGGGACCAGTCCCCAGTACTCAGTTCTGCTGTCTCAGTAGCTTGTGCAGAGAGATGGGACCTCAGTCACGCAGCACAACAGGATCTTCACCTGTACACAGAATCAGAATCACAGAATCAATCAGGTTGGAAGAGACCTTTGGGCTCATCGAGTCCAACCATTGCCCTGGCACCACCATGTCAACTAGACCATGGCACTAAGTGCCATGTCCAGGCTTTTCTTAAACCCCTCCAGAGATGGTGACTCCACCACCTCCCTGGGCAGCCCCTTCCAATGGCTAATGACCCTTGCTGAGAAGAAATGCTTCCTAATGTCCAACCTGAACCTCCCCTGGCAAAGCTTGAGGCTATGTCCTCCTGTCCTATCGCTAGTTGCCTGGGAGAAGAGGCCGACTCCGACTCCACTACAACGTCTCCCTTCAGGTAGTTGTAGACTGCACTAAGGTCTCCTCTGAGCCTCCTCTTCTCCAGGCTAAACACCCCCAGCTCCCTCAGCCGTTCCTCATAGGTCAGACCCTCCAGACCCTTCACCAGCTTGGTCGCCCTCCTCTGGACTCGCTCCAACACCTCAACATCTTTCTTGAAGTGCGGGGCCCAGAACTGGTCTCAAGAAGGTGACTGTGCAGTAACTGCAATCTGCTGAACCGGGAAGGTTGGTTGGAGACTGCATGCTAAGAGACGAGCAGTGAACTTGAACATGACTCTGGGCTACGCAGCCAATTTTTTGGCAAGGTTTCGATCTCCCTTGGTTTGAGACAGGAGTGCTTTTACCATTTGCTTCTCTGATGTCTCCCTTCCTTCCCTGCGCTCACCAGCCCTCTCTGGTTGAGAGCATCAAGCACAAGAAGACAATGTGTTCCCGGCATAGCCCCCGTTCTCAGCCCCTAGCTCAGGTTTTCCTTCACCTGTGCCAGCTGTCGGGGCAGGGTTTGCAGACCCGGCATGTGTTTCCCAAGGAGCCAGACTTCACACACTGCTTCCCCCTTGGCCCTGCCCTTTGGCTTTCCCTTTACACCCCCACTGCTCTCCCCCCTCACCCCCCTCGGCAGCCTGGCATCTGCAGAACACCTTTCCTGTCAAAGCAACCAGGAAAAAAAAATAAATATCACAGTAGCTTGTTTCCTGTGCTGCAGATTCCCTCGGTTCCATCAAGAACTTGTCGTTTCCTTCTAATTGCGTCGCGCAGGAAAGCTGCTACCCAGGAGCCCGCAAGCACGGAGGAGTCTGTACATTACTGGAAGTATTTAGGTGGCCTGAGATGGTTTGGTTGGGTTTGTGGTTGTGCTTAAGCTTGCAGAGAGATGTGCCAGGAGCTGGGAGGGTCTCTCCAGAGGATGATGATGAGTTGTTACCATTCACTATCACAGTAATTGTCGGTGTTACTCCTGAGCACTGTAGATGCTCGTGGACTGTTCCCAACCCATCGTAGGCCTCCTACACAGGTTCGTCTCTCAAGAGCAATCTATGTAGTGGAAGGTGTCCCTGCCCGTGGCAGGGGGGTTGGAACTAGATATCTTTAAGATCCCTTCCAACCCAACCCATTCTGTGATTCTATTCTGTGATTCTATGACTTGCTCTTGGCTGCAGAGATCTGCCCCCGTTCCTGCTCCCACCTTGAGTTTCTCTCTCTCTGCCATCAACTCCAGCGTGACACAGACAGAAAGAAGCCTGGAGATTTTGCTGTATTTGCTTTAGAGCTTGCAAGGTCCATAGTATAAATTTCCAAGTCAAAGTGACAGCAGAGGTTTTTGGGGAGCTCAAGCATATTCAGGGCAAGGACTTGGGCAGGTTCACATGCTCTAAACCCCCTTCTCGAGCAAGTCTCCCAGGTGAAGGTATTCCTAAACACATGGGGACACTTCAAGCTTAGTAGTCCTCTCCTCTGCTTCCAGTGGTGCTTTAGCCTGAGTTGCTGAACCAACAGCCACAAGCTCCCTCCTGCTTCAGGGAGGGCTTCTATACAGTGGTTGATGTTTCTGCAGGGAACCTCTAAAAATCAAACAGACCCAAAGTTCCAAATCCCACCTGACCATGACATCCTTGTTTACCCACCCAGGTCATGAAAACCCCCAAATTCTCATTATTGTATCATAACTCCCCACTGCTACTCCACAGTGCTCCCACACTGATACTGAGTGATGCTCTTTTCAGTTCTTCTGGGACTGTAGCAGGAGGATAGGGAAGATGTTGTGGTGCAGTAATTTCCTTCTGCCCTCATCTGGCTGGATGCAGCAGCAGTTCCAGGTGCAAACCCATGGGTGGTAATCTCACAGAGGCAGCATCTGCCTCATTGCAGGGCCACCTCCCGTTTCCCAAACTCGTGGCATACTTCATTGCAGTGCCCTTTTGATTTGTGTCCTGGCACGACTGAAACTCCTCTTGCTATGGGGTCGCTTACTTGAGACATGACCAGGAGAGAAGGAACCCGTTTCACAAAGGGAAGAATATTTCCGGATCAGGACATCTCCCCTTTCCACATTTTTTTCCCCATGTCTTTATCAAAATCAAAGCATTTCCCATGCCTACTCGGTCCCAAATAGGTTGGGAGTGGGACGTCTCAGTCACTTCTGGGAGCAAATGTTCTTCTTTCCAAGATGAAGAGGAGGGCGACCAAGCTGGTGAAGGGTCTGGAGGGTCTGACCTACGAGGAACGGCTGAGGGAGCTGGGGGTGTTTAGCCTGGAGAAGAGGAGGCTCAGAGGTGACCTTATTGCAGTCTACAACTACCTGAAGGGAGGTTGTAGTGAAGTGGGAGTCGGCCTCTTCTCCCAGGCAACTAGCGATAGGACAAGAGGACACAGCCTCAAGCTTGGCCAGGGGAGGTTCAGGTTGGCCATTAGGAAGCATTTCTTCTCAGCAAGGGTCATTAGCCATTGGAAGGGGCTGCCCAGGGAGGTGGTGGAGTCACCTTCTCTGGAGGTGTTTAAGAAAAGCCTGGCCATGGCACTTGGTGCCATGGTCTAGTTGCCATGGTGGTGTCAGGGCAACGGTTGGACTCGATGTTCCCAGAGGGCTCTTCCAACCTCATTGATTCTGTGATTCTGTGATCTGGTCTTCAGGGGCATCAGCTCCACCATCATGCTTTACAAGCCCTTAGGAAACGTCAGGGTGGTTGGATTTACAACTGCTCAGCCTGTTTGCACGTCGCGGTGTAATTATTAGGCTCAATGACACCTCCTGTCTGGGGAAGGTCACGAGTGAGCAGTGTTCTGATTGATTTGGAGCCTGTGTCTTTGTTCTCACGTTCCTTGTCCAAGCGGCTTTGATTTGTGACCGAGCTGGTTTTTGAAGTCTGCTCGCAAGAGTGATCCTTTGTTTCCCGACCAGCGTTCGCGCGAGTCAAAGGTGCTGGAAACTTTACAGGATCTGGCCCTAAAATCGTAACCTGGACCAGCAGAGCTTGTTCTTGCTGGGAAGTGACAGCTTGAACTGAACTCTTATTTGTGGTCATTCGAGGTGGGTGTGGGAGAAAGGACCCCTTTGTACTGCCCAGGGGCTTCAGCAGTGGTGTCAGACGGGATCTGGTTTCATGTTTATATCTCTGTCCCTGGGATACAGGTTCAAGTATGTAAACTATCTATCCTGCAAGCACAGGCTCCTGCAGGTGTGTGGGTGCTAGTGGGCATAAAAAAACATTCCTGACACCATCTCTTTTGAGGAGTCTTCACCTCCTGATGGCTATAAGCCATTAGGAGTCAAAAGAAAGAGCTGACATCCGACAACTCCGGATAAACAGCTAAACATTAACCCTTAAAGTAGCTCGAAAAACATACTTAAAAGGCACTTTGTGGAAAGAAGCCATTTTTTTCCAGGCCTGTTAATTGCTGTCTTTCTTCAGGACACCTTTCAGCAGCACCTACTGTAAACAGAGCGGCTCCTCCCGAAGCACTTCCCCCAAGGATGCCTGCCCTGCTCGCCAGGGCGCCTGCAGAGATGGCCATCCCCGTCTCCTCCTGCCCTGTGCAGTCCTCCTGCGGGTCTTTGGTTTCGCTGGTTTCTTCTTGGCCTGAAGGCCAAGACCTTTCCTTTCTTTCCACCAGCCCTCCCTGAAAAGGCAGTCCCCTTTCTTGGTCACCATCACTCTCTTTGTTTGGTGCAACGAGGTTCATCCCCAGCTCTTCCCTGGCTGTTGCCTGGCTTACCCCGCTCTTGCTGCACAGGGTTGGAAATGTCCCTTTCTGCATACTCAAGAGAATTACAGAATCACAGAATCAATCAGGTTGGAAGAGCCCTCTGGGATCATCGAGTCCAACCATTGCCCTGACACCACCATGTCAACTAGACCATGGCACTAAGTGCCATGTCCAGTCTTTTCTTGAACACCTCCAGAGATGGTGACTCCACCACCTCCCTGGGCAGCCCCTTCCAATGGCTAATGACCCTTGCTGAGAAGAAATGCTTCCTAATGTTCAACCTGACCCTCCCCTGGCGAAGCTTGAGGCTGTGTCCTCTTGTCCTATTGCTAGTTGCAAGAGGCAGTTGTTTTAGCTCATCTGGAGCAACTGTACCTCAGACTACTCCAAGTGCGATGTTATAAGCAAAGAAAGGCGGCCAGTTGCCCAGACTTGCCTGCTGTAAGCGTGCTCGCTTACTGCAGAGAATGCCTTATTAATCACATTTCCCAAGCACAGGCATATATGATTATCATCTGTAATTGCTTTTTAAATCATTTCAATCTAGCAGCCTGTTCCTAGTGAGGCTGTTGGTCCTCCAAGAGAAGGAAATCTGATGGAGGTTGGGATCCTGAGGAACTTGCTACGCTGCTTTAAAGCAACAAGGACATCCCTAAATCCTGCAATACTCATCCTACTCTTCCTTCTTAACAGCTGGAGAATTGCAGGGTTTGACATTCTCGCCCAATAGCACCAAATACTCTCTTCCTCGACAGAACTGCTGGAGGGTTTCTTACCAGAATTGACCTAGTTGCTCATTTTCATCAAAGGGAAAACTTGCCATATTAATAATGTCCACATTCAAAAGTAGGACTTTTTCCTTCCCAAAGAGGAGAGATGACTCTGACTCTTTTTGTGAATGCCTTTCATTCCATCAAGGAGCAGTGACCCTAAACTCTGCAATTTTGGGGGTTCTCGAGATCATATTTTAGGCGGGCTGATGATTCTTCCATCCATCAGTTGGCTTGAATGTTCCCCAACAGAGTCTACGTCATGTAATGTGAGGGTTCTTCCTTCCTCTCCTGGAGAAGGGTCCTTACCTCATGAGGCTAGGTGACCTGAGGTCAGAACACATGTGCGTCTGCGGTGTGGTACCAGCCTAAGACATCCACCTTTCTGGAGCTCCTGTAGAAATTAAGTTAGTGTGGCAACTTGTGAGCACTTATCTCCTACACGTAAGCAGACCTTCTTCTCCAGAGTAAAGGAGAAAAGGCATCTTACCTCCTGCAAAGGCCTTTTGTGTGGTTCTTCACTTCATGGAAGACACATCATGCCGTGGCCTTAGCTTCCCTCCATCACAGCTTCACTTTGAGTCTTTGTTCAGTCTCATGCTTGAGCTTCTACGTTTCTCCATATAGGTGTTGAGTTTGTGTAACTTGTGTCTTACCCCTTGGTCCCTTGCGAAGCACTGCTAACCAAGCCCAGCTCCTAGGAGTGGTTTTCATTCATCTCACCATGTCTGTTCACCACTGATGTCATCTTGAGACACCAGAAGGGTTTCCATGGGGAACTGGAAGGTTAGAGCTGGTATCTTACTGGTGGACTGGTTCAGGGCAGCGAACGAACACGGGGGCCAGAGCACGGGAGTGAAATGCGGCTGTTGAACTGCTCTGCTGCAGGACAGGCAGGGACACGCCGAGCAGTTGAAGCTCCCTCGCAGCCTTAGGTGCCTGCTGTCATATATTATTATCCCATCTGCTGACGCTGTTATCGTCAGTCATTTCTAGAGCACCGGAAGCAAACATGCCACTGGGCGAGGGGAGCTCATGGCCATGGGGGCAGTTGTGCTCTGCTCCAGCCTGGTTGGGCAGTAGCTCAAAACACCGTGTTTTCCTTCTTCCCAGCTGATTAAAATGTTGTTTGTTTTTTTTTATATGCCTGTTATTTTTCTTTAGAGAAGCTGTGATTTGCGACTCCTGAAGCTGAAGTTAAAAATAACCCTTGATGATGGTGCCCCATCCTTGGAAACATTCAGGTCATGTTGGTTGGGGCTCTGAGGAACCTGATCTAGTTGAAGATTTCTTTGCTCATTGCAGGGGGGTTGGACTAGATGACCTTTAAAGGTCCCTTCCAACCCAAACTATTCTGTGATTCTATGAAGTTGCTGTCCCATAACTGACCCATAAGTCCTGCAAACTCTTCTGCTCTGCTTCGGGGCAGTCAGTTGTTCCCATTGAAGGTGAGGGCAATACCATCTTAAAATTTGTAGCTGTCTCAAAAGCAATTGCACATCTCTATCCAAACATCTGTTGAGCACGAGGAATATTCCTGCTCGTCTCGATACAGAAACCTGATGGCACCCAAGGCGCTACCGACACTTTGCAGTTCGTGCTTCGCTAAAAGCAGTGACGTTTTCAGGGGACGGTGCAGAGGTGCCAGCAGATGTGATAGAGTGTGAATAGCTTGTGCCACTAACACCGTCACTGACATACTTTATATCTAACGGATGTCATAGCAGGATGTGTGTGGTGCCGCATTCAGACCCCTTCCAGCCTGGTCTGAGAAGGAGCCTTGTCCTACAGACAGCTGGAGGTGGATGCTACTGGTCAAAGCATCCATGGCCAAAGCCAGAAAAAGCTTCTGAAATGGGTAGCCCTCGAGAGCAGAACAGACAAATGTTCCACTTTTCCTCCTTTTTATTGTTTCAAAGAGGGGAGAGAAAATTGAGATAAAATTAATTACAAGCAATGGTTCTTCAAGAAAGGGTCATTAGACATTGGAAGGGGCTGCCCAGCGGGGTGGTGGAGATAAAATTAATTTCAAGCAATGGTCCTTCAAGAAAGGGTCATTAGACATTGGAAGGGACTGCCCAGGGAGGTGGTGGAGTCACCATCTCTGGAGGTGTTTAAGAAAAGACTGGACATGGTACTTAGTGCCATGGTGTAGTTGCCATGGTGGTGTCAGGGCAGTGGTTGGAGTCGATGATCCCAGAGGGCTCTTCCAGCCTGATTGATTCTGTGTGATTCTGTGATTCTGTCCTTTTTAATGCCAGTTCTAGGTATGTCCCACTAGAGGTTAGACAGCAGCACTGAGATACATCTTTGGTGTAATGTGCTGACCGCAGGTCCTGTTAGAGGCCATGCATTTCTCGCTTGTACTTCATCGTAAACCCAGTTCACTGACTACAGAGAAATGATATATCCCTAAAAACTTCCCGTTTGGAAACAGGGCTCTGAATTCAGAGCTGTTGATGTGAAATCCCCCACGAAACTACGACATTGCAGGGTTTTAACAGGTTGCCCACCTGCTAGACACATGGCAGTAGTTCCAGATTTGCCGTCAAACAAGAAACTTTGCAAATTACCCAGACTGCCTGATAGCTCCTTACTTTACAGGTACGCTGAACTACGTGTCATTCCACTTATGGCAGTGAAAGGGTGGTATAAATTAAATGCACTTCTGAGCTTGTTCATCCTCATCTGCTACCGGCTTTGTTTTACTTCTGAGCACGTGAGCAAGAGAGGAACCTCTTACTCCATGAGTGTGGGCTGCTTTCCCGGCGTGGTGCATCAGGGGTTGAGTTGTATCCGTGGTTGTAGGCTCTGGTCACTTGGGTGAGGCTGTGCTGTGACTTCATTAGAAAAGCCAGCCAGGCACTAATGGTGATGTTTTTCTTGGTGCAAGAGTATGATGTGACAAATTTTCACCTTTTTCCTAAATAGACAGATCCAGAGCACCAGAGGTTTAATCTATTTACTTGTGCAACAGCTCCCAGCCCTCAATGTCTTCTCCTTCCCAAGCTGCTCCCTTCCCAGAACATCTTCTGGCGGTCTCATCTCTGCCCTGGTCCACACTGTTGTCTGCATGGATGTGCCATGTGGATGCGCAGCCTTCGTGGAGCTCTGCTTGCAGCGTGCACGGGCTCTGCCCGACCGGCCAGACTGCTTCCTCAGAATGACAGAATCACAGAATCAATGAGGTTGGAAGAGCCCTCTGGGATCAGCGAGTCCAACCATTGCCCTGACACCACCATGGCAACTAGACCATGGCACTAAGTGCCATGTCCAGGCTTTTCTTAAACCCCTCCAGAGAAGGTGACTCCACCACCTCCCTGGGCAGCCCCTTCCAATGTCTAATGACCCTTGCTGAGAAGAAATTCTTCCTAATGTCCAACCTGACCCTCCCCTGGCGAAGCTTGAGGCTGTGTCCTCTTGTCCTATTGCAGGGCGCAGCCCCGGCTAGAAAAGCCCATCAGCCCTGCTCCTTGTGGCGTGGTGGCCGGGGAGCGTCGCGCAGGCTCTAAGGGCGTGTCAGTCCCCGAGTGCGTTGCATACCTTGTCGTGTCAGACAAAAGGAGATGATCAAAGCAGGGACGGCGAGAAAGGAGGCTCCAGCCCCTCACCGGGGAAGCGCTCCATGCCTCCGCGCCCACAGGTGCACAGCTCTTTGATCCTGGCGTTTCGGGCGGTCCAGCCCTCCCTCCCTCCCTGCACCGAGCCAAAGTCAGCACTTTTTTGGAACGGTGGATGGTGCAAAACCCATGAGTGGGCTCCCACCGAGCCACGGGGCTCTCACACCCCAGGTGGGGCCGGATTTGGACACGTTGTGACCAACGATGGCTGGAGGGGCAGTGGTGGCTTCCCAGGCTCTGGTTATGTTTTGTTACGACCTTACCCAGCATCAAGGATGGAAACGGAATCGAATAACTGGTTTCCATGTTTTTGAGAAAAATATTTTGACTAGATATGATGTGTTTTCTTATGAAAACTGAACGTTTCTTTAAAAGAGGGGGGTCTAAAAGACTTGAGAGAAACAAAAAATGAAGAAAACTGTACCAGTCAACTCTTAAGTTCAATGTTTATTACCAATTTGAAGGAAAACCTAACAAAATTCAAATTCTCAAAATAATTTTCCCCAAGTTTGTGATTTGGCCAGCAAACTGGATATGTTATTTATGAACTTATTTGTTACATTAGTCATTAGACCATCTCAACCAGTGTGTCCAGTTTTGGGGTACGTAGTTTTTTTAACTATGTAGAAAAACTGGAAAGTGGTCAGAAAAAAGCTTTAACACCAGTATTTCAGACAATGATCTGCCTTGCAGAGAAGCAGCGTGAGTTTTGTCTATAAATTTTAATAAAGATGATTTAATAATCTTTGCATACTTTCATGGGAGGAAAATTCCTGGCAGGAGAGAGCTCCTTAGTGCAACAAATAGGTAAAGGCAAAGCTGGAAGTCTGAATTTAGAAAAATTCAAACCATGAGGATGGCTGATGCTCTTTGAAGTGGGATACTGAGAGCTCTGGTTAGCTCCACTGTTGCTTGGACTTCTTAACCAGAGGCTGGATATCTTTTGAAAAACATCTATGATTTAACCAGAAGGTTTTTGGGTGAGATGGGGCATTTCCCGAATTCTGTGACCTGTCAGGTCACCTTCAGTTGGCCATAGGTCCATAGCATTTCCAAGAGACACTCCTTAGGAAACACCCATCTCCTCATCTCGTTCCTTAGCGAGTGGATCCATGTAGAGCAGTTTAATTTTTGATGTCTGGGAAAAGCTTTGGAAAGAGTTTGTCTGATCAGAGGAGGAAAAAAATTTTGCTGTGTTGAAATCATTCAGTACACATTTTCCAATTTTAGAAAGTGTTCTAAAATTACACACAGGTTCAGGGTTGTGATTTTGGCCCCATCATCATTCTTTCATCTACTGTCAATTAAAAGAAGAAAAGAACTGAAATATCTGAAATAAGAACATTTAGGCAGCCTTACCGTGGGAACAAGACCATCAAAAACCCAGTCAAGTTGGGTTTTGACCCAAGTAAGCATGTTAAACCAAACTTAATGAGGTTCTGCTTCTCAGCAGAGTTGCATTAGGTGACCACAGGTCGAAGGTGAAAGGGAGCCTTGGTAGACCTGTACAGAGGTGCTTTCACACCGTGGTTGCACCAAGCTACAAGCAGAGGTGCCTGGTGACCATGGAGTGGCTGATGAGCAGTAGCTCATCTATCTGAGGTAAAACATGATCTTTCTTCACCGAGGAACCGAGGACAGAGCAGAGTCTGTTAGTGGTGCTGGATGTGCCCCACCTCTCCGTCTAGCTGTGCACAGAACCCACCACTGTGGAAGCAGCAGCTGCTGGTCCTTCATGGTGCTTCATGGTGCCATTAATTAACCAAGGTCCTTGCTACACCTCACTAGGGCTTGGTTAGCTTGGCATTGCCCTCGGCCATTGCCCTGATGTCTGATGGCCCAGGAGGAGATTGTTTAAGAAAAGACTGGACATGGCACTTAGTGCCATGGTCTAGTTGCCATGGTGGTGTCAGGGCAATGGTTGGACTCGATGATCCCAGAGGGCTCTTCCAACCTGATTGATTCTGTGAGATGGCAGAGGGCTGGTGGAAGGGCTGGGAGAGCCCTCCTGGGCTCTGAACCAGGGCCACCACCGAGTCACCTCACTGGCACTGCTGAGGCAACAGCAGAAGAAGCGGTGACCAGCCTGATCCTCCCTTCCCCCACCTCCCGGTGCAGCATCCGTCAGTCCGCATGACCCTCCCCCTACCAAAACTGGCTGCTTTCTTCCTTCTTCTCCCCCCTCGCTCCCTTTTTTTGGCTGAGTGATGAGCTGTATGCCAAATCCATCTGCTCCTGTCTCCCCTAGCTGCCTTCCATATCATTACAGGATCCCTGGCAGCAAGCCTAGACCTATCTCTCTCCCTGCACTCTGAGGAGCACATTCCTTTCTACACCTTTTCCCGAGCTGGGATAGAAATGAGTATCAACCCCAAACAAAAAGCATCTGCTTTCTGCCTGCTTCTGCTTCACCGGACGCGCATGTACGCTACACCCGTGTCAGCAGCGAATGCAAAACACACACAACCCCCCACCTCGCCGCCCCGCATCCAACATGGGCTGACGAAACTTTGGGCGCCGGGAGCCTGCCTCACACCCTCTCCCTCTCCGTCTCCGCAGCACCAGCTGTGACCACCGCACCATTTGTTCCTCCAGCCCACGCCAGCACTCGGAGCCAGTTCTTTATCACCCCAATTAGCCTTGTCTGTGCTGATGAGAGAGGCTCCCACTGCAAGGCGGAGACGGGGGGAAGAGAGCTGGCGCGCGGTGGGCATCATGAGAGGCGATTCCCTTCACGGCAGCTTTGTTCCCCGGGAGGGATAGATTTCACCGGGTCAGGAGCACTGCTAAAAAGCCAGCGCTGTCATCCTGCCTGCATCACCTGAGTGATGCTGGTTTATAAACAGTTGCTTGGATAAGGTCAGGGGACAACATTTCTTGTTTTTTTTCCCTTTTTTCTCCATGCACTTGGCTATCTGCTGGTGGGAAGAGGAGCATCCTCAAGCCACACCAGCTCCGGGGTGTTGCGATGGGCTGTGGCTAGCCCTGGCCACATTTCTGGATGAGTTTGGAGATGTTGGAACGAGTCCAGAGGAGGCCACGAAGATGCTCAGAGGGCTGGAGCCCCTCTGCTCTGGAGACAGGCTAAGAGCTGGGGCTGTTCAGCCTGGAGAAGAGAAGGCTCCGGGGAGACCTTCTAGCACCTTCCAGTACCTGAAGGGGCTACAGGAAAGCTGGAGAGGGACATTTTACAAGGGCAAGTAGTGACAGGATGAGGGGGAATGGTTTTAAACTGTAAAGGGGAGATTGAGATGAGATCTGAGGAAGAAATTCTTTGCTGTGAGGGTGGTGAGAGCCTGGCCCAGGTTGGCCAGAGAAGCTGTGGCTGCCCCCTCCCTGGCAGTGTTCAAGGGCAGGTTGGATGGGGCTTGGAGCAACCTGGTCTGGTGGAAGGTGTCCCTGCCCGTGGCAGGGGGGTTGGAACTAGATGGTCTTTAAGGTCCCTTCCAACCCAAACCATTCTGTGATTCTATGCCCCTTGGCCGTGTCCCCAGCGAGGACTGGGATCCCTGCATCTATAGCAAAGCTTCCAGTAGCCTCACAGGGGGGTGAAGCATTTCCTTCTTCTCCTGCTGCCTTATTATAGTGTCTCCCATGCTGGTATGTCAGGATACCAGGCAGTCAGTGCTGCACTGATGCTCACAGCCGTCAGCCTGAAAGCCTGAGGTGTTTTTTACCAAACCAGCCCCTTGTAGCACTCTGTGGGATTGGTGCCTTTACACCGTGGTTCCCTAGGTGCTGTTGTGAGCTTGCATCCCTCCTGGGCTTCTCTTGTCCTGGATTCATTGTTGAAGGTCCTTGTCTGGTAGGTACCTCAGTGCTATCATCCCAGAGCCAGGAAGGGGATCCATCCTTTGCCCCAGCACAAGTAAATCCACCCCACTGGGAGGAAGAGGGTGGACACAATTCAAACCCAGTCCCATAGTGGGCACTCAGTTTGGAAGGACAAAGTCAGCCCATACAGGGTGGGGCAGGTCCCATCAGTGTAGTCCCAACAGGGTTGAACCTGTTCCTCAGAGCACCCACCATAGCAGGCCTTCCTTGTTAGAGGGCTTCCCAGCATGGCCGTGACCAAGAAGAACGCTGCTGGGGGTCTTCCTTGAAGCGGAGACACACGAAACTTGACAAAAAACTCTGTGGTCTCCAGATCCATTTCACAACGCCATGTATCTACTTTATTAAAGTCAACCAGAAGGGAATCTGCACAGATTGCTCCAGTTCAACCAGTCACTCCCCAGCAAATTTATTTCACATCTTCCCAGGCTTCAGGAAGGGGCTTAAGTGAGCTCGGTAACACGCAGCTCCAAACCAATGCCTGTGACCAATTGTATCTTCTTTCAAGATCTTCAAAGGAGTCCCTGACCAAGTGTCCATCTTGCATTAGGCATTCATTCTCTTGTCCTTCTGCCCAGGCACCATAATCTGTCTCTGAACTATCACACCTCAGTCCTGTCCCTCCTAAAGCCATCCTATCGAACAGCCTTGTGTACAGCCTTGCCATGAATGAAGAGCTCAGTCATGCAGGGAAAGACCTCCTGGACCCATGGTAAGGAAGCTGAAAAGACCTACAAGCAGTTCTCTCAGCTGTCTCCTTGCACCAAGACAAGCTCAATTCTGCTTAAACTGTTCTTGGTGGGTTTCATCTAATTTGTGCTGAAAACTTCCCACCACAGAGACACCACACCTTCCCCAAGCATTTGGTTGCAATACTTTGCTCCTTCCCACTAGGATACTCTTCCTGCTGCTCAGCTTGGATCTTACTCAATGCTTTTTGAATTGTGTCCCAAGAGAGCAGGAACAAAACATTACTCCTTTCTTCTGTGCCGTAGCCTCTTGCACACGCAAATACCACTATGCCACCCTTGAACTTCTCTCTTCTAGACTCAGCACATCCAAGTCCTCAATGGTTCCCATAGGTCTTGCTTTCAGACCACTAATCTGGGGTCCACCAAGGAGAAGAGGAGGCTCAGAGGTGACCTTAGTGCAGTCTACAGCTACCTGAAGGGAGGTTGTAGTGAAGTTGGAGTCGGCCTCTTCTCCCAGGCAACTAGCGATAGGACAAGAGGACACAGCCTCAAGCTTCACCAGGGGAGGTTCAGGTTGGACATTAGGAAGCATTTCTTCTCAGCAAGGGTCATTAGCCATTGGAAGGGGCTTCCCAGGGAGGTGGTGGAGTCACCATCTCTGGATGTGTTTAAGAAAAGCCTGGACATGGCACTTAGTGCCATGTTCTAGTTGCCATGGTGGTGTCAGGGCAATGGTTGGACTCGATGATCCCAGAGGGCTCTTCCAACCTGGTTGATTCTGTGATTCTGTGAAGGCTTTTATTGGAGCTCCCACCTCTCCAGCCCCCATTGGAAAGGAAGGGAGTGTTGGTGGCTCTCCATTAGCTTGTTGTGGAGACGTCCCAGTAGTAGGTTGAGTTTTGCTCTATCCGAGCTGCCCCATGTCCCCAAGCCCTACTGACACCAGCATGAATGGTCAGGGTTGGACCGCCCAGCTCCAGGTCATTTTAAAGCACTTCCCACCTTGATGTTTTCATACCAATGGGTGAAACCACCCAGCCCCGATGCCTCGGAGCTTTTCTTTCTGTCTTTGGAAGAAAAACAAGAAAACAATAGGAAGAAAAGCTGCGTCAGAGCCAGGCAGATCGGAGTTAATCCTCCCTCAAAATGGATCCCGTCAGCGCCGGTCTACGTGAGAATCGCCTCTCCTGCACCTTTGCTGGGTCCTCTCCCCGGCACAATGCTTCACTTGGTGTTTCAGCACAGAAAGAAATGGTGAAGTTGCTAATAATGGCACTAAAAGAAAATATGCTACATCTGTTATGGATAGCAGTACAAAATTAGCTGATCACACCTCTGACACCCAAGATGTCTTCACTTAAAATACTCGTTGGCTTACTTTACATAATTTGCTGATTATATTTAAAAGAAATACAATTTTGCAATTACTGTTCTTTCTGGTGTGCTATCTATGCATCATTTTCTTTTTATGTTTATATATTTCTCCTTCATTAGTGCAGTCTGAAGGGTGATTAGATCCCTTCAAACATTTTACAGAGGTTAAACGTTGATTAAGATTTAATTATTACTGTAAATAGCTTGCAATGACATATGGTGCAAAAACCTGACATATGTGCATTTGAATAAATGAAGTGCTATTTCCCATGATGCTTCAGTAGCTGTTTAACAGCTTTGCTGAAGGGTTATGTTGCACCTCATGTTAAGATTGCTTTGATGTTATATTTTGTTGGGTTTTTGCAGCTGAAAGCTAAGAACAGTTTTTCCAGTTTTTAAAAACATTGAATATTTTAAATACCTAAATTGTTTTGCACAAATTTTTGCTAATTTGTCTAACTAGGTTAAACATTTTCAAAAGCATTTCGATTTTAACGTGGGTTCCTAGCATTGTGTCAGCAACAGCATCGATTCAATGTATAGGATTTCGAAAAGTCTCGTCTTGCAAGGTGCCCTGTCCCGGTTGGGAGTGGAGTCTTCGCTTGCCGCGGCAACTGGGAGCACCATGGATCCCTCCCAGGGATGCAGAGGTTTGGAGTGATTTCAGAGCAAGGGAAAGCTTTGTGTGAAGCCAGTGAAAGGAAAAAATGAGGAAAGGGCTGGAGATTTTATGGAGAGAGAGAAAGGGGTAGGCAGATTTTAGCTCCAGGAGCCCAGTGAGGGTGTGCTGTCCCCTCGTGTCACCAGCAGCCCGTGGCTTTGCTGGGTCCCTGTGGGTGCAAACGGCGGCTTTGGGGACTGGGTTCCTTAGAGCACCATGCGAGGAGAGCGTGGCTGCAGGAAAAGGAAGGGATGTCTCCTGGAAAGTCTGGAGAAAAGGAGGCTGAGGGGAGACCTCCTTTGCCAGTTGTAGACCAGCTGTCTACAACTACTGGAAAGGAGAGTGTAGCAAGGTGGGCGTTGGTCTCTTCTCCCAGGTAACAAGTGATAAGATGAGAGGAAACGGCCTCAAGTTGTGTCAGGGGAGGTTTAGATTGGAGATCAGGGACAATTTCTTCACCAAAAGGGTTGTCAAGTGCTGGCACAGGCTGCCCAGGGCAGTGGTGGAGTCCCCACCCCTGGGGGGATTTAAAAGCCGTGTAGATGTGGTGCTGAGGGACATGGGTTAGTGGTGGGCTGGGCTGGGTTAACTGTTGGACTCGATGATCCTAAAGGTCCTTTCCAACCCAAACGATTCTGTGATTCTATGAAAACGATGGGTGGGATCCGTTTGATTCTCAGAGACACTCTGTAATTCGTTGAATATGGCAAAGCAGAGAGCGTGCGTCGTTGTGTGTCATAAGTCAGCCCGAACAGGGATGTTTTGAGACTTGAGCAAATCAAAATGACACGGAAAAGGCATGAGTGATGTTGTATTATTCACATATTATTCTTCTCCACATTAATGTATTGATCTATTGAGCTCCTGCTGCAGCACAACACCACGATACCGATTCTGATCTTGCCTGTCTTTGATTTCACAGATTGAGACATCTCGGCTGGAGCCCGAAATCGCAATGGCCACCACCAGTAAGACTGTGGTCTACAATAAAGGATTGTAAGTGGAAGTGGACCATCTCAGCCCAGAAGATTTGGAGAGGGAAAGGGGGAAACTTGAGATCCCGACTGGGAAAAAGAAAACAACAACAAGAGAAGACAAATAATAGAGCCCAGTGATACTAATGTATTCCTGCTCCCGGCGAACTGGGGGTGAATTAACACTTGCAGAGAACTGACACCTCACACCAGTCAGAAAGATTAATATTAAAAGTTTTAAATTAGCAACAAGAGCAGCAACAAAAAAACTTGCATTCAAACACTTTAGAGAGCTAGCTAAAGAATAATCTCAGAACTTACCAGTACTGCATGGAGGGGTGTTTAACGGCGTGTTTACGTGGTTATACCTAACGACATGAAGTAGGCCTCACCGAGCAAATTTTGTTTGCGATGCGAATTAAATCTCCATACTGATGCTGCACAAAAATAATTCTGTAGAGATCAACGGGTGCATGAACGAGAAGCGCTTGATTGGGTGTTTGGTAAGTGTCCTGTGTTGATTTCATGCTGATCCTGCCCCAGTGGTCATGCACAAAAGCAGCCTTCCATGGTTCAACGTGCAACGCTCCGTTAGCACAGCGAAGGTCATAGCCTGTGCGCCCTCTATCCATTCCTCCTTCTTCTGCAGATGGTCCTGGTGGCATCCTGCCACTCATTGCACTTGCACGACTTCATGTCGCAGGAGCCTACCACCAGGCGTATCTGCAAGGGCTTTTGCCTGAGGTTCAAGGTACTGGAAAGCCAACAGGTCCATGCGTTGAATGGGAAGGGATCTTATAGCAAAAATGTGCTCGATCCACTCTTTTCCTTTGCACAGACACAAAGGATGGGGTTTGTCCCACCTAACAGAGACCCTCTAAAAGTAAGGTTGTTAATCCAAGCTAATTGGCTAAGCCACGCTTTGCTAAGCTAGTTGTCTGAGGACATACTATGCTTTAACTTTTGGTCAGCCCTGAAGTGGTCAGGCAGTTGGACTAGATGATCGTTGTAGGTCCCTTCCAACTGGAACTTCTCTCTTCTTTCTAATCTCCTCTCCTCTCCTCTCCTCTCCTCTCCTCTCCTCTCCTCTCCTCTCCTCTCCTCTCCTCTCCTCTCCTCTCCTCTCCTCTCCTCTCCTCCTCTCTCCTCTCCTCTCCTCCTCTCTCCTCTTCTCTCCTCTCCTCTCCTCTCCTCTCCTCTCCTCTCCTCTCCTCTCCTCTCCTCTCCTCTCCTCTCCTCTCCTCTCCTCTCCTCTCCTCTCCTCTCCTCTCCTCTCCTCTCCTCCCCTCCCCTCCCCTCCCCTCCCCTCCCCTCTCCTCTTCTCTCTTCCTTCTCTTCTCCTCTTTTCTTCTTCTCCTCCTCCTTCTTCTCCTCCTCCTTCTTCTTCTTCTCCTTCTTCTTCTCTTCTCTACTCTATTTTGCCAACACTTTCAGCCAGCAAAGCCAACACTGCCCAAAGTCTGGTGCTGGTGCAGAGGAGGACCCAAAGCAGAAACCAGTGGGCAGGACGGCTTCACCTGGCAGCTGTGCCAAGCCGATGGCTTCGTGAGACTGCAACGTCCGAGGGGTGAACTGCCCTCTGGAGATGGCTGGCTGTCTGTCTCTTAAACTGCTCCACTTCAGGGTGCTTAAAGTGAGGTGGAGCAGGTCCCCCCAGGACTGCACCAAATCCTGCCCTCACATGTGTTTGGGGCCATAATTTGGCTTTCTGTTATCTTGTACCCAAGAGTAAACCCCGAGTGGCTCCCTGAAGACCAGAGGAGTTAATGCAGATTTTGAACATGGTCACCAGCAGAAGACCGTGCTGACAGCGAGATCTGCCTCTGGGATCACTGTAGGGATGGAGCCGTGGTGGTGATGGGCATGGCCGAACGCACAGGCTGTCATCCTTCAAATGCCAATTTGTTGGGGGTTTTGGGGAGGGTGGGGGGAGCAGGGGAAACCAAATCGCCACTGACACAGAATGTATTCAAAGGATTTATTGCAATGCTTGAAATCAGGAGGCCTGAGCCCCACCATGTGCTCCTCCACCATTGGCTGCTCTCGCTCCCCACTGGAGGCAGACCAGTAGGAACTGGAGTCACACAGCGGTCAGGCCAGCTCAGGAAGACTGATTCTGTCCCCGCACTGGTGTAAATCACACATAGTTGCACAAAACAAATCCATTTTCTGTATTTACACACCAGCGTGCAGGGGAGGAGAGGCCAGATCCAGGCTCTCCGTTGCTGCTGTTGATGGGCCAGCTCCTGGCCCCTGACACTGGTGGAGACGCAGAGTGGGTCCCGTTGCACTTATGGAGTTGTTCTGGATTTACACCAGGGTGAGGGACAGCTGAGTCTGACCCAGTCGAATGCACTAGATGAGATGAATGTATGTTCTGGAGGAAGCAAGGCCACCCCATCTGCTCCGCGTGGGATCTGGAGAGGCCGCAGGGAGGTGGCACCTGTCCTATGGACATTTTCATGAGCATCCTACGGCTGCAGGGGGTCGGAGGAGGCGAGGACCGCTGTCGGGTGCTGGGGGTACAGGTTCCCCCTTGCACACACACCCACGTGTGCATGCAGCAGGGAGAAAGCTAGTCTGAGCCTAAAACTTCAGTTTACAGCTCCGCTGAGCCCGCAGAAGTTAGGAGCCAAGCTGCATCGCGTTGCATGGAGGCACAACTTGCTGCCTTCCTCCTCCTGAATGGAAATGAGAGGCTGAGACAGAAACAGCCTCTTGTGTTGACAGGGAGAAGCCTCCTGGCTCCGGTGTCTGTCTGGGTGGATCATTTCCCCTTCGCCGGTGGGTTTTGTCGCTGCCTGAAGCATTCTGCTGCAAAGCTTGTTCATCCCAGGCTTTTATTTTTGGTGGTTTTGGTGAGGTGGAGCAAGGAGGGAGGTGGTGATTTGGTTTTGCATCGTGATCACTGGTCAAAGGTTTCAGTGGCCGTGAGCTCTGGCTGCCTGGAGCAAGGAATTTGCAGTGGAGGAAGGGAGTGAGGGCTTTGCTTGCTGTATTTCTTTAGGAGAGATCTGAGGAAAAGCACGAATCGAGCAAGTTTTGCCTCGGGAAAGAACCGATTCCCAGTTTTCTCCACGATGGGAAGCAACTACGGACGCTTTCCCTTCACACACATCACCTGCAGAGTTTAATTAGCGGGGGATACTCATCACGTTAACCCAGTGATGCTCAGTAAGAGCTGCATCGGTTTGGAGGAGAATGGACTGAAGGTTTATTAAGCCCCTGTTTAAGAAAAGCCTGGACATGGCACTTAGTGCCATGGTCTAGTTGCCATGGTGGTGTCAGGGCAATGGTTGGACTCAATGATCCCAGAGGGCTCTTCCAACCTGGTTGATTCTGTGATTCTGTGAATCACGAGGGCCTGATCCTGCTCGAGCGGGTGAGGACCAGCTTGAGGGATGTCAGAGGAGCCGCGTGGCAAGATGATGGCTCGGCTCAAAAGCAGCTGCACAGTCGAACAAGTGACAATCAAACGGTCTAAATGAGTCTGGATTTATCGTCTTCCCATACAAACCCCGTCAAACTTGTTTCGCTTCATGTGTCATGCCAATGGGTCTCAGTCAACTCGGCAGAGTTTGTGCTGAGAAATAAATACATCCCGGGGTCCTGAGTCAGGCGTTCGCCCGTGTTTATCTCTAAGAGCCGATCACAGGCTCTGGCAGGTTGGCGACAACATTTGCTCTCAAATTTTGTTCCAATACAATTCAAAATGTTGTACCCTCCACCCAAAGCCCTGGGAAGATGTTCCTGCTTGGAGCTGGGAAGGGAGAGCCACCACCTCCTGGGGTTTGGTGCCCTTTTCTAACCTCTTCTGAAAGCATCTGCAGGTTTTGTCTTGCAAGGTCGAAGTTACATCAGCAATACCCATGAGGTTGGAGACCTGAGGACTTGACCCTGCATCTCCCAAACCCATGTGCATCCCCTTCCTCTGCGCAGTCAGGATGGTGCAGACCCATCTCTGCTGCCCTTCCCCTTGCTGTCCCCTGACTTGATGGCGAGCAGGATGAGGTGCGGGTGTGAGGAGCACATTTTGGTGGCCCCATGGTCCCAAACTCTTGGGGAAGATGACACCATGGTGGCCCCATGGTCCCAAACTCTTGGGGAAGACGACACCATGGTGGCCCCATCGTCCCAAACTCTTGGGGAAGATGACACCACGGTGTACCCACTCTGGGCCACTGAAGCCAGCTGATGCAGTTCAGCTTTCAAGCCACCACCATCCCAACACAGGGGTGTTGAGATGCATTTTTATTTAAAAGCAGCAGAATGGCTCAGGAGATACAAATCTGACCCTTATGGATCTCAAAAGACCGTTCCACTCACAGGCAGCTCAAGGTTGGGCTCCCTTGGGCTCGGCGTGGTTGCTGCCATCCATGGTGGGACCATCAACGAGTCCCAAAATACCGTGCTCAACTCTTCCTACGGCGTTAGAAATGAAAAGCGAGGAGGTGGGAAGGCGGTCGCACAGTAGTACTGTTTATTAGGACAGCAAATCGTGCCAGAAGAGACTACACACAGCAGCTAATGATAACATTATGCACATTCACTTAATAGCTAATTAATCTCCTCGACTTTCCTAATGTACAAAAAGGAGCCTTCGGTCTGCGGGAACAACCCGACCATTTGCATTTCTGATTTCCTGTAATTGGGGAAGTGGAAGGAATGGAGAGCGCAAAACCCCACCGCACACATCAAGTTGTTCACCTCAGCAGATAATAATAAGGAGATGATCATCTCCTGTAGCATTTAATTAGAAATGGTGCAGTTAATTGATTTCTTGGATACGTTAATTAAGAAATAATGAGGACCAGGTTGCAGCCAAAGGTGCCAGCGAGAAGTTTTGAGTCCCTCCTGGAAGATGTGTCTGTTGGCTGCTCCCCAAGCCGGCCAGGGGACAACCAGGGGACAATCCCAGGGTTGTGTCACCCGTGTCCTGAACCCACCCCGAAGCTTGGGCACAGCTCAGCTCCTTCCATTTTTGCTTGTTGCTCATTTTTCTGCTCCACATCCCTGCGTGTGGCCTGATGCCCAGCTCCCAGCAGGGCAGGCAGCAGGTCAATCTGTTTGCTGCCATCGCTGGGACACGGGGTAACCCGGCCCATGCTGGACCTGGCCACCCTGGGACAAGTGATGCTGGTAGATCTCAGGGTTATACCGATGCCACGTAGCTGAGAGATGTAGGTGTGTGTCCCCCCCAGCTTCGGTTGGCTCCTCCTGAAAGGCTGTGATGGAGATCCGGAGCCTGGGATGCCCTTCAGCCGCGTGGGACAAGAGGACACAGCCTCAAGCTTCGCCAGGGGAGGTTCAGGTTGGACATTAGGAAGCATTTCTTCTCAGCAAGGGTCATTAGCCATTGGAAGGGGCTGCCCAGGGAGGTGGTGGAGTCACCATCTCTGGAGGTGTTTAAGAAAAGCCTGGACATGGCACTTAGTGCCATGGTCTAGTTGCCATGGTGGTGTCAGGGCAACGGTTGGACTCGATGATCCCAGAGGGCTCTTCCAACCTGATTGATTCTGTGATTCTGTGATTCTGTGGTGGAGGCTTGAAGGGTTCCTGGTGGTGGTTGATGCCCCCAGCCCTGGGTTGCTTTAGCAAATGTCCACTTTTGGCTTTTATTTTCCCTTTTTTTATGACTTATTTTGCACCCAACATCCTCAGCTGCCCCTTCTGCAGCACCCAATCTGAACACACCTTATGACGGCAAATCCCATGGGATGCGGTGGGGAGGGTGGTTGCCCACCAGCACCTGGCACGTCTTCCAGCGGTCCCTGCGCCGGCCCCCTGCGGCGCGCACCCTCTTTTTAACCTTCTCAATAAGACTTATCGACCGCGACACTTTGTGTAACACTCGGATCTGTTGGGAATAAAAGAGTTTGAAGACTTGATGGTGTGGTCCGACCTCCGCGTGGCCGGTTCGTGCTGGGATTTAAAGGTCTCGTCTAAAACAGACGCGGTTCTTAGGGGCTGGTTGGGCAGGGGGGAGGCTGCCAGGGGTGGACAGGGTGTGGGGAGGGGGATATCCCAACAGCAGGAATTATGGTATATCTCTGTGTGTGAATATATAATATATAATATAATATATAATATATATATATATTATATATAATATTATATATTGCCAGGGAGATGGTGGAGTCCCCATCCCTGGAGGGATTTAAAAGCCGTGTAGATGGGGTGCTGAGAGACATGGGTTAGTGGTGGCCTTGGCAGTGCTGGGTTAGCGGTTGGACTCGATGATCTTAAAGGTCCTTCCCAACCCAAACGATTCTATTATTCTATAACATGTAATATATAATATATATAATTTAGATTACATAATATATTGTACATTATATAATATATAATGCATAATATATAATATATTATGTAATATATAATATAATATAATATAATATAATATAATATATAATTACAAATATATTATATATGATTACAAATCTATTATATTTAATTACAAATCTATTATATATAACAAAATATATACTATGTAAATATATATAATAAAATATATAATTACATATTATATGTAATATATATTATATGGGGGTTGGACTAGATGACCTTTAAAGGTCTCTTCCAACCCAAACTATTCTGTGATATAATTATATATAATATACATTATAAAATACAATATATATATATATATACACTATACACATATGTGTGTATATATTGTGTGCATGTATAAGTGTGTATATGTATATCTTATAGCTTATATATAATTATTATATTTCATGTATAGATTTTTAATATATTTTTATATATATAATTTTTTTATATATATATAAAAATATATTTTTTATATATATATTTTATATATATAAAATTATTATAAGTACTCTTTCCCCAAACTCCAGCGAGACATTGGCAGGACGCCCGCCCTTCGCTGCCCGAGCCCCCCTGCCCAAGTCCACCCTTGCTCCCAGGAGTGCCCGGGGAACGGAGGGGGGGGGTCCTTTGCCCGCCCCTGGCACCCCGTGCCTCGGGGGTCTCCCCGGGGCAGGGGGATATTCCCGGGGGGAAGCAGAGCTGGTGGGAGCCTCTCCCCGACATTCAATCCCTGGTGCAGGTGTGAAGCTGCTGGCCCTACCGCATGCCTCTCATACCTGCGGCCACCCCGGCGGTGGGGACCCCCGAGGGACACCCCCGTCCTCATCCCCCCAGCGCCCACCACGGTGGGGCCACCAGGCTCTCCTGGCTCCATTGCTCCCGTGGGACCCATCCCTCCCATGGGACCCATCCCTCCCCAGTCATCCCCCCGCAAGAAGGACACCGGCGTCCCCATGGGAGAGGGGGACAGTCCCCATGGGAGAGGGGGATGGTCCCCTTGTCCCACCACCGAGGCAGCAGACACATTTCCAGCGCATTTTGCTTTTTATTACCACGCAGTAACACACGCTACAGCTGCTGACTACCTACGACAGGGAACGCACGCACACAGGCACAAAAATAAAAGAATAAATTAAAATAAAACTGTGTAAAAAAAAAAAATAACGACGGAGAAAAGGAGGGAGCGGGGGGGGAAAATGTGAAAAATAAAAATGGAAATGAAAAAAAGGGGGTTGGGTACATTGAGCTTCTAGGTAGGACGGTTTTATTTGATCTCATGGCTGACGGACGGCTTCCAGCGCGGAGGAGGATGCGCGGCCACGTCCCCAGGGCCGCGGGCGCCCCGGCAGCCTCCTCTTCCTCCTCGGCTCGGTGGCGGGAGCACCCCGAAAAGCACCTCCGAGGGACGCCGCGGCGGCGGGGGGACGGGGTGCGGGTCCCCGCTCGGGCCGGGCGCCCCGGAGGAAAGACGGCGGGTGGCGGCGGCGGCGACGTCCCTAGAGTTCGTTTGGTGACGCCGCCTGTGTCCCCCCTTCCTCCCCCGGGTTCCTCTCCATGGTGGCTGCACCAGGAGCCTGTCCCTGCCTTAGTCGTTGGAGGTGACGTCGATGTCTTCTCCGCTCGACTGCTTGGTGGCGAGGCGCCATCGGTTGATGTGGTGGGAACCTTTCTTCTTCTGGTCCGAGTCGGGTCCTTCCTCCTCCAGCTTCTGCCGTTTGTATTTCGTCCTCCTGTTCTGGAACCACACTTTCACCTGGGGGAGAGGGAGAGATGGGCGCTCGGGGGGGTCCCAGCACAGTTGGCCCCAGCACAGCTGGCCCCGGCGAGGGGTGGTGCTGCAACCAGGCAGCAAGCTCAGTTTTCCTCAGAGACCATCAAAAAAGAAGTCCCCGTACCTCCAGGAGTGTCCCACAGCCACCCTGCCCTGCCTCAGTTTCCCTTCTGTCCAGGGGGGACAAACACAGCGGGTTGGTGCCACCTCCAGCGCTGCTTTGCTGCACATCCCGGCCTTGGAGAAACCCAAGATGGGTGAAGGACACTCAATGACACCTCAGACGTGGGGCCAGCAGGAACACGGGACCCTCCTTACAGCACCACAACCCGGTGCCCATCACCCTAGTGTCTGGGCTGCTCCCCCAATTGGCACAGCACGGTGCCAGCAGGTAAACCCGGCCCCGTTTCACTTGGTCACTGGTGTCAGGGTGCCATGAGCACAGTGACCACATGGGATGGCACACAGAGCCATCCCCAGGCCACCTCCAGCAAGGACCTGTGTCCCAGGGCCAGGGTGGCATCATTAGGCTTGGGCTGGACTGTATATACCCAAGTAGCTAATTATAGATTATAATTACAATTATAGGTAATTAATTTACCACATTTAGGTTTCAGGAAACCCTTTCCACCATGATGGTGGCCCAGGAGCCCGCAGAGGCAGCGGGGTCCCATCCCTGGAGATAACGCCCTCCTCGCCTGCCCGAAGCCCCAGGCACCCTGCTCGGACCCCGCACACCCTCGATGCCAGCGCTGGGACCACGGCGTGTGGCGGGGCTGGGCACGGCAGCACGGGCACGGCGCTCGGTTTGGGATGCTGAAAGCATCCATGTAGCTGGTGATGCAGGGTGCCGTGCAGCCGGGGATGCGGGGTGCTGCAGCGAGGGATGCGGGATGCTGCAGCGAGGGATGCGGGGTGCCAGGGGCAGCAGTGTGGGATGCTGCACCTGGGGATATGGGATGCTGCACCTGGGGATATGGGATGCTGCCAGCAGCGGTGCGGGATGCTGCAGGCGGGATGGGGGATGCTGCTGGCAGTGGTGCAGGATGCTGCGGGTGGGATGCGGGATGCTGCGGACTGGGATGCGGGATGCTGCAGATGGCATCTGGGATGCTGCAGGCGGGATGCAGGACGCTGCCGGCAGCGGTGCGGTGCCGCCTGGCCCGAGCACACCCGGTGCCACTGCTCGGCCGCCGCTGCCAGCCCAGCCCAGCCCAGGCCGAAGCTTTTCCCCACTTGCCGGTGGCGTGGTGCCCGCAGCCCCTCCGCCAGCTGCTGCCTCACCTCATCCCCCAGCACCATCACCCCCTGTCCCTCTCCTTCAGCTTGTCTCTGCCCAGGAGCCCCTCGCAGCCAGGCGAAGGCCAGCGTCCCACCCCGCTGCGTCCCCGGGGAGCCCTGCAGGGTGCCACGCAGCCAGCGCCGTGCGAGCCCTTGGCTTCAAGGCAGCCTTGGTCCGTCGCAAGAGCCGCTTTATGGCACCGGGATATATCATAACCCCCCTCCGTGGACTCCAGCCATTTGCTTTCCTTGCTTTGGGGCATTTCGGGAACAATACGGAGCTGGCGCCTTTCATTCAACCGCTGCAAAGCACTTTGCAAACTTTAATTAAAGCTCTCAGCCCTCTGGGAGCGGGGAAGTTGCCTTATCCCTAAATTATAGAAGGGGAAACTAAGGCATAAAGCAATTAAGATGCTTGAGCGAGGCTCTGTGGAGATCAGGGGCGGGTGGGAAGCGGCTCCCGCACGTAAAACCTTTCCTGCCCGGCTGGGTTCAGCTCGGAGACACGCACCGGGGTACCGGGGAGAGGTTCCCCTGCGCTTCCCGACTGGTTTGGAGCAGGAATGGGGATGTTTCCAGGCTGATCGGGCTCCCCAACCCCTCCGGTACCATCTCAGGCCAGAAGCCACAATGAGAGAAGTGTGAGAACGTCGCAGTGGGCAGCACTGGGATAAGCTGCCCCCTCCGATGCCTCATCCCGACTCCAGGAGTAATTGCTTTAACCCCCCCCACCAAGCTCAGGGGGGTTTATCCCTTCCCAGCCCCTCGCCGCATTAACCCTTGTCACGCCGGGTGGTTGCGCATCCCACCGGTGTGATGCTCCCAGGGTCCCTGCCCCGCCGCTCCCCGGGACTGGCCCTGCCCTCCAGGGTCACCACTGTCCCCACACTCCTGCTGCGGGATGGGGATGGTCCCTGGACGGCTCCTGCATCCCCGTCCTGCCTCTACACAGCTCCCACCCACAGCTTTGCCTGCACCCACGATGTGCTACCACCCATCCAGCACCCTGCGGGACACGGCGCCCACCGAGACATCACGCTCTGCTGAAAGGTGACGTTGCCATCACCAAGCTGGGGACAATTAAAATCCAGTGGCTCCGTGTGTGGCTGCCCTGTGACCCAAACCCTGCGACCCAAACCCTGCCGAAGGTTGAGGGCATGGGGATGGGTCTGGGGGTGACCGAGAGGGACCAGCCCCACCATCACCTGGGGCCAGACACTTGTGCCATGCTGTCACCCGAATGTGCCACCACCTCGAAGGGCAGCAGCGCTCCCCTCGCTGCACCCTCGCCTGTGCCTGCAGTCCCAGCCCAGATTTTTCTTCTAGAAACACCCCAAAACTTTTAAGAGCTTGATTTGGGGACAGTCCTCAGCAGGGGACCACTGCCAGGGGTGCAGCCACTCTCCGGCTGTATCTGGGACGTGCATCTTTCTCCTCCTGTGACTCCCAGGCATTCGCTCGGTTAATTATTACCGCTCCTGCCCAAGCGATGCCCGGCTGGCACCGACCCACCGGGGCTGCTGCTGAACACACGGCACTGGGAGGGGATACTGGGGTGTATGGTGCCTCTATAACCACCCCAAACCTCCCGCTGGCAGGAGCCAGGCTGAGGCCTTTGCTTTGTGGGGGGGGGGGGCAGCTTTGAGACCCCGAGTGGGGTTGGCATCACGTGCTGCCAGGGATGGAAAGGCTCTGCCTGGAGAGCCAGACTGCGACATGCAAAATTAAGTCCTGGGAAGTTATTTCCCAGCCCAGGTCGCTCCCCTCGGGTGGTGAAGCGACCTGACGCCACGGGTGATGGGCACAGCAGTGTGACCACAGCGTGGTACCCCACCTCCTCCCCGGCACAGGCATCCCACCCCCGCGGCACGCTGACCCCCAGCTCCTTATCCCATCCAGCTCCCACACTGTGTGTCCCCCCCCACATCACCCCTTCACACACGCACCCCACGGACGCCTCCTCGGGCACAGGCCACCCCGCAGAGCCCTCCCTGCGCCTACTCCAGCCTCACCCCACCTGCGTTTGCTTTGGGACCCTGCGCCGCTGTGGGATTTTCTCCCATTCCCTTTTTATTTTTGGTTGTTGTTACACGGGCCCGTCTTAGCCCAGACTAACACAGCCCCTTGGTAGGAGAAAGGATGGGAAGGGGTTAAGCACCGCCACCCTTCCCCACCCCATATCCCGAGGCATTTCCTGATGCTGCAGGTACCCTTTTCACCTTCCCCCTGGGCTGCTCCAGGTGTTGCTCGCCCAGGAGCGGGCACAGCCCAAAGGGCAAAGCTCCCTTTTCCAGGGGCAAGAGCAGCTGGGAAATAAGGCCAGGCCCAGCCATACCGGGCAGCCCCTTCCCAGAGCCGCTAAACCCACCCGAAAATAATAAAAGACCCAAAGTTGGGGGGTTGGACGCGGGGCTGGGGTGAAAACACGCCTGTGTCACCCAGCGTCACACCGGGGCTGCGTGTCACTGAGGACAGGGCTGGTTTTCCACGGGTGCACGTAGGATTCATCACTGGATTAATAATAATAATACTAATATTAATAATAATAATAATAATACTGCCTGCTTTTGGCACAGTCACCGCTCTGTCTGTCTCTCCCACCCCGCCGATCCCGGTACTTTGATGCCCACCCCGTATCACATCCCTCTGCACATCGGGGTAATTAAAAGCATATTTTTAATAAAGATTATTTTTCTAAAGCCCCAAAGCTGAAAGGGAAAAAGCCTTCCCTGTCGCCCCGCAGGCCCCCGCCTCCGGGGACGCTTTGCTGGCACTCACGGCCACCTAAGTCCCCAGCCTGAAGCTCTTTCCCCCACAAGAGCCAGCCCCAGTGCCCCCAAAAACCCCTCGCCGTGACCCGCACCCGCTCCCTGCCCGCCAGTGATGAATGAAGCGGCTGCAGCAGCTTTCCAAAAATACAGAAATACCCGACAATAAAATACGTTGTGGTGCATTAAAAAAATAATTATCTATATTGCCTCTTTCCATTTCTAAATGCCCCCCCGGACAGGCTGCTTTTGCCCCAATAAATTGCATTATTGCACTGAGGCTCGGGGCGATGATGCAAAATCCGACGGACTCGCTGAGCTCCCCCTCGGGCATCCCGCAGCCGCCCTTTCTGCCCGGACAAGTTGCTGGTTGTTCTTTGACCTTTGGGGTTTTTTTGTGGTTTTGTTGTTTTTTTTTTTTTTTCCCTTTATACATCATTTTCAGCCCGGAGAGGTGACAGAAGCAGCAAGGAAAGGACCCGAGCTGGGTGCCAGCTACTGCGAGCCGCAGGGCTGGGGAGGTCGGGGCAGCACCCGCATCAGCACACAAACGGCTTCTGGGTTTTGGGGGCTCGGTCCATCCTCCCTGATACCTTCACCTGCGGTTTCCCACTGTCCCCATGACAGTGACATTTCCCTCCCGGTACCTTCCCTCTCGCAGCGATGGGGTTTTGCTTGGCAGAGCCCAGGCAAGGACGAGGCGGGCTGGTACCGGGAGCACCCACGGCTCCAGCTTTATTTTCCAATTGTATTAAAGGATAAAAATTAAATTAATTCAGAATATAGGCCAAATTACCTGGCCAGATTTTGGAGAAAACTTTATCCATCGACTCAGTTGCTGAATACGATGGGAAATAGCGTGCCCATGCCCAGAGCTTTTGGGAATATCTGCTCACGGGGACACCGGGCTTGGGCACGCACAGAGATGCTCAGCCCCAGCTCCCCTGTTTTCCCCCAAAACCACACGCTTTTCTGTTTCCCTTCATCCCTTCATCATTTCTCAACACCTGTGAAATACCTTTTCTAAAAAAAAAATCCCAAAGTTGCAGCTGAAATAAATGCCCTTGGGCAGGCGCCCGTCTCTGCGCCCGTCCTGACTTCGGGGCACCGCGGGGTTTGTGCACAGCACCGAAGCGGCACGACTGCGGGGCCCGTTTGCAGGATTTAACGCTGCTGCTGCTTTTTTAGCTGGATTTTTAAAACCATATATTCCTCTCGGGGAAAACATCCCAACAAGCAAGAAATAACACCAGGAAACCGCTCTGGAGCGTGGCAAAACGCGAGATCTCCGTTCCCAGCCTCACGCCCTGCCAGGGACCACCATAAGGATCAAACGCTGCGGCAAAACCAAACCCAAACCCCCCCTGAGCCCACGCGAACCCGCACGGTCCGGCCACGCTTCCCTGGCCAAACCCAGCTGGGATTTTGCAAAGCGCAGCCCCAGCCCGTCCCCGCTGCCCGACGCTGCTCCCGCCGGCGGACGGACGGACAGACGGATGGACTGGGGGCTGTGGGGTGGGTGGGCAGGTACCTGGGTCTCGGAGAGGCTGAGGCTGCTGGCCAGCTGCTTGCGCTCGGCGCCCACCACGTAGTGGTTCTTCTCGAAGGCCCGCTCGAGGCGCAGGAGCTGCGAGGGCGAGAAGGCCGTGCGGATGCGCTTGGGTTTGCGGGCGAAGGGGCCGTGGAGGAGCAGGCTCTCCTGGGACACCTCGCTCCCTGCGGACAGAGCGGAGTCAGGGTCCCGCGCCAGCACCCCCCAGCTGTGGGACCACAGGGGGATGCTGGGGACACTTGCCCTGGGACACGGGGAGGAGAGACAAGGGGACATTGGGGGGCCCTGGGTGCTTTCCCTGCACTGAGGTTGCACCATTTGTCCCCCCCAAGCACCGCGGTGCCGTGGCCGTGCTCGCTCCCCGGCTGCCCTCGGTGCCGTGGTGGGGCTGGACATGGGGGCAATGGGAGGGGAAGGGAAAGGAGAGAGAAAGAAAGAGAGGGAGAAGTGGGGAGGCAGAGAAAAAAACAGAGAGAAAAAGAAGATTAAAAAAGAGAAAGAAAGAGGCAACCTAAGAAAGTGACAGGAAAAATGATACAGAAAGCGAGAAGTGAGAAAGAAAAGAAAGAAAGAAAGAAAGAAAGACAAAAAGGAAAAGAAAGAGTGAAAGAGAGAAGGAAAACGGGAAAGCAAGGAAGAAAAAGAAAGAAAGAAAGAAAGAAAAGAAAGAAAGAAAAGAAAGAAAGAAAAGAAAGAAAGAAAAGAAAGAAAGAAAAGAAAGAAAGAAAAGAAAGAAATGAAAGAAAGAAAGGAAAGAAGGAAAGAAAGAAAGAAGGAAAGAAAGAAAGAAGGAAAGAAAGAAAGAAAAGAAAGAAGGAAAGATAGAAATGAAAGAAAGAAAAATAAAAAAAATAACAAGAAAGAGTGAAAGAGAGAGCAAGAGAAAAAATAAAAGAAAGAAAGAAGGAAATAAGGGAAGAATGAAAGAAAGGAAGAAAAGAGAGAAAGAAAAGGCAGAAAGAAACGAAAGAAGGAAAAAAAAAGAAAAATAAATAAAGATATAAAAGACAAGCAGGACGGCAAGAAGGCATCGGAGGGAAGGGCAGAGGCAGGGGGACGGGCAGGCAGCCGGCTCCAAGCCGGAGCGGGGAGCCCCCCGGAGCCTCTCCCGGGCCGGGCCGGGGCCGGGATGGGACCGGGGCCGGTGGGGGCCGGGCCGGAGCCGTGTCCCCGTGGGCCGGTGCCCCCGGGCGCCGCCGGCAGCGGCCGCAGCCCCCGGCGGAGCCGCCGGAGCCCGGAGCCGGGCGAGGGGTTGGTGCCGAGCAGATAACCCTAATCTGGGCTCCTCCGGCCCCCGGGACCCCCCGGGACATCGCGGAGGGGACAGCGGGGACAGCGAGGGGCTGGGGATAAAAGGGAAAGGAAAGGAAAGGAAAGGAAAGGAAAGGAAAGGAAAGGAAAGGAAAGGAAAGGAAAGGAAAGGAAAGGAAAGGAAAGGAAAGGAAAGGAAAGGAAAGGAAAGGAAAGGAAAGGAAAGGAAAGGAAAGGAAAGGAAAGGAAAGGAAAGGAAAAAGGGGCAGGACACAGGCAGAGAAAGGAAAAGAAAGAGGAAAATAAGAAAGGGAGAGACAGAAAAGGAGAGAGAGAAAAGAAAAATAAAGAAAAGAGAGACAGAGAGTCAGAAAAAGAAGAGAAAGAAAGAAAAAGAAGGAAAGAAAGAAAGAAGGAGAAAAAGAAAGAAAAAGGAAAGAAAGAAAAGGAAAGAAAGAAAAGGAAAGAAAGAAAAGGAAAGAAAGAAAAGGAAAGAACGAAAGATAAAGAAAGAAGGAAAATAGGGAAAAAAAAGCTATAAAATCAAACAAAATCTCCCTGTGCCGCCGAGATCCCCCGCAATCTTTCCTTTCGTTCCCGAGAAGGAGGAACCCAAACTCCGGCTCCGCCAGCCGCGGGGCCGCGCAGGGAGGCGGCAGCGCCGGTGCCGTCCCCGGGAGCCCCGCAGTGCCCGGCCGGGACCCCGCTCCGGCCGCGGCGGAGCTGCCGCGGGGCTGCCCCGGACCCCCCGCTCTGCCCGGGCACCGGCACCGGCACCGGCAGCGGGGCCGCGCGGCAGCCGCACGCCGGCTCCAGGGCTGCGGGAGCGCACCGGTACCGGGTGTGCAAAGGCACCGGGGTGTAAATGCACCGAGCACCGGAGTGTGCAAATGCGCTGAGCACCGGTGTGTAAATGCACTCAGCACCGACGTGTAAACGCACTCGGTACCGGTGTGCCCGGAGCACCGGCCGTGCGCGCAGGCACCGCAGCAACAGGTTTTGCCTCCGGGTTTCCCCCGGCCTCCCCGGTTAACGGGGCCCGGTGCCGGGCAGGGCAGCCGGCGATCCTCGCTCCGCGCCCCCTCCGCGCCCCCTCCGCGCCCCGGGAGCCGGTTGGCGATGCCCGCAGCTCACCTTGGAAGCGGTGCCCGAAGAAGCGGTTCCGCAGCACCCAGGGGTAGAAGTTGAGCGGGTCGCGGTGTTGCGGCCCGAAGAAGGAGTGGGGGTGAGGCAGGGCCGAACCCCCCAACTGATGGGGCCCGACGGGCAGCGCCGGGTGCCCCACGGCCTCGGGGAAGACGAGCTCGGTGCTGCCGTAGAGGGCCCGGCCGGCGGCGGCGGCGCCCTGGAAACCGGGGGAGAAGGCGGCGGCGGCGGCGGCGTCGGCGGCGGGGCCGGGGTAGGCGAGGGCGGCGGGGCGCGGGGGCTCCTCGGGGCCGAGGTGGGTGTCTTTGCCCACCAGAGACTCGATGGTGAAGCAGCGCTTCGCAGACGGCTGGAACATGGTGTGAGCCGGGAGGGGTTGGGGGGGTGGGGGGGCCGGAGCGGGGCCGTTCCTCCCGGTGTGTACACGCGTGTGTGTGTGTGTGCAAGAAACCTCCCCCCGGGCAGCGCACACACACACACACCCGCCCCGCCGCCCACCCGCGGGCGCCCACGCACCCGCGAGCCCCGGGCAGCCGCTACAAATACGGCCGGTACCTGGCGGGGCCCGGGGGAGGGGGCGGCCGCACCTGCTCGGGCCGGGGCCGGCGCCGGGGCCGCGGCCGGGGCCGGGCGGGCAGGGGGAGGCGGGCAGGGGGGAGGCAGGACAGGCAGGGGCAGGGGGAGGCAGAGAGCGCCCGAAAAACTGGACTGGAGCCGCTCCCACGAAGTTGTGGGAGAGGGGCTCCGGCTGCGGGGTTGTTTTTCCCTTCTTCTTTAAATAAAAAATTAAAAAAATAAATAAAATGTCTTTTTTAAAAAAAAAAAAATCCTTTTTTCTCTTTTTTTTCTCTCCCCCTCCTTTTTTTTTTCGCTTCTTAAATAAAAAAATATCTCCGCAACGGCGGTTTGTAACTCCGCGGCTCGGGGAGCTGCCGGCCGGGAGGGAGGGAGGGAGGGAGGGGAGGTGAAACCCACCCCCGCGCCTCCCCGCCTCCCGCACAAGCTCCGCTCCCCTCCGCGGACCCCCCGCCTCCAAAGGCAGCACCTTCCCCCCGGCCAAAAACTCGCTCTTCCCACGGGGCCGATCCTGCGCTGGGAATAAAGAAAAAAAAATGTAACAAAAACCAACAATAACCGGCGATTTTAGGTGTTTTTTCCCCAGCGCGGGGGGGGGGTTGCGCGGGGCGCGCAACCCCTGCGCGGGCCGGTCCCGAGTTCACTCCGCAGTTTGGCTCTGCTCGGAGTTTGGTTGGCCCGCGGAGGCGGGGGCCAACCCTCCCCTCCCGCACAAAGGGGGTTGAAAGTCTATTTTCCACTTGGCTGCATTGAAATACTCCGAGCGGGCACCCGCGGATCCTTTCCCCCCGCGGAGCGGCGAGCGCTGCTGCTGCGCGCCCGCGGGCTTTGCGCGGAGTCACTCCCGCAAGAAGCTGCGGGGAAGAAGGGAAAGGGGAGGGAGAGAAAAAAATACCTGAAACCCCCCCGAAATGAAAGCCGAAAAATGGAGCGAACGCGTCGCCGAAGCGCTTTTATTTGTATTTTTATTTCTGAAAAAGAGAGAAAAAAAATAATCCATATTTTAAATATCTATTTGTATTAAAAAATGGAAATAAAGAAGCGGGGCTGGGTCAGGCGGCTGGCGGAGAGGGCACCCGGGTGCGGAGCGGGACGCACCCGCGGAGGGATGGGGAAGGGAAGGGGGATGCGGGGAGAGCGCTGGGCTCAGCCGCGGGAGCTGCGCCCGGCTCCGGCCCATTTGTGGAATTTAATTTAAATCAATTTAATATCGTTTAATTCAATTTAATTTAATTTTTATTTTCCTCGCTGTTTTTCTCCCCCCCCGGGCCGGGGGTCGGCGGGGCGGGGTGCGGACCCCCGGCCCCCGCTGCCCCGCAGCCGCTCCCCCCCGGGGCCGGGCGCTGGCAGAGCCGCGGCCGCGCAGCGCTGCGCGGGGCCGGCGTTTCGTTTCGTGCGGATCTCGCCGGCTTTGAGCATCTTCTGCGGGGGAAAAAAAAAATGCAAAAGATGAAAAAGCCGGTCGGGTGCTGGCTGCTCGCCGCGGGGATCCCCCCGCAGCTTCGCCCCGTCTCCACTGGAGGCTTTTTAGGGGGAATTGCTTTGGTTTGGGGGATAAATCGCTCTCTTGAAAAATTATAAACCTTTAAGCTGATTTTTTTTGCCGATGGTTTTCAGTCCCGGCTCGGGGTCCAGGCGAGGCTCCCTGGATGCTCCGGAGGGAGCCGGGAAGCTGCTACGCTGAAACGAAGCGAGAACCCCAAATTTCTCTTGACATTTCTTTTTCCCCAGGCCTGCTCCCAGCTCCAGGATAATTCAGGCAGGATCTTTATCCCTCATGGGAATAAAACACGGACCCCTCCCCAGGTGGGGGCCTTGCTCTGGGTCCTGGTGGCCTCAGATTAAGAGGAAAACTTCAGCCCCTGCACCCCGGGGAGGAGGTGGGCCGGGAGCAGCCTGCTGGGTTGCCGGCCAGGAGGAGCTGGGAGTGGAGGAAAAAAACATTTTATTTTTTAACGAAAGAGCCGCGGAGCGTGGCAGTGCGGTGGAGGGACGCAGCCGGCAGCGGCGGTGGGCAGGCAGGGTGGGCAGAGGGGTGCTGCACCGGGCTTAGGGGGTGCTGGTGGGGGAAAGAGGGGGGTTTGGTGCTTGGTGAAATACACCAGTGAGGATTTTTCAAGGAGCAAACGAAAGAAGAACGAAGGAGAGGGAGAGGGGGACAGGAGAGGCACCAAAAACTGGCCTTGGGGTTGGGGACAGAGGGTTGGCTCCAGGGATGCTTGGGGACGGGCAGCGGGTCCATCCCCATCCATCTGCATCCCCCCAGCCCTGGTCACTCCTCGCTTGCCTGCACCCTAATCCCTGCCTGCACCTTAATCCCTGCCTGCACCCTAATCCCCGCCTGCACCCCAATCCCCGCCTGCACCCTAATCCCTGCCTGCACCCCAATCCCCGCCTACACCCAAATCCTCACCTGCACCCTAATCCCTGCCTGCACCCCAGTCCCCACCTGCACCCCAATCCCTGCCTGCACCCTAATCGCTGCCTGCACCCTAATCCCCACCTGCACCCAAATCCTCACCTGCACCCCAATCCCTGCCTGCACCCCAATCCCTGCCTGCACCCCCACCTCCCCCCGCAGCCCCCGGGGCAGGAGCAGGCTGTGCCGGGGCCGCATCCTGCTCGCTGCCGGCAGGTGCAGTCCGTCCCCTCCGCCTCGTTAATCGGTAACACATCGGCCACCAGCATCAAAGGGCAGAATGTGGAAAATCAGGCCCCGGGCCCCGGAGCGTGGCCACGGGCGCAGCTCACCGGGATGTTAAAAGTTGACCAGACTTCAAAGTGCTGGATCATTTCCTTCGCCACGGGCACAGCTCCTCACCCTGCCCAGATTGCTGCTCCTCATCCTTCAAGTGTGGCCCCGAAGGGAAGAAGGGTGGAATGGGGCTGTATTTTGGGTTGGGGGGCTAAGGAGGTCCAGAACCTGCCTGTCCCGGGCGGCTCCCCCATTCCTGCTCCTTCGGCTTTTAGGTTTTTTTATTCCCCTTGGTTGAGGGATATGCTGGATGGGAATGAACTGACCCTACACAATGTGGTGGTCTTCAGAGGGTTATTCATCTCGTCTCCTTCAGTCTCCCTTTTTTAAGATGGTTTTGTCAACTGGTCCATCACTGGTGTATGGATGGATGGATGGATGGATGGATGGATGGATGGATGAAGATGAGATGGGAATGGTGGGGATGGTGGTAGATACAGACATTGGCATGGATGGATGGGAGATAGCTTTAGTCTATGGAGTCACGCTGATATAGAGAGAGGATCCCACCATGGAGCCCAGGAACGGGAAGCCACCCAGATCATGTAGCTACAGGCTGGAAGAGGTCAGTCCAGCAAGTGAAGATGCTGCTGGGTCCTCACCCACCCACTCAATGGTCACGCTGGCTTTCCCATGGGGGCTGCATCCACCCTCGCCTCTCCAGCGTGGCTTGACTGCTATATTGGTTCAGAAACCCTGCACAGAGATGGTCTCTGGTGTGATGGGTCCTGGTGGGCTTCCAGCATACTCAGAGGTGGGAGATCTTGAAGGCCATTTGGTGTGGACATAGCTGTGGCTTTGGTGGTTGCAGTCACATGTCATGAAAGGGAATATTGCGCTTGCAAAGCAAACAGGCTCCTTATAGACATCGAAAGCCCCAGCTCCTGAAAGGATCATCTCGAGATGATTGTGCAGGTGCCCGTAGCCCTCATAAAGCCTTTCAGGAAGCTGTGGCACCCTCGGTCGGTGGTGACAATGCCCATCCCAGCGCTGAGGCTGCACCCACACCCGGGACAGAGATCGCTTCGGTCATTTCTGCTTGGCGAGGTGGTCCCACAGCACCGCGGCTTTGGGGAAAGTCGTTGGGACTCATTAGTTGAAAGTGATGCGCAGAGGCTGGGCACTTGGGGACCTTTCCCCTGACCTTGTGCCTGACCTTGGGGTCTCCATGTCTCCTGTTTGCCCATGGGCGAGTGGGGCAACGAGTTGGCTCGCCCAAGCCGGGGCCCATGGAGGGCAGCAGCACTGAAACATGGTCCTCCTTGGGGACCTGCTGGGGTGACAGCAGGTATGGCACCAGGGGACAGAGCTGCTGGGGTCCCTGAGCCCTTCTCCGTAGCGAGGGGTGCAATCCAGCCCCCCCCAGCCCCCAGGAGCAAACTCAAACCAGTGACCTTGAGTTGTCATCTCGGTCCCTGGGGTGGCAGCAGCGGTGGGCGCGTGGCATCGCTGTGCCCCAGCCCGGAGCAGATCTCTCCCTCATCCCTGATCCCAGCCTTTACCCCTCCTCAGGAGGCCACGGCCAGGAGCTCCGTGCTTCAGCACCGTGATTCCTGGGGATGGTTTGGGGGGTTCACACCACTGGCAGCATGAAGAAGAGCCCAGCTGCGGTGTGTGGGTTCAGCCAGCCCTCCCCACTGGTTTTGGGGCTGAAGACTGGTCTTCCAGCTAACATCCCACCACGTCCCTCCCTCCAGGGCTATCAGGTGTAGCCCTTAGATATACTTTTCCACCCATGGCAGGGTCATCACTGTGGCAAAAATATCTTTCTAGGGGAAATTTTGACACAAGAAATTACTCCTCCAGCCCTGGGGAGGCTTCGGGTGCTCCCTCGGATGGCACCGGAGCGTGACCCCCATGTTGGACCCTCCTGGGCTTGCACTGGTTTTGCCCCAGCAGGTGAAGAAAGCAAGATCTCCAGCACGATGGAACCATCTCAGGGGTGGGGAAAGGTGCGATGGTGGGGAGAGAGGCCATCCCCACTCGGGTGCTGGGAGACTCCCCCCAAAACCCCACGGGGACCCCTGGGAGAGTCCCCCCAAAACCTCTCAGTGTTATATCAGGGAAGATCTTGGACTTGGCTCCCCCTCACCTCCCCAACGTGCCGTTAAATGGCATCGAGACGGTGTATCAGCCGCTTACATATGGCGCTTAGAGACGCCAAACTTATTAGCACAATAAAACTGCTGCGAAGGAGCTTTCCTGCCTCCCTCCCCGCGCGGAGAGCATCGCTGTTGGAAGCACCTGGCTGCCTCGTGTGGAAACACCCGGGGCTGCTCTTCATATGGCACCCGGGAAAATAAATATCTGAATCAGCCAGGGTCCCCTCCCAGCGTCTCCAGAGCTCGGCTATGAGGACAGGAGCCTGTTGGAGCGAGTCCAGAGGAGGCCATGAAGATGCTCAGAGGGCTGGAGCCCCTCTGCTCTGGAGACAGGCTGAGAGAGCTGGGGCTGTTCAGCCTGGAGAAGAGAAGGCTGCGGGGAGACCTTCTAGCACCTTCCAGTACCTGAAGGGGCTCCAGGAAAGCTGGAGAGGGGCTTTTTACAAGGGCATGGAGTGACAGGATGAGGGGGAACGGTTTTAAACTGAAAGAGGGGAGATTGAGATGAGATCTGAGGAAGAAATTCTTTGCTGTGAGGGTGGTGAGACCCTGGCCCAGGTTGCCCAGAGAAGCTGTGGCTGCCCCCTCCCTGGCAGTGTTCAAGGCCAGGTTGGATGGGGCTTGGAGCAACCTGGTCTGGTGGAAGGTGTCCCTGCCCGTGGCAGGGGGTTGGACTAGATGGTCTTTAAGGTTCCTTCTAACCCAAACGAGTCTGTGATTCTCTGATTCTGTGACAGGGAGCTGGGGACCCCTCGGAGCGGTGGGGTTTAGAGCCATGGGGTGAAGCCACCCCATCCCACCTGGGTCCTACCTGGGGTAGTGCCGTGCCTCGAGGGGATGCAGGGCTCGGGGGTGCTGCTGGGTGGGACACACCACGCTCTGCCTCTTCCTCCTGCTTCACTTCGGAGGTGGCAGAGGGGGACCCCACCTGACTCAGCCACTGACGTTCCTGGATGCCGCACGAAAGGCACCGCCGGGTGTTTCCGTACGAGGCGGCCAGGTGCTTCCAACAGCGACATCCTCCCGGAGAAAAATAGGCAGGAAAGCTCCTTCGCAGCAGTTTTATTGTGTTAATAAGTTTGGCGTCTATAAGCACCATATGTAAATGCCTGCTATACTGTCTTGCTGCCATTTAACATTATGCTGCGGAGGTGAGCGGGAGCCAAGTCTGCAGCATTTCGACTAATACGTGAGGAGCTGCCAACTCTGGGGGGGCTTTTCTCTTCTTTTTTTGTCCCAAAAATTTAAAGTTAGCAATCTGCCCGTGCCAAAATGACTCGGACCCTTCCGTCTCTGTCGCTGTTTCTAGGAAAATGGGTCAATATTAGGTTCATTTAGCCCCGGTGGCAGCTCCAGGCCCCGGCGCTGGGATGGAAAATCCAGTCTTGTTGGGTACCCCGGTGCCCATCGCTGCGGCGAGGGGCGAGGAGAGAGTGGAGCCGCTGCCCCACGCAGCTGTGGCTGGTGGCTGGGGAGGTGCCTCTGTGTCTCCCCTTCCCCCAGGGGGGGAAAAAAGACAAAACAAGGGTAAAAAAAAAAAAAAAAATTAAATATAAACCGCCGTGAGTTTCTCCCTCTCGCAAGTAATTTTCAGTTAATTTATGTTGAATCAATGGTTCCTCGCAGTCATATGGATGGCAGGCTCCCAGCCATTATTAGTGTAAACAGATTTGTGAGCGGTATATTTAGCTGTTCCATATTGCTTTTAGGAAATGTGCACATTTCCATGGCGCACACAGAGAGGGCCATACCCTGCCACCGCTCCGCAGGTGGGGACGGGGCCCTACGGAGCCACCCGCGCTCCTGGCCTCCTCTTCCTCGCCGCAGGGTGCAGAGTCCGGATCCAGCTCACAAGGGTGGAGACGGAGGTGTTTGCAGCAGGGAGGTCCCTCAGGGTGGGTGCCCAGCATCGTTTTGGTGCTCCAGGGCACCCACCGGTTCCCCAGAGCTCTGGGCAGTGTCACCAGCCTACAAGTGGGATGAGCTGAGCCAGGGCTCAAGCACCGATGGGGGTGAATCCCCACGGGCTCGGCCACCTGTGCTGCCTGGGGTGGGCACCCACCCAGGGACCACGCTGGGGTCCAGGTGGCACATCCACCCTGGGATCACTTTGGGATGCAGGTGGCACATCCACCCTGGGATCACTTTGGGATGCAGGTGGCACATCCACCCAGGGACCATTCTGGGATGCAGGTGGCACCTTCACCCTGGGACCACGCTGGGGTGCAGGTGGCACATCCACCCTGGGACCATGCTGGGATGCAGGTGGCACATCAACCCTGGGACCATGCCGGGATGTAGGTGGCACCTTCACCCTGGGACCACTTTGGGATGCAGGTGGCACATCCACCCAGGGACCATTCTGGGATGCAGGTGGCACCTTCACCCTGGGACCACGCTGCGATGCAGGTGGCACATCCACCCAGGGATCACTTTGGGGTGCAGGTGGCACATCCACCCTGCGATCACTTTGGGATACAGGTAGCACATCCACCCAGGGATCACTTTGGGATGCAGGTGGCACATCCCCCAGCCATGCCGTGGGCACGGGGCGCAGCGACCGCATCCCTTCCGCGCAGCATCCTCCCGCTGCTCCCCTCGTCTGTGCCATCGAGGGAGGGTCCCCAGAGGCGGACAGGATCGGGCCCTTCCCCACCTCCGTGCCAGCCTCCCCCGCGCCGCCGCACGCCTTGCTGGCCGCCAAAATAACCCAGAAACGCCGAATCCGGAACCCGCTGCCTGCTCACGCGTGCCGGGACGGCACGAAGCGTGGGCGCAGCCCCTCCGCCAAGGAACCGGGGCAGGATACGGCCCTGGGGGGCTTTTTGCTATTTTAATTTTTCCCTGCCAACTTGCCTGCGTGCCCAAAAATAGCTGCCACGAGCGCGGGCTGGCACGGGCGGCGCGGAGCATCGCCAGCCTGCGGCGGTGAAAGGATTTGGGCAACAGCTCACCATGGCTACCCGGCCCGGGGAGAAATATGCCGGCTCTGGGGGGAGGGTGCTGGCCCCTTTCATGGAGGAGAAAGCCGCGACATCAGGGCTCTCTTGTTGGATGTCACCTTCTCCCTCCCGCCAGCGTGAAAAATCAATTAGGAAGAATTAGCGACGTGTCAAGGGGTGTTGTGCGGGGAGAGTTATGGGCCCCATCCTGCCCAGCGCTGTGCGGGTTCACCCAGGAGAAGGTGTCACCACTCCCTCGGCCATCCCCACCACCATCACAACCCCAAAACCATCATGGCCAGGCACCCAGGGTGTGCCGATTTCCAGCCCACGTCCAGGGATCTACACGCCACCCCAGCACTCCCTGCCTCAGTTTCCCCACCCCTGCGATGGGGCTTGCCTGGACCGCAGCTCTGGTCTCCCAGAGACCCCGTGGGAGCCCATCACCGTGGCTTCGGGACTGGAACCACTTCAGTGGGTGCGTCACTCGCACCGTGCTGCCGCGTTTCTCTCCCCTCCTCTTTCTGCGTGTGTGTGTATATATATAAATAAGAAGGAAAAAAAAATATCCCAAACTCTGATTAAAATCCCTTTTTTCATTCACCTGCCCATCTTTCCTCTGTCTCCATCTCCCATTCTACCCAAACTCATAATTAATCGCTCAAGGCAAAAGTAATGAATGTTAATTGGCCATCTGTACAAAGACTAATTAAAATCTACCATGCTGGGGATTAAAACATACCTATAGCAACTGCCTGAATTGCGAATGAGACAGAGGAGAGATTGAGAAAACAGCTGAAAGGCTTGTGCGAAACGCAATCGCGCTTAGGTGTGAGATGAGCTGCGGCTCGGAGATCTGAGATGCTTTATTATTAAATTAAGGAAAAAAAAAAGAAAAACAAAAAAAAAAAAGGGGGTGGGGAAGAAACTTGTGAGCTGAGTGGGGAGGTGGTGTAATGGGAAGAAAGGCCGTGGGAGATTTCAAAGGTGGAGTAAAACCCTTTGGACCCCAACGTTGCGGGTTTGGTTTGGGTGAGGATAATAGCTGCCCTATCCCCTCCCTGATGGGAGGGAATATTGCACGGTGGCTTTGGCTTTTTAAGGGTTCTGGATGTGAAGAAATTGCGCCGGGTGCTGGGCAGCTGCTGGGCTGGAGGGGGGAAAGAAGCATCCCGTGAATTTGCAGAGTTAGGGCCAGAGCGCAGAGCCCGACTGAGGGCAGCATCGGCAGCCGGGCGTCTGGTGGTGCGGTCTGCATCCCCCTCCTGCATCCCCCTCTGCATCCCCCCCTGCATCGCCCTCTGCATCCCCCCCTTCATAGAATCACAGAATCACAGACTGGTTTGGGTTGGAAGGGACCTTAAAGACCATCTAGTTCCAACCCCCTGCCACGGGCAGGGACACCTTCCACCAGACCAGGTTGCTCCAAGCCCCATCCAACCTGGCCTTGAACACTGCCAGGGAGGGGGCAGCCACAGCTTCTCTGGGCAACCTGGGCCAGGGTCTCACCACCCTCACAGCAAAGAATTTCTTCCTCAGATCTCATCTCAATCTCCCCTCTTTCAGTTTAAAACCGTTCCCCCTCGTCCTGTCACTCCATGCCCTTGTAAAAAGCCCCTCTCCAGCTTTCCTGTAGCCCCTTCAGGCACTGGAAGGTGCTAGAAGGTCTCCCTGGAGCCTTCTCTTCTCCAGGCTGAACAGCCCCAACTCTCTCAGCCTGTCTCCAGAGCAGAGGGGCTCCAGCCCTCTCAGCATCTTCATGGCCTCCTCTGGACTCCCTCCAACAGCTCCATGTCCTTCTGTTGGTGCCCCCAGAGCTGGACGCAGCACTGCAGGGGGGGTCTCCCGAGAGCGGAGCAGAGGGGCAGAATCCCCTCCCTCGCCCTGCTGGCCACGCTGCTGGGGATGCAGCCCAGGACATGGGTGGCTTTCTGGGCTGCCAGCGCACGGTGCCGGCTCATGGTGAGCTTCTCGTCACCCATCACCCCAAGTCCTTCTCCTCAGGGCTGCTCTCAATCCATTCTCCGCCCAGCCTGTGTTTGTGCTTGGGATTGCCCCGACCCACGGGCAGGACCTTGCACTTGGCCTTGTTGAACTCCATGCGGTTCGCACAGGCCCAGCTCTCCAGCCTGTCCAGGTCCCTCTGGATGCCATCCCTTCCCTCCAGCGTGTCACCACACCGCACAGCTCAGTGTCATCCCCAAACTTGCTGAGGGTGCATCAATCCCACTGTCCATGTCACCCACAAAGATGTTAAACAGGACCGGTCCTAATCCCGACTCCTGAGGAACGCCACTCGTCACTGGTGTCCACCTGGACATCAAGCCGTTGACTGTAACTCTTTGAGTGTGGCCATCCAGCCAATTCTTTATCCACGAGTGGTCCATCTGTCAAGTCCACGTCTCTCCAATTTAGAGACAAGGATGTTGTGTGGGACAGTGTCAAATGCTTTGCACAAGTCCAGGTAGATGACACCAGTCGCTCTTCCCCTATCCACCAGTGCTGTAACCCTGTCGTAGAAGGCCACCAAATTTGTCAGGCATGATTTGCCCTTGGTGAAGCCATGTTGGGTGTCACCAATCACCTCCTTGATTTCCGTGTGCCTCAGTATAGTTCCCAGGAAGATCTTCTCCATGATCTTGCCGGGCACAGAGGTGAGACTGACTGTTCTGTAGTTCCCCGGTCTTCCTTTTTCCCTTCGTGAAAATAGGGGTTATGTTTCCCCTCTTCCAGTCAGTGGGAACTTCACGGGACTGCCACAACTTCTCAAAAATTGTGGATAATGGCTTAGAAACATCATCCCACCATGCATCCTGCTCTGCATCCCGCTCTGCCCCGACGCTGTGTCACTCCCTTGGCCACCCCACCCCGCTCCCGACCCTTTCTTTGCCCTAAATCCTCATCTTTCCAGGCTGGTCACCTCTTTGTTGCGGGGAGGCTTTAGGAGTTGGAGGAACAGTGTAGAACAACTAAGCCAGCACTAATTTTTCATGGGGCTGCTCCTCCTCCACCCCGCAGCCCCGACAAACCCCCATTCCCTGCATAAACACTCCCTGACCCTCCCTGTGCTGCTCATCAGGGGCCAGCCGAGGTGTCCCCTCCGGCGCTGGTGACAGGGCTGGAGGTGGCAGGAGGTGCCCAGGGGTGGAGAGCACTCAGGGGATGCTGGCTGGAGGGTGGCAAGGAGCCTGGACCTTCTCTCCAGTCGGGGTCCCCCTGGCTCAGGGCAGCTCTGGCATGTGCAAAATGCCATTTTTTTGGTTAAAAACAAAAAAAAAAGAGAAAAATTCTTTTCTAGCAGCCAACGCAGGGGGGAGGTTCTGCTAGAAATCACCCACCTGCTGCTCCACTGCCTGGTGCCCCCGGGCAGCCCGAGGCCAGGGCTGTCCCATCCATCCCACGTGCCTGCTCCCCAAACCACCTATTTTTTAACCCCAGGTCCCCAACCCCATCCCCGTGCCCCTGTGATGCCAGGGACCGCTGCTGCCACCGAGCACCCTTCCAGGGGGCTTTTTGGGGTTCCCAGTGGGTGGTGATGGGGAGACTGGGCATCCCCCGGCCCCCGAGCGCGCCGGTACTTCGCAGCCTCGCTGGGAGCACCGGGGCTCAGCTCTGCTCTTGTTTTCTCAGCCCCGGCTGTGTTTACTCCCAACACGAGTGACCGCCGTGGCCCTATTACGGGAGCGGCTGACAGCTCGGCTGACAAGTGCGCTCGCGGCAGGAATGTGAATGCGGCTCCCGGCCTCGGCGCGCTGCCTCGGCGGAGGCTTTGCCGGCGGTGGGGTGGGCAGGGGGAGGCCACGCTGCTGGTGGGTGATGGAGAGCCCTAAGGAAGGAGATCCTGAACCCCGCTCTGCACCCCGAGAAAAGGAGGCTCAGGGGAGACCTTCTCGCTCTCTACAACCACCTGAAAGGAGGGTGTAGCGAGGTGGGGTTGGTCTCTTCTCCCAGGTAACAAGCGATAGGACGAGAGGAAACGGCCTCAAGTTGTGCCACGGGAGGTTTAGATTGGAGATCAGGGACAATTTCTTCATGGAAAGGGTTGTCAAGCAGTGGAACAGGCTGCCCAGGGCAGTGGTGGAGTCCCCATCCCTGGAGGGATTTAAAAGCCGTGTAGATGTGGTGCTGAGGGACATGGGTTAGTGGTGGCCTTGGCAGTGCTGGGTTAACGGTTGGACTCGATGATCTTAAAGGTCCTTTCCAACCAAAACGATTCTGAGATCCCTAAGGAAGGAGCAGCTCTGGGTTTCCCATGGGATCCCACACAGGATGGGGTGCCAGGAGTAAAGGGTGCAGCATGACTTGCTCGTCCTTTCTGGTCTAAATCCCAGTGCTGAGAATCTGCCAGAGTCCCCCAGTATCCTAATGGGAAGGTCCAGGATCCGCTGGGATTATTTGGTGCTTGGGGAAGGGCTGAGCCATTGGCACAGGAGGGTTTCGAGGGGGAACGGTTTTAAACTGAAAGAGGGGAGATTAAGATGAGATCTTAGGGAGAAATTCTTTGCTGTGAGGGTGGTGAGAGCCTGGCCCAGGTTGCCCAGAGAAGCTGTGGCTGCCCCCTCCCTGGCAGTGTTCAAGGCCAGGTTGGATGGGGCTTGGAGCAACCTGGTCCGGTGGAAGGTGTCCCTGCCCGTGGCAGAAGGGTTGGAACTAGATGGGCTTTAAGGTCCCTTCCAACCCAAACCATTCTGTGATTCTGTGGTTTCAAGGCTGGGTAGAAGATGATGGCACAGTATGGGCCGGGGAGGAGGACGATGGATGCGCTGATCTGAACCAGCAGCTCTGCTGAAGGGAACAGGGAGCACCCGGTGTCGGGACTGGCTGGTGTCCCCAAATCCCAGGGAAGCTACAGGAGCAGCTCAGCCCCAGCCTTTCTCCAGCTCTGCACTTGACATTCAGAGCAGGAGGCTTGAAATGCACCCGGCTGCATCCCACGTGGGCCGGCAGCAAATGGGACAAACCCTGGCTTTGGGGTGCCACATAAAACCCCACAAAACCTCCCATTTCTGGCAGCTCTTTCCCACCAGGCTGGAGGTGCCTGTTGGTCTGCGGGGCCTTGTTCTGTCACTGGTGAATTCCGTGGGTCCGAAGCTGAGGGTCCAGCACTGGTTCCAGTTTAGTGCCGAGTCCAGCTGCTCTGTCCGTGCTGGATAAAGATGGTTTAATTAATCACAGATCATTTCTGCAGTGTCCCCCCCATTAACCTCCATAGCAGACTAAATAATAACTCATTAAAGGCATTTGAAGCTCACAAGAACAGGACAGTTTACCAGCAAACCCACTGCTCTTTGGCTCTAAACTGGGTTAATCTGTCATCTCTCCTTGCTGGACCGATGGGTCCCTCGTTACACATTAAATGGCTCCTCCAGGGGACACGGCCAGCCTGGAGAGGGTCCTTCTCCTTGCTTAACTCTAAGGCCACCAAAACCAGGGGACAAAGCAGATGGGAGAAGAATAAAAGCAGATCAGGAGGCTGAGAGGGAGGAGTGCGAAGAGTTATAGGCAGGAGGATGCGCGAGTAAGTGTTCAGTCTTGGGGAGAAGATGTGGGGAGAACCGTGCCAGCTCAGCAGGAAGACATTTATTGTTCTAACCCTCTCAAGCTCGATGATCATCCACCAAACGCCAACCACATCCCTGAGAAGACCCCATAAAGCTCTTGAGTTGTTGCATAGAGAGGTGGGAGGCTTTGGGATGGCTGGTCGTGTGACTAGGAGACACACAAGGGGGGGTTCCTCCCCCATCCCAGGACATCCCCATATTAACTCCGGGCTGTGCACATGGCTTGAGTGTCTCCATGGGCATCTCAGAGGTGTCTGCACGCAGGATGGGAGTCCCTGGGTGGGAAGCGTGGGCACCACCAGACCTTTCCCCCCCACTCCGGGTAGTACCTTTGCTGGAGGAGCAGCTCATTTACCTTTGGCCTCATGGCCGGAGGTGGCTGCTTGTTTGCGAGCGAGGAGCTCGCCGGGCACGAGGTGTCCTGGCCGAAAGACCCGTGCTCAGCATTTCTGGCCACCGGATGGGAAAATAAAGGTCTTCTTCTCCCTTCTGCTGAGAAACTTTTAATAAGGGGCAGAGGGACCTGGCTGCAGCCTCTCGCCCCGCTGAGCCGGGGGCAGCCCAGGTCAGCGGCCGAGATTTGGGAGGTCGCTGGGTGCGCGCCGGTTTTAATTTGGGAGGCTTTGGTGGGGATTTAGGAGGCTCGCCCTCACCGCTGTCCCGGGGAGCCGGTCACACACGCAGAAACAAAACCCCAGCAGTGACTTTGACTCCTTTCATAACCCAGTTCCCCGCATTTCACCACAGGCACAAAGGGCGCAGTGTCTACCCCACACGGGGAGGGGGCTGGGGAGGGTTCCCCGGGGACCTGGGGCCAGTCACTCCTGAGCATCGCAGACACGGTTCCCTTCCTGCCCCAAACTGCTATGGAGGCCATCTCAGGGGTGTTCTGTAGGGCTTTAATAGGGCTTTCACACGGGGAGGCATCTGCACAGCTCGCGCTCCAGCTTTGTCTCCCCTTGTTTACCAGGGCTCAGGGAGCCATCACACCTTCACCAACATAGAATCATAGAATCACAGACTGGTTTGGGTTGGAAGGGACCTTGAAGACTATCTAGTTTCAACCCCCTGCCACAGGCAGGGACACCTTCCACCAGATCAGGTTGCTCCCAGCCCCATCCAACCTGCCCTTGAACACTGCCAGGGAGGGAGCAGCCACAGCTTCTCTGGGCAACCTGGGCCAGGGTCTCACCACCCTCACAGCAAAGAATTTCTTCCTAAGATCTCATCTCAATCTCCCCTCTTTCAGTTTAAAACCATTCCTCCTCGTCCTGTCACTCCATGCCCTTGTAAAAAGCCCCTCTCCAGCTTTCCTGTAGCCCCTTCAGGTACTGGAAGGTGCTAGAAGGTCTCCCTGGAGCCTTCTCTTCTCCAGGCTGAACAGCCCCAGCTCTCTCAGCCTGTCTCCAGAGCAGAGGGGCTCCAGCCCTCTCAGCATCTTCGTGGCCTCCTCTGGACTCGCTCCAACAGCTCCGTGTCCTCCTTCTGTTGGTGGCCCCAGAGCTGGATGCAGCACTGCAGGGGGGGTCTCCCGAGAGCAGAGCAGAGGGGCGGAATCCCCTCCCTCGCCCTGCTGGCCACGCTGCTGGGGATGCAGCCCAGGACACGGGTGGCTTTCTGGGCTGCCAGCGCACGCTGCCGGCTCATGGTGAGCTTCTCATCACCCATCACCCCCATGATGGTCTACATGTCTTTTAAATCCCTCCAGGGATGGGGACTCCACCACTGCCCTGGGCAGCCTGTTCCAGTGCTTGACAACCCTTTCACTGATGAAATTGTCCCTGATCTCCAATCTAAACCTCCCCTGGCACAACTTGAGGCCGTTTCCTCTCATCCCATCACTTGTTACTTGGAAGAAGAGACCGACCCCCCCTCGCTACACCCTCCTTTCAGGCAGTTGTAGACAGTGATAAGGTGAGCTGGGAAGGGCCCAGCGCTGGGTCTATCCTGCTGCTTTGCCCTCCAGCAGTGAGTGAGTTGCTTTTCTTGTGAGCTCAGAGCAAGAGGGGGGACATGGGAGGACGGGCTGTCCCACGGGAGCCCTTGCAGCCACGCACCAGGACAGCGGGGCTGGATCGCCCTTCCTGGGGCTGCCACGACCCCCAGCACTTTGCTCCGGGGATGGGATGGGAAGGAAAAAGCAAAGGGGGGGGAAAAAAAGGGAAAAAAGGGGAAAAAGGGGTAAAACACCCCGAATAGTATTTTGCTGCATGGGGCAGGAGGGGAAGGCAGGCTGGGAGGGGGCTGGCAGCGGGGACTCCCCGTGCTGGGCAGGATTTGGGGTTTGACAAGCCCCACTTTACCCCCCTCAGGGAGAACAGACCTCAGGGCTCCTCTCTGGGATGGAGGAGGTGACGGCTCCCTCCAGCCGCAGGGTCAAGCCTTAGCCCATGGGAGAACACTGGCCAAGCTCCTGCCTCTGAAATTATGAGAGCTCAAAACTACATCTTTTTTTTTTAAATACTCCTTTTTCCTCCTCCTCGAGCCTCTGGCGTGGTCCCACAGCTCCAGGACACGGAGCCTTAATTAAAAATAAATATATGAGTCGTTGTAGGGACCTGCGATGGGGCGGTGCAGGGCCAGGAGGGGAGCCCGAGCTCCATCCCCACCCAACAGCCCCGTGCTGCTCCAGAGGCACCGATGTTGCTCCGGACCCTGCGCTGGCCAGTGTCCGTTATGCGGTCTCGGTACGCCCTCACCTGGTCACAGAAAGTGCTAGAAAAGGGAAGAAAAGTTTTTCATCTCTTTTTGCCATTGTATCTCACAGCACCCATGGGTGCACAGATGTCAGCCAGACCCATGGGGCACGGGAACTGGGCCTGCTCCCTGGGCAGGGGATGCTGGTACCCAGGGGATGCTGGTACCTGGGGGATGTGGGTATCTGGGGGATGCTGACACCCAAGGGATGCTGGTACCCAGGGGACACTGGTACCCAGGGGACACTGGTACCCAGGGGGATGCGGGTACCCGGGGGATGCGGGTATCTGGGGGACACTGGTACCCAGGGGATGCTGGTACCCAGGGGATGCGGGTACCTGGGGAATGTGGGTATCTGGGGGATGCTGGTACCTGAGGGATGTGGGTACCCAGGGGATGCCCTGAAAGCCTCACGACATTTCTCCCTGGGCAAGGGATGCTGGTACCCAGGGGGATGCTGGTACCCGAGGGATGTGGGTATCCAGGGGATGCTGGTACCTGGGGAATGTGGGTATCCAGGGGATGATGGTACCTGGGGGATGTGGGTATCCAGGGGATGCTGGTACCGGGGGATGTGGGTATCTGGGGGATGCTGGTACCTGAGGGATGTTGGTACCCAGGGGATGCCCTGAAAGCCTCACAACATTTTTCCCTGGGCAAGGGATGCTGGTACCCAGGGGGATGCTGGTACCCAGGGGGATGCTGGTACCCAGGGGGATGCCCTGAAAGCATCACAACTTTTCTCCCTGGGCAGAGTTCTGCTCCTAGGGTGGGAGTCACAAGCTCAGCACGTCCCTGGGGGTTACAGAGTGATGCCAAACACCCAAACGCAGGTGCAGTGAGTCCAAGGGGATGAAACCTCTGAAAATCGAACATCCAGGCTACAGCTTGGAGCACAGTCAAGTGACGAGCGGCTGCGCTGAAGACAAACTTACTTTAATGAACTTGGAGCATGTGGTTGCTTCACCAGCAAAATTCCACAGCGTGAGCCACAGCACAACGCCGCAGCAGCAGGATTCACCCTTGGTGCGTGCTTGATGCTGGTGACAGGTTTCCTCCTCGAGCAGATGTAGTTTCCTGGTTGAAGGGACAGGGACACCAAGGCTGACTGTTGCTCCTGCTGCTCACGGGCTGCCCCCAGGCACCAAGGAGAGAGAAAAGGGAGCGAAAAGGGACCCAGGTCCCAGCACAAGACAGATATGGACCTCTTAGAGCAGGGTCAGAGGAGGCCGTGAAAACTGTCCAAGGGCTGGAGCCCCTCTGCTCTGGAGACAGGCTGGGAGAGTTGGGGCTGTTCAGCCTGGAGAAGAGAAGGCTCCGGGGAGACCTTCTAGCACCTTCCAGTACCTGAAGGGGCTACAGGAAAGCTGGAGAGGGACTTTTTACAAGAGCGTGAAGTGTTAGGATGAGGTGCAATGGTTTGAAACTGCAAGAGGGCAGGTTTAGATTGGACATAAGGAAGAAATTCTTTGCTGTGAGGGTGGTGAGACCCTGGCCCAGGTTGCCCAGAGAAGCTGTGGCTGCCCCCTCCCTGGCAGTGTTCAAGGCCAGGTTGGATGGGGCTTGGAGCAACCTGGTCTGGTGGAAGGTGTCCCTGCCCGTGGCAGGGGGGTTGGAACTAAATGATCTTCAAAGTCCCTTCCAACCCAAACCATTCTATGAATCAAATCCAGTGTTTCGTTAACGATTTCATTAGTGTTGTGTGCAGCTATTTGAAGTCAGCATCCCCTGCCTATCCATACTCTCCTGGGGGAGAGGTTTGGGTTGGAGAAGTGCCTTGTTTCAAGTGGCACCTCTGTGATACCACAATCCCTCATGCAGATGCTCCAAGAAGACACACAGAGCTGCTGACACAGCCCAGGCACTGGAGGGTGGTCAGACCTCAACCAAGTACGTCCAGTCCCAAAATAATCCTTCCCCTGGGGTATCCCAGCTTTTAACAGGTCTCATCCCAAACAGCCCATCTGCACCTCCCACCCAGCTAGTACCAAGTGGTCCCTGTGCCCAGGGCAGCCCTGTCGCCCATTACCCTCCCAGCTCCTCCTGCAATTTGGGGCTCCTCGAGCCTTTCCAGGGGGTCTCACCTACCTTCAGCCCAGTCCTTGACAGCCCATGGTCCAAGATCCTGTAAGGGCAGGACTCGAGACCCCCAGCTCGCAGCACTGGGGTTATTTTTTGCAGAGAGCCAGATCCCAAGAGGATTTCTGCCCAAGAGAGGATGGGACGTGCCCATACGGATACAAGGTGAGGAGATGGGGGATTTTTAGCAGCAGCAGCTCTGTCCAGGTTTCACAGATCACATTTGACACCATCAGGTGTCAAACCCCAGAAAAACCACCCCACTGCCAGCGTAGCGAGCAGCAGAGGGGGTGTTACTAATAATGAGTTTCACAGGCACAGAGGGAAGATGAAACCAAGAAGCAGGCTAGAGAGAATGGGTTTTTTGAGCTTGACAGGATTAATTTAAGACAGAGTTAATGAACTGGGTCAGAGATGGAAGAACAGGACACCAGGAGGGCAGGCGTGGTGCCTTGTTGGATGAAGACAGTGCTTAACCCAGGCTCTCTCCTCCCACCCTCCCCCAAATTTATCCACTTTTAGAGATGTAGCAGAAGACCCAGACCAGACATGAGACTTTTAATGACTGCAGATCCAAGTGGACAAAATTTGAAAGACAGGGTTGAGATAGAGGACTGCAGGAAGGCTGCTGTCACTGAGCACAGAGGGACACTGGCACGTCCAGGGCATGCAGGGGATGCTGCTGCGCTTCAAAGAAGCTCTCCTGCATCAACACAGGCTGCTCATCAGCTGCTTTCTAGGAGGGCAAGTCTGTAAAGGGCTGTTCCTCCTGTAACTGGATGAAAAAATGAAGATAAACACCCACAAATAATTAAAAGAACCCAGGAGGGGCTGCAGCCCCAGATCCAGGCTTGGGCCCAGAACCTGCAAACAGGAGCATGGCATGAACTCAGGGTTGTGTCTTAGATGTGCTCCAAAGCTGGTGGCCCCAGCCAGGCACTCAACATTCCCATCTTCTCCACGGCCAGCTCTCCCTCCTGGTGACTTATCGCCTCTGTGTAAAAAACATGGGGATGGGCTTTGCTCCACGTCTTAAAGCACAAAACTCACACGGAGACAATCCCAGAACTGCAGGAGAGTCTGGACAAGCCACTGGTGAGATGGGGCTCACCATCTCACTCATGGAGAGTGGAGTGACAGCCACCACCGCCAGCCCCGAGAATGGCTCTTTTGCCCTTTGGTGACTTGCTCAGGTGCTGAGCAAAGGGGACTGACATGGGGACAGCTCTAGCCCTGCTGTTGGTCTGAGACCTTCTGGGGTGGCTTTCCGACCTGGCCTCACATGCCTTGGTACCTCCTTGGCTCACACACACTCCTGCACAGGAGAGCTTTAAGTCTCCATGCCCATTCCCTTGGAAAAGCCACCTCTTCTCCCCCATCCCCAGCAGCTGAGGACTCCCCGCTCCTGCTGGCGGGTACCCAGGAGGGCTCAGGGCTACAGCGAAGCAGTAATTCCCCCCCATCCCCATCAGGGGTATTTATAAGGCAGCCAGAGGTCTTCTCCTGAAAGCTGCACAGCACCCGGGACTCAAAGAAGGTCACCAAACACGCTGGAGGCACCCAAGACGCAGCTCAGCAGACAGACGCAGAAAGCAAAGCATGAAGGGGAGGGCAGAGGCAAAAGCAACTCAGGTGTCGTAGAAATCCACATGGGCGCCAGAGCAGAAGGTGTCCTCTTCCAGGAGGTCCACCAGCTTCTGGGCTGACACGGTGCAGTCTATCAGCTGCCCGCTCTCCTGCAGGCTCTGGAAATACTGACGCATCTCCAGGTCTCCAGTTTTAGTCCGTGCCAAGAGCTGCATGTCCGTGTCCAGAGGACCTGGGGAAAGAGCAACAAAAAAAGAAATCACATAAGGAGAACACAAAATCTGGGGCTCGTTTTCCCCCTGTACCTGGCTGGGCTGTAAGAATCTGTTATCACAGAATCAATCAGGTTGGAAGAGACCTCAGGGATCATCGAGTCCAACCATTGCCCTGACACCACCATGGCAACTAGACCAGGGCACTAAGTGCCATGTCCAGGCTTTTCTTAAACACATCCAGAGATGGTGACTCCACCACCTCCCTGGGCAGCCCCTTCCAATGGCTAATGACCCTTGCTGAGAAGAAATGCTTCCTAATGTCCAACCTGAACCTCCCCTGGCGAAGCTTGAGGCTGTGTCCTCTTGTCCTATCACTAGTTGCTTGGGAGAAGAGGCCAACTCCCACTTCACTACAACCTCCCTTCAGGTAGCTGTAGACTGCACTAAGGTCACCTCTGAGCCTCCTCTATCCACAAAGCCAGGAGAAAATTAAGAGCAATGAATGAGCTCCCCTTCTCACCTGGGGCATAGTTGAGCACACGGACATCGGGCTCCTCGAGCGCCAGCACCTGGAACATCATGTCCCGGGAAGCCTTCCCGCTGCAGTACAGCGCCCAGTTCTTGAAGGGCTTCAGGGCACAGAGCGAGGAGATGTTCACCACCGTCCTGCTCGAGCCGGGCCGCTTCCCGAAGGCTTGCAGGGTGGCGGAGGTGAGGCAAAGCGCCGAGGTGACGTTGAAGGCAAAGTAGCTGTTGATCTCATCTGGGTCGGTGAGATCGAGGAAGGATTTGGAGACGTCTCCCAGGGAGCCTAGGAAGGAAGGACAAATGAGTTTAGAGCAGTTAAAGATGGGTTCAACACCACAGCGCCCACATTTCCACGTGCCACCCTCTATCACAGACAAAAGCGAGCAGCTTTGCTGGCCCAGCCTCTAGCAGGGTCTCACAGCAGAGCGAGGAGCTCAGCACAGCCCAGCTCTGCTCATCGCTTTCAGGTCACCCGCTGAACCAACAGTGGTGACATGGGGACACGGACCTGCTGTGCCAAAACCAACAGCTCCCGACCTCCAGCCTGAAGTACAATGTCCCCACGGGCCACCACACGCTCTCCTGAATGTCCCCCCTTCAGAACCAGGTCAGTAAAAGACCTAACTCCTGTAGCACCCATTACAACTGGAACGCATGGTCTTATTTATAGTGATAATGGGTGAAAAAAGGGGACTAAAGCCAACAGACATTAAAGATCAGAAGCGAAGCACCCACAAGGCAGGGCTAGAAGCTTCTCTGAAGGTTTGTGCTCAGGGAGCAGAGCGGTAGGAGGGTGCAGGAGGGTGCTCAGCTGGTCCTGTGCCGTAAGTAACGGGTAAAACCTTGCGAGCAGCAAAGCACCGCGGTCCCGGCAGCGCCCCGTCCCTGCTCCGCTCCCCGAAGTCATTATTTTAATAAAATAAGATCCGGACAGGGTGAAATCCCAGCTGCTCCTGCGGTCATCGCCTCGGGGGGGTTATTTACCGGCACCCAAAGCACCGATCGAGCCTCGGCTCAGCCGCTGCGGAACCAAGGCGGGGCTGAGCCCCGCTGCCCCGGGGAGGCGGAGGGTGGGGGGCAGCGAGCCCGGGGGCTACCGAGCCCGGGGGGGTGGGATAGCGAGCCCGGGGGGGGGGGGCAGCGAGCCCGGGGGGGGGGGGATAGCGAGCCCGGGGGGGGGGGGATAGCGAGCCCGGGGGGGGCCGCGTTGTTACCGGCGTTGTTGACGAGGAGCAGGCGGCCGGGCGGGGCGTCGGGCAGCACCTCCCGCAGGACAGCGATCGCCCGCCGCAGCCCCCGCTCGCAGCCCAGGTCGGCGGCCACGCACTCCACCCGCAACCCGGCGCCGGTGCCCCGCAGCTCGGCCGCCAGCTCGGCCAGCGGCCCCGCCGAGCGAGCCAGCAGCACCAGCAGCGAGCCCTCGCCCAGCCGCGGGGCCAGCAGCCGCGCCAGGCTGCGCCCGAAGCCCCGCGAAGCGCCGGTCAGCACGCAGGCGGCCGCGGCCCAGCGGCCTGACCCCATCCCCGGCCCCGGCCCCGGTTCCATCGCGGCCCCGAGCGCAGCGGGGGGCGTGGGAACGCCCCCCCCCCCCCCACGTGACCCGCCCCATTCATGTTCATCCCCCCCCGCCGCTTTGTGAATGGGCCGCTCCGAACGCGCCGGCACCGACGCCACATCCCATTGGTCGCCGCCGTCGCCGCGCCCCGCTGACGCGCGCTGTGTGGGCGTGGCCAGGGAGGGGCGCCCCCTGCCGGACGCTCCGCGCGGGAGCAGCGGGCGGGCGGCGGGTGGGACCGGGGCCGGGACCCCGGGGAGCGCCGGGCCCTGCCTGGCCAAAGCGCGGCTGCACTTGGGTTTTTTCTCCAATACATATTTTTCCCGGTTCATTTCATACATTTTTTTTTAAAAATACTTTTTATTTTAACCTTTTTTTTCCCGATACGTTTTTTCCCAGTGCGGATGGGGAGGACCCCGCTGCAGTGCTGCGTCCAGCTCTGGGGCCACCAACATCAGAAGGACACGGAGCTGTTGGAGCGAGTGCAGAGGAGGCCACGGAGATGCTGAGAGGGCTGGAGCCCCTCTGCTCTGGAGACAGGCTGAGAGAGTTGGGGCTGTTCAGCCTGGAGAAGAGAAGGCTCCGGGGAGACCTTCTAGCACCTTCCAGTGCCTGAAGGGGCTACAGGAAAGCTGGAGAGGGGCTTTTTACAAGGACATGGAGTGACAGGACGAGGGGGAATGGTTTTAAACTGGAAGAGGGGAGACTGAGATGAGATCTTAGGAAGAAATTCTTTCCTGTGAGGTTGGTGAGAGCCTGGCCCAGGTTGCCCAGAGAAGCTGTGGCTGCCCCCTCCCTGGCAGTGTTCAAGGCCAGGTTGGATGGGGCTTGGAGCAGCCTGGTCTGGTGGAAGGTGTCCCTGCCCGTGGTGGGGGGTTGGAACTAGATGGGCTTTAAGGTCCCTTCCAACCCAAAGCAGTCTGCCACCCCTGGAACTCTCCTCTTGGACCACACACCTTTTTCCTCTGCAATCACCATTTTTGGCAGTTAGCTCCGGTTGGTCATTAGGTAGTGCAAGCAGTGCCTGATCCCAAAAAGTCCTAAACCGCTTTTTTAAAAATAAACCTCTTTCTGCAGACAACTTTCCAAGAATTTTTGCAAGGGGTAACTGGTTTGTGTGGAATTAGCTGGCAGCTGGGCTTGGTTTCCCAGCTGTTAAATCCTGAGGACAGATGGTCCCCACTGCGCGTGAGCAGGTAACGAAGCGGAGTTTCACTCTATTAAGCAGTCACAGACTGGGCTGAAACCCTCCAGCGTTCTAATAAAGCATTACAAATTCATGGTATGGCAAAAACCCAAGAGTGTATTTGTTTTGCTAACGCAAATCTTACACGTTCAGTAAAATTAAGATCATCAGCACAAAAAATAAGACAGCAAACGTGTATTTTTTTCACAAGTAGCTTCTTGATGGCAGAACTTGCTTTAGTGACTGCCAGTTCCCCCCTTCCCATTTTGGCAGCTCCGATCTCCTGCATCCATCACGCTTCTTGCCCCGGTTTCCAGCCTGGCACCGCACCCTGTCCCATGTAGCTGTGCCCAACACTGAACTGGGCCAGCTGGAAATGGCCGTCATTGTGCTGGACTTTCCTTCCAGCAGATCATTTTTTCCATCTGACCTGTTACCAGGCTATGCTGAAGGGTGTAGAAGTAGGAGTGAGGGTCTGGGAAGCAGGTTTTTTTAGCTGATAGAAGTTGCTTGTGCTAATATTCACTGAAAATAAAAAGTCAGAGGGAGGGAATTGGTGACCAAACCATCCCAGAGCTGCAGGGAAATTATAAATCCCTGAGATACCTCCTGATGTCTCATTCGCCTCTTTGTGCTCCTCGGTGAACAAACAGGCTTGTGCCAAGGATGCACCTTGCGCTGTGTGAATTTAGGCAAAATGAGGATCACAGAATCACAGAATCAACCAGGTCGGAAGAGCCCTCAGGGATCATCGAGTCCAACCATTGCCCTGACACCACCATGGCAACTAGACCAGGGCACTAAGTGCCATGTCCAGGCTTTTCTTAAACACCTCCAGAGATGGTGACTCCACCACCTCCCTGGGCAGCCCCTTCCAATGGCTAATGACCCTTGCTGAGAAGAAATGCTTCCTAATGGCCAACCTGACCCTCCCCTGGTGAAGCTTGAGGCTGTGTCCTCTTGTCCTATCGCTGGTTGCCTGGGAGAAGAGGCCGACTCCCACTTCACTACAACCTCCCTTCAGGTAGTTGTAGACTGCACTAAGGTCACCTCTGAGCCTCCTCTTCTCCAGGCTAAACACCCCCAGCTCCCTCAGCTGTTCCTCAGAGGTCAGACCCTCCAGACCAGCTTGGTCGCCCTCCCCTGGACTCCTTATTTCCAGGGCTGGGCTGTCCTTGAGTTTGTTTTACATAAGTGTGAACAATACCAACGTCTCCAGTAAAATTCCACTACCTGAGTACATTATAGTATATAATGTGCACTAATATATATATAAACAAAGTTAATACACTTTCATACTATAAAGACTCATTGATATAACAGGGAAAGGAGTTTTCATAACCCATGAGAGCTATGAAATATCCCCCTCAGATCAGTTCTCTTTTCATTCCCTGGTTTGCTTTTTAAGGGGGTCGTTTTGAGGATTTGTCGAATGTCACTTTATGCCACAAAGGGCATCTCCTGACCTCAGGTGGGTGGTTTGTGGGGTGTCATGCTGGGTGCTGAAAACAAGAGAGGAAGAAAACAAGAAGAAGAAAACAAGAAGATCCTGACCTGTCAGCAAAGTCTGATTTATGACCAAAATTGCTAAGACTGTATCCAGGATGTATTCCTGTGTTGCCTGGTGCACCCAGTGCATGGTGGAGACCCTCCGTAAGCAGGTTGGTGATGGTCAGCGCGGTGTTAGGAGCTCTGCCTGCACAGTTGTAGAGGTTAAACTTCATTCCCTGGTGTTTCTGTGTTCTTACAGCAGATGCTCTCTGGCTCCCGTGGCAGCAGCTTGCTTCTCCCACTGGATTTTCACTCGACACAATCATGCTGACAGGGGCTATTTCACTTTTCTTGGAGAACACTCAAGCCTAAGCATCGCTCAGCAATTTCAGAGCCTGCTGCAGTCTCACGTTTTATGTGTTCAAGGACAAGAAGGTACCAGCACTCTTCTTAACCTTCCTCCAAGGACCCTGGAAGTGCTGCTGCCAGAGCACCTCTGGGAGAAAAGAAGACGGTTTGCAGTGAGGGTTGGGGAACTTTGCATCAGGAGATCAGGACTAAGGACCAAACCCAGTAAAGGATGTAGATACTGCCCTGGAATTTTTATTTTCCTTTTTTTCCCCTTTTTGTTTTCTTTTACTTATTTAATTATTTTTACTTCTCATTTTTTCCTGGCTGTCTTTTTTGTATCTGTGGTGTTTTTCAACTTGCTGCTTCCTCTCCTCGCTCACCACCCAAAACCAGCCGTAGGACTGCAGGGATAGTTCACAGGGAGAAAGTTTCCCCATGGAAGAAAGACTCCAGAAATGGCAGCTGCTCTCTGAGCAGAGGAGGACTGAAAAAATTAATATTGGAAAAGGGTGTGGAGCAGAATACAATTGTAGTGTAGTCTCTAGGAACCAGTGCAGTTTGGTTGGATTGCTCTGGAGCTCTCTCAAGAATATGTTTTAAACCATAAATGGTTGATGTTGGCTGAGGATTTGAATAGTACATCAGGAAAGACAATATTAAAGCATCTAATGCCTGGTCTAAGGATGAGTGGGAAGGGCTGTACGTTGTAGAAAGGTCATCATTGGGTTTTCAGAAGTGATGGAGGTGGTAGAGCTGGGAAAGCCCTTGAAGGTGACCGTTGTACAGATGTAACAGTACTACAGGGACACTTTCCCCAGTCAGTGAAAGGCTTTGCCTGAGCAGCGTTGGGTGAGTGTGGAGTGAAGCCACGTGCGACTGGTGGAGCTGGTCCAGGGAGGATTTTTCCCCTGAGGAATATGAGCATCTCCTCATCCCCGGGGGAGCGTGGAGGTGTTGGAGGATGAGCAGGCTGAAGCAGAGCCTCCTGGGGCAGCGGGAGCTGCTGGGCCGGGGTCTCAGCCTGTGTGCCAGGACCATGCTCTGGCAGCAGGAGCATTTCAACTCTTTCCAGGACATTGGTCAGGAAGATGAAGAGATGTACCAGAACGAGTGAGAGCAATGGGCATTCACTTAAAAGATGGAAGATGCTCCGCTTCCCTCCACCCTGTGCACAGTGGGGACACTGGGCCCTCAGCACCATCCTAGTCCCCATAGAGATCTGCTCCTGACACACAGCTCTGCTGCTGATGTGGACAGAGCCCGTGGGACTCTCCTGTGCCGGGACAACATGGTGCAGGTGCCTCTTCACCTTCACAAGGTAGGAGGCAGATGAAGCTGGATCCAGAAGAGTGAGCATCACGAGTCCAGAGAAGGTCAATGAAGCTGGTGAAGGTTCTGGAGCACAAGTCTGATGAGGAGTGGCTGAGGGAACTGGGGGTGTTTAGCCAAGGGGAAATGGCCTCAAGTTGTGCCAGAGGAGGTTTAGATTGGAGATCAGGAACAATTTCTTCACCGAAAGGGTTGTCAAGCATTGGAACAGGCTGCCCAGGGCAGTGGTGGAGTCCCCATCCCTGAAGTTATCTAAAAGACAAGTAGATGTGGTGCTGAGGGACAAGGTTTAGTGGTGGCCTTGGCAGTGCTGGGTTAACGGTCGGACTTGATGATCCTAAAGGTCCTTCCCAACCCAAACGATTCTGTGACTCTATGATTCTATGAAATCTCGCAGACCACGAAAGCCCCAGCTCTTCATCCATGGGCGTGAGGGCTTCCCTCGCAGCTCAGGCTGTAGTTGGGGGAACCAGCACTAGGTGTCAGCGGCATTTAGAGCGTGGAGGGAGCTGCGGGCCACCCTTGAGCCCGGGGGGACAGCGAGGGGCTGGGGGTCTTCGCTCCTGGGCAGCGTAGTGCGGGGAGAGGGAGGGTCACTGGTACAAGCCAGTGGGGAAGTGCCAGGGGAGTAAATATCTCTTGGTGATGCTGATTTTAAATATCTAGTGGTGTATTATCAGAATTTAGTGTAGCCAGCTGGTCTGGGGAAGGGATCGTACCTCTGTACTCGGCACTGGTGAGGCCACACCTTGAATCCTGTGTCCAGTTCTGGGCCCCGCACTTCAAGAAAGATGTTGAGGTGTTGGAGCGAGTCCAGAGGAGGGCGACCAAGCTGGGGAAGGGTCTGGAGGGTCTGACCTACGAGGAACGGCTGAGGGAGGTGGGGGTGTTTAGCCTGGAGAAGAGGAGGCTCAGAGGTGACCTTAGTGCAGTCTACAACTACCTGAAGGGAGGTTGTAGCAGAGTGGGAGTCGGCCTCTTCTCCCAGGCAACTAGCGATAGGACAAGAGGACACAGCCTCAAGCTTCGCCAGGGGAGGTTCAGGTTGGACATTAGGAAGCATTTCTTCTCAGCAAGGGTCATTAGCCATTGGAAGGGTCTGCCCAGGGAGGTGGTGGAGTCACCATCTCTGGATGTGTTTAAGAAAAGCCTGGCCATGGCCCTTAGTGCCATGGTCTAGTTGCCATGGTGGTGTCTGGGCAATGGTTGGACTCGATGATCCCAGAGGTCTCTTCCAACCTGGTTGATTCTGTGATTCTGTGAATTGCTCAAATTATCCATAATTTGAGATTGTACCTGTTGGATTTATCCGGAGAAGCCACCCGATAACCAACCTGCTTGGTTGGTGTGGCACGGATCCTGCCGGCACTGGGCTATCGTGCGTGCGTGTTTGCAATGCTCTCAGCAGCTTCTGACGGCTGTAACAGGGCTCCCACAGACCCAGGGGTAGGCAGGGGGGCTTCCAGGGGGGAAAACCCACCCTGCGCACTGCAGGGGTGGTGGGAACGCTGTGGAGCTGGTACGGCCGAGCAGCAGCTGCCGTAGCACTGCCAGGGCTCACGCGTGTTGCAGAGAAGTGCTGGATTCCTTCTGCAAAGGGCTGTTAACAGCTTTCAGGAAGAGCCCTGGGTATTTCTGCCCAGCGTTACCACCCAAGAAGGGCAGGGCTCGAGGTCACACAAGGTGGCCCTGGCTGTAGTCATCATTGCCATGACTACCCACGGGCGGCTGGAAGGGGAGGACTGTGGTTTTGCTCCTGAGCTTTGCTTGTTGTTTTTAGTAGCCCAAAGGCCACCCCAACTGTGGGATCTCATCATGTTCAGCAGCTAATTGTGTGACCTCCTAAGGACAAGATGCCTCGGATGCCAGCAGATCTCCTGCTCCATACAGCGGGGCTGGTCTCGGGCTGGGTTTCACGGCAGCGAGGATAACGAGGATGGGCTGAGCAGCACAGCAGGAACCTCGCTCCTGCAGCTATCCATGAGGAGAAGGGGAGAGTGCAGAGAGGAAATCTCCCCTTATTATGGGCTGGGAGGTCGGGTCTCCTTCCCACTCCATGGCTGAAGCCCATCTTGCCACTGTTTCAGTCTGTCCGAGCTGTTAATCTCCTGAATTCAGAAAAAAAGATGTAGTAAAATGCATGAGAAAACAAGAGTTGTGATTAGAAGCATCAAGGTACCTCCTGAGCAGGGATTTGGGGAACAGTGTGATAATATCAGAGAAGCTTAAACATTGATTTCAGCCTTGAAATGTGAAGCAGAACAGGATTTTAAGCACAGAAAACAGGGATTTATCCTCCGTGAGTACGTTGTGGAAGGCTGGATAATTTTGTGGTTCCTCATACGTGCAGATGAATGCACCCGGGGGCAATAAACCACACAGAGCCAGGTCTAGGCGTGGGCACCTGCCCGAGAGCAGCCCGACCATGGTGGAGTCACCGTGCCAAGGCTCTGGCAAGGCAGGCTGGCTGCTGCTGTGGGTGGCATCAAAGTGTGTGGGATGGTGGCAACCAGTGCAGAGGGAGCTGTGGCCCTTCTCAGAAGCGGCAGCTGCTGACAGCGCGTCTCCCACCCTCCATACAGCCAGGAGCAGCCAGCCCAGCTCCCCGGAGCTCCTCATGTCCTTTGCCTCTCCGTCCCAGCTGCAGCCCTTTCCCCTTGGCCCCGTGAAAGGGCAGCCAAGCCCTGAGCTCTCCCCCCTGGAAAGGGCAAGATTGCATTTCACGGGCGCATGGGGGGTGCTTTCGGTTGGCACCGCATGGCAAAAATGCGGAAGGTGGCTGAGGGAGGGGGAATAAATGAAATGCAGGCACCTCTGCAGGCAGCAGAGATTGATTCCCCTGGGGTTGAAGTGGAGGGTGCTAAAGGTCAGCCTTTGAGAAGGAACCCGGGCTGCTGCACACCCAGAGCAAACAGGACCGGCTGACTCGTGCGCTTAGTCAGCACCCGCGGCGTTCTTGTTGCTTTAGACATACCGGGCGCCTTTCCTTGTCCGGCTTCAAGCAGTTATAGAAACACAGAATCATAGAATGGTTTGGGTTGGAAGGGACCTTAAAGACCATCTAGTTCCAACCCCCCTGCCACAGGCAGGGACACCTTCCACCAGACCAGGTTGCTCCCAGCCCCATCCAACCTGGCCTTGAACACTGCCAGGGAGGGGGCAGCCACAGCTTCTCTGGGCAACCTGGGCCAGGGTCTTGTGTAGGAGAAAGTGAACGCTGAGGACGCCCGACCCAGCTGAACGCGGGGTTATGGCCAAAGGGGTTTGATGAAGGCAGAAGGGAGAGGTGGGGAGCAGGCAGAGACTGGAGATGCAGGAGGAGAGTGTGAAGACAACTACAGGGGCTCCAGGACTCCAATCCACTCCCCAGAAGAAGGCACCTGCCCAGAGAGGTTGCTTGAGATTATTTGAGTGTCCAACAACATGGAGGACAAGTCCCCCAGGCCCCTGGAGGAGGCTGGTCTTCCAGGTCAACAGCATCTGGCCTCGTTTGTTCCTTTCTTTCTACTTTTAATTCCTGGATCTGTTTGCTAACCCCCCCATTTTGCTGTGAAATGTTTTCCTGAATGACACTGGTGACACCAGAGTAGCTTGGCATCGGGCCTGCCTGTCGTTACTCGAATATAAGTGCGGTCAGAAGAGCGTGGAGCGGGTAAGGAATTGGAGAAGGCAGGAGATGTCGAAAACAGTTCAGCAGAGTTAACAGCACAAAATGAAAAACCAAAATAAGCACAATATGAAAGAGATTGATAAGGTTAAAAAAAAAGAAAGAAGTTCTGATGGTGGCATCGCTCTAGTGAAATGGCAGAATTACAGCTGGATTTGGGAAGATCTCTGGTGCCACATTAATTGGTAGACAGGGATGATGACTTTTCACTCCAGCAGTGATGGAGTAATGGAGCAGTTGCAGACGGAGGTATACGGTTGAACCAGCAGCCCCAGGTAACCTGCGCACGAGGCTGTGTACAGGCTGCTCAGGGTTTCTGACCTGTTCCATTGAGTTTTTAGGAAGTTTTGGAACACCAGAGAAGTTCTGGAGGACTGGAAAACACTCATGAGCAGTCAGTAATTAAAAGGGAGAGTTTTTAAAGCTCCATCAGGCTGCCAGTCCCATAAAAAATAATTATATGGAACTTCATTAGTAGGAAATTAAGGGAATATAAAAGAGTTAATGTGAGCCAGGACAGTTTTCAGGGAAATAGAATCTGTCAGGCGAACTTGATATGATTTTTCAATGAGATTATGAGCTGGTAACAGACATCTTTGATGCATTTGTGTTGGTACTGCATGATGATTTGATTAATAAATTAGAACAATACAAATTCAGCATGCTTATGTCAGTGACTGGCGAGAATAAATAAACTTCTTGGGGACAGGCTTTCAAATGGTACAAAGATTGTGTGGCAGCAAATAATAAGGGCAAGTCCCAGACTGCTCGGTAAGCCAGACACGAGCAATGAATATTCATGCGAAGGTGACCAAGTGCCATGTGTCCAGGGACAAAGGATGGAGCTTTTCTTACAGAATGGAAAATTTTATCCCAGACGGCAGTGACCTGAAAAGAATTGGTGCCAGTGGGTAATCAGCTGGACATCAGCCTCGACGTGACCCTGTGGCCAACGCGACTGGCTAATGGTGCCCATGATGGTACCAACACAATGTTGAAGAGGAGCAGATGGATTATATTCCCTTTGTGCGTGTTACTACAGAATCACAGAATCAATCAGGTTGGAAGAGCCCTCTGGGATCATCGAGTCCAACCATTGCCCTGACACCACCATGTCAACTAGACCATGGCACTGCCATGTCCAGGCTTTTCTTGAACACATCCAGAGATGGTTTAAGAAGGATGGTTTAGAGCCACTGCTCTGTCCACTTCTGGCACCCACAGACTTAAGGAAGATCTTGGAATATTGTAATTTTGAAAAAAAAAAATGCATAAATGAGTAAATTACTGGAAAACGTGCCTTAGAGTAAAAGGCTTCAAGAAATCAATCTGTTCAGCTGATCAAAGAAGAGCTTGGTTGATCCCAGACCTCAGGACCATACGTGAACACCAAAAAACTTGATCACAGCAGACTTTTGACTCTATCAGGTAAGGGTAAAAAGAGATCTGCACTTGAAATTTGAAGTCAGAGGCCAGGTGGGATTTTCTATGGCATCAGAAACAGCACTAAGTTTTCCTCTTAAAAATATGCTCAGATTTCACCATAGCTTTAGAAGCCAACTGACGCGTGGAAAATCTATGGTTGATGATTCTCAGAAGGTCCTCCTACAAGGTAACAATATCCCTCACCCTCCCCATCCATATTTATGAATCTATGGAAATGTTTTTGGTGCTTTTCTCCCTGTGCGAAAAATGTGATGTTTTGGTGGAAATTTTTTTCTAATATTTGTTTTTATTCCATTCAAAACCAAACATTTATTTTTAGACAGACTGTTACACTGCCTCATATTATCTTCCCACGTTGCTCTGTGGAGGTTAATGCTCTGCTTTTCTCCAGGACGTGGTCTTGCTGGCTGAGTCACACCATGCTCCATGCATTGGTCTCCTCTTCTTGCTGAAGTCCCACATTGCGGCGTTGAAAACAGTGGTCCTCAGTCTTTCTGCTGCTGCAGGACAGTGAGGCTAGAGTAAGACTAAAGTCAACATCAGAGTTGGACGACTAATTGAGTTCAAGGTTCCCATCTCCATGCCCAACCTCCTTGTACCGTAGTCTCGTGGACCAAACAATGTCCTCATACCAGAGACAACTAGACCCTGTTTCTGAGAGCCTTATTTGTGGTAACACCGTTACCTAACCGAGCATTCAGGACTGAACCTGACATCGGCATAATTCGTAGCAGTTCTCATCTTGTAATTAAAACCATTAAGGGTTGTCGCCAGCCGCTCACTCTTCGGCCACTGGTGTTTAATCATAGAATCACAGAATCAAAGCATGGTTTGGGTTGGAAGGGACCTTAAAGACCATCCAGTTCCAACCCCCCTGCCATGGGCAGGGACACCTTCCACCAGACCAGGCTGCTCTAAGCCCCATCCACCCTGGCCTTGAACACTGCCAGGGAGGGGGCAGCCACAGCTTCTCTGGGCAACCTGGGCCAGTGTCTCACCACCCTCACAGCAAAGAATTTCTTCCTCAGATCTAATCTCAATCTCCCCTCTGTCAGTTTAAAACCATTCCCTCTCGTCCTGTCACTCCATGCCCTTCTAAAAAGCCCCTCTCCCGCTTTCCTGTAGCCCCTTCAGGTACTGGAAGGTGCTAGAAGGTCTCCCCGGAGCCTTCTCTTCTCCAGGCTGAACAGCCCCAGCTCTCTCAGCCTGTCTCCAGAGCAGAGGGGCTCCAGCCCTCTGGGCATCTTCGTGGCCTCCTCTGGACTCGCTCCAACAGTTCCATGTCCTTCTTCTGTTGGTGGCCCCAGAGCGGGACACAGCACTGCAGGTGCTACACCGAGAGCTGCAGTGTCAAACCTCGAGGAGACCTTGACATCCAAGGATGTTTCTGGGGGCTGGTGGTGTGTTTCCAACGAAGCTCCACCGTGTCCTTGGGTGAAGAGGCCTCTTGGGTTGTACAGCTCAAGGGGGATGCACTGCAGCTCGGCAGCTGGTGGGACATTTTAGGATCAAGCTGAAAGGTGGTTCAGTGTCAGTGAGGAGCTTTCTTTGGGACCACAGTCAATGGCACCTTGTCAGGGTGGGGGTGACATTGTTTGTGGGGCTGAGGGACAAGATGGGGAAGGCGGAGCAGAGGTTCATCCATCACGGGGCAGGAGGATGCCTCTGCTCGGGGCAGTGACACGGGTTCATTTCTCCTGGGACCTCCTCTCATGGTGGGTGACAACAGCGTCATGGCCATGGGGCTGTGTACCCTCAGGGGGGAGAACATGAGGTCCCTGCCATAGGGTTGTGTCCCCTCATGGTGGGTGTCACTGCCGTGGGGCTCTATCGCCTCACAAGGGATATTGCTGCTGTGGGGCTGTGTCCCCTCAGGGGGAGGACAGGGGGATCCTGCCATGGGGCTGTGCCCCTCAGGGAGGTGTCGAAGCCATGGGGCTGTGTCCCCTCAGGGGGGAATCCGGCATCTGTTGCCACGGCGGACACCTCCTCTCCGGGCAGCGCGGATGACAGCCGCCGGCCCCCGCCCTACAGCCTCCCCTCCCGCCGATAACAGCGCCCGGGGCCGCCCACCGGGCCCCTCCCCGCCCCTCGGCCGCCGGGCGGGTCGCAGCGCCGGCGCAGGCCGCGGCAGCCTCCGGCACCCTCCGCACTACATTTCCCGGCGTGCCGGGCCGGGCCGGGCCGCGCGGAGCAGAGCGGGCGGCCCCGGCGCTGGTGCTGCCCGGGGCGGGGAGAACCGAGCCGGGCAGGGCCGGGCAGGTGGGTCGGCGCAGCCCCATGGAACGGGGGAAGATGGCGGAGCTGGAGAGCCTGGAGACGGCGGCGGAGCACGAGCGGATCCTGCGGGAGATCGAGAGCACGGACACGGCCTGCATCGGCCCCACGCTCAGGTGCGGCCGCGGGGGGGGGGGGGAACGCGGGGCCACCAGCCGGGGCGGGGGGCTCGGGGCGGGCTGCGCCTGGCCGCCCTCCTTCCCAGAAACTCGGAAGAAACGAGGAAATTTGAATTATTATTATTATTTTTTAACGGTCGTCTCTGAGAAGCGCCCGCAGCCCCCTCGCTTGTCCCTGCCCGCCTCCCCGGCGGGGCTGCCCGGGCGGCGGGAGCGCCGTGAGGGGCGAGCCCCGGCCTGTGCCCGGCCCCGGCTCCGCGTCCTTGGCCTGGGCTGGGGTCGCGGGGGCGGCTCGTCGTGCCCCGGCTGCGGCGGTGTCGGCCCCTCCGCCTTAAACTCCTGCCCGGGGCCTGTGCCCCCCCCCCAACCCCCCGGGAGCTCTCGGGGTGCCCGCAGCCTGCTGCCGCCTCCCCCGACGGGGTGCAGGTAAAGAGGGGAAAGGAGGGCATTTTCCTGCCCTTAGCCTGGAATCTGTCAAAGTTACCCTTGTAAACCGCCGCCTGCCCCTTCTGTGGATTTCTGTCCATTTTGCCAAACCCCATGGCTAGTTGTGAAGCTGTGGGTACAATTACCATCCTGACGATGATATGAGTTAATGCCTCTATTTGGTTAATGGCTCCTTTGTTCTCCTATTAAGCATCTTTTCCCAGTGGTTCTCGCAGTATCCTTCAGCTGGGAGAACCCCTTGCTTCATCTGCGCTAACTGCCGAGCTCTCCTCCTGCCCGAGGAGCACAGAGGGATCCAGCTGCGTGCCCAGGAGCGCTGCCCTTCTGTTTTTCCTTTTCCTTCTGCTCCTTTACGCAAGCCTGGATCTGGCGTTTTAGCCTTTTAGGTATTTCTTTGTGATGCTCGTTAGGATTTTGCAGCAGTGGCTTCTGCTGCATCGTTAATTTGAAAGATGTGGTAGCTGGCTGTTTAACCGAAGCCTGTCTCTCATGAGAAATCACCTGATTTTTTAAAAAAATGTGGTATTTTAGGGGAATTATGCATGTCTAAGACCTGTTGTTGCTAGCCAGACCGCACACTGTTACCATCGCTGTCCTGTAGAAGCAAATTTGGCAAACTGAGACACCTCATCCCTGCTTCCCCCTCTTTAAAGTAAAGCAGAAGTTTCCCAAAGAGCTTTGTATCAAACCCAAAATACATTACAGCAGTGAGCACAAGCGTGCCTGTTATTCTCTGGAAGGTTGATGGTGCAAATGGGTAAGAGGATATTTACAGCTCGTTGTAACCACGTTGATCAGACTGAGAGGTGGGGAAGGACCAGGCGTGTGTTACCAGAAATACTCGGCTTCAAAATCTAAGTAGTTGCCTTATCCCAAACTTCAGTTTGGTGCTAAGATTTGTTGCTTTTTGTGGTGAGGGAGACACAGTTCCCTTTCACAGGGCAGCGCAGTTGGTTTCACCTTCCTCTCCCAGCTGCTCTGCATCAGCCCAGGAGCTGCTGAACTGGAAATCGCTGTGCCAGGTGGGAGCATTTGGGGATAAACAGGACTGGAGCCTCCCGTCCCACCCCCTCCAAATAGCCCTTCGTTTCTTTTTGATTACAGACTCCTGGTTTTGAATGACTCGTGTGGTCTTTAAAAATAAATGGGTTTAAGGTGTTTGACTGGCAGTGATACTGCAGCGTGGGCACAAAATTAAAATGGGGAAAGCTTTTAATTTATGGAGCAATAGGACACTGGATTTATCTTGCTATAGGGTAGCCTATGTGTTTAGGGTTTTTTTAATTTATTTTTTGCAGTTTTCTTTCTGAAGTTTCTCCTGTGAAACCTTTAAACTGCGTGGTAGGAGATGCTGAGAATTAGATTTCTTAGCAAAACTGAAAAAACTGGTTTGAACGTCTGGGAACTGCCAGAATGCAGAGTGTGGGTGGGGTTTTTTTTCCATTTCATAGAACTAAGTGCAGTTGATCTTGTTTTTTAATATTAAGGTTAGATGAGGGGTTGGCCTTACTATCTTTGCATACCCACAGAAGAAACACTAATAAGCGTCTGGGGCAAAGAAAGGTTTGTGCTTTGCTAGTGTTGGCTGTTGGAGTACAGTGGTACTTCATCAGGAGTGTTGTTAATGATATAACTCTAAGTAATTTTGCTCCAAGGATTTTTAGAGTTGAAACTAGACCAGCTCAGGGTAAACACGATGTGCTGGAGAGTCCGGAAAAGAGGATGATGGAAACTTTATGAAAAAGGTGACTCACTTCTTGTAGGCATCATGGAAGAAATGTGTCTTCGGGAGCCAGGCTGGCTTCCCTTCTAGGCACAGCAGTCCCGAAAGGCAGCTCAGAAACAGGCTGCGCTGCCGGGCTCCCGCTGCCAGCGGGGACTTGTTTGCAGAACTGCGCTTTTATCAGTTTCTGACTCTGAAATATCTCAGCAGAGTGAGATGTTCCGCCTGCAGCCGCTCTGTGTTGTCCTGACGCAGCGCTCAAGGCTGAATTGCGATTATCAGAGGGTGACGGAGGGGTTAAGATGTTAAATTTAAGGTCCAACTAATTCATCTGTCTGGGTGGGTTTGTGTCCCACCCACGAGGGAGAGCGTTTTCTGTTAGAAAAATAGCAAGTGTAGTAATTCTTGCCCTGGGGCAGGGGAAGGATGAGATGCCTTCTTGAAGTCCCTTCCAGACCTATTTTTCTGCTCTGTTCTCGCTGTGATTCTGGGAGCGAGCGGCATGGGCCGGGACTCCATTGTGCCGGGCGCTGTGCAGATGTGGGACGAAGCCTGTCCCTCCTCACGGAGAAGAATTTCAGTCTAAATATAAAACGGGAGACGAGGGCGTGCGAGGAAGCGTTGCAACAGCCGTGGTCTGTGTGATGAGCTGGGCCCATCTCATGTCTACGCCGGTGGCTCTGATGCCATCTAAGTCTCTTATCTTTTTTTATATGGACAGTGAATGTCGTTGTGTTTGAAGGACGACGCCGAGCGAGTCTTTGTGAGGATCCCCTCGAGTCTGTGATGCTCCTGGAATCAAAATGATCCACTTCAGGATGTCTTTCCTGCCACTCACCCTCTACTAATTATATCCATTGCTCTGAATTCCGCTTCCTTCTGCTGTTCTAATTCCTCTTTTTTTTTTTTTTCCTCTTGTGTTACACTTCTTGATTTTGCAGAGTATTTTTGGATCTCCTCTCTGTATCTAGGTTTCTAAGAATCACTTAATTCTGCAGGATCAGATAACCTTCTAGGGAAAAAGAAACCCTTTCTTGCTTAAAACCACATCTTGGCTAAGCTGTGACACCCGAGTGCTCTAATTTTTATTAGAATTAATGGATCGAGTTTGTTGCTCTTCAGTGAGCTTTGTGTCCATTTCAGCTGTTTGGTTTTTGTAGTGATGGGAAGCTAGTGATGGACCGTGATATTCTTAGCAGGGTGGATGCCTCTGGGGTTTCTAATCCAAGTTATTCTTTGAGGAAAGGGTAGTTCCTCACTCTGCCAGCTCAGACAGCATTTGCTGAGCGCTTGTCCTGAAATATCTCACTTTTGATATGTAGATATTACTTTATTCCGTGGCTGATGCTGTCTTACTTTCTTCTGTGATTCACTTATTTCCTCCCTTTAACTTCTCCTGAGCTCTTTGTATAAAATATCCTGTGTTTTGTGCTGTACTGGATTGTAAATGATTGACTCGAACTGGTACAGAATGAAGGCAGGAGAAACAGTGAGATTATCTTGCCCCCTCCCTGGCAGTGTTCAAGGCCAGGTTGGATGGGGCTTGGAGCAACCTGGTCTGGTGGAAGGTGTCCCTGCCTGTGGCAGGGGGTTGGAACTGGATGATCTTTAAGGTCCCTCCCAACCCAAACCAGTCTGTGATTCTATGACACCCCATAAATGTGGGCTGTGTAACTTCACCTGTGCTCAGCCTGTCATCTAAAGATGAGCCCGTGTGATTATTTGAATTGCTAATCATTGAAAAAAGTTCTTGGTTTCAGCCTGTGGATGTTCTGCTGTCCTTTCCCGTGCTCCTCCTCTGCAGCTTTAACACCTGGTGCCTTCTCACGCTTAAAATCCAGGCTGGTATTTTCAAGTCACTTCAGTTTTACAGCTTGAGCTCTGCCGGTCTGTCACTCCCAAAAACCCTTTTCCCACTCTCGAGCTGCATTTGCAGCTTTTTGAAATGGGGAAAGATTTTTAAACGGTATTTAATAAATTAGAAAAGCCTCGTCTGGCCACAGAGATGTAGTTACAGTATTCCTGCTGCCTCCTCACAGCTTAGAGGCAGATAAAATGACACCGATACTGTAGTAGTCTCCTGCTTGTACACTGAGAGATTGGAGGAGCTGTTTTCTCCAGCGTTACAACAGGAATTGTTACTTAATGCAGAGTTATTTTCTTGGGAGCAGGGTTGTTGGTAGCTGTGGATCGTGCTCCTCGTTGCCACGTCAGTACCTTCGCGCGTGGTTCTCCTGCCGTGCGAGTCACTGGGCAGGATCAAGATTTCCAAGCGATTGTTCTCTCCGGCTGCCTGATTTCATGGTTTGTTATTCTGCCAGCTTTTGTGTCATCTGTGAATTATATCATCAGTCTTTTTTTTTTTTCTTTTTAGATATGTTTGCTTTCTAGATTGTTCCTTAGTGGCTGAGATTTTATCAGTTATGTTGGGGCTAGTACTTACCCGTGCCCCTTTAGAAAGCTGAGAAATGTTGTATCTCAGGCAGCAATTAATCATCCAGTCTGTGCTTTTATATAGAACTATATTTTTAATAGGAGTTTTATATCTGTCTGCTAATTATGTGTGCTTGGAGAGATTACAATGTTGTTTAACCCAAGAAATTAAGCACACTTGATAGGGTAGCGTTTCTACTAAGCAGCTCTTGACTGAGATTAAAGTAGGACTGTAATTAAGCTCCGTTCCCTAAATCCTTCATCAACTCTTCCATGACTGTGACTGGGATTAGTGTTGCTCTGGCTGACCTGGAACTACGTGGCTGACCCGTTCACCATACTGGCAGCGTGCCCTGTTCATCCCCTGCCTGCAGCCTCCTCGTGCCCAGGTTCCTCTTAAACAGTGGAGCCAGTGGTCCTCAACTGCTTTTTTTTTAGGATTACAGAATCACAGAATCAACCAGTTTGGAAGAGCCCTCTGGGCTCATCGAGTCCAACCATTGCCCTGACACCACCCTGTCAACTAGACCATGGCACTAAGTGCCATGTCCAGTCTTTTCTTAAACCCCTCCAGAGATGGTGACTCCACCACCTCCCTGGGCAGCCCCTTCCAATGGCTAATGACCCTTGCTGAGAAGAAATGCTTCCTAATGGCCAACCTGAACCTCCCCTGGCCAAGCTTGAGGCTGTGTCCTCTTGTCCTATCGCTAGTTGCCTGGGAGAAGAGGCCGACTCCCACTCCACTACAACCTCCCTTCAGGTAGTTGTAGACTGCACTAAGGTCACCTCTGAGCCTCCTCTTCTCCAGGCTAAACACCCCCAGCTCCCTCAGCCGTTCCTCGTAGGTCAGACCCTCCAGACCCTTCACCAGCTTGGTCGCCCTCCTCTGGACTTGCTCCAACACCTCAACATTCTGGGTCTTCTGGCTTGAAGGCTTGACAAATAATGTTCTCATTTGGGACTAATGGATATAACGAACCTCATCTCCCACAGGGACCTCACCTTAGGTCCTTCTTGGTACCCTCAGGCTCTGGCTGGCTGTATGGGGGTAGTGGTGATGGGAGCTAGACGTGTGGGAGCCAGAGGTGCTGTTGCTGCAGCCCATCTTGCTGACATTGTTTGGTGCTACCTCGGGTCCAGGCTGGAGCAATGTGACACTGCAAATAGCAGCAGCTTGTCTGAGATCCTCACTCCTGAGCTGGTATTGATGACCTGGAAGGGGGATGGTCTCTGGTTTATTTTCTTCTATAGCTTCAAATGGAGCTGAGCTGGAACTGTTACAGCCCTGCTCCTGTGTCATTCAGGTTTCTGGTGCTGAACTTGGAAAACTGAGGCTTTGCTCTTGGTCATAAACTTATGGATATGGTCCAGCAAGTTCTGGGGCTCTTGCTTAGCCCCTCTGAGCTCCCTGGTGTCTCCTTAGCTGAAAATTGTAGCATAAGTACAAACCCTGTGTAAACCTGGTTGGAAAATGAACCTGGATGGAAAAATAACCCAGCTAAAAAAGGTTTTGCTTTAATACAGCTCTGCTTCAATGTGTTTTGCTACGTCGTAGCACAAATACTGTTTTCAGCCCGAGGAGGAGGTTGTGGGGGGATGGGAGTGAGGGACTTGGTGATGGCCCTCCCCTTGCCCACCTTATCCGAGTTATTTTTGCAGCTGAATCCGTTCGCCCCCACCTCATCTTGGGCTGGTTTTGTGGCTTCCCAGCATCTAGACTGGCACAAAGGATTTGATAGCAGGGTACTGGGACTGGGGGCCAGCTGTGCTATTAGACATCTAATGTCCATGAGCTTGGACGTGTCCTTTTTCCACAGAATCCCAGAATCAGTCAGGTTGGAAGAGCCCTCTGGGATCATCGAGTCCAACCATTGCCCTGACACTACCATGTCAACTAGACCAGGGCACTAAGTGCCACGTCCAGTCTTTTCTTAAACCCCTCCAGAGATGGTGACTCCACCACCTCCCTGGGCAGCCCCTTCCAATGGCTAATGACCCTTGCTGAGAAGAAATGCTTCCTCATGTCCAACCTGAACCTCCCCTGGCGAAGCTTGAGGCTGTGTCCTCTTGTCCTATCGCTAGTTGCCTGGGAGAAGAGGCCGACTCCCACTTCACTACAACCTCCCTTCAGGTAGTTGTAGACTGCAATAAGGAGCTGCTTGCAATTCCTGCACCTGGTAGAAGACTGTTTTACTGGGTTGGGGAGTGTAACTGGTTTACAATGGGTTGGATGAGCGTGGAAACCATCAGACAGTAAGGAGCAGGAGCAGCAGTTTGAGTCTTCTGGGTTGGGTGCTAAGGATGAAGGCTGGCCAAGCTGGTCCTAATCTCTGCTGCAGTGGGTGAGATGAGGATAATGGTCTGTGTTACAGATGTGAAACGAGGGGTAATGACAGGCACCTGGCTTAACAGCTGCCCTGTTTGTGTTTCGGAGTGAAGATCACAGAATCAACCAGGTTGGAAGAGCCCTCTGGGGTCATCGAGTCCAACCATTGCCCTGACACCACCATGGCAACTAGACCATGGCACTAAGTGCCATGTCCAGTCTTTTCTTAAACACATCCAGAGATGGTGACTCCAGCACCTCCCTGGGCAGCCCATTCCAATGTCTAATAACCCTTTCTGAAAAGAAATTCTTCCTAATGTCCAACCTGAACCTCCCCTGGCGAAGCGTGAGGCTGTGTCCTCTTGATGGTGCAGTGTCCTTCTGATCACTCTTGGGTCTGCCTTTACTGGTGGTAGGGGGCTGTGACCGCTGCAGTCTGTCCTTCAGCTGAGCCTGCCTTGGGTGAGGAGAGAGGAAGGAGACCCTGGGTCAGCTTTGGGATGAAGTGGACCTTCTCTTACACGTGCCGGGGCTGGCTAGGAAGTGCCTCCTCAAGGTCCCAGGCACAGTAAGAACTGAAGAGTGTCTGAAAATAATACATGGTATCTGTAAAAACCCCCCACGAGTGAACAGTGTGAGAACTTATGTATAACAGAGCTAAAACTCTACTGAGTTGTCCTGACTTTGCACCCTTTAGCTGTGCTGTGTGCCACGCTTTGCCTTGGCTCCACGAGTCCCATCTCTACAAGTCCCATCCCTTGCTCTACATACAGCAATTCATGAAATGCCAACTGCCAGTAAAGCAACGCCGTGAAGAAATAGCACAGACTGTCTAGACACTAACTGTTGGCCACAGAGCTTGCTCAGGAAGCTGCTTGTAACAACTGTAAATTGTCTGCTAATGAAAGCCTTGCAGGATCTTTTGAAGCATCTTTCAGCCCATTCTCCTGCCACCCAGACAGAGGAACTGCGATCTCCTGAAAATGAGCCTGGCCCTCTGTTCATATGTACATAATTAAGCGTCTTTTTAAAAGACAGTTCATTGCAATACTGCTTGAATTATATTAGCATTCCCTTCTGGTCAGGCTGATGCTGTTCAGTTCCAAGTTTTCTGTGGTGGAGAAAAAAGTGTCGGCAACTGCTCCTGTGAAATAATCTGGTATCAGCATTGATGGTCTGTCAGGAGATGGACTGGTCTGGCTTAATGTGTGGAGCAATCTCTGCCTGAAGGTATGTGTTACTTAATTATCTCCGATGTTACAGATAATTTCTCATTTGCAGTGCTGAGTTTCTGCAAACACCTTTGAGGTGGTGGATCCTTATAATTCATGTAACCCTTTTTATTTCAGTCTGCGCCCTGATGCGCTCTGAAGGGAACAGCTTGCAAGAATGTACTGCTCAATTATTTATAGCTTGTGTTTTCTTGGTTCTTCTCGCAGAAGTACATTCCTTTCTGGAATTTCATGAATCACTGTCAAAGGACGGATTATCAAATGCCTGTTCCTGTTCTGTGGGATGTGGTGGTGTGTCTGGGCTCTCAGTAGCTCACTGGATTTATTTTCTTGCTTGCCCTCCAAGCACCTCGTCTGTGATAGCAGCGTTGTGAGGTAGTAAGCTAAAAGGGGTGTTTCCCTTGAGTCTTTGGGGAAAGGCTGCTCTACTAATCTGTGTCAGTGTCTTCTGGAGCTGTCACTGTGTGTGACTTAGCAGTCTTTCATCTCGAGCTGGCAGCTGAGCTTGTTTTTAGAGCTCTCTGCTGTCCTGCCTGTAGAGGATTGCAGAAAAGTAGTAGCTTGGGGACTCAGTTGATTGCCCATCTGTAGGCAGGGTCCTGTGGCACTTAAATCTACCTAGACTGTCCTTTCTGTCATGCTCTTTCTGTATTCGCTTTTATTTAAAAAAGTTTGAAGGATTTTTGTCTTTTTCTAAAAATAAATAAATAAAATGGCTGGTTAGTCCATGGCTGCAGAATAATACTGACTTTCTACATCTTTTCCCCAAAGGAGAGCAAACACAACCTTTGAGAAACACTGAAACGACTGGGATTGCTTAATCTAGGGAAGACAAGAAGGGCACACAATTCGTCTTCAGATGCAGAATAGACTGTTGAGAAGATGAAGAAAAGCTCTTCTTTCATGACTGTGTGCGGGCTGGGGTCTGGATTACAATTGCAGCAGCGGGGATTTAGGGTAGATGGAAGGAAGTGCTTTTCAACTGAGAGTTGAGAAAATAATGAAAATGTTTGTACTGGTCGCATCAAAAACTTTTCTTCTTCGTTGTCCTACCTCTGAGGGTAGTGAGGAGTGGGTGCTTATCAAATGAGATACTGAGCAAACAGACACGTGCTTCTAGTGTCTTGCAGTCTGCACTTTGGAGACTTTTGGCATGGTTTGTGCCAGCATTTCTCTGTTCAAGAGCTTCCCATGGATCTTTTCTCCACGACTGTCTAGTCAACATTTTAGCTTGGGAGTGCTCTCCCATTGAAACATTTTACAGTGATGGGTTCTACAGTTTAATTGTGCATTGTGTATTCCTTTAGGGTTTGAAATTGGTGGGGTTTTTTGCTAGGACAAGGTTTAGGCTATCACAAAGAGTAAGTCAGTCATATTTTTTTGCTTTCCAAGCTGAAGGTTCTTAATCAATTCATTCTCTTCTCCTGGTAAAGCTCTTTTGAATCACTCATTATCCCTGTTGCTTTTCTTGGTGTCTTTTTTCATGCAACTATCACCTTTTTGCGGTGATGCTGGAAGGATCAGAGCTGCACATAGCGATGAAGATGGAGATTCACATCTTGAAATGTGTTAAGTGGCACAGTGATGTTTTCTGCTTTGCTTTCTCTTCTTTTTCTTGCAGTCTCCGTGCTCTGAGCTGACACTTCTGATAATACAGCCACAATCCCGCTGGCGTCTCTCCTGGCAGTAGTTAGTTTGGAGCCCCTCGCTGTTGGTGTATTATAAAGGCTTTGTTCCCCCGTTCCTCCCCTGCAAGAGTCCTGCTTTACACTGCTGGCACTGAGCTTTGTTTGTCATTTTTGTCACCTGATACTTGGTGGTGTGAGATCCTTTGCAGCTTTTTGCTTTGGAGTTAATCCAGCTGAATAGTTCTGTGTCCTCTGCAAAATGTCATCTTGATGTTCAGCGCCTCTCTAAACCACTGTTAAACACATGGAACTAGAGGAACGCCACCCAGCTCTTTTTTCCCTTTGAATTTTCACAAGGCTTTTAACATTCGAGTGCGTTTGGTTGACCAGATGCCCCTTGTTAACAAGTCTGACTCCTTCAAAGAGTGGTAGTGGATGAGATGTGTGGATGCCACCCAAAGCAGCTGTTGTCTCCTTTGCTGTATTGTACTTTTTACGTGTTTGCTAACTATTTCATAAAAAAAGACTTTGCCCAGTTGCATTTAGTGCTCTGTAGCTTGCAGGATTATTCACGCGCCACAGAAGCTGCTGAAGAACTCAGTATCATGTTTTCCATCTTCCACTTCTTGCAGGAACCACCATATTTGCGATAGGTTGTTACCAACCTGATGTTTGTGGCCCGGCGGGTTTATGTAACGCCCCTTTAGTGTTCTTGAGCAGACCCAACTGTTCATTTGAGCTGGTCTAAGCATCTTGTATTAACTTCTCAGTCTGCGACAGCAAGGGAGGTTTCGGAGTGGAAACCCCTTAGTCCCATCCATGGCACAGAATCACAGAATCACAGAATCAACCAGGTTGGAAGAGCCCTCTGGGATCATCGAGTCCAACCATTGCCCTGACACCACCATGGCAACTAGACCAGGGCACTAAGTGCCATGTCCAGTCTTTTCTTAAACCCCTCCAGAGATGGTGACTCCACCACCTCCCTGGGCAGCCCCTTCCAATGTTTAATAACCATATATTAACAATTAGCTTTTCCCATGCCTTATTTGCATAGGTTATTTTGCACATGTGCTTGGCTTACTGGGATTTGTGCTCTTTAATTCTTCAGAGTTGGGAGATTTTACTTTTATTCCTTGAAAGGCTCCTCTGCTGCTGTTTAACTACGGTGGCTGGGGTGTGTGTGTGTGTGTGAATGTTTAAAGTCTTTTTTTATAGTTAGTATACTGCTGCCTTAGAGCGCATAAATATGTCTTTTAAGCCGTTTCATTGCCACCCACGAGCATTTAGTGCTTCTAGCTGTTCCTTTTTATTTTTCAGCAGGGAAGAAATGAAGAAGCACGTTATTCTTCTTTGTAGTGATACGCAGTGGTAACGGTTTTCTTCCTGCTGCCCCAAAGGTGCTTGGTTTGGGTGTTTTACCCTGGCTGTTGCAGAGAGCCCGTAATTAATTCTGAACACTTCAAAGGGTTGGAGCAGAAGTACTTTCTTCTGTGCGTTGTCCTGACTCTGTGCTAACAAACCCCTTTGGCAAACCTAAAACCTTAATCCTGGCACAGCTCCCTCATTTGCCTACAGAGCGTCTCGTCTGAAGGGTTTGAGAAGTAGGGTAGAATCACAGAGTGGTTGGGGTTGGAAGGGACCTCTGGAGATCATCCAATCCAACCTCTGCCAAAGGAGGGTCACCCAGAGCACGTTGCGCAGGGTCATGACCAGGTGGGTTTTGAATATCTCCAGAGAAGGAGACTCCCCCCCTCCCTGCGGTTCCAGCGCTCTGGCACCCTCAAACTAAAGAAGTTCCTCCTCATATTCAGATGGAACTTCCCGTGGTTCAGTTTGTGCCCGTTGCCCCTTGTCCTGTCACTGAGCACCACTGAGAAGAGTCTGGCCCCATCCTCTTGACACCCACCCCTAAGGTATTTGTAAATATTGATAAGATCCTCCTCAGTCTTCTCTTCTCCAAGCTAAACAGCCCCACCTCCATCAGCCTCTCTTCGTAAGAGAGATGCTCCAGCCCTCTGATCATCTTTGTAGCCCTTCACTGGACTCTCTCCAGTAGTTCCTTGTCTTTCTTGAACTGGGGGGCCCAGAACTGCACACAGTTACTCCAGGTGTGGCCTCACCAGGGCAGTGTAGAGGGGAAGGAGAACCTCCATCGACCTGCTGGCCATGCTCTTCTTCATGCAGGGTAGACACACATCTGTCAGTAGTGGGTTAGGGAAGGTTGACCTTGCGGTGGGGACTGAAGTGGAAGGGGTGGCTTCTGGAAATCCCTGTGACTCAATAGGGTCCTTGACTTTGCTTCCATTGGTCTATCTGGTCATGAGCTGAGGTCCAGAAGCATAGCTGGGCTGGCTGTTATGTCCTCTCAGTAGTAGGTGGTGCAGTGCAGCGTGGTCCTCTGCCCATTGTAAATTTAGTAGGGTAGTTTTGGGGGAACAGCGTGTCTCTAGCTTCGTGCTGAAGCTCAGCTTACTCTGCTTGTGCAGATCACCTGCCTTGTGTGACACTCCTGGCATTTCCAGTAAGAACGTCTGAGCTTACAGTAAGCACATTCTCTGACCTACGAGGAGCGGCTGAGGGAGCTGCGGGTGTTTAGCCTGGAGAAGAGGAGGCTCAGAGGTGACCTTAGTGCAGTCTACAACTACCTGAAGGGAGGTTGTAGTGGAGTGGGAGTCGGCCTCTTCTCCCAGGCAACCAGCGATGGGACAAGAGGACACAGCCTCAAGCTTGGCCAGGGGAGGTTCAGGTTGGCCATTAGGAAGCATTTCTTCTCAGCAAGGGTCATTAGCCATTGGAAGGGGCTGCCCAGGGAGGTGGTGGAGTCACCATCTCTGGAGGTGTTTAAGAAAAGCCTGGACATGGCACTTAGTGCCCTGGTCTAGTTGCCATGGTGGTGTCAGGGCAATGGTTGGACTCGATGATCCCAGAGGGCTCTTCCAACCTGGTTGATTCTGTGATTCTGTGAGCTTCTGCCGAGCATTTGTCCTGCTTTTGCTGGATTTGAGGAGCCACCAGAACATCTCTTCTTAAGAGCATGCTGCTACCAGAGTGGTTCCTTCAGCCCGGCTTTGACTGCCGTCTTCTGTCAGCCCTTGCGAGAGCATCAAGCTGCGGGCTGGGTTAATGGTTCTGCTGGATGCCGTCTTGTCTAGGTGGTCCCACCTCCAGTGTCCCAGGGTAGCTGCCACGGCTTCTGGAAAAATGTAACAATAGGAGTCCAGGCTTCTTGATTTGCTGTGGCCATACCTGGGGAAGCAGCATCCTTTAATAAAATCTCTAGACGCAGTTTTAGGTCATCGTAAAGAATTGTTTCTGTGTGATACCCGGCCTGTTTTCCAGGTGCTGTCTGTCTTGGAGAAGTGAGAAGCACAGTGCGCCTGTCTGCTGGAACTTCCTCTCTCCGCTTCCAAATCCATTTTGGTTTGGAAACTCAGTGCACGGATAATTAGCTCGCCTGCTGGGTTGGCCTTGGGGCTGGCAATTAGCTCAGGCAAGACACACACACACTGATTCATGCTCTTCCAGTCACTGAAGCACAAAGGAGCTGAGCAGCGTTAGCTGGGGCAGAACAGCAGGTGAGCAGATCCTCTGTTTCTGCTGCTCCTCAACCGTAGCTATGAAGAAAGCTGAGGATGAGGCTCGTCATAATCCTGCTTTTTGGGGTGGGCTGGTGCCTTTGGGATTTTAAACTGCAGGCAGCAGCGATGGGAAGGTCCAAATCTTCAAAGGTGGCTGTTTTCTTCCCAAAATCCCCGTGGCACGTCAGGCTCTTCTCTGGCAACCTGTTATTTGACCTGGTTTTTAATAATTTCCTTCTGAACATCCAGTGGATTGTGAATGTGCCCAGTGTTGTTGCTGGTGTGGCAGGAGCACATGAAGGAAGGGCACCCTGTGCGTGGGGAGAGGCTTTTAAGGGTGCTCTGGAGGGCGACCTGACCTGTCCACCCGGCGTCCTCGTGTCGGAGCAGGACTGTCCCAGAGCTGATTTCACTCTGCTTTGCCTTCTCTGGGTGTGGTGACATGTCCTACACAATAGATAGCCGTGCTGTGAGCTCACGTGTCCTTGCATGTCCCGGCCGGGCGAGGAGGATCTGCCCTTGGGTGTATTAATAGATGAGGAATTAGCTCACCAGTTGTGTGATGAGCTGTGGCTTGGGTGTCTTAGACTCGTCATCAGCTGCTGTCCCAGTGAAAGAAAGTGTTTCTTGTGTTCTTAAATCCAGAACCAACATGCAGGGGATCAAAACCTCCTTGAGCTCAGGTGTCCCCACAGTTGCTGCTGCTCATTTTGGTGATGCTGTGCTTCACTCCTCGTGCCAAGAGGGCGAAGGTGCTGGTGGAGCTGCGATAGCCTTGTCCTTCCTCTGCACCCCTCTCCCTGGACCAGCCCGTTCATGATTCATGTGCGTTCCAGAGGAGGTTTTTTTTCCATCTTGGCATGGAAATCACAGAATCACAGAATCAACCAGGTTGGAAGAGACCTCAGGGATCATCGAGTCCAACCGTTGCCCTGACACCACCCTGTCAACTAGACCAGTTGTCTAAGTGCCATGTCCAGGCTTTTCTTAAACCCCTCCAGAGATGGTGACTCCACCACCTCCCTGGGCAGCCCCTTCCAATGGCTAATGACCCTTGCTGAGAAGAAATGCTTCCTAATGTCCAACCTGAACCTCCCCTGGCGAAGCTTCAGGCTGTGTCCTCTTGTCCTATCACTGGTTGCCTGGGAGAAGAGGCCGACTCCCACTTCACTACAACCTCCCTTCAGGTAGTTGTAGACTGCAGCCTTTCCTCCTTTTCTGTGACAAATAAAGCTCCCAACGGCTCTCCCAAGGTGCACTCCCCGTGCAGCTCGTTCTGTGGATGTTGGGGCTGAGGACACCGACAGAGCGGAGCAGGGTGTGGGGCTGTGACTGACGCTTGGCTCTGCGCTCGCTTTAACTTTCAGGCTTGCAAGAGGGAGCAAACAAAATCTCCTCCTTAAAATCTGTCAGTGATGTTAAGAGGTTTGCCAGGTCTTCCATAAAAGGTTCACTGAGAAGCCAAGTGGTTGGGTTTGTTTTATTTTTTTCCCCTATGGCCATCCAAGAGGAACAGAAAGGGAAAAGATGAGTGTAAGGAGCAGTTTTTCCCCTCTCTGCTGATTAATGAAGAGCTCGAGAGTAAGAGAAGTTGCTGGAAATGCGGAGACAGCTCTTGGCAGCCTTTCAAGTGATGGACATGGCTATGGAGTTTACTTTCAGGCTGATGCCTCAAAGCCCAAGGGGATGGGAATTTCCTCACTAGTAGATATAATCCCCTGGAAGATGGTACCTGTTAACAGAATATTTCCCAAATACCACCAGTCATAAGCTGACCTTTGCTTTCCTTCTGGGTGGATGGTGGTTAGGAGTTAGAGAGAGTAAAGATGGTTGAACCATCTCGTGACTCAATTTCCTTCTTTCTCTGTCTAATTTGGAGAGAATTTGAGACCACAAGATGATAATGTGACTTTGTTAGAGAAACTCTGCCCTTCTTGAAAGGCTGTGGAATATAGTGGTATCATTCTCAGCTTGCCTTCTCCTGACACTTAATCTGATGCTTCCTTTATAAGCTGGTATGGTGAAGCTGAGCTGGATGGCATGTGGAGAAGACAACTAGAGCTTGTGCCCTGCAGTGGGAAACCACTGGAGGATACAGGGCTGGTGATGTGGTTATGATTGCGTGTGAGTAAGAAGGGTTTGGCCAGGGCTGGGCCAAGGTCCAGGAGCGGAGAACTGGTGTGGGTCATGGGATGTTAGGTGAACAGGCCGAACGAGTGATCTGGGGTGGGAATGGAGGAAGCTGGTGGCTTTTAAATTCAGAGTGAATTTAGCTGTGGTCCTGGCTTAGAAACCAACCTTGTGGGGTCTTCCTGCATGAGTGAGATGTTGTATTCGGTGGAAATAGAAACTCTGTGCTCAGCTTCTTCGGTGAGGACGTATGATCCTGGATGAACCCTTTAAGCTTACAGACTTCGTTGCTAATCACTTTTTAAAAGGAGGCTGGAGATCTGCTCACTGTGAATTCTTTGTGAATCTTCTGGAGCCATTTCTCTCTCAAATCAGAGTTTTCTGTTGTTTGAAATGACGTACACCCTTAGAGACTTTCCATGTCTGTGGCTTCACGGTGAAGTAAAATCTTCTCCCAGGCAACTAGTGCTAGGACAAGAGGACACAGCCTCAAGCTTGGCCAGGGGAGGATCAGGTTGGACATTAGGAAGCATTTCTTCTCAGCAAGGGTCATTAGCCATTGGAAGGGGCTGCCCAGGGAGGTGGTGGAGTCACCATCTCTGGAGGTGTTTAAGAAAAGCCTGGACATGGCACTTAGTGCCATGGTCTAGTTGCCATGGTGGTGTCAGGGCAACGGTTGGACTCGATGATCCCAGAGGGCTCTTCCAACCTGATTGATTCTGTGGTTCTGTGTGATTGATTCTGTATTTATGGGGCTCTTTAACGTTACAATCACCTTCCCACGCTGGAGAAAAGATGCAGGTCTGAGAACAAAATGTATTCCACTGTAGCCAAAGACCCCGACTGGGGAATGAGAGGCCCACTGTGCTGGGCACTGTTGTAAGAACGGTCTCTGTCCTCATGGACTGTCGTTCTTCAGTGTCTTGGGATTTTGCCTGGTTGCTTTTATAGATTATTTTTTTTAAGCTTAACAACACCCTTTTGAAGCAGTGGAAGAGCATTTAATTGACAGGTGATGTCCATGAAATGTCCATGTCCTCCTGTGAAGAACTGAGATCAGACTTGCCTGGTATTTGGCCAAGCAACTTCAGCTGAAGCATCCTTCCTGGAAGGAGAGTCTGGGGATTTCGGATGATCCATTTGTCGAATACACATTTTCCTTCTTAATTTCTTCTAGAACTGAACTGAGATGCCAGAAGTGTTGTGGCTAGCAAGCAGAACGGCAGTGGTTATGGGTGCGTTGGGGATACCAGCTAGTGTGGAGAGTAGTGTCCATAACTGGTTCAGCCAGCCAGAAAGGCTGGTGCAGGTATGTGAATCCTTGTGTGGCTGCGCTCTTTGGGGCACCAGCTGTCCCTGCTGCCCTTGGCATCTAATTACCTCTGGACATGATCATTTGGTAGATGGCTCACGTGTCTTCTGAATAATCCCCTCTGCTGCTGTCATGCTTTTAGAATAAAAGGTTTGTAAATGGCTGAGCAACTTAATAATTCAAGCTAAAATGTTGTTGCTTCTGGCTTGTATCTTGTAGCCCAACGCAAACCGGGGGGTACTTTGCCCATAGGACTTGAACCAGCTGTTCATGGTGGCCACAAGCATGAGCTGCGTGGGCTCCAAGGGCTGCTCTTTCCAACGAAACATGGGGAGCTTGGCTAGCTCGCCTGGGAAAGGGGCAGTCTGGGTTACTGGTTTTCTTCTGCCTTGGGTCCTCTCACTGAAATTGAATCAATCTTACAGTTTTGGGTGGAATCCTTCAGAAGTGTTTGATGTTGTTGGACCATTTAAGTGCTGGAGAAACCCCAGTGTGAGCTTTTCCTTAGATCCTGCCCTCCCGTGCAGGACTATAGCAAACTTCTCCTTAGGAAGGCTTCTCTTTGGCCTTTCAGTAGATAAAGGGGCTTAGAAGAAACTCAGAGAGAGACTTTTTACTGGGACCTGTAGTGACAGGACAAGGGGCAATAGATTTAAGCTGGAAGTGGGTAGATTTAGATTGGACATAAGGAGGACACGTTTTATAATGAGGGTGGTGAGATGCTGGCCCAGGTTGCCCCGAGAAGTTGTGGATGCCTCATCCCTGGCAGTGTTCAAGGCCAGGTTGGATGGGGCTTGGAGCAACCTGGTCTGGTGGAAGGTGTCCCTGCCCATGGCAGAAGGGTTGGAATGAGATGATCTTGAAGGTCCCTTCCAACCCAAACCCTCCTATGAAACGAGGCAACAGAGGCTAAAGCCGTGTCGTGGTGGTTATCTGTGTGATCCCTCCTCTGAACTGGTAGCCCACCATGGCACGTTGTGGTCCTGGTAAGATTTTTGGGTTTTTTTTTTTGCAGTGCAAGCTGGAAATGCTGTAACTGGGCTAGGAGGTGTGTATTGTGTTGGCCCGAATAGATGAGGATGTTTATGTTCTGGAGAAGACAAACTGGAAATTGGAGTTTTCCAGTTTGTCCTGTGCTTGTGGTCTTTGCTGCAGGTGTGGATTGATCCGTGGATTTATCTCTGGTGACCAAAACGGCCTGCTGCAGTGGGGTGGCACAGGAGGGATAAAAATAAAATAATAAAGAATAGAAATAAGTGTGGCTTTCATACTCCAAAGCAGGTTTGGAGCTATGAGATACTAACAGGTAGCTGGTTCCTCTGTTTCTGCCTGCTCCTTCCCACTCGCAATTTTTTGTAGTGAAATTATATTGTTAAGAACAAGGTTTTGCTTTTGAATTTATCCATTGACAAAAAAAAGCCACTAAAAAACCAACTTCTTTCTATATACTCTGTCATATGTTGGTCCTGCTTGTTTGCTTCTCGCTTCGGAAACAGCAACTAAAAATGGACATCTCTTGTTGGTGTTGTGCCATGAATTGTTGCCTGCCAGACAAACTTGCGTGCACTTTATTTTGGTGAGAATTCCAAAATAGGTGCTGGAAGGGAACTCGAGAGATGACACATCCATGGATTGCAGTGAAATATGTCAGGGGTGTTTGTGTTTTTTATAAAAGCCTCAAATAGTACGTGCGTCCTCAGGGGAATTAACTCTTTTGCCACAAGTAGTTGTAATAGGAAAAAACCCACCAGTTCTTTTATTATCATTTTATGGACCTGCTGCCCGTTTGTTTGCACTTAATCTTGTCTGTTTGCTTGGTTTTATTTTTTTTAAACTAAATATTTGAAAGGCTGAAGCTAATAACAAAATATTCTCTCCTGGGAAGCATGATCTGATGTCATTCCTCTCTGATTCTCACCAATAATAGAAATCTGTACAAAATAACCTTGAAATAAAGTTGTATTTTGTTATTTTCCTTAACACCAGCTGTCTGTTGGAGATGTGGGTGAGGTCAAGCTCTGGCTTTCTAAGGACTGGATCCAAAGCACCGTGAAATGCCCTGTAGCTGGGATGCAGAGTGCAGCTTTGGGCTTCAGGCTCATTCCTTTAGGTTGCCCTTGAATGGATCTCTGGGTCTTGGCCAGGACAAGATTTTAATCACGTAGATTAAAAGCATAATCACAATTATTCTTTTCTTGAGCATTTTTAGTGCTGATGCTGAGATTTGGGTCTGGTATAGATTCAGCTGAAGTGTAATATACAGGATGCTCAGAGTCTGAGGTTAACTAATCCAAATTGGGGTAATTAGGCAATGCTTTAATTTTTATTGGAAACTATAACGAGAATAAATGACAATTGAGTTAGAAGGGCAAAATATGTGGGACGTAGGTGCAGAAGTGCCTGTTCTGATGCTTGATTGTCCTTGGAGTCTTTGCTCTGTAAGAGATAAAGGTAAGAAAACCGTGTTTAATTACACACGTGGTAAAAGTGCACTGGAGAGGCTGCAAGCAGTGGCAGAAAAATAAATGGAAGCTGGAAATAAAAGCAGGAAGTGCAAGATGAGATTCAACCTGGCTCGACCCAAGTGACGTTCGTTTGAAAAATAACTTGCCTTTGAGTGCCTGGCAGTGTAAGCAAAAATAGAGCTCCTTGTCAGGAGGAGAATATAATCCAAAACAAAGAGTCCTGATGGGAACAGAGCACTTGAAAGGTACTGCCAGCAGGAATTTCTTGTAGAAATCCAGTTGCTTTTGTGTTTGCGTCCTCTGTAGCTTGTGATACGCGCTGGGTCGAAGGGCTAGGGAGGTACCTGCTGCTCTGCCCGCAGCCTCTGTGCTGCAGGGCTTGGCATGCTCAGGTCTCCAGCTTGCTTTCCGTGGGGCAGGCAGGAGAGAGGGAGAGGAGCTGAGGAGAAGGGGAGTCAATGCTGAAAGATGGGACAGGGTGGGAGAGAGGTCCAGGGAAGTAAACCTCTTGAGATTGAGATTGTCTGGACATCTCACCCGCTAGCTGAACGCCGCGATGCTTCTAGCCCCAAAATGTGCTGTTAATCGTCTCGTCGTGCTTCCAAGTCAAAAAATCACAGAATCAATCAGGTTGGAAGAGCCCTCTGGGATCATCAAGTCCAACCATTGCCCTGACACCACCATGGCAACTAGACCATGGCACTAAGTGCCATGTCCAGGCTTTTCTTAAACCCCTCCAGAGATGGTGACTCCACCACCTCCCTGGGCAGCCCCTTCCAATGGCTAATGACCCTTGCTGAGAAGAAATGCTTCCTAATGTCCAACCTGAACCTCCCCTGGCAAGGCTTGAGGCTGTGTCCTCTTGTCCTATCACTAGTTGCCTGGGAGAAGAGGCTGACTCCCACTCCACTACAACCTCCCTTCAGGTAGTTGTAGACTGCACTAAGGTCACCTCTGAGCCTCCTCTTCTCCAGGCTAAACACCCCCAGCTCCCTCAGCCGTTCCTCGGAGGTCAGACCCTCCAGACCCTTCACCAGCTTGGTCGCCCTCCTCTGGACTCGCTCCAACACCTCAACATCTTTCTTGAAGTGAAAATGAAACCACCTCTTGAGATTGAGATTGGCTGGACATTTCACCCGCTAGCTGAACGCCGCGATGCATCTAGCCCCAAAATGTGCTGTTAATCGTCACCTCGTGCTTCCAAGTCTTGACTGAGAAGATGCTTCCTCTGAGCTCCGCGTCCAAGCTTGGCCTCAGCGACGGAGGTTGTGGTGAGAGCAGCAAGACTGCCTGACGGGTGACTTCTCAACCTCCTAAGGCAGCAAAACATGAAGCTGCAGAAACAAGCTGAAACTACTGTTCAGATTGAAGGAAGGAGCACTCCTGCAAAGGCTAGTTCAAAACCCACGTGGTTCTATCCTTCTGCATGATCCGGGTGACACTTAGGAGTGCTAGAACAGGTCTTTTTGTGTGTCTGATGTCTGACTCGGTCTTCTGGGGGACCATCCCCTTCCACAGGGCTTGTCACTGCAGCTCTGCTGAATAAATGGACAGATGCAGCACCCTTATCTCTGCAAGCAGTGGGAATGTCCCCATTTTCTGCTCTGTTTCTTGGGAGAACCAGCTAAATACACAAAGAGTCCCAGGACAATGGGGTATCTTAAAGCGTTTCTTCAGCTGTTGCATATAAAGGTATTTTTCTTCAGTCCTCTGTAGGAATTTGGTGAAGGTTTGATGCAGCATCCCTGCAGCCTGCAACTCTCTCCTTAGCTAAGAGAAATACAACCAGGCAGGGACTGTGCAGATGCCCCAGCCTGGCCCCATTGATGCAAAGACCAAAGACTGTCCCAGGGGTGCTGAGAACATGATCTCCATCGGTCTCTGCTGAAATCGCCAGCAATTACCGTGTCCAGGGAGGAGGTTTTGTGACCTGACCATCTGCTCACTGGGGACTGGACCTGAAAACCCAGTAAGCCCTGCGATAATGGCTCTCATGCATTAGAACTGTGAGCCTGTTTGGGAAGGCAAAATACAGAAAAACACTTGTGTCCCCTTTTCAGTTGAGTGAACTTTTGTCCAGGGATGACTTTCCTGGCTAAAATCTGGTTTTTTTTTTTTTCAGTATTTCTTTTTTCTTGGCTGCTACTTGCAGTATGTCTGCGATAGGACAAGAGGACACAGCCTCAGGCTTCGCCAGGGGAGGTTCAGGTTGGCCATTAGGAAGCATTTCTTCTCAGCAAGGGTCATTAGCCATTGGAAGGGGCTGCCCAGGGAGGTGGTGGAGTCACCATCTCTGGAGGGGTTTAAGAAAAGCCTGGACATGGCACTTAGTGCCCTGATCTAGTTGACATGGTGGTGTCAGGGCAATGGCTGGACTTGCTGATCCCAGAGGGCTCTTCCAACCTGATTGATTCTATGAAACGGCCTCAGGTTGTGCCAGGGGAGATTTAGATTGGATATTAGGAAAAATTTCTTCATGGAAAGGGTTATCAAGCAGTGGAACAGGCTGCCCAGGACAGTGGTGGAGTCACCATCCCTGGAGGTATTTAAAAGACGAGTAGATGTGGTGCTGAGGGACATTGTTTAGAGATATTGTTTATTGGTTGACTAGGTAGTGTTAGGTTAATGGTTGGACTCGATGATCTTAAAGGTCCTTTCCAACCAAGATGATTCTGTGATTCTCTGATACCACTAAACCAAAGTCTGAGGCTGGTCCTGGAATGATTTAGTGAATGTGAAGGCAAACAGGTTGCTCTTATTTGGTTGTTTTTTTTTTTTTTTTAAAGTGCATTTACATCTTTAAAATAATGAGGCATTCCAAGCATTTCCCCATTCCTGGTGGGTTGTTTCCTCTTCTGTCAAGAGTATTTGCACACAAGCTGAACTGTTCAATTATGGCATCGTGACTCATGGCCTCCTTCTGCTATCAAGTCATATATATTATTTTATACAACTAGATTGTTAAATCTCTGCATGCCCTTCACGTGAACACTTCTCCTCCCCTTCTCCTTCCTGGACAATAGCAGTTTTATTTTTATTTTCTGAAGGCCACAGCAGTGATGATTCATTAGGCTAATCCATAGCGTTACCTCCTCCTTTGTCCTGTTATTTGTTTAATGCACTTGGACACCAAGTTTTGCCCCCGCTCCAAGGTTTCTGTTTTCCAGCTGTTACATATAAACCTCCTACCTACACCCGTATATATATGTATGTATGGCTAAACATGAGCCAGCAGTGTGCCCAGGTGGCCAAGAAGGCCAGTGGCATCCTGGCCTCTATTAGGAATAGTGTAGCCAGCCGGTCTGGGGAAGGGATCGTCCCTCTGTACTTGGCGCTGGTGAGGCCGCACCTTGAATCCTGTGTCCAGTTGTGGGCCCTGCACTGCAAGAAAGATGTTGAGGTGTTGGAGCGAGTCCAGAGGAGGGTGACCAAGCTGGGGAAGAGTCTGGAGGGTCTGACCTCCGAGGAACGGCTGAGGGAGTTGGGGGTGTTTAGCCTGGAGAAGAGGAGGCTCAGAGGTGACCTTAGTGCAGTCTACAACTACCTGAAGGGAGGGTGTAGTGAAGTGGGAGTCGGCTTCTTCTCCCAGGCAACCAGCGATAGGACAAGAGGACACAGCCTGAAGCTTGGCCAGGGGAGGTTCAGGTTGGACATTAGGAAGAATTTCTTCTCAGCCAGGGTCATTAGCCATTGGAAGGGGCTGCCCAGGGAGGTGGTGGAGTCACCATCTCTGGAGGTGTTGAAGAAAAGCCTGGACATGGCACTTAGTGCCCTGGTCTAGTTGCCATGGTGGTGTCAGGGCAATGGTTGGACTCGATGATCCCAGAGGGCTCTTCCAACCTGGTTGATTCTGTGTGATATAAACCTCCTACCTACCTACACCTGTATATATATGTATGTATATATATTTTGGCCCTTGCAGGTGCTGCGGAGGCTGACCCTGCTCTTGGCTCCAGAGTTGTACTTTCCCCATGTGAAATTTCCATAGACAGGATGTTTCTCTGAAGTCCTCCCCATCCTTGTTTTCAGGCTGAAGCCCAAGCTGGAAAGCTGTTTTTCACTTAGACAGACTTTCCGCTGCTCTTTAATGAGCTCTTGGCGTGCTTTTTGGAGTCTCCTTAATGTGGATTGTATTTTTAGAGCAGCTACGGCCGCATAAAGATAATTCCTCGGTCGTGAGCTTCACCGTCTGAACTAGCTGAAAATAGCCGTTCCCAAGGGGTGGGTGGAGGAGCGCGCGTGTGCGAGCAAACCCTCCAGTGACCTGTATCTACGTTCGCTTGTACGGTTGGGAACTACGTGGGGAGAGATTTTATGGGGAGTTTGATGTAATTTTCTTCGGCTTTTGGGTCTTTTTTCCTCCGCAGCTGGGATGGAGAAGGTGGGCTGGGAAAGCTGAGGGATGATCTGGGGACCTGATTGAAGTTTGGAGAGGAACAAAACCAGGAGCTCCCAAATTTTGTTGCTGAGTGCCTGATGCATATATACTATAAGGGGTTGTTTAGCCTGGAGAAGAGGAGGCTCAGAGGTGACTTTATTGCAGTCTACAACTACCTGAAGGGAGGTTGTAGCAGAGTGGGAGTCGGCCTCTTCTCCCAGGCAACCAGTGATAGGACAAGAGGACACAGCCTCAAGCTGGGAGGTTCATGTTGGACATTAGGAAGCATTTCTTCTCAGCAAGGGTCATTAGCCATTGGAAGGGGCTGCCCAGGAAGGTGGTGGAGTCACCATCTCTGGAGGTGTTTAAGAAAAGCCTGGACATGGCACTTAGTGCCCTGGTCTAGTTGAGAGGGTGGTGTCAGGGCAACAGTTGGACTTGTTGATCCCAGAGGTCTCTTCCAAGCTGGTTGATTCTGTGATACCATCTCTCCCTGAGCCATGCTGGCGTTACACACCCACGCCACGGCACGGGGAGCGGGCTTCAGCGTAGCTGGGGTCTGTCCTTTTCTATCTAGGGTTGCCGTGGATAGTTTTCTTTTGATCGGCAGACCAGGACTTCAGTCCAAACCCAAGGTCTTCTGTAATGGCAATGGTGTCCTGGGGTGCATTAGGAAGAGTGTGGCCAACAGGTCAAGGGAGGTTCTCCTGCCCCTCTACACGGCCCTGGTGAGGCCACATGTGGAGTAACTGTGTGCAGTTCTGGGCCCCACAGTTCAAGAAAGATAAGGAATTACTGGAGAGAGTCCAGCAAAGGGCTACAGAGATAATCAGAGGGCTGGAGCATCTCTCTTATGAGGAGAGGCTGAGGGAGCTGGGTCTGTTCAGCTTGGAGAAGAGAAGACTGAGAGGGGATCTTATCAACACTTACAAATACCTTAGGGGTGGGTGTCAAGAGGAGGGGACCAGACTCTTCTCAGTGGTGCCCAGCGACAGGACAAGGGGCAATGGGCACAAGCTGAAACATGGGAAGTTCCATCTGAATATGAGGAGGAACTTCTTTGGTGTGAGGGTGCCAGAGCCCTGGCACAGGCTGCCCAGGGAGGGGGGGAGTCTCCTTCTCTGGAGATATTCAAACCTGCCTGGACACGACCCTGTGCGACGTGCTCTGGGTGACCCTGCTTTGGCAGGGCGTTGGACTAGATGATCTCCAGAGGTCCCTTCCAACCCTTAACCATTCTGTGATTCTGAGCTGCATTAATTTGTCCTTGATTGGCATCAAACTGATCTTAACTAAACCAGGGGGTCCTTTCAAAGCTTTGAAACGTGCCTTAAATTCATTTCTCTTGCTGCTGCGGGGCACCCGTTTCGGCTGGCTTTCCCAGGTGGCTGCTGGCACGGGGCAGGCGAGAGGGACAAGTCCCTTTAGAAGCTGAGAAGGTGGGACTCATAAATAGTTGATTTTCCTGATCTAATCGGAGCCCTATTTTTACACATCCTGTGCCGTGTGTGTGGGTTTTTTTTTAAGTTGAACCAGCGTACTGTGGTGTTTTTCCCTTTGCCCACTTCCCAAACAGGAAAAGTCAGGACTTGATGTCTTCCTTAAGAGGAAAAAATATAAACTGCTGATGAATGACACCCGTATTTTGACAAGCCAAAGGCGTAAGTATATGAGAGATGGGATTTGGCTCTTTAATCTTCACGTAGGACGGAGCATAAAGAAATCTCTTCCGCAGGACGCGGTTCACAAAACTCCCTGGGTGGTGGTTGCTGCCTGCTGCCACCTTGGCCATGTGTTGGCTCGGAGGTGAAGTGGCTCTGCAGGCTGATCTTCCTGGGGAAAATACGCTGGGATAAGAGGGGTCGTTTGCTGCGTAGAGTGCTGACGTGTGTCTGGCATCTGCTCTTCTGTTGGGGCACTGCTGGGTTATCACGAGGGAAATCGCTCTTGCCTGGAAGTGTCATGAACCGACTGCGTGGAGGGTGTGTTGGGAGGGGACGTAGCCAGAGAGAAGATCCCCTCTTCTCTTCCAGCGCCCCTTGCCTTCTGCTTTCCCTGGCTAAAACCATGCTAGAGTTGCAAACTGATTTAAATCCCACTGAGGAAATGGTTTGTGTGAACCCTCTTTGGGCTGGATTAGGCATTCGTGGGTGTAGTAACTTCAAAACGATTCCTCCTGTGTTGGGAACTGCCGGGCTGCTCTAGAGTGTGTGTTTATGAAGGAGATCCGATGGCCACGATGGCCCCTCCTGGCCTGGAAACGCCTGGGTCGTGTGATAACAAGCAGCTCCGACGCCCCGGGGCTGAAGAACAGATTTAAGAGCACAGCATTGCACATGGTCCATCGTGTACAGGCAAAGCACCCTGCAAAATAGAAAAGCTTCGTGCATAATTTCTTTGTTTTCTACGTGTGTGTTTTTTTTTTTCTTCTCAGTTTTCCCTTTGGGGACACCGAGGTCCTTTGAAGCGAATTGGCTCCAGGCCCGAGTCATTACATGTTGCCTTTTTAAAATTCCTTTTGCACTATCAGTTGGACACAGCATCCTTCGCTTCCTGGCCTAAATAGCTGCAGAGAGTCGCTTTGTTCTGCCTTAGCTGCGTTTTGAGTAGCGCGTGAAGCTGAAGTCTGAAAGCTCTCTAGGAACCCCTGAGAGGTGCTGCCCATCGTTTGGGGCTGTTAGTGGTGCTCTGGTAAATGCACTTGGTTTTTTTTTTAGTGTTATTCTGTTAAATGTACTTTAAGTGCCATGTCCAGTCTTTTCTTAAACCCCTCCAGAGATGGTGACTCCACCACCTCCCTGGGCAGCCCCTTCCAATGGCTAATGACCCTTGCTGAGAAGAAATGCTTCCTAAGCATTTCTAAGACAGGGAGGGATAAGGTCGAAGCGATGACTGCCGAGATCACCAAATCATAGAGATGGAGGTGGAAGAGTGAGTCTCAGCACCTGGACTTTAAGTATTTACGTATTAGTAAGTATATCAATACTTAAATACCTTAGGGGTGGGTGTCAAGAGGATGGGGCCAGACTCTTCTCAGTGGTGCCCAGCGACAGGACAAGGGGCAACGGGCACAAACTGAAACATGGGAAGTTCCATCTGAAAATGAGGAGGAACTTATTTACTTTGAGGGTGGCAGAGCCCTGGCACAGGCTGCCCAGGGAGGAGGGGAGTCTCCTTCTCTGGAGATATTCAAACCCCGCCTGGACGCAACCCTGTGCAATGTGCTCTGGGTGACCCTGCTTTGGCAGGGGTTGGACTAGACGATCAAGGGAGGTGATTCTGCCCCTTTACTCCGCTCTCGTGAGACCCCCCCTGCAGTGCTGCGTCCAGCTCTGGGGACCCCCAACACGGAGCTGTTGGAGCAAGTCCAGAGGAGGCCACGAAGATGCTCAGAGGGCTGGAGCCCCTCTGCTGTGGAGACAGGCTGAGAGAGCTGGGGCTGTTCAGCCTGGAGAAGAGAAGGCTCCAGGGAGACCTTCTAGCACCTTCTAGTGCCTGAAGGGGCTACAGGAAAGCGGGAGAGGGACTTTTGACAAGGGCATGGAGTGACAGGACGAGGGGGAACGATTTTAAACTGCAAGAGGGGAGATTGAGATGAGATCTGAGGAAGAAATTCTTGGCTGTGAAGGTGGTGAGAGCCTGTCCCAGGTTGCCCAGAGAAGCTGTGGCTGCCCCCTCCCTGGCAGTGTTCAAGGCCATGTTGGATGGGGCTGGGAGCAACCTGGTCTGGTGGAAGGTGTCCCTGCCTGTGGCAGGGGGTTGGAACTGGATGGTCTTTAAGGTCCCTTCCAACCCAAACAAGTCTGAGTCTATGATTTGTAATCACTGCTCGATCAGCCACCACACTGAGGTCACCTCCCTCAACGCTGCTGCGCAGCCTTCCAGGGCAAGAAGAAAAATAATGCAGATTTAACATCAGGTTTTTCAGGCTATCGCAAAGCTTCATCAGTCTTCGGGCAAAGTAAGCACCTTCAGTAACAGCAACAAAAAAAATTATTAAAAGCATTTTGAACTGACTCAAGACCTCAGTAAAAGCACCCCCACTGCTTCACCTGGGTTTTATATCTGTGGTACACTTTGGCTCAGCTGCAGAGAAGAAGGAACCTTGTGGGGTTTGGGTGTGCTGCTGCGTAGTCCTGGGTGCTGCTCGCTTCAGTAGGACCATGGGGCTCAGTGCTGTCCCGACCAGGGGCTGCCCTGGAGCGCATCGAGTCGGCTCGTGCTGTTCAAGGCCGGCGTGGACCCGTGTGCTGTGGCTGTGTTCAGCCTCCCTTAACTCTCTGAGTAGTGTTGCTTTTACTGACAGTGTTACAAGCTTGTTTGGATTCTTTTTTCTTTTTTAGTTTTAAAAAATGATGAATTAATTTATCTCCTCTGACCTTGGCACAATACAGAATCACAGAATCAACCAGGTTAGAAGAGCCCTCTGGGATCAGCAAGTCCAACCATTGCCCTGACACCACCATGTCAACTAGACTTTGGCACTAAGTGCCATGTCCAGGCTTTTCTTAAACCCCTCCAGAGATGGTGACTCCACCACCTCCCTGGGCAGCCCCTTCCAATGTCTAATGACCCTTTCTGAGAAGAAATGCTTCCTAATGTCCAACCTGAACCTCCCCTGGCGAAGCTTGAGGCTGTGTCCTCTTGTCCTATCGCTAGTTGCCGGGGAGAAGAGGCCGACTCCCACTCCGCTACCACCTCCCTTCAGGTAGTTGTAGACTGCACTAAGGTCACCTCTGAGCCTCCTCTTCTCCAGGCTAAAATCATAAATTCCTGAATCAAGGCTATGACTTTTGCTTGAGCCAGAGTACAACTTTGAGTTGAGATTAGGTGTCTTTTACAAAGACGCTGTGATGGAAAGTTTGTCTTTCTCAGTTCTTTATTACCAGCAGATTACTCATTGCTTGCAAACCTCTGCCTTGTTCCTAATGGGAATTTGCCTGGCTTCGGTTCCCGGGTAAGCAGAATCCTGCTGCTGGAAGCACTCCTGTTAAGTAATATTAGTAATTAAATAGGAAATAATCTTACCAGATCAAGTTACTCTACATTGACTCCTTTATTTTTCTCTTTAAGCCAAACAGATGGCACTTTGTAGGTCACTTGGAGGGCGGTTTATCTGAGCCTTAAATCAGTATTTCTGAAGCTGTTTCAACTTCTTTCTCTTCCATTTTTCAAATAAAAAAAGACAGCTGCTACATTCATGGCACGAGCATTATTCTTGAATGAATATTCAGAGCACTTCGTTACAAGCAAAGGCCGTTACTCTCCAGTCTTTTGTGTGGTTTTGCTGTGAGTGATGTGGTCTACATGATTCCAGTTTCCTCTATCACAGCCATGGAAAGTATGGATCCTCCAAATAGCATCATGTCACAGCAGAAGGTGTTTTTGGGATCAGTTTGTCTTTTGGAGCTGGTGTGGCTCACCACGAGCTGTAATGCTCGGGGTGGTTGTGGCTGAGGGAAATGTGTTGAGAAGCTTAGACCCAGATGGACAAGTGCTGATAACAGTGTTGATAAGCTCATGAGGTTCGACAAGGCCAAGTGAAAGGTCCTCCACCTGGGTCAGGGCAACCCCTGGTATCAGTACAGGCTGGGGGATGAAGGCATTGAGAGCAGCCCTGAGGAGAAGGACTTGAAGGTACTGGTGGGTGAAAAATTGCACATGAGCCAGCAATGTGTGCTTGAAGCCCAGAAAGCCACCCGTGTCCTGGGCTGCATCCCCAGCAGCGTGGCCAGCAGGGCGAGGGAGGGGATTCTGCCCCTCTGCTCTGCTCTCGTGAGACCCCCCTGCAGTGCTGCGTCCAGCTCTGGGGGCACCAACATCAGAAGGACGTGGAGCTGTTGGAGCGAGTCCAGAGGAGGCCACAGAGATGCTGGAGCCCCTCTGCTCTGGAGACAGGCTGAGAGAGCTGGGGCTGTTCAGCCTGGAGAAGAGAAGGCTCCGGGGAGGCCTTCTAGCACCTTCCAGTACCTGAAGGGGCTACAGGAAAGCGGGAGAGGGGCTTTTTACAAGGGCATGGAGTGACAGGACGAGGGGGAACGGTTTTAAACTGCAAGAGGGGAGATTGAGATGAGATCTGAGGAAGAAATTGTTTGCTGTGAGGGTGGTGAGACCCTGGCCCAGGTTGCCCAGAGAAGCTGTGGCTGCCCCCTCCCTGGCAGTGTTCAAGGCCAGGCTGGATGGGGCTTGGAGCAACCTGGTCTAGTGGAAGGTGTCCCTGCCTGTGGCAGGGGGTTGGAACTAGATGGTCTTTAAGGTCCCTTCCAACCCAAACCAGTCTGTGACTCTATGAACCAAATGCAGTGTTTCGTTAGTGATTTCACTAATGCTGTGTATAGAATCACTTTTCTGTTCCATGTTGTTTCAGTCTGTGCCCAGCTGTGGGCTGGTGGTCAAGGCCATCAGCAGTTAAACCCAGGGCAGCTGCCCCAGGCTGCCCACAGGTGTGTGCTGTAACATCAACGTCAGGGTCACTATAAATGGGAAAGCTGCTGGGTGAGGGGGCTCTTGGCTCTGCTCTCCTCTCCCACCTTCTCCTTTCTTCTCTTCTCAATGGTTACTATCCCTTGGAGGGTCTTGCCACCACTCTGTGAGGTGAGTATAATTTTGTGTTTTTGTATTAGTATCGATGTTGGTTTTCTTATTATTAAATCTGTTTAAATTTCAACCCACAAGTCTCCCTTCTTTTCCCAATTCCCTTTCTCAGTTGCGGAGGGGTCTTGGGTGATGGATCATCTGGTTATTGTTTATCCCCTGGGTGCGGGCTGAACGGAGACAGTTTATTTATTTGTAATTCTGTGTTCCTAAATTATTCCTGAGCAGCAAAATCAACCTGCATTCCCAATTCCTAGATGAGCACGTGCTGTTAAAGCAAAGCCTTAATATACTTATTGGGCAGCAGCCTCCAAAGCCGTCTCCGTTGTGGTAAAGCCAATTTGTCCTTCTGGGGTTTGGGTTTTGCTTGCACAAGATAGTTTTATTTTTCGGGCTGCCCCGGCTGATGTATGGCTCTGGAGATGGATGTCTGTGGCGGTTGAGAACAAGCTGGCTTTGTATTTTTGGGTTTAACTTTCAGCGTGGGCTTTTAATTAAGATTTCATGGAGCTATAATGGAGAAGGCTGTCTGGTCTAATAACAACAGAGATAAAAACATCCATGAAGGTTTTGCCTCTAATTTGAGACTAGTGCTTCTTAGCAGGTCCTTCTAACCAACTAGTAAATACTTGTTTCTTGGGTACCTGGCACAAGTCGAAACATATCCCAGACGTTTTCTGAAACATGCTCTGTTTTAAAAACAATCAAACCTGCTTTTTAATTTTTTTTTAAATATATTTTTCCCTTTCGCAGCCAGTTCAGGCTGGTAATTCTTTAAAATTAAGAGATGCTCTGAGGAAAGCACCAGTAAATGTTGATACATCTCCCACGGGTTCTTGTTACAGACATACTCTGCTGAGGGTTGGGGGTGAAATTTTTGGCTGCTAACAGGGATGCAAATGAAAAGCAACAGATGGGTTGTGTCCCGGGGGTGGATGTGGTCCTGGGTCTCCTTTGCTGGTGCGACATCCCAGGGCTGCTTTTGTACGCTGAATGAAGAAGCTTCGGGTAATCCGGTGCCTTGGCGTTGTGGTTGACTCTTGATTAACTCCTGTCACCCCTTGGCTTGGTGGAGGGCTTGGGGTTGGCTTTGGCTTGGTTTTCCCAGGTGCTAAGTCTGTGGTGGTAACCCCAGTCCTGGAGCTGGTTCCTTGCTGCTCTGTCCTGCTCCCCCTGCTCTGCCTGTTGGCAGCGTGCAGGTAAGGGTGTGCTGGGGTACCAAGCACGGGAGCCAGTGCCAACTTTGTGCTTAGACCTGGTGGGGTGTTCTGAGATAACGTCTGAAGAGCAGTGGTCAGCTGTGATCTAATAGCATTGATGTGCAGATCAGCCTCACAGAATCAGTCAGGTTGGAAGAGCCCTCTGGGATCATCGAGTCCAACCATTGCCCTGACACCACCATGGCAACTAGACCAGGGCACTAAGTGCCATGTCCAGGCTTTTCTTAAGCCCCTCCAGAGATGGTGACTCCACCACCTCCCTGGGCAACCCCTTCCAATGGCTAATGACCCCTTCTGAGAAGAAATTCTTCCTAATGTCCAACCTGAACCTCCCCTGGTGAAGCTTGAGGCTGTGTCCTCTTGTCCTATCACTAGTTGCATGGGAGAAGAGGCCGACTCCTTCAGGCTTTGGGATTTCTCTGGGCTCCTGTGGTGAATAACTGGTGCTCCTCTTTTTTGTTGGTGCCGTATCTTGTCACCAGCTGATGCTGGTGGGTTTGTGGTGTGTTTTGTCATTGGAGTTGAGTTGCTGGCTTAGGTCTCGTGTGTCCTAACCTATAAAGACCATGGATAAGGCTGTGCTTGTAGCTGTAAGTACAAGTGGTGGGATCTCTTTTGCTGCAGTTTGGGTGCAGGAATATTATGGTCTAGGAGACAGTTATTTTCTTGTGTTCTTATGCAAAGCCTTGGCCATAAGCTTTTTCCTTTAGGGTTTAGACCTTCTCTTCCCTGACTCTAGTAAGATGGTATGAAAATTTAGGATTTTCTTTGGTGCCATCAAGTGGCAACATACGGAATTGTTGCTTGGCTGAGATGTTTCTTGGGATGAGCAGAGGCTGCAATTAATAACAAATTATTTTGCTCAAGGGTGCTGTGAGATTGCTGAGGATGTGCCTTGTGTGGGAAGGGTAAAACCTGGGTATGTGGGGAATAATTTTACCTCGTCAAAGATTGAGTTTATTGAGGATCTAATGGATTGCCTTCTCTTTCCCTCTCACTCCTGCCCTCCTGATTAATCTCGTGCACTACCTTATTCAAGCACTTGTATTTACATGGCTTACGTTGTTTGCTCCTAAGCAGCCTCTGAACATTTAAGTCTTACACTAAGCTTTGAAGATGTGTTTGTGAGTAGAGGGTGCTCAGTACCACAGGCTAAACCCAGCATTTCTTTGACAGCGGTGCTGAGGATGTAGGATGTGACCAAGTAGACCATATTTTACCCTACAGATTCTTTACCTTTTACTTTTTCCACTCGATTAAATTACCTTTATATATAAAAGCACTGCTGGAAACCAAGAGCCCATTTATTGCAGTTCCTCTTCTGTTGCCAAAACCTGCCTCATGTATCATTGTGCTATGGGCAAGGGTGGGATGAAGACAGGATTTGCGTGGTGCACTTGCCACTGGATAAATTTGGGTTTGCTGCTTCTAATAAAGACAACCCATGATGTTTTGTAATCCCAGTTTTCTAATCTGAATCTGTGGGCTTGTTGCAAAGCGTCGTTTTTGGGTGTTGGGAGCGTTATTAGCCAAATAGATGGTTTCAGGGAGGCTTTCTAGTTGATCCTTCCCCTCTTTCTTATTGCTCTAATGAGCTGAAACGGATGCACAGATCACAGAATCAAACAGGTTGGAAGAGACCTCTGGGATCTTCGAGTCCAACCATTGCCCTGACACCACCATGTCAACTAGACCATGGAGATGTTCTGTTGCTGCAGGTTACAACTTAATAAGTGGAGGTGATGTTTCAGGCCTCAGTGTTATTTTATCAATTGCTGGAGTGAAACCTGATAGAAGGAAAGGTGTGTTGCAAGTGCCTGGATTTCCCTTGGTAGATTTATATTAGATATTGGGAAGAAATTGTTTCCTGTGAGGGTGGTGAGACCCTGGCCCAGGTTGCCCAGAGAAGCTGTGGCTGCCCCCTCCCTGGCAGTGTTTAAGGCCAGGTTGGATGGGGCTTGGAGCAACCTGGTCTGGTTGGAACTAGATGGTCTTTAAGGTCCCTTCCAACCCAAACCATTGCATGATTCTATACTTGGAAGTCCCAGTCCCCAAAACAGTGGTGGAAAAGCCAGGTAATGGCTCCCTGGACCTTCAGTCCCACCTGGCTGCCTGGGTTCCCTCCCTCCTGTGCAGAGAGAGGGGTTTGAAGGTGTGAATGTCAGCACTTGGCCTCATTTGGTGCTTTCAAAATACCTAATTAGCCTTAATCCGCTCTGTTTAGCTGCACACTGCTGTTGTGATCTTGTGGTGGATCAGGTTTGATGTTCACCTTTCCTACAAGTTGTGCCTCCATCCGTGACAGCAGTTGTGGGCGTGATGGCACGGGCAGGTTTGGAGAGGTGTGGTCCTGTCTGGACCAGGGTGGGAAAGCACAGAGTGTGTATGAAGAGGCATGGGCCTTTGTTCATGCTTATCACGCTGGCTGAGGAGGTTTAATTAAGACTCTGTCAGTTGCTAAATAGGATTTTTGGACAAGTGGCATTTTCCCTGATGCAGAAATGCCTGCTTTGTGCCAGAGCACTCCTTGTTTTCTGGGCACAGAAAGCGTTTGAAATACAGCACGCCTTAGATGTCTTCAGTTTCCAGGCAAAACCCGTTACTGCTTTGCCTTATGTCCTTTGAGGCTGGGCTCGTGTGCTGGGCTGTGCTCTGTGCCAGCTTTCCCCCAGCAGGGATGCTGGGATCACAGAATCACAGACTGGTTTGGGTTGGAAGGGACCTTAAAGCCTATCCAGCTCCAACCCCCTGCCACGGGCACGGACACCTTCCACCAGACCAGGTTGCTCCAAGCCCCATCCAACCTGGCCTTGAACACTGCCAGGGAGGGGGCAGCCACAGCTTCTCTGGGCAACCTGGGCCAGGGTCTCACCACCCTCACAGCAAAGAATTTCTTCCTCATATCTCATCTAAGTCTCCCCTCTTTCAGTTTAAAACCGTTCCCCCTCGTCCTATCACTCCATGTCCTTGTAAAAAGCCCCTCTCCCGCTTTCCTGTAGCCCCTTCAGGCGCTGGGAGGTGCTAGAAGGTCTCCCCGGAGCCTTCTCTTCTCCAGGCTGAACAGCCCCAACTCTCTCAGCCTGTCTCCATAGCAGAGGGGCTCCAGCCCTCTGAGCATCTGCGTGGCCTCCTCTGGACTCGCTCCAACAGCTCCGTGTCCTCCTCATGTTGGGGCCCCAGAGCTGGACGCAGCACTGCAGGGGGGGTCTCCCGAGAGCGGAGCAGAGGGGCAGAATCCCCTCCCTCGCTCTGCTGGCCACGCTGCTGGGGATGCAGCCCAGGACACGGGTGGCTTTCTGGGCTGCCAGCGCACGTTGCTGGCTCATGGTGAGCTTCTTGTCACCCATCACCCCCAAGTCCTTCTCCTCAGGGCTGCTCTCAATCCATTCTCCGCCCAGCCTGTGTTTGTGCTTGGGATTGCCCCAACCCACGGGCAGGACCTTGCACTTGGCCTTGTTGAACTCCTTGCGGTTTGCACAGGCCCAGCTCTCCAGCCTGTCCAGGTCCCTCTGTCTGAAACCTTGACAGTTTCAACTGTCTGGATGTAAAAGCCCTTAACCTGGCAGTGCTGTCCTTGAAGCTCATGGAGTGCTACTCCAGGAGCAAGCTCAGCCTGCGCCTTCAGACAGTCGGGCTTTGATATAAACGGTCAGTGTTATCAACTGCTGACAGGCTGATCACTTTCTTGGCTTAAATAGTAGTTCCTTGGGTTTAATTGCAATACACAGCCTTTAAATGAGGAATGTTACACCTCGAAGCTTAGGTTTGGCTTTCTCCAGCAGCGTGCTCTGGGTGGCTTTACCTGCACATGGACAAGAAGGGGAAGGAGATTTTCTTGATAGCTCAAGAAACAGATATTAGCATGCTCCCTTCATCCCATCAGCCATGGCTTCAGCTGGGGAGCTGTGATGGTAGACTTGGGCAGTTCTGCATTTTGCTTGGCTACTGCTTTGGTTATCTGTTACTTTTGGATACCGGTGAGGAGTTCAGAAGGACCTAAAACTGCAGCTCCTTCCCCTTTGCCCACAGAAGTGAGGTCAGATACAGGTTTTTTCCCCCCCTCCTACAGCTTTCCTGCTGCTGTTGGTGGGCTTTTCCTCCCTGGTGGGATTGCTTTATACTGTATTGTATTTCCTTCCCATTCTCCCTAGCTCAGCATTGCCAAACCCATTGCTTTGGTTGCCCATCAGGTTCTTGCAGGACCACCAAGCAAGCTCTGGTGCTGTGGAAAAGCCTTGTCATCATTCAGATACTGATGCTTTGATTTATTTATAAAATCTTCTTTCTTTTGTTCTTTCAGTTCTCTGGAGCGTGTAAAAACACAAAGTGTAATAAAAACTGGAAGCTTGCTTTCGGGATAAAGCCCCCAGTGCCATGAAGTAGTCAAGTATATGTTTCAAAAGACCTCACAGTTTCTTTTGTGGGTATTTAGGGCTTCAGAGTTGTGTGCCATGTCCCAAGATGGTTCATCCAGCCTGGGATCTGCTTATGCCCATCATCTGGTATTTCACTGGTTAGAAAGCGGCCTGGCGGAAAGAGCCCTGGGGGTGCTGATCGACAGCCGGCTAAACATGAGCCAGCAGTGTGCCCAGGTGGCCAAGAAGGCCAATGGCATCCTGGCCTCTATTAGGAATAGTGTAGCCAGCCGGTCTGGGGAAGGGATCGTCCCTCTGTACTCGGCACTGGTGAGGCCGCACCTTGAATCCTGTGTCCAGTTCTGGGCCCTGCACTTCGAGAGATGTTGAGGTGTTGGAGCAAGTCCAGAGGAGGGCGACCAAGCTGGTGAAGGGTGTGGAGGGTCTGACCTCCGAGGAGCGGCTGAGGGAGCTGGGGGTGTTTAGCCTGGAGAAGAGGAGGCTCCGAGGTGACCTTAGTGCAGTCTACAACTACCTGAAGGGAGGTTGTAGTGAAGTGGGAGTCGGCCTCTTCTCCCAGGCAACTAGTGCTAGGACAAGAGGACACAGCCTCAAGCTTTGCCAGGGGAGGTTCAGGTTGGCCATTAGGAAGCATTTCTTCTCAGCAAGGGTCATTAGCCATTGGAAGGGGCTGCCCAGGGAGGTGGTGGAGTCACCATCTCTGGAGGGGTTTAAGACAAGACTGGACATGGCACTTAGTGCCTTGGTCTAGTTGCCATGGTGGTGTCAGGGCAATGGTTGGACTCGATGATCCCAGAGGGCTCTTCCAACCTGATTGATTCTGTGATTCTGTGATTTCCTCCTGTCCCCTGCTTAGGGGATGGCCTTGCCCTGTAATGTAGCATCCCCCTGAGTTAGCAGAGCTACCTAGATCTGCCCAGGTCCTCTAATAGTAACCTCCCAAAGAAAACCAGAAGGCTTTCAAAAGATGAAAAATAAAGGAGGAGAAAAAAAAAAAAAGCCAAGTTTAATTAGAGTAAAAACTGGGATAACTAACTACTTTAAATAGATTAAGGCAACTAAGAAAGAAATCCATCAAGCTGGATGAAATTAAGTCCACAAGCACTGATTTGTAGGATGTAGAAGGCAGCAGCAAAGCTCGCTCAAGGCCTTTTTATTTCTGTGTAGTGTGGCAGCAAATGGTGCCCAGTCCCCAGGGTCTCTGGGAACCCTCTTCACCCCCTGGCATCTGGCTGCTCCTTGGTGCACGGATCCAGCTCGGTTCTGCCTTGCCAAGCTGAACCAGATATCTTAATAAAGACCAGGTATGTTAATAAAGCAGCGTGAAGGTCTATATTAAAGGCAGTAAATATGATGAATAGTGGTTTTATTCTTCATTAAAAATCTGTCATCCTTGGGACCCTCTCTGGGTATTGGCGAGTGTCTGGCGTCCTGGTTCTCAGCGTGTGCAGCCGGAGCAATCCAGCCTGTACAAACAAAAGTCATCTTCACTTTGCTCCTCTCTGAGTGAACAACATCCTCTTTTGGCCCTTATTTCCATTGAGATATTAAAAAAATGTCTTTGCCCAATGCGTGGCTTGGTATTTAAGAGGTTCCTATCAGCGCAGTCACTACCTGGTGTGTTAGAACTGTGCTTTCAGGGTTCTCCGAAGGAGAAGCTTGAAAATTCTTCTAGAAAAAAAAAATTAATGAATATGGAGTGAAATCTTTCTGGTGGGAGCTTTGGTGTTTGGGCACTGAGCATCCCCAGCTGCCTGGCCCTGGGTCAGACCCTGTTACCTCATCCAGAAGGAGGGGAAAATAGTCTTACAGCCTTTTCATACGTGGGCCAAGTGCTGAGCTTTGAAACGACTTCATTTGTGAATGAAAGGATATTGAAGCTGAAATTTGTGCTTAGCTCAATTTGAAGCCTAAACAAGCACATCCTTCCCTTCTCGCTGTGATTTTGTAACGTTCTGAACAATGTTATTTCTCTCCCAGCCAGCCCAGACAGCTGGTTTTTGTGTGTGACCCAGAGCTCCCTTCTCTGGTAGCGATGCAGCATTGCTGCTGCTGCAGCTTTTTAAGCTCCTCTCTGCTCACTGGCTAATAAAATAATTTTTCATGTATTTGCAATGATTGAAAAAGTTTGATATATGCCATCAGGGTGTTTGTGCTCCTAAAAACCACAGAATGAACAGATACCTCACTACAAGACTGATCATGCTGTCTTGCTTAGATGTTTGCATGTAAATATTAAGTAATTTTCCTAATTTTTCCTATGCTATCATGCTGTTATTGTAGTAATTAAAGTAATGACGAATTGCATCCTTAAACAGCAGCGCTGGTTGATTTTTCTCCCCCAAACTTGTGGTTAAATTTATAAATTGTCTGTGTACATAATGGACTGGTTTGTTGCCAGTGAAGAAAAAGCCCAACCTTAAGTTCACTGAAATGAGTTGTAATGAGGGCGGTTTTTTGAAATGGGGAAAAGGGTCTGGAGGGTCTGACCTCCGAGGAACGGCTGAGGGAGCTGGGGGTGTTTAGCCTGGAGAAGAGGAGGCTCAGAGGTGACCTTAGTGCAGTCTACAACTACCTGAAGAGAGGTTGTAGTGAAGTGGGAGTTGGCCTCTTCTCCCAGGCAACTAGTGATAGGACAAGAGGACACAGCCTCAAGCTTGGCCAGGGGAGGTTCAGGTTGGACATCAGGAAGCATTTCTTCTCAGCAAGGGTCATTAGCCATTGGAAGGGGCTGCCCAGGGAGGTGGTGGAGTCACCATCTCTGGAGGGGTTTAAGAAAAGTCTGGACATGGCACTTAGTGCCCTGGTCTAGTTGCCATGGTGGTGTCAGGGCAATGGTTGGACTCGATGAGCCCAGAGGGCTCTTACAACCTGGTTGATTCTGTGTCTGTGATGTGGGCTTGACTAGAGAGGAGAAGGAGGAGGAGGAGGGTGTGAATGTGACTCAGCTCCGCAGTGACAATTGCCATCGGCTGGTGACGGGCGCTGGTGGATGAATGTGTTCAGCTCCTGCAGTTGGGAGCACACGAGGGAATTTCCCCGCTGCTGAAAACAATCGTTGGCAACTGGCTCCTGGAACGGGGGAAGAAGGAAGGATGAAACCCTTTGAACAACTTGGGCAGAGGGTTTTTTTGGCGCTGTTGCAGGGGCATGTGTGGCCTGGTATGTCTCTAGGGTCACCCCTCATCACTTCTCTAGCTCAGTTCAGTCTGGCACAAGGGCATTTGCACCTTTACCTGCACGGACGGCAGCTGAAAACGGTCATCTTTGAGTTGGGGAGTCTACTAGGACGACTTGTCCATGTGTAGGGTGGGCTTTCCCCTATTCTGAAGCTGCTTTCTTGGTTGCTCGGAGAATTTTAATTTGAGGGGTGGAAGTGGATAATGGAGATCATCAGATTATGGGGGAGAAGGAACTTTTTATGGGAGGTGTTAGAGATGGAATGGCAGAAGCAGTCTGGGGTGAACTACTTGTGTTTGCTGCCCTCTCCCAACTGCGGCTCGCCCAGCTCAAGCGTGTGGCACTGGCCATGGCCAATGGATGCAGCAGCTTGTGCTGCTCCAGCATCGCGCTCCAGCTCTTCGAGCTCAGTGCTGGCGTGTTTTCTGTCTTGCTTTGCAGGCTGGAATAACTGACCGCTGAATATCTGTGCTTCTGAGGTGGGTCGGAGGAGAGCTGGCTTGGTTCATGGACTGAAATTCTTGGTGCCTTACTGTGGTGAAGTTAAAGCTTCCTTGGCTTTGCCTCGCTCCTGGGGAAATCCCGGTGCCTCGAAGCGCTCTGATTTCTGGCGCAGCCACGGCTTGTTGTGTGGCCACAGGCATTTCGCTTAATTCTCCTGTGCGTGTGTTTGCCAGGGTGTAAAATATGCACGATGCTTCCCCTCAAAGGGAAACTGAGGCAGGTCGGTGTTTGTGAGGTATTCTGGGAGCTTCTGGTGAGAGATAGTGTTTAAGGGCATGTGGTTGGTTGAAGAAGTTGTTTTAACGTATACAGGATTCAAGAAGTATTCAGCTGATCCTCAAATAAACACAAATGTTTTGAGATATCCTTGGTGATGTTGTACTTCCAGGAACACCACAGAACGCACGCTTTCATAGAATCACAGCATGGTTTGGGTTGGAAGGGACCTTAAAGATCATCTAGTTCCAACCCGCTACCACGGGCAGGGACACCTTCCTCTAGACCAGGTTGCTCCAAGCCCCATCCAGCCTGGCCTTGAACACTGCCAGGGAGGGGGCAGCCACAGCTTCTCTGGGCAACCTGGGCCAGGGTCTCACCACCCTCACAGCAAAGAATTTCTTCCTCATATCTCATCTCAATCTCCCCTCTTTCAGTTTAAAATCATTCCCCCTCGTCCTGTCACTCCGTGCCCTTGTAAAAAGCCCCTCTCCCGCTTTCCTGTAGCCCCTTCAGGCACTGGAAGGTGCTAGAAGGTCTCCCCGGAGCCTTCTCTTCTCCAGGCTGAACAGCCCCAACTCTCTCAGCCTGTCTCCATAGCAGAGGGGCTCCAGCCCTCTGAGTATCTTCGTGGCCTCCTCTGGACTCACTCCAACAGCTCCATGTCCTTCTGATGTTGGGGTCCCCAGAGCTGGACGCAGGATGATGCCCCTTTGGATGCCCCTTTATGAGCAGGAACCACAGCTTACACGCTGCCATCCTCACCTTGAGCACGGCGAGGTCTTGTCAAACGTTGAGCTGAGCTTCTTCAAGCAGGAGGCGAGCCGCTATTTCCAAATTGCTTTTGCTAACTCCGTTGCTGTTCAGGTTTCAGTTGTCTGAGCAAACTTTCCTCTTGCTGATTCTGTGTCTGGCTTCAACTCTTACGAAACCGGCTGCAGTCGGAGCCTGGATCGTGCATCAGCGTGAAATACTTGGCTTCAGCCTCTCTGCGTGCGGAGTTCAACTCGAGGCCTTCCAGATCCTGAAGCTGGCCTGGCTTTAGCTGCCCTCCTGCTGACAAGCGTATTCTGCATTGTTTAACAGTGCTGGGCTTTGGGGGAAGCGAAACCTCAATGCAGTTCAGCCATCGCGACACAGGGTGGCGGTGGCACGTAAAGGTCTGGTGGCCCAAAGGCTGGGATCATCTCGGTTTTTAGTTTGCCGTCGTCACCGCTGTGTCCCTTGATGGCTCTGAATTACTTTACTCTGTGTGTGTGTCTGCTGCTTCCAAAGCCCCCTCCTCTGTGCTCCGTGAGCCACGAGCCACCGAGCTGGCGTTCGTGGGAGGGCTGGTGAGAAGGCTTGAACATCAGCAGACATCCCATGGGCTAAGGAGCCCCCAGAACTTCTGGCAGTGGTTAAATCACCCCCATACCCAGCACATGCAACTTCACCTTCTCAGTCTTCTAATCCTTGTTTTTGATCTTCCTCTTGACTTAAATCTGCTTTCTAGATCACAGAACCCCAGAAATCGGGTTGGAAGAGCCCTCTGGGATCATCGAGTCCAACCATTGCCCTGACATCACCATGGCAACTAGACCATGGCACTAAGTGCCATGTCCAGGCTTTTCTTAAACCCCTCCAGAGATGGTGACTCCACCACCTCCCTGGGCAGCCCCTTCCAATGGCTAATGACCCTTGCTGAGAAGAAATGCTTCCTAATGTCCAACCTGAAGCTCCCCTGGCCAAGCTTGAGGCTGTGTCCTCTTGTCCTATCGCTAGTTGCCTGGGAGAAGAGGACTCCCAGGCAGTTGAAGTTGTTCTAGCTGAACACTGGCTTGGTGAGGACTTTAGCTGACTACGTATTGATACGGCCATAACTTTGCACAGTGTTACCTCTGAGGAGTGTGTGCTTGTGTGTGCGTGGGGCTTGTTTTAGCCAAGCTGTGCCCCAAGAGCAATCTTATTTCCCAAATTTCCCCGAGTGTCCCAATGTCCCTCTGGTTTTCGTGTTGTCCTCAGTTTGCCTCTGTAACCCAGAGCTGTCGTGATTCCTAAACCAGAGTGCCCTAAAGCCCTTTTAGGGATCACACAAGTTCAGGACTCAGATGTTTCTTGGTGTCTCCTCTTGGTAGTCTATATTCCCCTGTGATTTGGGAGAGCCTTTGGGCACCTGTGGGCTGTCTTTGTTAAGGTCAATTTTGGTGTTGGCAGAGATCTCTCTCTCCCAGCTCTGTCCCGAAGAACAGTGTGGCAGGAGAACAGCTCTCCCAGCCCAGCTCTTCCAGGCTCAGAGGGCTCTCCTGACTCAGCTGGGTCCCTTTGAGTCATTTCCTTCTGGAAATCTTTATTAGGGTAGGTGGGGAGTCTGATAACTGACCTCCTACATGCTTGTAGGCAAGTTACTTGTGTTTCTGTTGCCCAGCTCTGTGTAGCTCTTCCTTGTGTTGAAATTGCAAAGCCTTTGTGTAATTAAGGTGAAATAAATGCATGAAATACTGAAGGTGAAGACATGCTTTCAATCTTAAGCTTTCTGTAGTGAAATCCTTATCAGTGGCATGATGGAAAATCACCTCCCGGTGTCTGAATGTCTTCTGATGTTTTGTTGTAGTAATCTGTTCTAGCTGAAGCGTGTGAACTATGTGCCAGAATAAGTAAAACCACATCTCGTCACTCCTTGGTGCTGTTCCTTCCAAGTGTTTAAAGGCAGTGTAATACTAGAGCCTTCCTCCTGAGCTGGAGGAGGGATGACCTGCCTAGACCCAGGGACTGTAGCTGCATACGTGAAGAAACTACAGGAAACTTGAAGTTTGTGACAGGTTTTGTGGGTATCTCCCTACCATCACAGGAGGTGGGCCAAGAGGGGTGAGAGATGCCAGCACTGATTCTGTTGCCATCCCATTCCCCCCACGTAGATGGTGACTCTTTTATTGTCCTTGTTGCAAGAGATTATAGTAGTGGAGATAATGTCCTTTAGCCTGTGTTCCCTAAGTGGTCCCTGAGCTAAAACTGGTCACGATGCCTCTGGGTTCCCTCTCTAAGGGTACTTGAGTTTGGCTTCCTTTGTAATGTATTGGATGGAGATGTGGGAGTCTCAAAGGTGTTGACATCCTACAGCTTTCCTGAAGGCACATGGCTTGGCAGAGCAGAATAGGCTGCAGATGAACAAAAAGATTAAGTTTGTGCCTCCCTTGACACTGGAGAATCCACACGGACAGCATAAATGTCCCATTTGTAGGATGAGGTTGTTGATGCCTGCGCCTGCTGAGACACTGAAATCCATCAACAATGGGAGAGGAGCCTGTGAGAATCTGAAGGGAGGTTGTAGTGAAGTGGGAGTTGGCCTCTTCTCCCGGGCAACCAGCGATAGGACAAGAGGACACAGCCTCAAGCTTGGCCAGGGGAGGTTCAGGTTGGACATTAGGAAGCATTTCTTCTCAGCAAGGGTCATTAGCCATTGGAAGGGGCTGCCCAGGGAGGTGGTGGAGTCACCATCTCTGGAGGGGTTTAAGAAAAGACCCTGGACATGGCACTTAGTGCCATGGTCTAGTTGCCATGGTGGTGTCAGGGCAACGGTTGGACTAGATGATCCCAGAGGTCTCTTCCAACGTGGTTGATTCTGTGATTCTGTGAATCAAGACTTGGTTGGCTCAAGTGTGAGTGCAATGACTTGAGTTTTGCTTTAAGCAAGGATGAAAACGGTGTGTTCATCTGCTGAGGTCTTGGAACCTTCTGAAATTTGCTGTGTTTGGGAAGAAGAGGAAGATGAGGCTTAAGAGCAGGACCCCGTTGTGAGAGATGCTACAGAGTGAAGGTGTCTAAATGCTGCTGGATTCTGATGGTGTCATAAGGTGGTTGTTGTTATTAAAGAGGCATTAGCAGGGAGTAACTGTGCTCTGAAAAAAGAAGAGTTACCTGAACTAGTTAAGTCTTAATTTCTGGTAGCTACAATTATTAATGGTGGTGTCCTCTGTTGGGCACAAATAATGTGACTCCTGTAACTTGGAGTATTGCTGCCTGGGGAGTGTTCCTGGCATTTATGGAATAAAGGAATAAAACATTCAATTTGGTTCACCTGATTCTTCTTCTTTCCCCTTGGAATGGTCCTATCTAGACCTTTAGAGGCAGCTTTCTCTTCATGTCATGTTGAACTGGTTTATATAGTTTGTAAAGATATAGCCATTAAAATGCCAGACTGATTAGAAACATTTTCTATTTCCATATAACTCAGAAGGAATATTTTACTCTAACAACTTTATTTCTCTTTGGCAATGTTTCTGCTTGGATAAGAACATCTGAAAGAACCTCTGTTAAATTGTGATGTGTTTCATCATCAGCTTAACAATTTGCTGGGCCCCTTTGAATGCTGAAATGTTTTTCTTCGAGGTTTTTTTTTGGAGGTGAGAAGGAGAGAAAGGCCTGGTGACTGATCTCTAGTGAAAGTATTCCCAGAATACCTGAGGCTGAGGAGGACCTCTGGAGATCATCTAGTCCTACCCCTTAAGTAGGATCATCTACAGCAGGTCACTCAGGACTGTGTCCAGTCTGGTTTTGGATGCCTTCAGGGACAGAGGCTCCGCAGCCTGTCTGGCCAACCTATTCCAGTGTTTGATCAACCTCCCACTAAAAAAACTTTGTCTTTTTATTTATTTTTTTTTAATTTTTTTTTTCTTACATTTAATGGAATTTTCTGTACGTTGCCTCTTGTCCTGTCACTGGGCACCAAGGAGAAGGGTCTGGCTCTGTCTTCTTTGTCCTCCCAACCTTCATCAGATATTTATATACCCTGATAAAGAACTTCTCGCCTTCAGCCTTCTCCTCTCCAGGCTGAGCAGTCCCAGCTCTCTCAGCCTTTTGTTGTATGAGAGATGCTCCAATCCCTTAATCAAGCCCTTCACGGAGTTCTCTCCAGTAGCTCCATCTCTGTCTTGTACTGGGGAGCCCAGACCAGGACCCAGCTCTTCAGCTGGGTCTCACCAGTGCTGAGGGGAAGGATCACCGCCCTTGACCTGTTGGCTAACGCTTTTCCTAACAGCCCAAGAGTCTGTTGGCCTTCTTTGCTGCAAGGGCACGATGCTGGCTCATGGTCAACTTGGTGCCCAGCAGACCCCCAGGTCCTTTTCTGTTGAGCTGCTTTCTAGATGGTCAGCCCCAGATGTAGTGGTGCCTGGAGCTGGCTATTCCTCCCCAGGGGCAGGACTTGGTATTTGTTGACATTCATGAGGTTCCTTTTGGGCCGTTTCTCCAGCCTGCCCAGGTCCTTCTGAGTGGTGGCACAGCCCTCTGTCGGGGGTGCTGATCGACAGCCAGCTAAACATGAGCCAGCAGTGTGCCCAGGTGGCCAAGAAGGCCAATGGCATCCTGGCCTCTATTAGGAATAGTGTAGCCAGCCGGTGTGGGGAAGGGATCGTCCCTCTGTACTCGGCACTGGTGAGGCCGCACCTTGAATCCTGTGTCCAGTTGTGGGCCCCGCACTTCAAGAAAGATGTTGAGGTGTTGGAGCGAGTCCAGAGGAGGGCGACCAAGCTGGGGAAGGGTCTGGAGGGTATGTACGAGGAACGGCTGAGGGAGCTGGGGGTGTTTAGCCTGGAGGAGTCTCAGAGGTGACCTTAGTGCAGTCTCCAACTACCTGAAGGGAGGTTGTAGCGCAGTGGGAGTCGGCCTCTTCTCCCAGGCAACTAGTGATAGGACAAGAGGACACAGCCTCAAGCTTGGCCAGGGGAGGTTCAGGTTGGACATTAGGAAGCATTTCTTCTCAGCAAGGGTCATTAGCCATTGGAAGGGGCTGCCCAGGGAGGTGGTGGAGTCACCATGTCTGGAGGTGTTTAAGAAAAGCCTGGACATGGCACTTAGTGCCCTGGTCTAGTTGCCATGGTGGTGTCAGGGCAATGGTTGGACTCGATGATCCCAGAGGGCTCTTCCAACCTGGTTGATTCTGTGATTCTGTGATCTTCATCGTGTTGCAAAATATTTTGAGCAGCTGTGTCTGCTCTTTTCTAGTTTGGGTTAGCTGTGGAGTTTTGCTGAGGTGAGGAGAAGACTGTATGTGCCCCGTTACATGGCAAGAGGTATTTAAGGATGTACTTCACAGCGTATCTGTAGGCTGAGACTAAATTTTCGCTCCTATGCCTATATTGAGCCAACCAACACGTCTGGTTAGTGTATGTTGCACTGAGCAGTGGCCAGCTTGGAAGACACGAGATGGAGATGTTGACTCCTCCACTTCTTGTGTTGGTTTCTACCAATGGCTCTGGAAGATGCAAACAAAAATATTACGCCTCCTTTCTGCTTTGAATTTATCTGGCTTAAGATCACAGTGATTTTATGCTATTAAGATTTTCTTCCCTGAATTAAACAGCTCCTTGGGACCCTTTTTTTTAAAAGGGATATACTCACATCTAGTAATTAAATTGCCTCTCAATCTCCCTCTGAATAAGCGAAGTGGAGAGATCTTTGTGTCCTGCCACATCCAAGGCACTTTGTCCAGCCTGCCGTCTTTTGTAGTTGTTTTTTTGGTGTGTTCTGGGACGTGTGTAGCTCGGGGTCTTGCATACTCTTACTTCAAAGAAAGATGGGGACAAAGTTTTTAGCAGGGCCTGTTGCAGTAGGACAAGGGGTGTGATGGTTTTAAACTAAAAGAGTAGATTTAGACTAAACGTAAGGAAGAAATTTTTTACAATGAGGGTGGTGAAACGCTGGAACAAATTGCCCAGAGAGCTGGTAGATGCCCTATCCCTGGAGATATTCAAGGTCAGGTTGGACGAGGCTCTGAGCAACCTGATCTAGTTGAAGATGTCCCTGCTCACTGCAGGGGGGTTGGACTAGATGACCTTAAAGGTCCCTTCCAACCCAAACGGTTCTGTGGTTATTTGATTCTATATTCAGTGCTCTGGTGTCGGTATTTCCTTCCCCATCTGAGTTACCGGATAAAGGTAACCCACATTGTTGTGGATTCACATACTTTGGTTTCCCCCTTTAAAAATCAGGGCTTCACTGAAGGTCAGGGTGAGAATCAACCAGAGAGCAGATGACTCCGTTGAGCTTTCTGTCTCTCATTACAACTAGCACATCTGATGTACATCTACTCCGTTAATGAGCGTGTCCTCTCCACCCAGCCTCTGCCTGTCGCAGAGGATTAGACGTGCTGGCACACCATTGCAGGCGTAGCAGAAGGGAGATTAGAACATTTGTTGTGGCTTGACGTCCACATCCTCTGATTCTTGTGGGTTTGCGTCTGCCCCCTTATTTCGACACTTTTCCTAACAATAGTACATCTGGTCTGAACGTTCAGAAACTTCCTGCAAAGTGAGTGTGACTGGGGTGTACCACTAGGTTTCCTCCTTTTTTAAACATTGTTGTAAAGATGATTCATCTCTGTCTTAATGGTAACCAGCTTAGATGGGATGAAATTTATCTCGCTTGGTTCTAGCGAGCGTTCCTGTCCTACACATGGTGCAAATCAACTGTCCTTCCAACTTGAAAGAGCTTGAGAGAGTAGGGCCTGCTGACGCATCGCTTTTGTTCTTGGGGGAATTGTTTCCATTGTGCTCACAAAAAGAGGGAGGGAAGTTGAAAGCTCTGCTCGTGGCCAGTTCTCTCCATACTTGCCTCGGTTGGGGGCATTTGTGTTTGTTGTAGCTCTTCTGGCTTGGGGTTGCTCCTTACGTTTCCTGGCTCTTCTGGAGGCTGAACGCTAATTTGTTCAAGCTCTCCCTCTTAACGTCTTTTTATCATCTGAATTTCATTCTTTACTGGGGACATTATAACCAAGTTGTTCCATTATATTTTCAATTAGGGTAATTATGCTTCGTTGCCTTCAGAATCTTGTCTGGCACAGAACAGCTACATTCCACCCTGGAGATGGCTGTGGCTTTATGGTGGCTCTAATTTTCCCGTAACATATAGTCTTCAAGAAAGATGTTGAGGTGTTGGAGCGAGTCCAGAGGAGGGCGACCAAGCTGGGGAAGGGTCTGGAGGGTCTGACCTATGAGGAACGGCTGAGGGAGCAGGGGGTGTTTAGCCTGGAGAAGAGGAGGCTCAGAGGTGACCTTAGTGCAGTCTACAACTACCTGAAGGGAGGTTGTAGTGAAGTGGGAGTCGGCCTCTTCTCCCAGGCAACCAGCGCTAGGACAAGAGAACACAGCCTCAGGCTTCGCCAGGGGAGGTTCAGGTTGGACATTAGGAAGCATTTCTTCTCAGCAAGGGTCATTAGGCATTGGAAGGGGCTGCCCAGGGAGGTGGTGGAGTCACCATCTCTGGAGGTGTTTAAGAAAAGCCTGGACATGGCACTTAGTGCCATGGTCTAGTTGCCATGGTGGTGTCAGGGCAATGGTTGGACTCGATGATCCCAGAGGTCTCTTCCAACCTGGTTGATTCTGTCTAAAAGTGCTTTATTATCATACATGCACGCTTAGGGAGGCTTTAGAGTGTTTTATAACTAAAGACCTGATCTTCTACAAATGAAGGAAATGGGAATTTTTCTGTTGCCATCAGGGAAAGTTGAGTTGGGTTCTTTGAAATCAATGTGAAAACCTGGAAGGATTTAGGACCTGGACTCAAAGACACCCTTTCTTTCAGCTTCAGGGCTTAGTACAGCATTGGTTAAGATCAGGTGGTTTCCAAAGAGCTTCAGCTATTCTGTAGGTTGGACCTTTAGAAAACAGGGCTCCAGGAGATCTCAAGAAGCCACCGACTCAATCCTTTCCCTGTGTGAGGAAGCATTTGGTCTCTTCAGCAGCAAATGCATCTAAGCTGCTCCTGCTTGATGTTTTCCTAACTTACTCTTAGAAATGATCAATTTAAAGAGGTTCTGCAACATGCCTTGATGATCCCGTTTGGATTTCTGCCCCTCTTACAGTTAGAAAACTTTGTCTAATGTTTAACCTAATTCTCCTGGGTAATTTAAGCCCATTACTGTTTTTTCTCTCTTCAATAGACACAAATATTTGCATGGCAGTGTGAGTCTGGGCCTCATCTGGTAGTCATACAACCCAAAAGCTCTTGTCTTTTAATCCAGCTTTCCTCCCTGAGGATGTTGCTGTGTCTCATGTCCTCCAGATGAGGTTGCCAGAGTAGGCATCTATAGTTAGAAAGAGGATGGGCTTCCAGTTACAGCACTGCAGTTCAGAAGCGAGCAGCAGTTTGGAGACGAGGTTGAGATTTGTTGGCAAGGAGGGGTTGATGCATCTGAAACTCGGCCTTAGAGTCCCAGACCTCAACCCTGGATCAGTTGGGACAACAGAGGCTTAAGGCAGGATTAGTGACTCTCTTTTACGGAGGTCTTTTGGTCAGTTTTGTTGGAGTCCAGGATGCTGCTCCTGTTGAGTGGGTCCAGCTCAGCAGGGCTAGCTCAGCTATTTCTGGTTTTTACAGCAAATGCTTGGCTTTTATTGAGCTCCCAAGCCCTAGCAGATATCTTCAGAGCTTCTGCATCTGGATTCCTTTCTTAGAGCTGGTCCTGACCTGTTGTGTTGCCTTAAAGTCACTTCACTTCCCTCCTCGACTAAAACACAATCTGACAAAGCTTTTGTGAAGCTTAATTGAAAATTCATTGCCACTTGGAGACTCTTGTGCATCACTTTTAAGTGATTATTTTGACTGTGTGTGTCCTGGGAACGTGGTGGAGAAATGAAACACTGGAGAACTGCAGGAGTAAGGTAACATGGAGTAAATGTGTTCTTCCATTCCCAGTTTTATCTTTAGGGGAAGCCCTTTCACGTACATTCATCAAGTCAAATTGATTTCTGAGCGTGTCTCCTACAGAACTTCTCTGCTTTTTGGCACGTGTAACTGTGGGTTTGTGACCCGAGTCTTCTCAAACTGAAACAAAAGGACGACTCATTCTTAAACTGAGCTGACGCACGCAGGGAGCGACTCAGCCACAGAAACAGAGGTCCCTAGTGCCGCTTGCGATGCTGGGATGTATCTTGTCTGGCCTCCAGCTGTCTCTCTAAAAAGACACTGGTCCTTTGTAGGTCCTATGCCAGGTTGACATGCCCTAGGCAGGTGTCTCAAAGGGTGTGAGGCATCTGTGTTTAGGCAGGTGAAGCCTCCGTATTTTCTAATCTGATACTTGCACGTGAGTTTTAGAAAAGAATTATTAGGCTGGAAATGAGAGCGAGCTTGGTCTAGCTCGGGCTGTGCTGATGGGAGAAATTGGGTCAGCAAGATCACAGAATCAACTGGGTTGGAAGAGACCTCTGGGCTCATTGAGTCCAACCATTGCCCTGACACCACCATGGCAACTAGACCATGGCACTATGTGCCATGTCCAGGCTTTTCTTAAACCCCTCCAGAGATGGTGACTCCACCACCTCCCTGGGCAGCCCCTTCCAATGGCTAATGACCCTTGCTGAGAAGAAATGCCTCCTAATGATAACAGAACATCATTTTTATAAACTTTACAGATTAATACTTTAGCCGTTACATCTATAAAAGCAGATTAGATTACCACAGAACAATTTTAATGGCCACACTTGCTGTGTTATTGTCCAATAAAAGTTTTTTCCTCCTAACAAAGTTCATTTTGTTGTCTTATGCATTGTTTCAATAAGTTGACGATTTTTTTTTTTTGGTGCATTCTTGGCTTTAAAGCCTCGGACTCTCCTTTCTGCTGTGAAGCAATGTTGTCATAACGTCCAACAGAGGCACAACAAATCCTCAAGACACGCATGATATTAAAAGCGCTGCATTATAAAACCACACAAAGCGCATTAAAATTGACAGCGGCGTGATTGATAACTTCCACGCTCGAAGCGTGCGGACCACGACCTCCGCAAGAGGAGTGGGGCAGCAACGCTAGCCAACACTACATGTGGGCTTATGCGTTCCTCACACATGGTCCTTAAGACCAAAGCAGCAGCTTCACTGCCTCCATCACCTCCACGGGCGGTACGGAGCACGACAAAACAGCACTTGGCACGGATGTCCCTTTCCTCTTGTAGAAGCTCATGATCAAGGTCAACTCAAGGTCTCACTCGGAGGCAAAAGTTGAACGAGATGGCACAATGCAGCTCTTCGCTGCCAATTCATTGTGTGGAGAAGTTCCTGACTTTCCGCAGCAGACAGCTTCGCTGGTGGAAAACAGCTTTCTGCCAGCTCCTGCTCCAGTCCCACCAACAACTTCTGCCTTCCTGCTTCAGCCCTCGTACCCTCTCCCACAGCAGCAGCACCCCAAAAACAGTATGGCTACTTTTATACATTTTTGTAACCCTGTTTAATTTAATCAAACCAGATTAGGAGTAATCACACAAGTGGCTTCAGAAGGAAACTTTATGCAACAGGGACTTCTGGCAGAGATGAGCAGGGGAGGTTCAGGTTGGACATTAGGAAGAATTTCTTCTCAGCAAGGGTCATTAGCCATTGGAAGGGGCTGCCCAGGGAGGTGGTGGAGTCACCATCTCTGGAGGTGTTTAAGAAAAGACTGGACATGGCACTTAGTGCCCTGGTCTGGTTGCCATGGTGGTGTCAGGGCAATGGTTGGACTCGATGATCCCAGAGGTCTCTTCCAACCTGGTTGATTCTGTGATTCTGTGAAAACTGTCACCCTTGTGGTGGAGATGGTCTTCATCTCGCCATGCTTTGGGAGTGAGATGTGGCCAAACTACAATCTTCTGTGTTCTCTCTGAAAAAGATGGGGCAATGCGCGTGCCTTTTAACTTGTCACAGCTTTGATGTTGAATGGTGAGAGGGTATTCGAAGTTTTTTAAGAAGGGGATCTTTTGCACCAAAAATATTGGTGTCTTGTATCTAGTTGAGGAGCCACTTTTCCCCTCTCGTCTCTCTCCTGCAATCTGTAGATACATACTGAAACACAGAAGTTGACCCTTTCTGGAATTTGGTGGTTCAGGCAGACTTTTCAGTCCAGCAGTGGCTTTGTAGGGTGGTTTGTGGTTGTTGCCTTGTCCTGGTATTCCCGTCTTTAAGTTTTTCATCACTACACTGATGGTGGGACTGGTAGAGTCTTGTTCTGCAAGTGCAGTGTCTGGGCTCAGGTGTGAGTAGAGCTTGTGTATGGTGTGGTGCTGATAAAGGCCGTAATAGAAAAGATACTTTCCAAAAGACAAGGAGTTGGCCCTTCTCCCAGGCAACTAGTGATAGGACAAGAGGACACAGCCTCAAGCTTCACCAGGGGAGGTTCAGCGGGTGCTGAGGGAGCTGGCGGAAGTCATTGCTAGGCCACTCTCCATCATCTTTGCTAAGTCGTGGGCAACGGGAGAGGTGCCTGAGGACTGGAGGAAAGCGAATGTCACTCCAGTCTTCAAAAAGGGTAAGAAGGAGGACCCGGGTAACTATAGACCGGTCAGCCTCACCTCCATCCCCGGAAAGGTGATGGAGCAACTTGTTCTTGGTGCTGTCTCTAGGCACATCAAGGATAGGGGGATCATTAGGGGCACTCAGCATGGCTTCACCAACGGGAAGTCTTGCTCAACCAACTTGATAGCCTTTTATGAGGATGTTACCCGGTGGATAGATGATGGTAAAGCTGTGGATGTGGTCTATCTCGATTTCAGTAAAGCGTTTGACACGGTCTCCCACAGCATCCTCGCAGCTAAACTGGGGAAGTGTGGTCTGGATGATCGGGTAGTGAGGTGGATTGTGAACTGGCTGAAGGAAAGAAGCCAGAGAGTAGTGGTCAGCGGGACAGAGTCCAGTTGGAGGTCTGTGTCTAGCGGAGTCCCGCAAGGGTCGGTTCTGGGACCAGTTCTATTCAATATATTCATTAATGACTTGGATGAGGGATTAGAGTGCACTGTCAGCAAGTTCGCTGATGACACCAAACTGGGAGGAGTGGCTGACACACCGGAAGGCTGCGCAGCCATTCAGAGAGACCTGGACAGGCTGGAGAGTTGGGCGGGGAGAAATTTAATGAACTATAACAAGGGCAAGTGTAGAGTCCTGCATCTGGGCAAGAACAACCCCATGTACCAGTACAAGTTGGGGACAGAGCTGTTGGAGAGCAGCATAGGGGAAAGGGACCTGGGAGTCCTAGTGGACAACAGGATGACCATGAGCCAGCAGTGTGCCCTTGTGGCCAAGAAGGCCAATGGCATCCTGGGGTGTATTAGAAGGGGTGTGGTCAGCAGGTCGAGAGAGGTTCTCCTCCCCCTCTACTCTGCCCTGGTGAGGCCACATCTGGAGTATTGTGTCCAGTTCTGGGCCCCTCAGTTCAAGAAGGACAGGGAACTGCTAGAGAGAGTCCAGCGCAGAGCCACGAAGATGATTAAGGGGGTGGAACATCTCCCTTCTGAGGAGAGGCTGAGGGAGCTGGGTCTCTTTAGCTTGGAGAAGAGGAGACTGAGGGGTGACCTCATTAATGTTTATAAATATGTAAAGGGCGAGTGTCAAGAGGATGGAGCCAGGCTCTTCTCAGTGCCGTCCCTTGACAGGACAAGGGGCAATGGGTGCAAGCTGGAACACAGGAGGTTCCACACAAATATGAGGAAAAACTTCTTTACGGTGAGGGTGACCAAACACTGGCACAGGCTGCCCAGAGAGGTTGTGGAGTCTCCTTCTCTGGAGACATTCAAAACCCGCCTGGACGCGTTCCTGTGTGATATGGTCTAGGCAATCCTGCTCCGGCAGGGGGATTGGACTAGATGATCTTTCGAGGTCCCTTCCAATCCCTAACATTCTGTGATTCTGTGATTAGGAAGCATTTCTTCTCAGCAAGGGTCATTAGCCATTGGAAGGGCTGCCCAGGGAGGTGGTGGAGTCACCATCTCTTGGAGGTGTTTAAGAAAAGCCTGGACATGGCCCTTAGTGCCATGGTCTAGTTGCCATGGTGGTGTCAGGGCAATGGTTGGACTCGATGATCCCAGAGGTCTTTTCCAACCTGATTAATTCTGTGATTCTGATTTTGCATGTTAATAATATCCCAACTTTGCTTTTACACGATGCTTTTTCTTCTCTTTCCATGATATTATACCCACATACCACGTGTCGCTTCCAGGGCGCTGCTGTGGCAGATACCTCTGCGTGATGATAAATCATGTTTTAATTTGGTGTTTTCTCAGTCTCCTTGGTCTTATTCTGTCAGTAGTCTAGAGTTTATAGTGTATTTCTCTGGGGCTGAGAGGGTTCTCTTGTGTTTGGATGTGGGAGGTGTGAGGTTGGACTGATGCTCCTGTCCGTGCTCTGCTCTGCTCTCTGGCAGGTCAGTGTGGAGTAGGGATAAGAGCTAAGGCTCTGTGAGGTTCTAATGGCTTGACCCTTTGCTCTCATCCTTCCCGTAACAGCTCTGCAGAACTCCTCACCTTCCTGCCTCTTTAACGTAGGGGAGGACTTCTGTGGCTGTGAGCTCCCCATGTCCTCGCCAGCCCTTTGTCTTCAGATCTAACCCCAATTCCTTTGGCTCTTCATGGGCCAATAAATAAGGTGCCGTGGCTGATGTGGAGTTTGTGGTCTCTCCTGCCTCCCCCCTCATCCCGTTATACTTCTGCTGCTCATTTTGACCTTTCTTGGGCCACCACCATGCGCTTGCCCTTTATTGACCTCTTGACTTCTGGAAACATTTCCAGTTTCTCGAGGTCTTTGGCTGCCGCTTTCCAGAAGTCTCCCGACTCCCTTCGCTTTGGTGTTACCAACAGATTTGGAAGTACAGCTTGCATTATATTTTCCAATTTGCTAATGAAACCGCTGAAGAAAACCAGGCCCAGAACAAATGCGTGTGGAAGCCCTGTTGAAAAGCTCCTTCTGGTTGAGGCCAGTCATTGACAAGTCACATCGTTTTTAGGATGGTTTTTGAGGAGCGTACGCATGTGGTTTATGGTAATTTTCTGTGCAGCGTTTGTCCTGGAGTGCCTGCGAGAGTACCCCCGGGGCCAGGCTGGGACCTTCCTGAAATCAAGGTGTTCCCAGGTACAAAACCAGGGTTGTCCTGCCAAATAATACAGCGGTGCTCTTCAGAAACTGCTTTATTTGCTACGCCAGGACCTTGGGATAATGGGATATTGCTGATATTTTGCTGAATTTTGCAGGGATTGGAATGCCCCTCCCTGGCAGTGTTCAAGGCCAGGTTGGATGGGGCTTGGAGCAACCTGGTCTGGTGGAAGGTGTCCCTGCCTGTGGCAGGGGTTGGAACTAGATGGGCTTTAAGGTCCCTTCCAACCCAAACCAGTCTATGATTCTATTCTATGATTTCTGTTGTAAACTGAAAATACAATGAGATAAACTTATGTGCAAGATACATGTGTCTAAGTAGGAGAAGTACACGTGGGAATGCCTTGTGAACTGTAATAATGAAAAATACTTATGATTAAACATTTTATACTTGTCCAGAAAGGAAAAAAAGTTGCTTCTTTCTCCATATTTGTGATGCAAACTATGCGGGTGATGTGACAAAACAGAGTGGGCTTAAATTCTGGTTTAATTAGCAGAAAGAAAATTAAGTTGGCTGAGAGAGTTGGGGCTGTTCAGCCTGGAGAAGAGAAGGCTCCGGGGAGACCTTCTAGCACCTTCCAGTACCTGAAGGGGCTACAGGAAAGCTGGAGAGGGGCTTTTTACAAGGGCATGGAGTGACAGGATGAGGGGGAACGGTTTTAAACTGAAAGAGGAGAGATTGAGATGAGATCTTAGGAAGAAATTGTTTGCTGTGAGGGTGGTGAGAGCCTGGCCCAGGTTGCCCAGAGCAGCTGTGGCTGCCCCCTCCCTGGCAGTGTTCAAGGCCAGGTTGGATGGGGCTGGGAGCAACCTGGTCTGGTGGAAGGTGTCCCTGCCCGTGGCAGGGGGGTTGGAACTAGGTGATCTTTAATGTCCCTTCCAACCCAAACCATTCTAAGAGTCTATAAAACAAGCAGCAAATTCTACACTTGCTCTTCCACTGAGATAATTTCAGGTGTAATACACCGAGTAAGTGGGGGGGTCTTTGGAATACAACTTGCTAATGCTGTGTCAGTACGTGGGTAAACTTTGTGAAGCACAAGACTTGAAGCTGTGAACTCTGACAGATATTCCCAGAATCAATCAGGTTGGAAGAGCCCTCTGGGCTCATTGAGTCCAACCATTGCCCTGACACCACCACATCAACTAGACCAGGGCACTAAGTGCCAAGTCCAGTCTTTTCTTCAACCCCTCCAGAGATGGTGACTCCACCACCACCCTGGGCAGCCCCTTCCAATGTCTGATGACCCTTGCTGAGAAGAAATGCTTCCTAATGTCCAACCTAACGATATTAAGCAGGTATTAGTCTTGCAAACTTTCTTTGACCTTTTTTCCATGGAGCTGTTGCACCACTCTCGAAATGACTCTTTTTTTTTTTTTTGCATTGCTCAGTAGTTAATGTGTTTATTACAAAAGTTAAAATAAGATTAAACAAACTGCTAATGCTTTTATGTAGCATAATGAGAAGAAAATGTTTCTGAGGGTTTAAAACCACTACAGAAGTTAAAGGGGGGGAAAAAAATAAAATAAAATTGAAGTCCACAACAGACTCAGGAATTTGTTCCACTTATTAATTGAAAACAAAAGCAAGTCACTTCTGTTCCACTGTCCCCAGAATGTCCTCCTCGCATTGTTCCAGATCTCTTTCATTTTGTCCCCAGAGATTTCCCTCCTCTGTACTTTCAGCTGAATTTATTTAGGTTACTTCTGAGTCCCTGTCCTGCAGGCAGCTCTCCTTGGGAATGAAGTTGCAGGGTCAGCCTTGTGGCTTGGCCTTCTCCAGGCTGCCTGAGGCCCTCGTTAACCAGTTGAGCGTGAGGCATAGGAGAGACCTGCAAAGATAGTTCCTAAATATTTTCTAGCATTAATTTATATATGTGAACTAACTTTAAGCTCCTCTGGCATTTTTTCAGCGTGTATATGGTGTCTGGCATAGGACCTGCCAGCCTGAGAAGAGCGTTAGACATTAGGAAGCATTTCTTCTCAGCAAGGGTCATTAGCCATTGGAGGGGGCTGCCCAGGGAGGTGGTGGAGTCACCATCTCTGGAGGGGTTTAAGACTGGACATGGCACTTAGTGCCATGGTCTAGTTGCCATGGTGGTGTCAGGGCAATGGTTGGACTCGATGATCCCATAGGTCTCTTCCAACCTGGTTGATTCTGTGTTCTGTCTGAAGCCTGGCTGGAGAGAACGTGCATTGTGTTGGTGCTTGGTGGCAGGACCCAAGATGTGTCCTGCCTTTGACCACGTTTTAAGGAGACTTTTAGCTGAGCTTGTTGTCTCTTTCAGTCTTCTCTTGGGCTGTACTCCCCAAACCTCTGCTTTTTCCCCAGTTTTTCCTCTTGTGGATGACGAAGTGGTTGAGAACGCAGTAGAGTATCTCCTCTGCTTCAGTAGAGTATCTACTGCCTGCAGCATCCCCGTTGTTAATGGTTTGGCTGCTTGGTGGGGGCCAGGTTTCGTCGCCCCTATTTTGGGGGATAAACCCTGCAATAAGGCAGGGCTGCAGATGGGAACTCCTCATGCGTTTGCCTGTTATGACTTTCCTGGAAAGATTTTTCCAGTTGACCTTTTGAAAGCAACAAAGTGGATTTTTTTTTTTTTTAATGAATACAGAAATTGTGAAACTTAACAATACAATCCAAGAACTTTTTAAAGTCTTCTTAAATGGTTTTGTTTAGTGAGTGTACTTTACAAATGTGAACCAGACAGATCTGTCACTGAGCAGAGTCTTCAATCAGGGCATCGCAGCCTGCTCTGGAGTTAAGTGCATGCGGGACAGACTTCTCTTTCTCAGACTTTTTTAATCAAAAGCTTTTTGGGGGGGAGGCTTGTTACTAAAGCTATCTGACTAGCAATTTTTTATAGCAAAAAAAGCAGCCTCGAGGATCGTTTTCTATAGCCTTGTCACAACGCTTTGTTTTTTACAAGCAAGAGAATGAGCAGCCCAAAGCAAATTTAAGTTTTTGGTTTTGTTTTCCTTGCTTTATTTTTGCTTTGTGTGCTGTCATGATGATTAGTGGGTATTCATGTAAGTTTTTTTTTTATTTCTTTCTAGAAATTTTTTTTGTGCATCACCTTCTAATTACTAATCACTTCAGAATAGCTAACTGAAGATCCAGATCAGGCTATAATTAGCGTTGGAACTAGGAGAGATGTTACTAGGAGCAGAGTGTATGTGCAGAAGTGAGATAGAAGGGAGCAGCTGGAGAGACTTGGAGATCCAGAGCAAGGTTCTGGGTGTCCCAAAGGTTTGGAAGGCAAGAGGTGGGAAGCGTAATGTCCCAGATGTGGTAATCCTGAAAAGGAAGAAGTACATAATGAAGGTGCTCATTTGAGTGAGCTGAAACATGGGAAGTTCCATCTGAATATGAGGAGGAACTTCTTTGAGGGTGCCAGAGCCCTGGCACAGGCTGCCCAGGGAGGTGGTGGAGTCACCATCTCTGGAGGTGTTTAAGAAAAGACTGGACATGGCACTTAGTGCCATGGTCTAGTTGCCATGGTGGTGTCAGGGCAATGGTTGGACTCGATGATCCCAGAGGGCTCTTCCAACCTGGTTGATTCTGTGATTGTGTGATTCTGTGGGTGTTTTGATGTGATTGCAGGGGATAGATTTGTTCTTCTTGCAATCAACCCAAGTCCCTGCGTTGTTTATTTGGAGCTAATGGTCACTGCATAGTCACTGTAGTCCACTTCCATGATGATGTTTAATATAGAGCAAGAACTTGACATCCTGTAACTTTGGAGCTGATATCCTGCAGCTTTGGAGTGCGTTGCGGTTTGGGCTGGGACTTGCTTGGCTGTTGCCTGTTTGCTTGTGTTTTAGAGGGAGGGTGGAAGCGAAGGATGCCGGTTCTGCATTGGAGGGAGGGTTGTGGATGAACAGGAGAGCTCTAAAGGGAAGATGCAGAGTTTGTTTAAATACAAGCTTAGAGATGACCCCTAAGAGATCGTCCCTCTCTACTCGGCACTGGTGAGGCCGCATCTTGAGTACTGTGTTCAGTTCTGGGCCCCGCACTTCAAGAAAGATGTTGAGGTGTTGGAGCAAGTGCAGAGGAGGGCGACCAAGCTGGGGAAGGGTCTGGAGGGTCTGACCTCCGAGGAACGGCTGAGGGAGCTGGGGGTGTTTAGCCTGGAGAAGAGGAGGCTCAGAGGTGACCTTAGTGCAGTCTACAACTACCTGAAGGGAGGTTGGAGCGGAGTGGGAGTCGGCCTCTTCTCCCAGGCAACTAGTGATAGGACAAGAGGACACAGCCTCAAGCTTGGCCAGGGGAGGTTCAGGTTGGCCTTTAGGAAGCATTTCTTCCCAGCAAGGGTCATTAGCCATTGGAAGGGGCTGCCCAGGGAGGTGGTGGAGTCACCATCTCTGAAGGTGTTTAAGAAAAGCCTGGACATGGCACTTAGTGCCATGGTCTAGTTGAGATGGTGGTGTCAGGGCAATGGTTGGACTCGATGATCCCAGAGGGCTCTTCCAACCCGGTTGATTCTGTGATTCTGTGATCCTGAGGTTTTGTTGCTGCCTGTCACCAACTCTTTTTTTATTTTTACACTAGAGTTTGGATTAAAAAAAAAGTAATAAAAGGGTTTTAGTCATCAGACCTTTATGTCTTAGGTTGGCCATCTCCAAAGGGAACTTTGCCTAGAGTTTGTAAGTAGTTTTCAGATTTTTTTCCTGTTGATGGATGCTTCTCTAAATGCCAACAGTATTTTCCTTTGAATTCAAACACATTTATTGCCACCCAGAATTATATTGGATTCTTTTTAATTTATACTTGAATTAAAACACAACTTGTCTAATTTTATTTGCTTATTATATGTGAGTTATCTTTCAGTTTAGAGTTAGTTAGAGCAGAGGTGCCTGTTGAGTTTCCTGAGAGACCCTGCGAAGGGGCTTTGCAGCACTAGATGGCACTCGGGCTCCAACTTTCATCTCACACCATCAAAACTCTGCGAAGCTGTAAGGAAAAACCACTTGCATCATGCTAGTGGTGGCATTCATGTAATTTTAGGAAGTTATATCTCCTTTAGCACCAAGCAGCTTCTACCTTGGAATAAAGAAGGCAATATGGTCATCTTTGAAGGCTTCTGCTCTTGGTGACTGTGTGATTTTATGTTGAGTTTTTGTTTTGCTGTTGAGGATGGTTTACTGAAACTGTATAATTCAAATTGCTAGGGCAGGTTTTAAAATGATAATTAAATAGATTTCCTCCAGCTTTTAGGCTTGTCTTGGTATTTCAAGCATTGGAACAGGCTGCCCAGGGCAGTGGTGGAGTCCCCATCCCTGGAGGGGTTTAAAAGCCGTGTAGATGTGGTGCTGAGGGACATGGGTTAGTGGTGGCCTTGGCAGTGCTGGGTTAACAGTTGGGCTCGATGATCTTAAAGGTCCTTTCCAACCAAAACAATTCTGTGATTCTATGATTTTTTTTGTGTTACTTTGAGACCTTTGTGGATGCAGAGATGGGATTCTTCAAAGTGACTTGTGAGCACAGATCACCCCGAAGGATCACATCGCTTTCTGCAGGCAGAAAGATTTAATGTGTCCAGGTGGATTCATCTAGTTCTGCTTCTTTCTAAAGTGTTGCTTGTCACGGCTGTGATTAGTAATTTCTCTAAAATTATTATTCTTATAGCTTGTTACATCTTTGTCATTCCCGATCTTTTATCTCTAATTGCTCCGTGGAGTCCCATGTATAATTAATTTGGTCTTTCTGACACAGTGCAAGCTCAGAATCACAGAATCAATCAGGTTGGAAGAGCCCTCTGGGATCATCGAGTCCAACCATTGCCCTGACACCACCATGGCAACTAGACCATGACACTAAGTGCCATGTCCAGGCTTTTCTTAAACCCCTCCAGAGATGGTGACTCCACCACCTCCCTGGGCAGCCCCTTCCAATGGCTAATGACCCTTACTGAGAAGAAATTCTTCCTAATGTCCAACCTGACCCTCCCCTGGCGAAGCTTGAGGCTGTGTCCTCTTGTCCTATCGCTAGTTGCCTGGGAGAAGAGGCCGACTCCCACTTCACTACAACCTCCCTTCAGGTAGTTGTAGCACCTCAGATTCCATAAATCTCACTGCGTGCTTAATTTTTTTGGACTGGGAGAGAATTCAGGAGTTAGCACTGCTCCTCAGAATATGAAAACTTCACAAAGACGGGTCTGAGGGTGGGATTTCCACACTCAGTAGAAAATATTTGTGTTTACTGTAAAAACCCAAGAAAACAACCCCCTGAAAAAAGTGGGATTTTCCCATCAGTTTGGGGAGTCTTCAGCTGCGTTGGCCTTTCAGCAACAGGGCTGTGCTGGCAAAATTGGGGGTGGGAAGGGAAATGGATTTTTACAGCTGTAGAGGTGCTACTTTTCCATTGCAGCTTTTACCCTTGAAGCCCAAAGAACATTTGGAAAATTGTCCAAGAGGAGCATTCAGTGTTACAGCAAATCAGAGCAGATAGTGATCAGAGATGGCTGGGCTCAAAGGTAGAGCACAAAGGCTTTGTTTCAGGGGGTTCAGCGCTGGCTTGGCTGTGTTGTGGTCTCTGAAGGAACATCAAGCTGGTGTTTGACAGGTGGAAAAAGAAAAAGAAGGGCTGGGATAGAAAGATTTTTCAAACCTGAGTTTGGTACCTGGTGTATTGCACTCTACAACTACCTGAACGGAGGTTGTAGCGGAGTGGGAGTCGGCCTCTTCTCCCAGGCAACTAGCGATAGGACAAGAGGACACAGCCTCAAGCTTCACCAGGGGAGGTTCAGGTTGGACATGAGGAAGCATTTCTTCTCAGCAAGGGTCATTAGCCATTGGAAGGGGCTGCCCAGGGAGGTGGTAGAGTCACCGTCTCTGGAGGTGTTTAAGAAAAGCCTGGACATGGCACTTAGTGCCCTGGTCTAGTTGCCATGGTGGTGTCAGGGCAATGGTTGGACTCGATGATCCCAGAGGGCTCTTCCAACCTGGTTGATTCTGTGATTCTGTATGCAAATGAAAAGCAGAACTATTCCTTTATCACAGGAGGTTTTTTTCAAAGCTCATGTTTTGGATATTTCTTGTAAGCAACGACAGTAAGAGATATTGGAATCCTGACCAATGTGGACGTCTTCTTTTTAGGTCTGTGTATGATGGAGAAGAACATGGTCGTTTCATGGAGAAATTGGAAGCACGAATCAGAAACCACGATCGTGAGATTGAGAAAATGTGCAACTTCCATTACCAGGGCTTTGTGGACTCCATCACGGAGCTCCTGAAAGTTAGAGGAGAAGCTCAAAAACTGAAGGTAAGAGAAAGCTGTCTAGATGTGGGTATCTGGCTCTAGGTGGCCTTGCTTGAGCAGGGGGCTTGGAGCAGATCACCTGAGGTTGGACCTTCCAACCTCAACCACTCTGGGATTCTGTGAAACCATGTGAATTTCTGGAACACTGTGGTGCATTAAAAGCGTAAGAAAGCTTAAAGCTAAGCCTGGTTTACATTAAGAAACGTGCTTTTCCTGGTATATCTTGTACCAATTTCTTAAGCAAAAATAAGCTTTACAGTCAGAAGTACGTCTGCTATAGCAGCATCTGCCGTAGTGCTCCATCTGACACTGAATTCTCGTTACAGGTAGTGTTGTGTCTGAGGCAATCAGCCAAAGAGCTCTGATGCAGATCTGACTCTTGAGTCACGAGGTGTCTGCCCAATGTTGGCACGTGAAATGTTAATATTTAAAAAGCAAATGAACGTCAGAGCATTGCAAGGTGTTTGGGTGTAAGCAGGAGCAGGAGTGAAAAGTAGCTACTAATTACACTGACTACTGAAAGGGTGTGTAAACAAACACACAGCTTGGTTCTTTTTCAGCAGCATCTTCAGGTTTGGTTGGCTTAACTAGAAGGTAAAATGGTTAGAGGTGGGAATGGAGCAAGTAGAATGGTTACAGCTGGGAATCACAGAATCAGTCAGGTTGGAAGAGCCCTCTGGGCTCATCGAGTCCAACCATTGCCCTGACCCCACCCTGTCAACTAGACCATGGCACTAAGTGCCATGTCCAGTCTTTTCTTAAACGCCTCCAGAGATGGTGACTCCACCACCTCCCTGGGCAGCCCCTTCCAATGGCTAATGACCCTTGCTGAGAAGAAATGCTTCCTAATGTCCAACCTGACCCTCCCCTGGCGAAGCTTGAGGCTGTGTCCTCTTGTCCTATTACTGGTTGCCTGGGAGAAGAGGCCAACTCCCACTTCACTACAACCTCCCTTCAGGTAGTTGTAGACTGCACTAAGGTCACCTCTGAGCCTCCTCTTCTCCAGGCTAAACACCCCCAGCTCCCTCAGCCGTTCCTCGTAGGTCAGACCCTCCAGACCCTTCCCCAGCTTGGTCACCCTCCTCTGGACTCGCTCCAACACCTCAACATCTTTCTTGAAGTGCAGGGCCCAGAACTGGACACAGGATTCAAGGTGCGGCCTCAAATGGTCTTTTTAAGTATTGTGGCCTGTAAAGCTGGGCAGAAAGATGAGAGAAAGGTGGACTTTCCCTGTTTCTTGAAAAACTGTGTTTGGCAGCATGAGGAAAAACCCATTTGTGGGATCAGAATGTGGATAAGTGCTGGGAAGGAAACTGGGCAGTTCCTGGGGAGAAAAAGGACCTAGAGGTTGGAGGTGTTCCTATGTGTAGGGGCCAGGTGAAGCTTGGCTGCTGTGCCTTAAAATAGAAGTATTCCATAATTTGGGGCATATATAAAAGCATAGCGATGACTTAATCAGTGTCAGAGGTTGGAGGACCTTCCTCATTTTCCTGCACAAGTTAGAACAGAGGCAAGGGAGACTGCTGTGCCATCCCTTGCTGCCGCAGCAAGGTGTGACCTTGATTTGAAACCCAAAAGCAACCTCCCAGAACAGTCACGTAGTGAATGGGGCTGAGTTGTGTGGCACCCAGAAAGGCACAGACTGTCTGCAGAGACCAGCACAGCAAATCTTTCTGGCTGAGTGGAGTCTGACCTGTTGAGAAGGGACCTGTCTGGGAGTCTAGGGGCATGGGAGACCTTCAAGGGGCATTAGAAAAGATGAAGTTATAAGAGGGGAGGGGAAAAATATATTGGAAAAGCAAATTTTCTGGAAAAGAAGGAAGAACTCTTGACTTCAGTGTGTTGACTGCTGTTTTTTGTACATTTATTTATTAATTTGAAGCTACCTCTGGCATTTCCTAGCAGGCTTCTAGCTTTACACACACAGGTCTCCATCCCCCAAACAGACGCGTGCTCGCAGGAGCACCTTTGTTGTGGGGGGGTTGTCCTGACACCAGAAGCCACCCGTAATATTACAGTGGCATTTTCCATGGCAAGGATTCATCCAGCAGTTGATTGCAGGATGAAGCCATTGGAAATACCATGAAAGAAGTATTTTTTTTTCTTTTTTTTGCTATTGTTTCTAGCCAAGAATTCGACATTGTTTGTTTGCAAAGGCTTGGTGCTGTTTCCCATTCTCCAAACAGCTACTTTGTTGGTGGCGCACTGTGAAGTCCATCTCTGTACCCTCAGGATCTCTCTTGATTTCCATTACTATGTGATCTATAAAACGGCACATGGGAAAAATATACACAGAAACTTATTTGAGAAATACTGAGCCCTCTTTGTAAGGGTTTCCCCAGGGGAATCATCCGTGGGTCCAGTGGTGAGAGGGTGTTTTGTTCCAGCTATTCATTCTCTATTTGATCTTGGTCTTTTTCTCAGTAGCGCTGGTCTTTGAACATACGTGCGACCAGCAACAAAATAAATGCCCTCCGTGTTGTGTCTCTAGGAGGTATCTTCACTCGTGTGCTTTTAGCTTTGGAGTTTTTTTGCATTCCGCATCTTAAACCATCCCATACCTTGTACTGCACAAATGTTCTTCCTCATTAGGAAGTGAGCAGGGTGGTGTTGACCTGTTCTCAAACCTATGAGTACGCAGTATTACTCGGTCTTGGAAACCAAGTACCAGTCCGGCTGTTCCATATCATAAAGGTTCTGCTGGAAGTTAAAAGATCAAAGGTAGATTATAGGTTAGGGTGGTTCAACTTGGAAAACAGTTTGAGGTGCAAAGGGGAAAGGATCACAGAATCAGTCAGGTTGGAAGAGCCCTCTGGGATCATCGAGTCCAACCGTTGCCCTGACACCACCATGGCAACTAGACCATGGCACTAAGTGCCATGTCCAGTCTTTTCTTAAACCCCTCCAGAGATGGTGACTCCACCACCTCCCTGGGCAGCCCCTTCCAATGGCTAATGACCCTTGCTGAGAAGAAATGCTTCCTAATATCTATCCTGAACCTCCCCTGGCCAAGCTTGAGGCTGTGTCCTCTTGTCCTAGCGCTAGTTGCCTGGGAGAAGAGGCCAGCTCCCACTCCACTACCCTTCAGGTAGTTGTAGAGTGCACTAAGGTGACCTCTGAGCCTCCTCTTCTCCAGGCTAAACACCCCCAGCTCCCTCAGACGTTCCTCGTAGGTCAGACCCTCCAGACCCTTCACCAGCTTGGTCGCCCTCCTCTGGACTCGCTCCAACACCTCAACATCTTTCTTGAAGTGCGGGGCCCAGAACTGGACACAGGATTCAAGGTGCGGCCTCACCAGTGCCGAGTACAGAGGGACGATCACTTCCCCAGACCGGCTGGCTACACTATTCCTGATAGAGGCCAGGATGCCATTGGCCTTCTTGGCCACCTGGGCACACTGCTGGCTCATGTTTAGCTGACTGTTGATCAGCACCCCCAGGTCTCTTTCTGCTGGGCATCACAGGGCTGGTGGCAACCTCAGGAAATCACCTAGTCCATCTTCTTTCTCTTAAGCAAGTTCTGCTTTAGCTGTATTATTCCCGATGGATTTTTATCTAACTGTCCTGGTTTTGCAGGGATAAAATTTATAGAATCACTTTTCTGTTCCAATTTGTTTCAGTCTGTGCCCAGCTGTGGGCTGGTGATCAAGGCCATCAGCAGTTAAACCCAGGGCAGCTGCCCCAGGCTGCCCACAGGTGTGTGCTGTAACATTAACGTCAGGGTCACTATAAATGGGAAGCTGCTGGGTGAGGGGGCTCTTTGCTCTGCTCTCCTCTCCCACCTTCTACTTTCTTCTCTTCTCAATGGTTACTATCCCTGGAGGGACTTGCCACCACTCTATGAGGTGAGTATAATTTTATGTTTTTTGTATTAGTATTGATATTGGTTTTCTTACTATTCTGTTTAAATTTCAACCCACAAGTCTCCCTCCTTTTCCCAATTCCCTTTCTCGGTTGGGGAGAGGAGATTGGGTGATGGATCAACTGGGTATTGTGTAGCCCTGGGTGTGGGCTAAATGGAGACACTAACATCTTCTAATGTTAGCCCTCCTCTCAGTACTCCTGTTCTTCCTTCTCTGGGAAACTCGGGTTACGTGGTTGAAAAGTCTTTTTTAGGTCTACTGCTTTTTGACCTGTCAGGCACAAAAGAGATTACTCCTTCTTGGTTTTGCAGCAGTCTTCTACAGGTTGTAGGAATGTTCTTCTCTGGTCTTGTCCTCTGCAAGATAGGCAGCCCCAATCCATCCTAGAGGGTTGTGCTTTTTAGATATCTCACCATTTTTTACTTTCCTACTCTGAAGTCCTTCCAGATGATGGGGTTTGGGGTGTTTTTTTGGTGACAGGTGTGGTTTGTAAGCTGGGGAGGCAGTGAGTGACCAGTGAAATGGTGTAGAAGGGTTGTTTCAGGTGTGTTGTAGATTTTGTTCATGCATACTCATGTGATGCTTGCGTTCTTGGTGACAGCACAGCACTGGCTGCTCTTCAGTTTGAGGCACTGTGATCACTGGGTCCATTTTTGAAGAGCTACTGTTGAGTCATGTGTTGTCCTGTTTTCTGGGGCTGGTTATCTCTGCCCAAGTCTAGCACTTCACACCTGCCACTGTTGAATGGCAAGTAACAAAAAGGCTTTTGTCTGACAAGACATCTTCAAGAAAGATGTTGAGGTGTTGGAGCGATTCCGGAGGAGGGCGACCAAGCTGGTGAAGGGTCTGGAGGGTCTGACCTCCGAGGAACGGCTGAAGGAGCTGAGGGTGTTTAGCCTGGAAAAGAGGAGGCTCAGAGGTGACGTTATTGCAGTCTACAACTACCTGAAGGGAGGTTGTAGTGCAGTGGGAGTCGGCCTCTTCTCCCAGGCAACTAGCGATAGGACAAGAGGACACAGCCTCAAGCTTGGCCAGGGGAGGGTCAGGTTGGACATTAGGAAGCATTTCTTCTCAGCAAGGGTCATTAGCCATTGGAAGGGGCTGTCCAGGGAGGTGGTGGAGTCACCATCTCTGGAGGGGTTTAAGAAAAGCCTGGACATGGCACTTAGTGCCATGGTCTAGTTGCCATGGTGGTGTCAGGGCAATGGTTGGACACGATGATCCCAGAGGGCTCTTCCAACGTGGTTGATTCTGTGTGATTCTGTGATTCTGTGATCTGCAATTCTGATCTCTTCCAATATGCCCAGTTCTGCTCCGCGCAGTGGTGAGATCTATGAAGTTGTGCGTGGGGAGGGAGAAAACGAAGAGGAAGCAATTTATATTGCTTAGTGCATCACATTAAGGCAGATTTAATATAACTGAGGCAACTGGCTTAGAGTGAAGGGAAGCTCACACAGAATCAACCAGGTTGGAAGAGACCTCAGGGATCATCGAGTCCAACCATTGCCCTGACACCACCATGGCAACTAGACCAGGGCACTAAGTGCCATGTCCAGGCTTTTCTTAAACCCCTCCAGAGATGGTGACTCCACCACCTCCCTGGGCAGCCTGTTCCAATAGTCTAATGACCCTTGCTGAGAAGAAATGCTTCCTAATGTCTAACCTGAACCTCCCCTGGCCAAGCTTGAGGCTGTGTCCTCTTGTCCTATCGCTGGTTGCCTGGGAGAAGAGGCCGACTCCCACTGCGCTACAACCTCCCTTCAGGTAGTTGTAGACTGCACTAAGGTCACCTCTGAGCCTCCTCTTCTCCAGGCTAAACAACCCCAGCTCCCTCAGCCGTTCCTCAGAGGTCAGACCCTCCAGACCCTTCACCAGCTTGGTCGCCCTCCTCTGGACTCGCTCCAACACCTCAACATCTTTCTTGCAGTGTGGGGCCCAGAACTGGACACAGGATTCAAGGTGCGGGTCGCTGTGGTGCCCGTTGGGTCCATTCCCAAGATTCCTCTCCAGCGCCCTTTGCTCCTCTCTCCCATCACTTTGACACTCTCTAGGTGACAGCAGAGTGGTGTTTCAAACCCCCCAAACACCAGCCCTGCTCCGTACCACGTGTTCCACCTATAAATGAGTGAACCAACGCCTTGAGCATCCCGTAAGCCCCTTGTGCCATCCCATTGTCTCATCCTTCACACGTGCCCACCTGTTTTCTGTCCCCCCTTGCTGTGCGTCTGTCTTGGATTATAAAGTCTCGTTGTCTCAAAAGCTTCAACGTGTCTACAGAGAGTCTATATAAATAATCATCTATTTTTTTCAATGTATGGATGTAGAACTTAAGAACAAAACAAAACACCCCCCCAGCCCCCTGAAAACTCTTAGTGTGCAAGGGCAGAATATACTCTTACTTTGTGCTTTAGCTGGGATTGATCTGTAATTTTAATAGAAAACTAGTACAGCCTTGGCGTTATTTTAGGAGCAGTTTTAAATTACCCTACATGGATTCCTTTTTCCTGGTGGGATTTTCAGGATATAAGCAAATAAAATAATCTTTGGAAGAGATACTGTGCTCCTGCTCGTAAAATCTCAATACATCATGAAGGAAATGAGCAGTTTTTGCAGAGGGCAGGCAGCCAGGAGAGCTGAAGCTACTGCAGGAGGGGGAGCAATATGATGCAGATGCTGTAGAGAAACGGCGTGCAGGGAGATCACAGAATCAATCAGGTTGGAAGAGCCCTTTGGGATCATCGAGTCCAACCATTGCCCTGACACCACCATCTCAACTAGACCATGGCACTAAGTGCCATGGCCAGGCTTTTCTTAAACCCCTCCAAAGATGGTGACTCCACCACCTCCCTGGGCAGCCCCTTCCAATGGCTAATGACCCTTGCTGAGAAGAAATGTTTCCTAATGTCCAACCTGTCTCCTGCTCCGGGATATAGTTTAAGAGCTCCATATCACAGCTCATGGTGTTGTCGAAGCTCTGCTACTGATTTTGCCTGGAGAATGAACAGAACTGAAAACACACAGGAACTAATTCATAAAATTTGATGATGCCGGCTGAAATCCAGCAGCAGCTTCTGCTCTACAGTGAGCCTGAGTAAAACTAGAGACCTCTGAGACATCTTAGAGATGAGCGTGGAAATGAATATTTACAACTTCAGTAGCTGTGAAGAGAGTATGGAAAAAAGGGAGTTTTATGGCATGTTAGTCTCAGACTGACATGAGGCACCTGAACTCTGAGCAGTCCTTCTCTGCTGGTATTTACCTTTATAGTTGGCTGCTCTTGCTCAAGACCTGAAGCTGGGCATGTTTACTTGAAAGCTTGTGTATTTTTTTATTTCAGCTCTCCCAGCTGGTCTGTGGAAGATGGTATCTCTGTTTACAAACCTTCTCCTGTCTGAACTTGAATGAGTATTCAGGAGAATTCCCAAAGTCATCTTTCCACTTGTCTAAATAATGTGTAAGCTGCTTGTTTTCTACTGTGATGAGTCTAAAAATTAGCTTTGTTCTCATGTGTGTCTTGACTGAGTCAGACTGGTGCCCAGGGACTGAACTGCTGTGATTTTGCTAGTCCAGGGAACCTATGAGTTTGCAACTGTGAGCCCCAGCTTGATAGGATAATACAGAAAGATGGATTAGTAAAGAAAATATGTACCTTTTTTATACTGGGTGTATACCAGGTATATGAAAATACCTTTTTATACCAGCTAAGAGGAGGCAACCAGTGGGAGTTGCATCAGAATCACAGAATCAACCAGGTTGGAAGAGCCCTCTGGGATCATCGAGTCCAACCATTGCCCTGACACCACCATGGCAACTAGACCATGGCACTAAGTGCCATGTCCAGGCTTTTCTTCAACCCCTCCAGAGATGGTGACTCCACCACCTCCCTGGGCAGCCCCTTCCAATGGCTAATGACCCTTGCTGAGAAGAAATGCTTCCTAATGGCCAACCTGACCCTCCCCTGGTGAAGCTTGAGGCTGTGTCCTCTTGTCCTAGCGCTAGTTGCCTGGGAGAAGAGGCCGACTCCCACTCTGCTACAACCTCCCTTCAGGTAGTTGTAGACTGAAGATCTAAAAGAAAAAATTTGAGCTATAGGTAAATCCATGTTGAAGAGTTCTTTTCTTGCTGTGATATTAAGGAATTAAAACCTAATTGTGATCTATTTGGTGTCGAGGAGGGGAAATGTAATTCCTCTACCACTCAGGTAATATAGGGTTTAAGATGAGAACCCACATGAGCATCTGCTCCAAAATTTGGTCTATCAAGACTGCAGCTTTTTGAGGCTGCTATGGACCAGTAGTAACTCCTGTTGCCTTTTACTTTTCTTTAGTAGCAGGGAAGAAAATCCTTGGTGTTTGCTGGGTGGCTGTTGGCATCCCGTGTGGCAGAACAGCAATGACTATTAAATCAGCTAATAAACAGCTTTATGCCACGCAGGAGAAGATTGTGTGAAAAGTGATGGTGTTCACTTATAATTTCTTTTTTGTCAAAAGAAAAGTGTCCTGATTTACATGTAGATGTGTTTGTCTTTTTTTTCTCATTATCTCCACAGAATCAAGTGACAGACACCAACCGAAAGCTGCAGAATGAAGGAAAAGAAGTAAGTGATAGATTAATTCTTTGTCTTTTTTTTTTAACTTCTCCATTATCTGGCTGTGGCAATGACATGGAGCATCAATAACTGCTCAGCATTAACTAATAATGCACACGGCGTTGGTATCAAAGTGGGCATTGATTCTCCTTCCTGTATTTTGCTTTTCTGCATGAGAGATGAGTCGTGTGAGAGTGTTGGGAAGTGATTTTTCTTTTTTACTGCTTGTCGAGTGAAAGCTAGTGGAAGGCAGAGCCTGGAAAGCAGGAGACACTTGAAGCAACAATAATCAGGTTGGGGGCTTGCTCCTGCAGTCCTGAGCGGTGTGATTAGGATCCTTCATGACAATACTGCATCCCCAGCAGCGTGGCCAGCAGGGTGAGGGAGGGGATTCTGCCCCTCTGCTCTGCTCTTGTGAGACCCCCCCTGCAGTGCTGCGTCCAGCTCTGGGGCCCCCAACATGAGAAGGACACGGAGCTGTTGGAGCGAGTCCAGAGGAGGCCATGAAGATGCTCAGAGGGCTGGAGCCCCTCTGCTGTGGAGACAGGCTGAGAGAGCTGGGGCTGTTCAGCGTGGAGAAGAGAAGGCTCTGGGGAGACCTTGTTGTGGCCTTTCAGTACTTAAAGAGGACCTACAAGAAAGATGAGGAGAGACTCTTTACCAGGGCCTGTGGTGACAGGACAAAGAGCAATGGTTTTAATTTGGAAGAGGATAGGTTTAGATTGGATGTAAGCAAGATGTTTTTTATGATGTGGGTGATGAGACACAGGTTGCCCAGAGAAGTTGTGGATGCCCCATCATTGGAAGTGTTCAAGGTCAGGTTGGATGGGACTTTGAGCAACTTGATGTAGCGAAAGGTGTTCCTGCCTATGGTGAGGGATTGGACTATATGGTCTTTGACGGTCCCTTCCAACCCGAATCATTCTGTGATTCTGTGAACATGAGCTGGAGAGTCTGACTTCCACTTCACAGTGCAGTACAGCAGCAGCAATTACTCAGGGTGGTTTTTGAGCTGCATGGGTAGAGGTATCAAGGCATGGAGAAAAAGAAGTGATTGAGCATGTCTTGGATGCGATGTGCCTTTAACGGTGTTCATTCTTCTGCCCCTTCATCATGAGGAGATATTAGTAGACAGGGGGTACTTAAGAGCTGAGTATGCATGAAGGTACCGATATGTGAGGTTTTTCAAGTGCCTAAGATGGAGATGTGTGAGAACCCCCAGGGACGGTCACAGAATCACTCAGGTTGGAAGAGCCCTCTGGGATCATCGAGTCCAACCATTGCCCTGACACCACCATGGCAACTAGACCATGGCACTAAGTGCCATGTCCAGTCTTTTCTTAAACACCTCCAGAGATAGTGGCTCCAGCACCTCCCTGGGCAGCCCCTTCCAATGGCTAATGACCCTTGCTGAGAAGAAATGTTTCCTAATGTCCAACCTGAACCTCCCCTGGTGAAGCTTGAGGCTGTGTCCTCTTGTTCTGTTGCTGGTTGCCTGGGAGAAGAGGCCGACTCCCACTGAGCTACAACCTCCCTTCAGGTAGTTGTAGACTGCACTAAGGTCACCTCTGAGCCTCCTCTTCTCCAGGCTAAACAACCCCAGCTCCCTCAGCTGTTCCTCATAGGTCAGACCCTCCAGACCCTTCCCCAGCTTGGTCGCCCTCCTCTGGACTCGCTCCAACACCTCAACATCTTTCTTGCAGTGCGGGGCCCAGAACTGGACACAGGATTCAAGGTGTGGCCTCACCAGTGCCGAGTACAGAGGGGACGATCCCTTCCGTAGACCGGCTGGCTACACTATTCCTAACAGAGGCCAGGATGCCATTGGCCTTCTTGGCCACCTGGGCACACTGCTGGCTCATGTTCAGCTGGCCGTCGATCAGCACCCCCAAAAGAAGATTCAGGATGGAAGAGCTTGGGATTTCAGAAGGACTTTGCAAACTCAATGTAGTGCTGTGGAGATAAGTTGGTACTCTAGAGGACAAGTCCATGACCTGCCCCTTTGAAAAAAAGAAAAGGTTTTCTTTTGTGTGTGATGACTGATCCTTGGTTTGCCCTTGCCCAGATACACAGGTTTTCCTGTTGGAGTCTGAGCATTTGAAAACCCTCGTTGGTTTGTGATGGTCAGAATCCCCCTGGGAGCGAGCGGCCACATCCTGTCTTTGAGAAGAACTAGAAAAAAAAAGCTTGGAGAGGGAGTAGGGAAGAGATGAAGAAAACGGGAAGGGGAAATAATTTTTGGAATTCCCAGGCTGGTGCTACAAGGCTGGTATTTAGATGCCTTTGGTTTTGCTGCTTGCTTACTTGAAATGAGGCTGGGGAATGCTTCTGCTGCTCGATGAAACAACCCGACGCTGCCCGTCCTCCCTACTTGAGCAGTGCTGGGTGAGCTCTCCGGGTATCAGAGGAGGCTTTGCCATCGACCTGCTGTTTGGATGGTTGTGACAAGCACAACGCAGTTTATATCCTCTCTGTTTACTGTTCTTAGTGAAACTTTTTGGTTTTCCTTTCCAAAGTTGATCATAGCAATGGAAGAGCTGAAGCAATGCCGGTTACAGCAGAGGAATATTTCCACGACGGTTGATAAGCTCACGCTGTGTCTTCCCGGTGAGGAGTCTGAAATTGTCTTTATTTATAGAACTGTTTATTTTAATTCGCATCTCTCTGCTTTGGGCTTGTGTCTCAATGCTTGTGTGTTTTCCTTCTCTTTCCAGTCCTGGAGATGTACAGCAAACTGCGAGAGCAAATGAAATCTAAAAGGTAAATTTTGTATAGACTGATGTTTGTATGGGAAGAGTTGAAAAGTGCCTGTTTGGTGCTGGAGAAATTAAAGAGGTTCACGAAACTTGGGGCTTCAAAATCAGCCTTTCCAAGTTAATTTATCTGATTTCTGTCTGGGATCTTCACAGTCCTGCTCAACCTCCTGCGGTACAGCGTAGAACAGGGATTACAGCAGCTCTAATTCTCTTTTGAGTTAGTTTTTTTTAATTAAGGGGCACGTTGAGTTATTTTTTTTTCAGGGAAGCTCACTTGGGCTGTGTGCAGTCAAGGCATGACTCGGTACTTGGGATTTATTAACTAAATTTCATTCTGTGAATGTCATAATCCAAAACCTGATGTAATCTGAGAGAATCTGACCAACGTGAACAGAAGCCAAACACCTGAGAAAGGCTGTGCAGGATGGTAGAAGCTGGTGAGAAGGCATACGGCTTGTTTTGTGGTAGAAATAATTGTCCAGAAGAGTGAGCTGAGCTACAAGGACTTGGTGGCTCAGAAATCATGAGCTGTAAATCGAGGATTAAATCACGGTCCGGGCTATTTGCATGGCTGGGATCCTGGGGGATGGTTTGTTTAAGCAGTGTGGGACCTTGGAGGCGCGTTGTGGCCCCAGGGGTGGCAAATTGGGCAGAGAGGAGCTGCTGGAAGGAGGTCAGCTGCCACCACGGCAGGCTCCAGCTGAATGGCACGCAGGGAGAGCGGTGGGATCCGCTGCCTGGGTTGTGCCTGCCATCCATCACAGAAACACTACGGAAGAAACCAGATGTCTCGAACAAGGCGATAACTAATTGGATGGGCGTATTTTTACACTTCCCCTCCTGCCTCTGCTGATCTCTGTGGTCCTTGGAGCCTTGGGTAGACAGATACGCGTTACTCCTGGTAGTTGGGCTGGCCGGAGGAGTTGTAGGGAGCTTATTGAGCTGGTCACAAAGCTCGCTGTCTTGCTCAGGGTGGCTCAGTACAGAGTAGGGCAGCGTGTAGTTTGTCCAACTGCTTTTAAGTCTGTTTATAGGAACAGCGAGGGGCTTATCCGTTGACAGATGTGGGGTGGGGAGCTGGAGCTGATCACAGCGCTGGGAACTTTTGAAGGGAATCCACATGCTGCTCGATTCCCTCACTCTGGATAGTGTTTCCAGGGTCTGCTTCTAAGAATTGCATCTTTTTTTTTTTTTTCTCCCCCCTCTCTGGATTGGTTCCTTTTGAAACAAATAGAAGTTGAAAGCCACATTTAAGGAAGATCTGAACCCTTGGCTTTTTTATTCCTCTTTCTTTCTTTGTCTGGATTTGATGGCTTCATTCACCAAATGCAGCACAACATATTAAATATTTTTGTGTCTGCACCCGGTCTCTCTTGTATATCATTTCATGATGGCCAACAAGGGGGTTGGTTACTAGCGTGAGTCTCGGGTTTTGAGTACACAGTCTGAGAGGAGTAATAAGTTTTGCATTTTGGGTGAATAAACTCACCTCTTCCAAGGTGGACAAAATGAGTTCTGTGATGTTTATAAACTGAACGAGAATCTGTGGCTGTTAACTGGAGGTGGGGAACCCATGGTCTAACCCCGGAGGAGTGACTGTGCAACCAACAGAGAGGAGAGATGGAGAGAAATGTTTCATCTGCTGTGGTCCAGACTGTAAGGTGGCCAAGAAGGCCAATGGCATCCTGGCCTCTACTAGGAACAGTGTAGCCAGCCGGTCTGGGGAAGGGATCGTCCCTCTGTACTCGGCACTGGTGAGGCCGCACCTTGAATCCTGTGTCCAGTTGTGGGCCCCGCACTGCAAGAAAGATGTTGAGGTGTTGGAGCGAGTCCAGAGGAGGGTGGCCAAGGTGGTGAAGGGTCTGGAGCATGAGTGTGATGAGGAGCAGCTGAGGGACTTGGGGGTGTTTAGTGTGGAGAAAAGGAGGCTGAGGGGAGACCTTCTCACTCTCTACAACTGCCTGAAAGGAGGGTGTAGCGAGGGGGGGTCAGTCTCTTCTCCCAATTAACAAGTGATGGGATGAGAGGAAACGGCCTCAAGTTGCACCAGGGGAGGTTTAGGTTGGAGATCAGGGACAACTTCTTCACCCAAAGGGTTGTCAAGCACTGGCACAGGCTGCCCAGGGCAGTGGTGGAGTCCCCATCCCTGGGGGGATTTAAAAGCCGTGTAGATGTGGTGCTGAGGGACATGGGTTAGTGGTGGCCTTGGCAGTGCTGGGGTAACAGTTGGACTCAATGATCTTGAAGGTCCTTCCCAACCCAAACGGTTCTGTGGTTACCCCCTTAGCAAGCATTCCCATTTCGCTGGTGCGGTTGTCCCGGGGGTACAGAGCTGGGCAGGAATGTGACCCCTCTGGGTGGCTGATGAAGGCATCAGCGTACGGGCTGCAACCTGGGACGAGGCGGTGGTTCTTCAGCCGCAGGAATCGCCAGCCTCCGCATGGCTCCTACAATCACAGAATCACAGACTCAATCAGGCTGGAAGAGCCCTCTGGGATCATCGAGTCCAACCATTGCCCTGACACCACCATGGCAACTAGACCAGGGCACTAAGTGCCATGTCCAGGCTTTTCTTAAACCCCTCCAGAGATGGTGACTCCACCACCTCCCGGGGCAGCCCCTTCCAATGCCTAATGACCCTTGCTGAGAAGAAATGCTTCCTAACGTCCAACCTGAACCTCTCCTGGCGAAGCTTGAGGCTGTGTCCTCTTGTCCTGTTGCTGGTTGCCTGGGAGAAGAGGCCGACTCCCACTCCACTACAGCCTCCCTTCAGGTAGTTGTAGACTACAACAACAGCGTTGAGCTTTCCTCTGCCCCTGCATGTTTTGGGCTCTGTTTTCGGCCGGCAGCCAGGGACCCCACCAGTGACCGCTTGCTGTCCCCCCCCCGGCCACCTTTTCACTGCTCCTGGTCCAAGAAACAATGCCCTAAAATATAACAACCCCCCTAATGTGTGTTTATTCCTCTGGTTTGATTTCTGCCTTTCTGTGCACTCCTGAGTTTCTCTCCAGAGAGGTTTTCATTTTATTGCAAATAGTTTTTCATACCTCACCGTAGTGTAAACACCGGCCGGGTTATGGGGTTAATCCGTTGGACTTCTGGTGTTGGGAACAGGACAAGCCATTTCTGGTTAGAATAACTTCCCTGTGGACCTGCCTGGAGTTCAGGCAGGAGTTATTTTGAGCAGGGATATGAGCGTCAGCTTTTTTTTCAGTGGTGCTAATATGTTTCTTATGACTAAACACTTTTTCTCCCCCCAAAATTCAAGCTGTGAGTGGCAGGTGCTTGTGGCCAGGATTAACCATGGGTGTCGTCAGCTAAAGTTGCCTTAATTCACCCGAGAGGTGACTGTGACCTCGTGTTAGTCTGAAATATGTTTTTATAGACCTCGCTTAATGCTTCCTAGATGGTTCCCTCAGAATTTTTATTTTTACCTTGGACCAGATCTGTGGTCAGAGCGGGAGCAGAATGGGCTCGTGTGTTACGTCGACGTTCAGGAGGGCCCCTGAATTCCAGGGAACAGGCAAATCCTCTGGTCTCCCGCTTCCCAAAGGGAAACGAGGGGGAGGGTGTTTGAGAAAAATGATTTGTTTAGAGTAGTTTCCCGTTCAGCATCTTCTGTTAGGCTGTGAAGGTTACTTTTATGCAGAAAGGTAGGATAAAATTTACGGTACCTTCCCTAAGGCCATTGGGCACGACGAAAATATAAAGGCGTGTTGTGTGTAGGGGAAGAAACAATGGGGTTCCTACAACCAAAGGCCTGATCTTATTTCCCCACTCTATAAAGAATAGACCTTATAAATTGATTTTTAACATTGCAAAGGTCACCTACCCCAGGAGTTATGACAGTGGTTGCTGGAGAGGCAGGGGCTTTGTAGAAAATGTATCTGTTGGACCCCTGATGTGTAGAGTCCTGCACCTCGGGAGGAATAACCCCATGCACCAGTACAGGTTGGGGGCTGATCTACTGGAGAGCAGCTCTGCAGAGAAGGACCTGGGGGTTCTGGTGGACAACAAGTTCACCATGAGCCAGCAATGTGCCCTTGTGGCCAGGAAGGGCAATGGTGTCCTGGGGTGCATTAGGAAGAGTGTGGCCAACAGGTCAAGGGAGGTTCTCCTGCCTCTCTACACAACCCTGGTGAGGCCACATCTGGAGTAACTGTGTGCAGTTCTGGGCCCTCCAGTTCAAGAGAGACCAGGAATTACTGGAGAGAGTCCAGCAGAGGGCTACAAAGATGATCAGAGGGCTGGAGCACCTCTCTTATGAGGAGAGGCTGAGGAGCTGGGTCTGTTCAGCTGGAGAAGAGAAGACTGAGGGGGGGATCTTATCAACACACACAAATACCTTAGGGGTGGGTGTCAAGAGGAGGGGACCAGACTCTTCTCAGTGGTGCCCAGTGACAGGACAAGAGGCAACGGGCACAAACTGAAACATGGGAAGTTCCATCTGAAAATGAGGAGGAACTTCTTTACTTTGAGGGTGGCAGAGCCCTGGCACAGGCTGCCCAGGGATGGGGGGAGTCTCTTTCTCTGGAGATATTCAAACCTGCCTGGACACGACCCTGTGCAACGTGCTCTGGGTGACCCTGCTTGGGCAGGGGGTTGGACTGGATGATCTCCAGAGGTCCCTTCCAACCCTTAACCATTCTGTGATTCTCTGATTTGGGGTTTGTATCCAGATTGTTTTCATCTCTACCTGAATAAAAAGTACTTTGAGTGGAAAGTGTTTCTAACGGTGCTTGGCAGCATTTGACCAGCTGGGAGGAGGGTGGGTCTGACTCCTGGTATGCATGGAAAAGAAGTTGGAGAGCTCCTATGTCCAGGATCTTTAGAGCAGACTAACAAGTGTCCGTGCTAGCAGCAGATATTGGATATTAACATGTGTTAGACATAATGTGCCCCACACCTGACAGAGACGCCTTGGTCTATGAGGTGCTCTGCAGACCTGCTCTCCTTGATGGGTGTCACCTCCACCCATGAGGCTGATGGTTCTCCTGGGGAGACCAGTGCAGGGTCTTCCTGGGGTTCCCCCACGAGCCATCCTGCCTCTGTGCTCCTCTGCGTGCGTGTGGCTGAGCTTTTTCCTCAATAACCCAACAATACTGTGTGTGGGTGCCAACTTTGCCTTCACTTGGGATGAGGTCCTCCAAGTGGCTTTACTGGGGGTGAGGGCTGATGCTGGTCACTTGTGATCCAGCTGGTCCTTGTCTGCACATCAGAGCTCTGAGTAAGGAGCTACTACTTGCCTTTATGTTCCTGTTTCAAAAAGAAAATGATGCTTTTAGGGTTACCTGCATGCTGAGGTCTATGTTCCTTTGAACAGCGATGAGGTCCTTAAATATATTGAATTATTTACGGTTAATGCCCATTTTGGAGGGGAAGTGGGATGGAAATAGCCATTCTTCCTACATCTGCCTTGCTTGCTTTTCCCCAGACACTACCCTGCTCTGAAGACCCTGGAGCACCTTGAGCACACGTACCTGCCCCAAGTGAGCCACTACCGCTTCTGCAAGATCATGGTGGATAATATTCCAAAGCTGCGTGAAGAGATCAAAGAAGTTTCCATGTCAGACCTCAAGGATTTCCTGGAGAGTATCCGGAAGCACTCTGACAAGATTGGAGAGACAGCCATGAAGCAGGTAGGATGACTTCCGTGTGCAGACATGGTGGAGGCTTTTTGGGAAGAGAAGAGTGGTTTGGTCATGTTAAATCAAGTTCTACTTCTCCAATCCCAAGGCAGTAAACTTAATTTTCAATATTGAAGTAGTTTTGTTTTAAGGTGAAGCGATGAGTCCTTATTCTGTGGTCGCTACTGGAGTTTTTATCTTCTAATTTTTATACCGTTGAAAAGTGATGGTCCATTTTTGTGTTTGTCTTCTCCTGCTTGTATTTTGCCATAGGCTCTTGCTAGCCCATGGCCTGGGAGGTGCAGTTGGGGTGCATAACTCGTATTTTCCACTTAGCAGGACAGGGGTGTTTGTGCTGCTGTGCCTGGTGGTGACAGGAAGCCCTGGAGACACCAGCGTTGATTCCCCACGTTGGGGGTAAAGCGATAGAAGTTCATGCACTGACTGCAACTGAATTTCTTTTGCATCTTAAACTGTTTTTTAAATACTGAGTGAAATTTCATTGCGGCTTGCTTGCGTTTGCCTGGCAGTTGACGTCTGTAGAAGGTGAACCTGATTAACTGAACATCCCCATGCATATATTAAGACAGAATTGCCTTTTCCTACTCTTCATTAATATTCTAGCTTTGAATTTCAATACCGTTTTTCTTATCAGAGCCGGGGACCATAGCTCACAGTGGCTCTTAAAAAGAACTTTGATGAAATTCAAATCCAGTGATGAAATGTTACCTCTCCTGAGCAGTCAGCTACTTCCTTGGATAGTGATTGATAGATTGGATTTGTTGATTTGTGGGAAGGACTCTTGCTGTAATTCTTCACAAGATGATAAAATTGTACTGTTATGTTTAGGGTTGGAGGTACAGGCAAGTTCAATTTTCTGGCTTATGAACACCATCCTTTCTGTGAGATGGTCTAGCTCGAGGATTTCACAGAATCACAGAATCAATCAGGTTGGAAGAGCCCTCTGGGCTCATTGAGTCCAACCATTGCCCTGACACCACCATGTCAACTAGACCATGGCACTAAGTGCCATGTCCAGGCTTTTCTTAAACCCCTCCAGAGATGGTGACTCCACCACCTCCCTGGGCAGCCCCTTCCAATGGCTAATGACCCTTGCCGAGAAGAAATTCTTCCTGATGTCCAACCTGAACCTCCCCTGGCAAAGCTTGAGGCTGTGTCCTCTTGTCCTATCGCTGGTTGCCTGGGAGAAGAGGCCGACTCCCACTTCACTACAACCTCCCTTCAGGTAGTTGTAGACTGCACTAAGGTCACCTCTGAGCCTCCTCTTCTCCAGGAGAGAATTCATAGATCCATTTCCATCGATTGATTTAATTTACAGTATATCTGCTGCCTTACTGTCTTCTCAACCTCTTTGTAGTATTTTGGGAAAACAAACCGAGCCTTATGTTGTGTCCTAGAGCTGTGGAGAGATGCCGTGCTGCGTCTGAGAGTTCTGCAAACTTTTTTAGTAGTTGTTGCATCGAATCTGGATGCAAGGGTCTGGATGTGAAGGGTCTGGAGTGTCTGACCTACGAGGAACGGCTGAGGGAGCTGGAGGTGTTTAGCCTGGAGAAGAGGAGGCCTCCTGACACTGTGGCTGATGGGTTTGGTGGGTGAGGAGAGATAAAATCACAGACTGCTTTGGGTTGGAAGGGACCTTAAAGATCATCTCATTCCAACCCCCCTGCCACGGGCAGGGACACCTTCCACCAGACCAGGTTGCTCCAAGCCCCATCCAGCCTGGCCTTGAACACTACCAGGGAGGGGGCAGCCACAGCTTCTCTGGGCAGCCTGGGCCAGGGTCTCACCACCCTCACAGCAAAGAATTTCTTCCTCAGATCTCATCTCAATCTCCCCTCTTTCAGTTTAAAACCATTCCCCCTCATCCTGTCACTCCATGCCCTTCTAAAAAGTCTCTCTCCCGCTTTCCTGTAACCACTTCAGGTACTGGAAGGTGCTAGAAGGTCTCCCTGGAGCCTTCTCTTCTCCAGGCTGAACAGCCCCAACTCTCTCAGCCTGTCTCCATAGCAGAGGTGCTCCAGCCCTCTGATCATCTCAGTGGCCTCCTCTGGACTCGCTCCAACAGCTCTGTGTCCTTCTGATGTTGGGGCCCCCAGAGGTGGACGCAGCACTGCAGGGGGGGTCTCACGAGAGTGATCTAACATACTCTAGAAGGGTTTCCTTCCCCTTTTGTAGGAACAGTTATCTCCGAGGGTGGACTTGATGGCCTTCCAGCGTACCGTTCCCACCCAGCGGCTTGGGGAGGAAGGTCAACAGCTGCTTCTTCCAGTTGCAAAAGCCGAGTTGGAAGCGATGCTGGAATTTAAGCAATGTACAAGGTTTATTCCTGCAGGAAGGATCACGGGCTGCTTCCCCAACGAGAAGCTGAAGCTTTTGGAGCCTCCTGTTGCATGGGGTCACTTGACGTCGCTAAGGACAGGGGTTTCCACTGCCAGAATTACCAGTATCGCTGCTTGTGTCACTGGGTCTTTCTTCTCGGTCTGTTGGCCGTGATTGATGGCCTCTGTGGGACGGAGCGGAGCTGGCAGGAGGCCTGGGAGAGCCGGGGAACTGCGATTGGCAGCTAAATACATTCGGTTTAAATTAGCATCATATAAATTCTTTTCAAATTGTTTGATTTCACCAGCGGGAATGGAAGAGGGCTTGATACAATGGGGAAAGGAAATCATGTTTTTGTAACATTACAAATCTGAGGCCGATGATGACAAGAGCTGAAAATTTCATTTTGTGATAATCAGAAGGATCTGTCTGGGAGCGCTCGGGGCCGTCGCTGCGTTTCTGGCCGACAGTCAAGGATGTGGGGAGCTCACTGGCCCCTCTCTGCGAGAGGAAGCCCGTGGTGGGGTGAAGTCAAGTGAGACGATGCCGGGGTCAGCCGGGCGCAGGAGCTGGAGCGATCTCACAGCGCGCGGGGAAACCTTATAGTCTCGCTGTACAAGTGATGAGCTCTCATTGACTCCTTTCCTCGTGCTTTTTTTTCTTTTAAATCTGAATTTTATTACCTATGATTCTGGGGGAATTTGCTGCGTTCCAAATATTGTTCTTAATTACCCGGCGCTTGAGCAGATGAAAGTAGCTCTGCATGTTTGAACTCCTTCTGGACTTTGGCCCCGTGAACCTGCGTGTGTGTTTTGTTTTTGTTGGTGTGTTGTTTTTAAAAAAAGATCTGACTTCTGGCCTTGCTAAGAATGAATTACATCTTATTAACACTTGCTGATATCCGGTGTGTGGTTTTATTATCTAGCTTAACGGCTGAAATATGCACGGCATGTGGAGGAGGTCACTTAGGGATGGTGCTGACTGCGAAGCGTCCAGGGTGAGCGCAGTGAGTGCTGCTACGCAGGGGGCCAAGAATAACCCATCCAAAAGCCATTATTGGATCAAGTGTGTCAGGACAGCCAAGTGCTCAGCGGGCCTTCACACAGAGGGAGGCACAGCAGCAGGTTTTTTTAGCATCACTTGATGTGCTGTCAAAGCTGATGTTTAATAGGTGGTGATCTAGTGCATGGGTTGGTGGAAAGAGCTCTGGGCGTGCTGATCGACAGCCGGCTAAACCTGAGCCAGCAGTGTGCCCAGGTGGCCAAGAAGGCCAGTGACATCCTGGCCTCTGTTAGGACTAGTGTAGCCAGCCGGTCTGGGGAAGTGATCGTCCCTCTGTACTCGGCACTGGTGAGGCCGCACCTTGAACCCTGTGTCCAGTTGTGGGCCCCGCACTGCAAGAAAGATGTTGAGGTGTTGGAGCGAGTGCAGAGGAGGGCGACCAAGCTGGTGAAGGGTCTGGAGGGTCTGAGCTCCGAGGAATGGCTGAGGGAGCTGGGGGTGTTTAGGCTGGAGAAGAGGAGGCTCAGAGGTGACCTTAGTGCAGTCTACAACTACCTGAAGGGAGGTTGGAGCGCAGTGGGAGTCGGCCTCTTCTCCCAGGCAACCAGCGACAGGACAAGAGGACACAGCCTCAAGCTTCGCCGGGGGAGGTTCATGTTGGCCATGAGGAAGCATTTCTTGTCAGCAAGGGTCATTAGCCATTGGAAGGGGCTGCCCAGGGAGGTGGTGGAGTCACCATCTCTGGAGGTGTTTAAGAAAAGCCTGGACATGGCACTTAGTGCCATGGTCTAGTTGAGATGGTGGTGTCAGGGCAACGGTTGGACTCGATGAGCCCAGAGGGCTCTTCCAACCTGATTGATTCTGTGATTCTGTGTTTCGGCTGTGTTTTTTTAAGGTGATGTTTACTCCTCTTGCCAACAGATGTTGGTATCTGCGTCACTTCTGAGCAGTATAACGTGAGGTTTGTGTAAGCATATTTTCCCGCAGTGGCAGAAAATACCAACGTGGTGACGTGAATGTGTACTTAATCTTAAAGAACGCGGCAAAACGTTGCACAATGATGTGCCCAACTCAAATGCTGGTCTGGTTTTGGTAGGGATACTGTTCTGACCATCAGCTGGAGAAGGTGAAGCACTTTGGAGCATGGATTAACAGCAGCTCTGTAGAAAGACAACTGCGTCTCTGAAATCAGTGATTCAGATCTAGGGTTTGGATGACTTCCCTTGCTTCACATGCTGTCCCTGCACCTCACATAGAGTGGTCAGAGAGTAGCGTCCTGCACGTAACGTGGCCTCTCGTGCCTGGAAACAGCTTGGACAAAGATGTAGCTGCTACGAGGCATTCCCAGTGGCTGCTGGGATGCTGCACGATCACGGGGCCACGCTAAGGCTGTTGAGCACCCAGCTGTGTGCTTCAATATTTTAGGTATGTCTGGATTTAAATTTAATTCTGACCTTGAGTTCTCTGGATTTATGATGATTGGTTTGGGGATGCAAGTTTCTTTGAGTAGTTTGCTCTGTGCTACTGGTTTGTTCTTAAAACTGTAACTGAACCTCAACGTGCATTTTTACTAGGAGTACAGAGAAGTAGCTACGTGTTGGTGATGAGTCCTGAGGGTCTGTCGGTGTTTTTTTAATACTTCTAAAAGTAATTTTGAGTACATTGATATTGTAAAAATGCTGCCATGTATTTTTTTAAAGATTAAATTGAAAACTTGCCCTGGGGAGACCTTCTAGCACCTTCCAGTACCTGACGGGGCTACAAGAAAGCTGGAGAGGGGCTTTTTACAAGGGCATGGAGTGACAGGACGAGGGGGAACGGTTTTAAACTGAAAGAGGGGAGATTGAGATGAGATATTGGGAAGCAATTCTTTGGTGTGAGGGTGGTGAGACCCTGGCCCAGGTTGCCCAGAGAAGCTGTGGCTGCCCCCTCCCTGGCAGTGTTCAAGGCCAGGTTGGATGGGGCTTGGAGCAACCTGGTGTGGTGGAAGGTGTCCCTGCCCGTGGCAGGGGGGTTGGAACTGGATGGGCTTTAAGGTCCCTTCCAACCCAAACCAGTCTGGGATTCTGTGATTTTTTTTTTTTAAAGAGTTGGCTCATGTGCAAGCTGCCTGACCTGCTTCTCTGCAGGATGACCATGGGAAAACTGGGTACGCTCAGCTCGCGAGCGCGTGGAGCCTGTTCCCTTGGCTGGCTGCAAGTGCGGTTTCAAGCACTTCCCTTGGTTTTTGGATCCCAGGATGGTGTTTTGCAACAGCAACTCTCATGCTGCCCAGCAATGCTGGCTTTGTGCCTCTACCTCTCTCTGGGAAGTTCATCCTGTTGACCTCTTTCAGGAGTTTTCCAAAAAGAAGAGGGTAGTGATGGGATTATGTGGGCAATGGGGGGCTTGAGGGTCCATGATTCAAGGCTGTGGAGGACAGCAGGACATATGTGATGCAGCTTCAGGCAGATGGTGTGTGCCCCAGAAGCATGTGAGAAATACAAGGATGTGTTAGGGAGTTTGGAGAATCGAGGTGGGCGAAGGGAATGGGATGGGTTGTGTGGAAAGCAGCAGAGAGCTTGGGCTGTGAAGGTTGCACGTCAAGGTGAACACGCCTCGGCAGTGCAGTGTGGCTTTACTGGTGATGCCCGTCCAGAAATGTGAGGTGAGGCTGGTTCCTGTGCCCTGCCATGGGGATCTCGCCATCTCTGGAGGGGTTTAAGAAAAGACTGGATATGGCACTTAGTGCCATGGTCTGGTTGCCATGGTGGCGTCAGGGCAATGGTTGGACTCGATGATCCCAGAGGGCTCTTCCAACCTGATTGATTCTGGGATTCTGTGTTGTGTCAGCCAGTTTATTTGAAATGATGGTGATAAGTAGAGACGTGGCACGGGGTGAGTTCAGCATTATTGGGAAATCCTGTCCCCTCCCTGTGCTGCTTTTTAAATGCAAACACATGCACAACACCCCAAGCCACATGAGCCAACGGCTCCCTGCGTGGCGGGGGGGACCGAAGGACATTTTCTCGGGCTCCAGATACTGCCCGGTGGCCTTTCGACGGCCCGGAAAAATGTTTAAAAATGCACTGTGTGTAGTGTTCTTAATTATCCTCATCCCTGACATTTTTTAACTTTATGTAATCTTCTGCAGCTCATATGGAAATTGTTTTGGGTTTGTATGCGTATTTTAGAGCAAATTAGATTTTACTGCCTTTCTTTGGATGGGCCGTGCAGGGAATGTCCTTCTCAGAAATGTTCTTCTCAGAAAGGGTGATTAGGCATTGGAAGGGGCTGCCCAGGGAGGTGGTGGAGTCACCATCTCTGGAGGGGTTTAAGAAAAGCCTGGACATGGCACTTAGTGCCCTGGTCTAGTTGCCATGGTGGTGTCAGGGCAATGGTTGGACTCGATGATCCTAGAGGGCTCTTCCAACCTGGTTGATTCTGTGACTCTGCTGTGTGTCAGTGCTCCAGCAGCAGCTGATGCTCTCCAAAGGTCACGGCAGCCCCGTGTAAGACTTTCCACGTGGGCTTGATCTGCTGGTGCCAAGTCTGGGCTTGCATGTAGCGTTTGGAAGATCCCCGAATCCTCTTGCTCCGTGGGGGCTGTATTTTATCACCGTGCCCCACGACTTCCAAAAGCACCCTTAGATCTGAACTTCCCGCTGGTTTAAGCGGTGTCTCTTATTCCAAAGGTTTTCTTTAACAAGCACAAAAAGTAAAAGTAATGTTGTTTATTAAAAACAAGGAGATTTGATGGTCTCGGATGCAGGCAGGAGAGCCTCTTGAAAAGGTCAGTCTGGTGCCTGGGTATGCGCTGACTATTTACACAACAGAGCGGGGATAAGGGGATGGTGTTTTCCCCTCCTGGGCAGGTTTGTGAAGCAGAAACTTATTTTCTAGTAAAATTCAGTAACGAGACCTTCTTAATCTTTGATACTGCTGCTTGTCTACTTGTTATATTAAGGTATTATGAAAGGAAATACATCTTCTGGGGCTGTTTGGATTAGAAGTCTGATGGTCGGCTATGCTTTCAGCCTGCAGGTCTTGGGGATGAGCTCACAAACCAGGCTGGGTGAGGTGGGATGCTGTGGACAGTGGAGAAAGGATTGACGTCCTCTGGTTATTGGAGAGAGGTGTCGCTGTTAGACCTGCATGAGCTCTGAGATGTCTTTACGTTCCTTGGTAAAAATGTTTATTTTCAGAAGGTTATGATGTGTTCACTCCCATCCTCATCCCCCCTGCCAAGAAAGAGATGGGTAGATAGCAGTGACTCCTGTTGGTCCCTTCTCCTCAGCGCCTTTTGCTCAACCTCTTTGAAAAGTGACTTGAGAAAACTGGTAAAAAGATAAGTTTTGCTCTGGATTAAATTTACAGACAAATCTTTAATAACTTGCTACTTTTTCATGAAGAATCACACAAAATCAATGAGTTTGGAAGAGCCCTCTGGGCTCATCGAGTCCAACCATTGCCCTGACACCACCATGGCAACTAGACCATGGCACTACTTGGCCCTGAAAACTGTTTTCTAACCAGCGTGTTGAACGCTGTTTCGATGGTGACTCGACTGATCACCTGACACTTGCTGTTTAATTTGGAAGCTTTTTGAGACAAATCCTGGTGAAGCGTCTGCATTTGTCAGCTCAACCCACCCGCTCTTGTCTTGACTCAGCTGTGACCGTGATGGGTTTTGCAGATGAGATGTGCCATTTCCCAGTGCCGTTTAGCCAGAGCCAACGTTGTGGCTTTGTGCGTGGCTCTGTCACCATCTTAGAACCACAGAATCGTTTTGGTTGGAAAGGACCTTTAAGATCATCGAGTCCATCACTTAACCCAGCACTGCCAAGCCCACCACTAACCCATGTCCCTCAGCACCACATCTACATGGCCTTTAAATCCCCCCAGGGATGGGGACTCCACCACTGCCCTGGGCAGCCTGTTCCAGTGCTTCACAACCCTTTTGGTGAAGAAATTGTCCCTGATCTCCAATCTAAACCTCCCCTGGTGCAACTTGAGGCCGTTTCCTCTCATCCCATCACTTGTTACCTGGGAGAAGAGACCGACCCCCCCCCTCGCTACACCCTCCTTTCAGGCAGTTGTAGGGAGCGAGAAGGTCTCCCCTCAGCCTCCTTTTCTCCAGACTAAGCCCCCCCAGGTCCCTCAGCTGCTCCTCATCACACTTGTGCTTTAGGAGTCATTTGTCCCCCTCCATTCAGGCTGGAGCTCACCTGTGGGAACCGAAGCGGTACCCGGTGAGGTCTCTCACGGCTGTAGGACGCTCTGCTGCTTGTAGCAGGGATGAAAACTAAGGAAGGAAGAAGGTGATAATGTGAATGATTTTTGAGAACTGGAAACGTTTTTTGAAGTGGCTCCTGAAGTGAATTGTCAAGCCAGGAGCTTGAGGTTAAATGTGATCCCTCGGCTTCCCGGCGGGCGTGGGAACGGAGAGGCCGTGGCAGCCGCACAAGTTGGGGTTTACCTTCTTGGGTCAGCGTGGACGGGGCAACCACTTGATGGGAAAAGCAGACGAAGGCATCGCCGAGGACGTCTGTAGGGGTGGACTGGAGGCCAGCAGCACATGTGGGCCCTGCTGGGGAGGTGGTGATGGGGGTATGTGCAGATGTAAGCATGTTTCTGGTCCCCAGTGCACGTTGTTTGAGGTCTCGGTACTTCCTTGTGCTGTAACTCTCCTTCTTCCCACATCACACAGTTTGAGTGCAAATGTGCTTATTATCATAAAAGATCTTTTTATTCTAACGTTTCCTGGCTTTCTGGGGAAGGTTCCTCTGTTTATTTAAGAGGAGTTGTGTGCCTTTAAGTCTGCATTTAAAATTTATACTCCATAGGAACTTTATTAATAAATGGGTATTCCTCTGAATTCTTTTTATGACCTCAAAAATGAAACTGCTAAATCATGAACCTTTTTTATTTCAGCATGTGTATGACTAATGGCCACAGGGACTGTGCTATCCCCAGTAGCGTATCCAGCGTGTTCTGTAGACATGGCTGCATCATAAAATCAAAAGTTTAACTACAGGGCAACCATATGCTGGACCAGCTTTTTGGGGGGTTGCCGTTTAGACCTTTTTAAACGCTGGCAATCTAGAGATGTTTCCTGAAATAAATCCTTTGTCTTCCAGCCGTTGTGATAAGAGGGTATAAACCACAAGGCTCTGAGGTGTGAGCACCCCTTGCTCCTTCTTTTGAGCCACTAGTAATTGTTGTTACGCTTATTGTAGCTGGGAAAAGAGGTGCTGTTAAACTGGTTTTATTCACCCTGGACTGCGGGCGTTCAGCGCTGTAATTTTTACTGGTCTGCCTTCTACTGGTTTTAATTATTGCAGCCTGTTAAGTTGTTTAAAGGCAGGCGCTGCCTGGTGCACCGGTCTCCCGCGGAGGTGCCAGCTTTAGAGGTGAGACAGCGCGGGCAGACCTCAGACTAATAAACCAGGGGATGTGCTGGCGTTGGCGGAGCACGTGTGGGAAAGGCTGTGGAGGAGCACGGGGCTCTGGGCAGGACGGCCATGGGAGAGGGGATGGAAATCAGCCTTGCTCAAAAAATGCTGGGAATTGCTCCCATCAGGATGCTGCTGCCCAGGATGATAAACTCTTCAGTTTTCATTTGGATGTCTCAGGCTTATTGTAATATAGCTGCTAATAAACCTTTAAAATTAACTGATTTTCCCTTATTTTTCTTTTTAAAAAATTCCTTGAGTGGTTTCTTAATGGATTCTTGTGCTGCACATGGGGTGGTTTGATCTCTCTGTACTTTCTCCAGCTGGTGGATGCTCTTGCCCTGTGCCTGGTTGTGTATATGTGGGAGAGAAGCTGAGGAGCTTTTGGGAGCCTGGGTACTCCTGGTGTAACACAGGCACGTAAGGGTCTTCCCGTACCTTCACCTGAAGATGCAAAACAGTTTGTGAATGTGGCAAATCATTAATGCTGCTGTGAAAATGGTACCAGCACTTTGTAACAGCCTGTCACGCTGGGACCCAATCTTCAATGCTTGTGAGTGCTGGATGTGTTTAAGAAAAGCCTGGACATGGCACCTAGTGCCATGGTCTAGTTGCCATGGTGGTGCCAGGGCAATGGTTGGACTCGATGATCCCAGAGGGCTCTTCCAACCTGGTTGATTCTGTGACTGATTCACGAGCGACGGGGAAGGAATGGCTCATAGGAAACGATGACAGGTCACCAGGGATCTCTGGTCTCCGGGTTGCTAATGAGATGAAAATGGGTTAGCATTCGTAGGGCTGCATTTTTTGACAGTAGAGGTACAAGGGGTTAGTTCTCAGGGGGAGCTGTGCCGTGCAGCGTGCCCTTTGTGTGACACTCCTGTACAAATTGCAAACGGGTGTACACAGAAATCACCAAGTGAAATCCTTCAGCAACCCAAGACTTCCCTTACTTCTCAATTTTTTTTTTTTTGTTTAAAAACACAAAGTTCTGCTGACAGGCTCAGGTCATTTAAGCCTCTTGACATATTCTTCTAATTTCACATATATAGCAAATTTAGAACAGCTTTCATTTGTGGGTGGAAATGCACTTAAGTTACTCCAGGACAGCTCAGCTTTGTTTGTCTTCCCCATCTCTTTCTCAAGTTGGACAGGTTCCTGTGGGTGGACAGGGAAGGGATGTCTCGGACACACCGTTGACTTTAGGAGCCTCCATCCACAGGGATCTGAGGGTGGTTCATCACTGCAACCAGGGAGTCTGATAATGGCACTGTTTGTTTCAAAGGATGATTTTTGTGAGCAATCAGAATCTCTCTTGGATAAGAGAGGAATATGCTCTGCAGCAGGAGAAGTCTACAACTACCTGAAGGGAGGTTGTAGCGAAGTGGGAGTCGGCCTCTTCTCCCGGGCAACCAGCGACAGGACAAGAGGACACAGCCTCAAGCTTGGCCAGGGGAGGTTCAGGTTGGCCATTAGGAAGCATTTCTTCTCAGCAAGGGTCATTAGCCATTGGAAGGGGCTGCCCAGGGAGGTGGTGGAGTCACCATCTCTGGAGGTGTTTAAGAAAAGCCTGGACATGGCCCTTAGTGCCATGGTCTGGTTGCCATGGTGGTGTCAGGGCAATGGTTGGACTCGATGATCCCTGAGGTCTTTTCCAACCTCATTGATTCTGTGAGATATATGACTGATAAGGGTGACTTAGCCCTGCAGGATGGGAGTATTTGTCACTTGTGCTGCATCGTCTCAAAGGATGAAGGTAGAAGTAGCGTGTGGTTGCCCTGGTCTCTACAGGTTGGATCCCACGAGACTGGGATCTAACTCCAGAGAAGAAATAGCACCCTAAAAATAAATAAAGGGGATTCTTGATTGCTTCACAGAATCACAGAATCAACCAGGTTGGAAGAGACCTCTGGGATCATGGAGTCCAACCGTTGCCCTGACACCACCCTGTCACTGTCACTTGTAATTATTATTATTATTTTTTTTTTAATTGACGGCTTATTTTGGGTGGAAACTGTAGTGGTTAAATAGTCTCCTGCATTCCCTGCAGGGAATGAAAACTAAAGACACAACAGCATGTATCTGCTTCAGACCCTCGAGACTGGAAAGAAGGGAGGGAAAATGTGGTTTTCTTTCCCCTTGTCAGGTTGAAGGTATTTTAGACCAGGAAAATCCATTCCCCAGATAACCAAGAATTTTTTTTTAAACAAATTAAAGTAGCACCTGTAATGTGCTTGGATGCTATGAAGGAAAATTGAGGTTTCATTGTCACAGACTGGGGAAAATCACAGAATCACAGAATCAACCAGGTTGGAAGAGCCCTCTGGGATCATCAAGTCCAACCATTGCCCTGACACCAGCATGTCAACTAGACCATGGCATTAAGTGCCATGTCCAGTCTTTTCTTAAACCCCTCCAGAGATGGTGACAAGAGGATAGGACAGAGATAGGACAAGAGGACACAGCCTCAAGCTTCACCAGGGGAGGTTCAGGTTGGACATTAGGAAGCATTTCTTCTCAGCAAGGGTCATTAGCCATTGGAAGGGGCTGCCCAGGGGGGTGGTGGAGTCACCATCTCTGGAGGGGTTTAAGAAAAGACTGGACACTTAGTGCCCTGGTCTAGTTGCCATGGTGGTGTCAGGGCAATGGTTGGACTCGATGATCCCAGGGGGCTCCTCCAACCTGATTGATTCTGTAAATTCTGAAACTGCTGCTGTAGAGAGCTGAAACCACTGTGTCCATCTGTCCTCTTCCTTCCAGTTCTGTCAAAGATCTTAATCCACGCTGACAATTCTTGTATTTCAAATCCTTGCTGCCTTCTCAGCGCTGTGCCGTGGCCGCCGGGCGAGATAGGTGCGGGCAGAAGCACCGACGTGGGGAGTCCCGGGGGGCAGCGGGGGAAGCCGGTGGTGTCTGGGATTCGAGATAAGGAGCTGGTGGCTGTGGCGGGGCTGGAAGGACGCTGCCGGTTACGAGGTGCAAACAACCTTCCCCCTCTCCACCTTCGGGGGGGCCTGGTGGATGCTGATGCTCCTTTTCATTGCTAACCTGATTTTTTTTCAGCCTCTCTGTAGTTGTGCTAAGCCATAAAACAAGCGCCCTGGGAGTTCTCCTTATAAGCAGACAGCAGTATAAACAACCACCCCATCCCGTTCTCCTGGCGCTCCAGCCTCGAGGAGGCTTGTTTGCAGCTCTGACCCCACAACCTTTCCTCTGGTTGGCAGCGGGCTGGCGTTGACAGTTGGAATGGTTCAGCCAGAGTTGAAAGATAATTGCTGGAGGAGCAGCGGCCGGGCTGGTATGTGTTATTCAGCAGGACCCCCTTGAGGCGAAGCTTTGAATCTGGTGCGCGTTTCAAAGCATGTGTTAAACTTTATGTGATACTGATTGAAACGGAGGGCTTGGGGGTGAGTTGGCAGGGCCCCGCGATTGCATCTGCCAAACGACATGCAAAGAAATGTCTTGCTCCAGTGTAGGACTTGAGGACTTGTCTCAGCAGAATCGGGCTCAAAGGGGGAAAGCCTGGCTGGGGCGGTTGTCCTATATGGGTGTATAGGGTCCTGTGTGAGCCCTCTGCTCACAGGGTATTTTCATTGAAAACCTTTTTATTTTCAAAGCCATATGGAAATAATACTGCCTCCCCGCCCCCTGTCGTGTCCTTCAACTTTCCCCAGAGCAGATGTAAAAAGGCGAGGGAATAAATGAAGGCAGGTACTGGCAAACCCTGGCTCGGTCCGAGCCAGGGATGCAGCAGTGTTGGGTGCTCCATCACTGCGGACAGCAGGCGATGGAAGGAGCTCCGACACCACCGTGGTTGCTCTCTGATCAGAGAGCTGGAGCCCCTCTGCTCTGGAGACAGGCTGAGAGAGTTGGGGCTGTTCAGCCTGGAGAAGAAAAGACTCCAGGGAGACCTTCTAGCACCTGCCAGTACCTGAAGGGGCTACAGGAAAGCTGGAGAGGGGCTTTTTACAAGGGCATGGAGTGACAGGACGAGGGGGAACGGTTTTAAACTGAAAGAGGGGAGATTGAGATGAGATATTAGGAAGAAATTCTTTGCTGTGAGGGTGGTGAGAGCCTGGCCCAGGTTGCCCAGAAAAGCTGTGGCTGCCCCCTCCCTGGCAGTGTTCAAGGCCAGGCTGGATGGGGCTTGGAGGAACCTGGTCTAGAGGAAGGTGTCCCTGCCCATGTCAGGCGGGTTGGAACTGGATAGTCTTTAAGGTCCCTTCCAACCCAAACCAGTCTGTGATTCTATAATTAGAAGATGTGGATCCTGATGGGTTCCCATTCCTGCTGTTATAAACATCCTCTTTGTAAGCACGGCACAAGCTGGGGAGCTCTTGCTGTCTTAAGAGTCTTGCAAAACTCAGCATTTAGCATAAAAAAAAAAAAGACCCCATCAAAAATGGATATAGATGGATGGGAACAGTTTGGTACCTGTTGGAGATGAGCCTGGGTGGGATGCATGAATTTTCTCTGGCTCTGCAAGTGTGCAGCCCTGTGGCAGAAGCGTAGAAGAGGGTAAGGAGCCTTCCTGTGCCTCAGGCAAATTCTGAGAAGGGTTTAAGAAGCAATTGTAGGGGGGGTGGGAAAAGATACTGGGCAAACGAAGAGGAGAAGCTGTGAAATGGAGCGTGCCAGAACACATTTCTTGTGCACGTGCATCTGTGATGCCGTGGGTGGGTGATACAGCAGAAAGGTGCCTGAAGGTTTTGGGGCAGCATCCGCTGCTGTATGTGAAGAAGTAGGACAAAGATGTGCCCGTAGATGTTGCTTAAAACGTTTCCTTGAATTGGAGAGGCCGCGGGAGTTGGCTCCCGTTAACCTTACGGTGTTTTTGTGTGCAGGTAAAGCTGATGGACTTGCTTTCCAGCTGCTTCTCCACTCGTACGCTGATTTACATACATCCCGTGCCAGCTTACTCCTTTGTTTGCCCATTAAAAATAAACAGAGCCTTCCTTCTTGGAGTATCTTCTGCTCCAGGGTGGTTTTTTTTTCTAGCTTCCATTAGCTTTTTGAAGCCATTCCCCTTTGGCGTTAGGCACCAGTTTTTCCAGTCAGTGATAGAAACACTTTCCAGTAAGAGCAAATGCTGAGTGTTTGGGGTTTGCTGGTTCTCAGCATTTCCAGTGCCTGGTTCTTGGGTATTTCTGGTGATTGCAGCTTTGGACATCTTAATTGTTGTGACTTTGAGTCCAGAGGAGGGCGACCAAGCTGGTGAAGGGTCTGGAGGGTCTGACCTGCGAGGAACGGCTGAGGGAGCTGGGGGTGTTTAGCCTGGAGAAGAGGAGGCTCAGAGGTGACCTTAGTGCAGTCTACAACTACCTGAAGGGAGGGTGTAGTGAAGTGGGAGTCGGCCTCTTCTCCCAGGCAACCAGCGATAGGACAAGAGGACACAGCCTCAAGCTTCACCAGGGGAGGTTCAGGTTGGACATTAGGAAGCATTTCTTCTTAGCAAGGGTCATTAGGCATTGGAAGGGGCTGCCCAGGGAGGTGGTGGAGTCACCATCTCTGGAGGGGTTTAAGAAAAGCCTGGACATGGCACTTAGTGCCATGGTCTAGTTGCCATGGTGGTGTCAGGGCAATGGTTGGACTCGATGATCCCAGAGGGCTCTTCCAACCTCATTGATTCTGTGATTCCGTGACCCGTTTGCTAGGTCAGGGACTAGTTGCGTGGACAGGTTATTGCACGGCAGCTGGTTCAGGAAAACTGATGACCTTGCATGAACTTGCCGATGTGCCTGAGCCTCATGATCCAAAAGCCGGATCCCATCTCCACGATGCTCTACGTGAACTGTGTTGCCATTTTATTTCTCAACTCTTGCTCTGAAACGTTGGGTGTCTGGAGTATCGAGGGTTATTTAACTGCTCCTAGTAAATCTGCGACCACCTTAGCAGAGAGCCCTGCACGGGAGCGTCCCGCTGCTGCTGTTCCCCATCAGCCTCTGCTGGGAACTTACCAGAAGTCCATTGGCAGAGTAAAAGCTATCGATGCTTTTTGTTACTTGAAGTATTTTCCTTATAAAACGCTGGCAAGTGCAGTGACATAAGTGGATCATTGCAATATTAATGAACAGATTTGTAGGGAAAGGGAATTCATGTCCTCTGGATCAAAGAAATTTGTTGTATATTAATTCGGTGTATTTACAAGTTCAGATGCTTTCTAAATGTCTTCTTCTTGTGCTGTTCCTGTTAGCAATGAATGTGAATGTTTTTAATAACCTTTTATTTGTAACAAAGCTGGCCCAAGTGTTTTCTGGTTTACTTCAGAGTTGGTGGCATTGCCTTCAAGCGGTCTCTGGCCTTGGAGGTTGAGTTAACCCCTTAGTATCCGACCGCCTCGCACCCACACCAGACATGGAAGATCTAGAAGCTCTTGGCACAGACTGCAAGAAATCTGGTTTAGTTCGTGAGAGCCCAATATTTGACATGCAATTAAAAGGCTATGAGCTTTGCTAACTCTTATAAATTTCTTTTGCGAGTGTGGCTGTTAAAGTCCAGCTTTATTAGCCACCTGTGCACGCTTTATTTTTTAAATAGGGACGTTGGCCCTGTAAAATCTGACTTTTTAAAATTTAATGTATCAGATGTTATTGAAGTATCTTTACAGCGCGGTGCTGTTGTTGCAGCTGCAGCTTTGATAGCTTATATTTGCAGCTACTGCAGATCTCGTTTTGTATGTGGGCTTGCGTGGGGGGCATGGATGGATACGCACAGAAATATGTTTTATGATATTCCCAGTGAAGCATCTACAGGAGAAATTAGGGCATGGTGTTAAGGGCAAGAAGCCATCCCCTGAGCTTCAGAAACTGCACACAAATCTAGAGGGCTGAAGCAGCCGTTAACCCTGCAACTACCTGGAGGGAGGTTGTAGTGAAGTGGGAGTCGGCCTCTTCTCCCAGGCAACTAGCGCTAGGACAAGAGGACACAGCCTCAAGCTTGGCCAGGGGAGGTTCAGGTTGGCCATGAGGAAGCATTTCTTCTCAGCAAGGGTCATTAGCCATTGGAAGGGGCTGCCCAGGGAGGTGGTGGAGTCACCATCTCTGGAGGGGTTTAAGAAAAGCCTGGACATGGCACTTAGTGTCATGGTCTAGTTGCCATGGTGGTGTCAGGGCAATGGTTGGACCTGATGATCCCAGAGTTCTCTTCCAACCTGGTTGATTCTGTGAACTGCTCCGTTATCAGACATCTTGTAGCCTCGAACAAAACCAAACCAAGCCTCCACGATGCTGCAGTCCCATTTATTGCAATGAAACTTCAACTGAGATCATCTTCAGAGAATTTAAGATCATTTGGGTTGGAAGGGACATCCAGGGAGGTCTCTAGTTAAACCTCCTGCTCAAAACAGGTCAGACTTTTAGGTCAGGCTGGGTTTCTGAGGGTTTTATCTTGAAAACCTCCAAGGATGGAGGCTGCAGAATCTCTGGGCAACCTGTTTTTTTGTTATACCCAGTAAGAACGTTTCCAGGGGTTGTGTTGTGTAGCCACTTCCCCTGGCTCTGAGTTCCCAGCTAAAAGATGCTCAGATTTTTGTTATGCTTTTAGTATTTTCTCTGTTTTTTGTGGCTTTTCTTTTGAGACTGCAACTGACTTTGTGCTGTTGCCCTTTTGGCTCGAAGATGGCCCTAACAGCCTGTAGGCTCAGTAGTTTTTGGGTGCTCAGGGAATATGTGAACGTAGCTGTAGAAGACTCGACGTGGTGCTGCACGTGTGAACCTTATGCAGGACACGTGCCCTGCTTCGTGCTGCTGAGGTGAAGCTTGTACGAAGCACCCGGACCTGCCTGCCCCAGCATGGTCAAGGATGAAGGGCTCGTGGTGAGAAACTTTGGCCATTAGCTTGGCGGCGATGCTGGAAGTCATAGAACCACAGCATGGTTTGGGTTGGAAGGGACCTTAAAGACCATCTAGTCCAATCCCTGCCACGGGCAGGGACACCTTCCACCAGACCAGGTTGCTCCAAGCCCCATCCAACTTGACCTTGAACACTGCCAGGGAGGGGGCAGCCACAGCTTCTCCGGGCAACCTGGGCCAGTGTCTCACCACCCTCACAGGGAAGAATTTCTTCCTTATGTCCAACCTAAACCTCCCCTCTTTCAGTTTAAAACCGTTACTCCTTGTCCTATCGCTCCATGCCCTTGTAAAAAGTCACACTGGTCCATGCCATGAGCTCTGTGTGCTTGGCCTCAGTTGGGGAGATCCTTGCATGATATCATTGTCCTGGAATGCAACCTTATCCGATCCGGCGAGGCTTGGATCAGCTCTCCCGTGAGCACAAACAATAAAACTCGGTCTCCCGCAGAGGGATGATGGGATTTATTGGGGGTGCACGTGGCCCAGGTCTGGCTCTTACTCGCCTGTTTTATAGAAACCTCTAAAATGTGAGAGCCCCACCAGGTGTCCCGAGGCGTTCAGTCTTAATTCTGAAACTCTCCGTGGGACTGTGGCCAAGGAGTGGACACCACACTGGAGGCAATCTCAGGAGTGTCTTTATTCCACGAAGCCCAGCTAAGTGCCTTCTGCATCCTCTTCAGCTGCTCTCCACGTATTCTGTGGTGCTTTGTGCTGGTCTGCAAAGATCTGCCCTGACCTTCGAGTCTCTTTGAGGTGTAATTTTATGCTGTGCTTTTTTTTTTAATATATAAATAAGGGCATGACTAGTTTGCTGTTGCAGCTGACTCAAATTTTTTGGTCTTACTTGTAACAGCGTGGTGGCTCCTGGCTAATAGTGCTTCTGGGGCTTTAATGTCTAAGCCCTGACTCCCCACTTTGTTTCATGTAGGCTAAATGGCTTTTTTTTGGGTGCTTTTCCTCAGAACCACAGATTTGGGGTGTCACGTCCTCTTCTCTTCCCGCACCACTAATAAAACCCGTTTGTGTGATGTGGGTTTTTAAATACTAATAATTTCCTTTTAGTCGGAGACCTTCTGTACCGAACATCAACCAGGCTGGGGAAAATTAGCTTTTCTGCCTTATAAACCCCTGTGAACAGTTGTTGCTGATCGAAATGTTGACAGACCCCCTTGCTCGGCGGTCTGCGTGGTGCCACTGGAATGAAATGTCAAGAGTCTCTGCCTGGGTGGGACAGCTTGTATACAGCTGAGCCTTGCCGTCTTTATCACAAACAAACAAGCCTTTGGGAATGTTCAGTGATTTTCAGTTCCCCCCCCCCAAGTATTTATTGGCTTTTAAGCCAAATTCTTGTCGTTTACTGCTTCCTGGACCCAATAATTTCTGATTGACTTAAAAAATAATAATAAAAAAAATACCCCGTGTAGATTAAGCTGCTGAAATGCCTTCAAGGCGTTGTTTATAGGTCTATGTTCTTTCTTTGCTGAGAGAAAGTGAGTGCTTTAATGTCTTCCATATTTCACAAATCTCTTTGGCTTGGAGGCAAAGCACTGTGGCATTTGAAGATGGTTTTTGCTGCTTTTAGGGAGGGACTGACGGAAATGTTGGCAGACGCGGCTGTGATTCCACCTCTTAAGGTGAGCGTAGGGTGTCTGAAAGGTTCAAGATCAACAGTGTTGGAAGCTGAAGACGTTAGAGCTGCAGGACGTGCTGTAGATGAGTTATGCTCTGGAGGGAGTGTTTTTTGGGGGAATGGGGGATGAGAAAGGACAAGCTTTGCAGCCTGGGCAGGCTCCAAGGAGACCAGCTACTCCTGAAGCCTTAGAAACATGCTCTGGTTCTACTTGGCCTTGTAAAGCTCTACTACAGCGTGCAGGTCACTGGTGCTCCAGGTATAACCTTCTACCATCTCCATGGGCAAGTAGGAAAGACATGCTATGAGGGAGCTGCCAGTAATGGCGTGTTGGTCCTCAGGTTTGCCCTGTGAATGGGAACTTCTCAAACACCTCATCCTTGTAGCCTTACAAGTTGTCTCTGTTGTGGAAGCTTGTGGTGTAATTCATATTCCTGGCTACTTCTGTTTAATTTCCAAGTGAGTGGTGGTTGAAGGTGAATTTTTAACCTTCTCCGCAGAGCCTCAGAAGTGAAACCCTGTGGCTTATCAACGTCTGTGACCACCACTCCTATTATTTTGTCCGATAGGGCAAGAGGACACAGCCTCAAGCTTCGCCAGGGGAGGTTCAGGTTGGACATTAGGAAGCATTTCTTCTCAGCAAGGGTCATTAGCCATTGGCAGGGGCTGCCCAGGGAGGTGGTGGAGTCACCATCTCTGGAGGTGTTTAAGAAAAGCCTGGACATGGCACTTAGTGCCATGGTCTAGTTGCCATGGTGGTGTCAGGGCAATGGTTGGACTCGATGATCCCAGAGGTCTCTTCCAACCTGATTGATTGATTTAGCTGTCCTTCTACAGCCAACTGAAATGCTCTTTTGGAACAGAGGGCTTCTTAGCTGGTGTCCCTTTGTCCTTTCTCCTTCACCCTCCCCGTTGCAAGAGGCATCCATGGGAGGCCGGTCCTTGAGGGACACACCAACGTGCTTTGTGGTGATGCTGCACGGATCTGGCGGGTTGCTTGTATAACGTTTGGGTTTTTTTTCTAATGCAGTGGAATATTTAGGCTTTGATAATAGTCTTGTGTTGGGAAACAAATGAGCAAGTGCTAATATTGACCTCCTGAGAGCTTCTTTCCTTGTTCTTGCATTTATTGGATGCTGTCTTAGTGTAGAGTAGCGGCTACAGGCTGTTCATAGAGATGGCAAGGTGAATCCAGCGTTGCTTTCTTTTTGCATCTGTGTCTGGTTCTCTTTTCGATGACTTAGGTTGGCAGTGAGGTGAGATCTGGGTGTGAGGAAGCCTGGTAAGTTGACAGGGTGGTGTCAGGGCAACGGTTGGACTCGATGATCCCAGAGGTCTCTTCCAACCTGGTTGATTCTGTTGATTCTGTGATATGAGCTAGAGGTGTTTAACAGCAGAGATTTGGTATGACGTGGAAGTAGCTGCTTATGCCACATTGGCTCTAGAGTAGTTTAATGTCTGATTTTTTTAACATTGACAGTTGACATTTTTGTTTCCTATCTGACCTAATGGTTCTTTATACACTGGAGGACAGAGGAGGAGTTGGAAGAGAAGTGGCAGGTGGCAAATTCTGTTTTTAATCATAACTTAGATAAAAACACACTGGTTTTGCTGTTCCAGGTTTCTTTGCTTTAGGAAACCTGAAGAAGGAATCTTTAATGGTAAATATGTCCTCAGTGTGCGTTGGTTGCGCTTTGGATCTGATTCCCCTTTACAAGAGGAGCGTGTGCTTTGCTTCTGGTGGGCACTGGCTTCTCTCCACACCTTCCTGTGTCATCAGAGAGAAAGAGAAGGTAATTCCATGGACAGAAACAAGTGCAACTTTGGTCTTCCAGGTAACAAGCGATAGGACAAGAGGAAAAGGCCTCAAGTTGTGCCAGGGGAGGTTTAGATTGGAGATCAGGAACAATTTCTTCACCAAAAGGGTTGTCAAGCGCTGGAACAGGCTGCCCAGGGCAGTGGTAGAGTCCACATCCCTGGGGGGATTTAAAAGCCGTGTAGATGTGGTGCTGAGGGACATGGGTTAGTGGCGGCCTTGGCAGTGCTGGGTTAAGGGTTGGGCTCAATGATCTTAAAGGTCCTTTCCAACCAAAAGGATTCTGTGACTGCATGATTCTAAGTAGCTGTCATCTGGAAATTCAGAAGGATGTTGTGGTCTGGTGCGCAGATGAAGAGCTGATGTGATTTCCGTGTTCATAACATCTCTGAAGCTAACGCTGATGCTTTGGTGATGGAGGCTAGGTAAGGATTTAAGTGCTTAACTTTCAGAATGACATAGTTGTTACGTAGCTGCAAAATAATGAAGACAGTCCGTAATTTTAAATTATGTTACTTATAATATTTGTATGCGAGTACATATTAACTCCTGGTGAAAAACTTTCTTTAATGCAGTTTTAGGAAGCGTTTCTTCTCAGCAAGGGTCATTAGCCATTGGAAGGGGCTGCCCAGGGAGGTGGTGGAGTCACCATCTCTGGAGGGGTTTAAGAAAAGCCTGGACATGGCACTTAGTGCCATGGTCTAGTTGCCATGGTGGTGTCAGGGCACTGGTTGGACTCGATGATCCCAGAGGGCTCTTCCAACCTGAGTGATTCTGTGATAATTACATAAGAGTTGATGTAAGGATTCTTGCGTGGATTCAGGTTCTTTCTCCCCGGTGTGTTTCTTTGCAAGGTGTGGATACGTTATCTGCAATACATGTGTTGCCACTAAAAGTATAGAAATGATCCAAATAAGAAGTATTCAATTTTTTAACAGTCTTTAGACTTGAGTCTATATGCTGGAATTTTTTCAAGTTTCAGGGAACTTCCATTGTATTAAAAAAAAAAAAAAGGATTTTATTTTTAACTGGTGGCCAGTTATGGTATAACAGAATGAAAATGGGAAGGGCGACGTGTAGGCGTATGTCTGGGACTGAGGCTAAATTGTGTGAAATGTTGTAATCGCAGCTTTGGGAGAGGAGTTTGCTTTAATCACCCTTCTGGAGTCGGAGATTTCTGAGTAATTTTGTGTAAATTTGACAGTTGTATGGACACGTTCAGCCTTGTAACACCCAGTGCCTGGGCAGCGGGTGGGGGAGTAGGGACGGGGGAGGTCAGGAGTTCCACAGCTAATTTCCACCTTGGCGTCGCACTGGATCCTAAAGAAAACCCCTTTGAAGTGACTAAATCCCTTTTTGACTAATTTGCCTTGAGCAAAGCGTAAGGGAGCTCTGGGATGGCGTGGCTCAGGGTTGCTCTACCCACCGAGGGGTCGTCTCAGCTTATTAACGCTCCTAGTCAAAAAACTTGGGGTTTTTATCACTCCTAATAACCCAGTAACGTTTCCTTTATACATTCTAGAAATCACCAGGCTGAAATCCTCTCATTAATAAATTTCACCGGAACAAATTTTGCACTTCAAGAAAGATGTTGAGGTGTTGGAGCGAGTCCAGAGGAGGGCGACCAAGCTGGTGAAGGGTCTGGAGGGTCTGACCTCCAAGGAACGGCTGAGGGAGCTGGGGTTGTTTAGCCTGGAGAAGAGGAGGCTCCGAGGTGACCTTAGTGCAGTCTACAACTACCTGAAGGGAGGTTGTAGTGGAGTGGGAGTCGGCCTCTTCTCCCAGGCAACTAGCGATAGGACAAGAGGACACAGCCTCAAGCTTTGCCAGGGGAGGTTCAGGTTGGACATTAGGAAGCATTTCTTCTCAGCAAGGGTCATTAGCCATTGGAAGGGGCTGCCCAGGGAGGTGGTGGAGTCACCATCTCTGGATGTGTTTAAGAAAAGCCTGGACATGGCCCTTAGTGCCCTGGTGTAGTTGCCATGGTGGTGTCAGGGCAACGGTTGGACTCGATGATCCCTGAGGTTTCTTCCAACCTGGTTGATTCTGTGATTCTGTGAAATGTGACTTATATACAAAAAATACAGGAGTTACCCAAGCTAGAGCAGAGGGAGCCCATCTGAGCTCGTGGTCTTGGCAACGGGGCCTGGGGTTGTTCTCCCGGGAAGTGCTTTGACCTTGTTCCTGTGCTGAAACAGAGCGATTTGACACGTTTTGTGGGCAAAACTCATCTCTCTTCAACAAAGCAAGTCAACAGCGTTCCGCCCCCAGATGAGGACGTGCCGCTCTAGGACTTCAAAGTCTACATAGCGTATGAACGAGGATGCAGTGCGAGCGCTGCTGTGAAAGCACGTGGGGTGGGTTTGTCCTTGGGAGTGATAATTAGATCTGCTAATCATACCCAATTCTTCAGCCTTCCAGAGTCGGTTGTGTGCAGGTAGCCAGATGCTGATTGGTGGTGACTTATCCCATAAAACCTTGATCAAACAGCTGGAAACAATTGAAAGAAAGTCCATGTTCTTTCGTTTAACGAGACAAAGCCTATTGTGTGCTAGAGCAGTGCATGAAAGATGGTTTCTGCTGTACTCTACCGAGGGACAAAGGGCTGAACACTTCAGTTGAAAAATTACTTTCCCAGACAAAGGAACAAGCTGTTGAAACCGATGTGACGTGCAAGTGGAAATTGTTCTCTGGTATGCAGGGGATAGAGCGTGCGCCGTTTGGCTGCCATCTGCATCCGACGGGGAGTGTTGGGTAGGTGTTGGGAGTGCATTGCTCTGAAGAAAGGACTTTGGAGTGGTGGAGCCATCCTTTTAGTGCCTACTTGAAAGGTACGCTCCGGGTTCACGGATGCCAGAGTATCCTTCCCGCAGGATCAGAGGGAGTTGTAATATGCTAAAAATTGGCAGCGTGTTTCTCTCTCCTGTGAGTCAGGGAGCAGAGCAAATGCCAGTCAGGGAGGCTTTCCATGTTTGGAACTCCTTAAAAAAAGAAGAGAAATTAAAAAAAAAAACATACCTGCATGTCTGCCCTTTACTTGTTCTTTATCTGCTTGCACAAAGCTGCTTTGCTTGCAGGAGGATTGTGCTTGTCCCATTTTGCCCCACACGTATCACAGACTCAATCAGGCTGGAAGAGACCTCTGGGCTCATCGAGTCCAACCATTGCCCTGACACCACCATGGCAACTAGACCATGGCACTAAGTGCCATGTCCAGTCTTTTCTTCAACACCTCCAGAGATGGTGACTCCCCCACCTCCCTGGGCAGCCCCTTCCAATGTCTAATGACCCTTGCTGAGAAGAAATGCTTCCTAATGTCCAACCTGAACCTCCCCTGGCGAAGCTTGAGGCTGTGTCCTCTTGTCCTACCGCTAGTTGCCTGGGAGAAGAGGCCGACTCCCACCCCGCTACAACCTCCCTTCGGGTAGTTGTAGAGTGCACTAAGGTCACCTCTGAGCCCCCTCTTCTCCAGGCTAAACACCCCCAGCTCCCTCAGCCATTCCTCGTAGGTCAGACCCTCCAGACTCTTCCCCAGCTTGGTCGCCCTCCTCTGCACTCGCTCCAACACCTCAACATCTCTCTTGAAATGTGTCTATGGGATTCACCTCTTCTTGCATGCTAAATATTTTGCTACTCCTTTGCATCCCTCCCAAAGCTCCTGTTTTTACCCTGATTGATCTTGTAGTTGTCAGTGTCCTTCCTTTGTCCTGTAGATCATCCACACCTATGTGTGGGCACAGAGAGAGGACCACGGAGATGTCTGGCCATCTTCTCGGTCACTTGGTAGGAGTCACTTTCCACCTGGAAGCTGGGTAGCTCCATTACTGGGATGCCCTTTCTCAGTGGTGAGATGGATTTTGGCTGGGGTGTAACACTGCGTGGTCACTTCTAGAGTGGGCAGAGTGAATACGGGTGTCCGGAGCCATCCGTGTAACTGTCTGCTGAGTTTGCTTGCAACTGAGGGTGACCAAGCTGGTGAAGGGTCTGGAGGGTCTGACCTACGAGGAACGGCTGAGGGAGCTGGGGGTGTTTAGCCTGGAGAAGAGGAGGCTCAGAGGTGACCTTAGTGTAGACCACAACTACTTGAAGGGAGGTTGTAGTGGAGTGGGAGTCGGCCTCTTCTCCTGGGCAACCAGCGATAGGACAAGGGGACACAGCCTCAAGCTTGACCAGGGGAGGTTCAGGTTGGACATTAGGAAGCACTTCTTCTCAGCAAGGGTCATTAGGCATTGGAAGGGGCTGCCCAGGGAGGTGGTGGAGTCACCATCTCTGGAGGTGTTCAAGAAAAGCCTGGACATGGCACTTAGTGCCCTGGTCTAATTGCCATGGTGGTGTCAGGGCAATGGTTGGACTCGATGATCCCAGAGGGCTCTTCCAACCTCATTGATTCTGTGATTCTGTGATTTTTTGAGCTTGTAGACTGAGGTTTTGTGTGGCTTCATGTTTGATAACCTCCCCTAAGAAATACCTCTTGATCCCTGCTCAGCTGTGGGAATCCCGTACTTCATAGGGTTGATGGTTGCCATGACCATATGACTCTTTGATTCTAAGTGCATTGGAGGCTTAGAGAGAGAAAAATGTAATTTCACCAGAAATTTTCATTTGCCGTGTGATTTAAGTGTAGGAGAAAGGGCTGTAAGGAAATGGTGCTGTTGGGACTTCGCTATGGAAGAGGTTGCATAAAAGCGGAGCGTGAGGCCGCCACTGTGTATTATTAATATGGTGTGTGCACGCTCTTGTTTGTGGAGGGCAGAGTTACACTTCCAGCATTTTTGCTCTCTTGCTCCGACTTTACTAGTCCCAGCGTTTGACAGGCTGATCTTAGGCTTTAGCTGTTGGAAACCACTTCAATGGGTCCTGTGAGCTATAAAGATTATCTAAGTAGGGGCCCAAGGAACTCTCAAACTTGAGCAATCAATCCCTTATGTACCGTTTCACTGGAGATCGAGGACTAAAGGCTTTCCCTGACTGACTTCTCACACCAAACCAAACTATTTTTGTTGGGTTTTTTTAACCAGTTTTTAAACTGTTGTTCCTTTTAAGTTAAGGGCGTAGCAAAGGGGATGGGAATGGAAAGCCTTGAGACCTGAAGTTGGAGGCAAGCGTGGGCTTTGTATTAGAGGCATGATCTATCTGATGAACTTTGCCTTGCTGGTAGCTCTAGGTTTTACACCCATCTCATGGTCGTTTTTTCTCATGGTTTCTCTTCCCCTCCTTGTGTTTTTGAGACGCCAGCTCCCTTCTCCGTTCTTTTCCCAGACTTGTCAAGGAGCTTTGCTCTAACCTTGGCTCCTGGTGGTTTGGATATTGCAAAACGAGGGAGCAGCCACAGATCGGCCCAGCGGTCTCTTAATTGCAGCTTCCACTGGTCATAAGCTTCCCATTAAGATAAGCTGCAGGAACTGTTGATATTTATATTATAATAATGCATCTTATCAGCCAACTCGTTTGGAGCTGTTAACTGCAAGAGACAGCGTGGGGTGCCAAGGGGAGGGGAGGTCTGGCTTGCTATTAAACACTTGCTGTGTACACGAGCGAGGAAAACTGGGAGTGCATCTGCTGGGGCAAGTGGTCTTCTGCTGAGGGCAGTGTGTGGATTTTGCAACGAAAGGGCTTTTGTGCCTCTGGAGTTATGGTTGCATTCGATGATCCCAGAGGTCTCTTCCAACCTGATTGATTCTGTGAGTCACTTCTGTGTCATTTGGCCACATGTAGATTCTTGGAAGGCTTAATTGCAAGGGATTAATGGTGATGGGTGCCCAAGGAGAGCCTTTAGAAGTGCTGTAGCTGAAGCATAAGGCTGCAGAGTGAGTTTGTGTTATTAGATGCTGGAGAACCTGGGGGCTGGGAGCCCTGCAGCTACACTGCTGCGGCAGCCGCGGCTCGTCCTGCTTACACACCAAAATCCATCACCTGCCAGACTAAAACCCGTTAGAAACAGTCTCACCAGCTCTGATAGTCACCAAATTCCTCATGTATTTTCACAGAATCAACCAGGTTGGAAGAGCCCTCTGGGCTCATCGAGTCCAACCATTGCCCTGACACCACCATGGCAACTAGACCAGGGCACTAAGTGCCATGTCCAGGCTTTTCTTAAACCCCTCCAGAGATGGTGACTCCACCACCTCCCTGGGCAGCCCCTTCCAATGCCTAATGACCCTTGCTGAGAAGAAACGCTTCCTAATGTCCAACCTGAACCTCCCCTGGCAAAGCTTATTTTGTTTTCCTCCTTATTAATTTCATTAGGGACTGGTGCTTAATTTCTGAAGTAGGTGGTTTAATATCCCTTCCAGGTTTCCCTCACTTTGGCACGTCTCGTGTCTCTCCTCTGTGATCTCCGTTGCTGTAACTCATCCATTCCAGTTTTTTGAGAAGAGCAGACGCCCACCGCTTTCCCCTTTAGATGGTGAAGATGAAAAAAAACCTTTATAGGATCATTTTAATACAATAAGTCTCAAATTGGTGTTGCTAATTAGCGAGGGGCAGCATTTTATAGTGCCTGGGTAAATCTGTTCCAGGACCGTGAGCAGACGTGCGTTTACATTAGCGTGTTAATTTCTTATATTTGGGGAGTTCTGATCCGTGGAAAAACAAACTAATGAAAGTTTTTTAACTTCTTTTTTTCTCTTTCTCTCTCTCCATAAATTAGAAACATTCACTTTTGAAAAAAAAATTTTTTTTTTGCGAAGTTAAAGGCAAAATTATGGCATTTATTATCTTGAATTTCCATGACTAGTTAATTTTGCCTGTGTGTGGGTGGCTAAATAATCCTTCTGTTTCCGAAATCTTCCCGAGGAATTCTTTGTTACTGCAGCGAGAGACGCCCACTGTGGAAAGTTGAAATGGTCAAGCTAAATCCTCTCGTGCTGCTGGGCGCCGGGTCGGCTGCAAGGGGGGTGGATCGTAAGCATTTACTGAGGGGATTTTTCATTTCCAGTGTGTTGATCCTCATCAGGGTTACTCATCTGCTCACACTTCCAACTTTCCTGTGGAGGAAGGGAGAGACGTGTGCTAGGGATGCAGTTTCTGTAGGGTTTAGGCTGCTGCTTTGTGCAGAAGTCTTTGTGACTACAGAGAGCATCTTCTCGGCATGTGTTGGTGGAGGAACCACCTGTAGGAATCTGCAGAGACACCTCCTGCCAACCCATGTGAAGCTGTTTTGAATCGCTTTTGGCTGTCTACAACCAAAATTACTGACATTTTCCATATTCACCTCTCTGTCTTGGTCATTTGGTTTAGCTTTTTATTCTGAAGCCTTTTAGAGCTCCAAGGAAGCATCACGGGTTGCTTTGCTCTTTGCCGTCCTGTGGTCCTCTTTGGAGCAGACCAGGTAGCGGCTTGGTAGCAGGACAGCCCGCAGCTGCAGTGTGGTCAGGAGGCACAGGTTGGGAGGCAGGCAAGGGGTGAAGAAGTGTGAACTTCACCCCTGGATATCAGACAGCAACTTGAAAGTCATAGAATTGTTTTGGTTGGAAAGGACCTTTAAGATCATCAAGTCCAACCGTTAACTATGACCCACCACTAACCCATGTCCCTCAGCACCACATCTACACGGCTTTTAAATGCCTCCAAGGATGGTGACTCCACCACTGCCCTGGGCAGCCTGTTCCAATGCTTGACAACCCTTTGGGTGAAGAAATTGTCCCTGATCTCCAATCTAAACCTTCCCTGGTGCAACTTGAGGCCATGTCTTCTCGTCCTGTTGCTTGTTACGTGGGAGAAAAGACTGATTCCCTCCTCACTACACCCTTCTATCATGCAGTTCTAGAGAGCAATAAGGTCTCCTGAGTCTTGTTTTCTCCAGACTAAACCCCCCCAGGTCCCTCAGCCGCTCCTCATCACACTTGTTCTCCAGTCGTGATGGTTGAAACCAGGCTGGAGGTTGGAGGACGGCATCCACTGGCCACCCAGACAGGATCCTGAGAGCGCGATCTGGATGGGGGCTCGGAGCACGCTGCAACCCGATTCAGAGGCAGCTTCGAACCATTGAATTTTTTTTACCCTTAAGTTAAGGGGGTTGGGGGGCAAACGCCCTCCTCTCCTTGGGATTTCCTTCTGGCTGGAACAATAGCGCCCGGGAAGGCTCTTCTGCCGTCCGCGCGGTCCTTTTGAAAGCCGAGGCTTTGAGGAGTTTAACGTTATGAATACCTTGGGCTCAGTGGCATATGCAGAACAAATGTGAATCAAACACAAAAATAATTCCTTCAAGAATTTTATTTATTGATGTGGTAGCGCAATACTACACTGTTTACAATAGAGAGTTAAGTGGGATTTTGGGTTTGCTGGGAAGTTGACAGCTTGCGGTCCCCAGCAAAATTTCTGCCTTTTGTGGGATGAAAGAATAAAAGCTATGTTCTTGAAATGGTTATTTATAAATGATTTGAAAGTTTGTTCCCTTTCCAGGCGGGGGAGAGCCTGCCAGGAGTGCGGTTACCGCAATGGTGAAATTTTGGATGTGAAAAAAATCACAGAAGTCTGTTTGCATTAGAATAACAAGATAAAGAACCTCGTGGAGGCTTGCGGGGGACTCAAATGAAATGCAGTTGTGAACAGATTTCTCTCGCTCCCTTTCTCACGGGTAAGACGTCGGGGATCTCAAACTGCGTCTCTGAGCAGAGGAATCACAGAGTCACAGAATCAACCAGGTTGGAAGAGCCCTCAGGGATCATCGAGTCCAACCATTGCCCTGACACCACCATGGCGACTAGACCATGGCACTAAGTGCCATGTCCAGTCTTTTCTTAAACCCCTCCAGAGATGGTGACTCCACCACCTCCCTGGGCAGCCCCTTCCAATGCCTAATGACCCTTTCTGAGAAGAAATGCTTCTTAATGTCCAACCTGAACCTCCCCTGGCCAAGCTTGAGGCTGTGTCCTCTTGTCCTATCGCTAGTTGCCTGGGAGAAGAGGCCGACTCCCACTTCACTACAACCTCCCTTCAGGTAGCTGAATTGGTGAAGTTAACCCCACTTTCTGCTCTTGGTGCAATGCAAACGAATAAAGGTCTGGGTTATCTATGAGGGTATTGGCAGGGGATGATCCATGGGGAGGTTCAGGTTGGACATTAGGAAGAATTTCTTTTCAGAAAGGGTCATTAGACATTGGAAGGGGCTGCCCAGGGAGGTGGTGGAGTCACCATCTCTGGATGTGTTTAAGAAAAGCCTGGACATGGCACTTAGTGCCATGGTCTAGTTGACAGGGTGGTGTCAGGGCAAAGGTTGGACTCGATGATCCCAGAGGTCTCTTCCAACCTGGTTGATTCTGTGAACATGGACACGTTTGGAGGTCTTTTCACGGAGTAAATGCAGAGAAAAGGGATCGAGTGGGTTGTGGAGCAGTTTATTGGCAATAAGTGGTTTTACAGAGGCAGCGTTTTGATTTTGTCCAGCTATTGAAGGAGCATGTGGCCTCCTCCAGATGTTTACGCTGCAAGAGACAAATCTGAAGGTGAATTTCTTTTTGTGTTTAGGACATACCATGTGCTAATTCTTCAAGGCGCTGTGGTTTGCGTTTGTAACGCTGACAGCAGAGGGCTGGATCCTGCAGAACGGGAATGCACTTGCTCTGTGGTAGATTCTTGCCTGAGGTAGCACGAAGAGCAGTGAGATCCCATCACCCTGGGCTGAGTTTTGACCAGTTTTTGGTGTTTGTGGAAAGAGAAGTTGTCCAAGTGTTTGGACTTGGCAGAGAGGTCATGGTGTTGGATCACTGCCCTCGGTACTTTTTTCTTCTAAAGTGCTGATAATTTTGCCCTCTTGGAGGGTGGCATGATTATATTTCTCTCAGGTGGCTCCCAAAAGGCTCAGTTGAGTTTCAAGAACAATTTCTCGAAGTGAATAAAAGCATTTGCAGCTTTTATTTTAAAAAAGAAAGTGTATCTGCTCCTCAGTCCTCTGGTGCACATCAGCCATCGATGGTACGTGGCCCCAGGAGGTGACCTGGGATGCTGGCACGGGGGTGCAGTCTTCCACCCATGGCCTGGTGCCAGTGGGCTGGCACATGGGGCTGGAGTCTCATGCGACTCTTCTGCCAGGGCAGTGGTGGAGTCCCCATCCCTGGAGGGATTTAAAAGCCGTGTAGATGTGGTGCTGAGGGACATGGGTTAGTGGTGGGCTTGGCAGTGCTGGGTCAACGGTTGGACTGGTTGATCTTAAAGGTCCTTTTCAACCAAAACGATTCTATGATTCTATTCTATGAGCTCCGTGGGGTGAAGGGGGACATGTCTCCATTCCCTGATGTTGCAGTGTGGGTGGTGTCACCCTTCCTGGAAGGTTCCTCCTTGCTCTGTTCATGTCTGTGTTCAGAGTGGACTGAGCTGGGTTCATTTTTGGTGCTGATCAGGGTTTAGTAGGACACCAAAACCAATGGAAGAAGCAAGCTGGCTCCTCCAGCCCAGCTGAGCTGTTTATTTGCTGTGTTTTTTTTCCCAGATCTATTTTGTTGCAAGCCTTGAAACTGGTGTAAAATACACTGAAATGGGGAAAACCCTCTGTGAAAAGAGAAGGAGAGGGTTTAGTGTTGGGTCCTGTGTGTGCCACTGCCCTCTCCTGGGGAGCGCTTTGCTCTTCAGCAGCACGCTGGACTCGCTCGGATCTCGCACAAATTGCTACTGAATTTTGGGATGTTTGACCAGAAACCCGTTGTTGTGGTGTTTCCTATCTCTGAATTGCCTTGATCTCAGCAGGGAGCGTGGCCTGTGCCAAGAGGACTTCATGGTGCAGTGGAGTACCGCTGGCATCTCCTCCCCTGCCCTGCTTTTCCCAGCTATGGGGCTGCCTGGTCTGGTGTGGTGTCCCCTAGACCTCTCCCCACCGGCTTGCTGCCTGCACATCTGCAGCTTTGCCGGGGTCAGGGGGTTCCTCTCTGCTCCTCTTCCCCCTGGGTTGGTGCAGAGTGGCCGTGCCGGTAGCGGGGCAGGCCGGGACGGAGGGCAGCGCACGCGGGGGCTGGCAGCACCGTACGGATGAGCCGGGCACCGCAAGCAGGGCTACAGGGCTGGGTGCCTCCTTGTGCTTTGGCGTGGTGGCATCCAACCACCTTGTGTGTATTTGGGTGCTCACACTGTTGCCTTGTCTCAGCATCACCATGGCTTGTCTGAACTGACACCGCTCACCACTAGAATCGTAGAATCATTTTGGTTGGAAAGGACCTTCAAGACCATTGAGTCCAACCGCTAACCCAGCACTGCCAAGGCCACCACTAACCCATGTCCCTCAGCACCACATCTCCACGGCTTTTAAATCCCTCCAGGGATGGGGACTCCACCACTGCCCTGGGCAGCCTGTTCCAGTGCTTGACAACCCTTTCGGTGAAGAAATTGTCCCTGATCTCCAATCTAAACCTCCCCTGGCACAACTTGAGGCCATTTCTTCTCGTCCTGTCACTTGTTACCTGGGAGAAGAGACCAACCTCCACCTCGCTACACCCTCCTTTCAGGCAGTTGTAGAGAGTGAGAAGGTCTCCCCTCAGCCTCCTTTTCTCCAGGCTAAACACCCCCAGATCCCTCAGCCACTTCTCATCACACTTGTGCTCCAGACCCTTCCCCAGCTTCGTTGCCCTTCTCTGGACTCGCTCCAGCACCTCAAGGTCTGTCTTGTAGTGAGGGGCCCAAACCTGACCCCAGGATTCGAGGTGCGGCCTCACCAGTGCCGAGCACAGGGGGACGATCCCTGCCCTAGTCCTGACTCGAGTCCCCTCTCGCTCGGAGCAGGAGGAGCCCCTCGTGTCCTCGCAGCCATGTGCGTCTCCGAGGGCCGTGATGAAGGAGCGGTGCGGCGGGCAGCGCGCCTTCCAAGTGCCATGGGTTTGTTTTAAGTTGTGCAAGAACGCCGTGGTGTCAGATGCCAACTATTTGTTTACTTCTTTGAAGATCTAACATAATGAGTTTGTTTACAAGGCTCCAGATAGACCAGAAGGAACCCATTTGATTATTTGGAGAACATAATCTCTCCAACCATTGCTCATCCAACAGAATGACCTGGGTAGCTTTTGCACCCTGTTTTTTTTATTAAAGAAACCCAAACCTTAGTCTTCCAGTCCCAAAGAATAATTGTATTGTCTCATATTTGTTGTTGATTCTCTGTTAAATTCTTGTGGATCGTTTTAAGTGTGTAATTTGTGGCAATACTCTGTGTTGTGGTGGACCACGTAAGGCATTAGTAACAGCACATGTGTGGTCACTGAGGAGGTGAACAACCTGCAGAATGGGTCGGCAGTCTGGGCAAGGCTTAGAGAAAAGAGCTTTGTGCAAGTTCAAGGGCAAGAGCAGCTGTGAAGAGAGCTCCTTGTGTTTTCTTTTAAATGCTGAAGTGCATAACTGAATGAAAAAAAACCCTGTTTTAATTTAATTTTTATTTTTTTTTTTAATTTTAATTTTTAATTCAAACCCCCGTAATTTTCTCTGTTGTTTTGTTGTTGGATAACGTGAGTATGAAAATGACCCCGGCTGCTGTTTACACACGAATATATATTGTGTTTCTTATTCAAGAAATTCAGATGAACAGAAAATTGTCCTTGAGTTTTGGGAATGGAGGAGTTATTTTAACTCCTCCTGTGTTAACGTCTGTGCCCATCCTGCGCTAGGACTGGGCTTTGTAGGATGCCTTGGTCATCTCAATTCTTCATATATCTGGGGTCAAACATTGCCAGTATTATTAGATCCGTGGGACAAGATGGTACCAGTCTTTTGGGGTCTTGTCTTATGCCTCTCGCTGGCCTCCTGGAGCGATGCTACTTGCACGGCCTCTACTACAGCTGCTGGCAGAGGGAGACTTGAGCGCGTAGAGGCAATACCTCTCCTCCTTCCTCCTGACCAGGCTTTGCCACTGTCCTCCTTGGGAGTGTGTCAGAACAGAGTTGTGGTGCATGTCCCAGAGAGGGTGTGGAGTCTCCTTCTCTGGAGATATTCAAAACCTGTCTGGATGTGACCCTGTGCAGCCTGCTGTAGGTGAACCTGCTTTAGTAGAGAGTTGGACTGGATGGTCTCCAGAGGTCCCTTCCAACCCCAACCATTCTGTGATTCTGCGTCTTCATCGGGGATCTGCTCTTCACTGACCCGGCCTTGTACAGATGGATTGGAGTAGGTCATCTCCAGGCCTCAACAATCCTATGATCTGTGGCTTGCAGGAGAGCGTTATGGGCTGTTTGTCCCTCTGCCGTTGGGCAATGGGTGCAGTTAGACTGTGTGGTACATGGTGGACAGGGCTGGGCTGCATGGGACATTGCATGAGGGACCCAAGGGTGTTGTGATAGTGTTGGCAAATACTTGGTGTATCGCATTCACGTAGACTTGGGATCCTACCACAATGTCATTGCTTAGTGAGGTGCTGCTTTCTGAAGACAGTGTGTCAAGACTCCACCTCCAAACCCTGCTGACCCCGAGTCCAGAAGGTTCGGAGTCTTGAGTTGATCCATGTTTTGAAATATGGTGTTGTGAGACACTGAAACACTCTTGCCCATTGTTGACTTGCACTCCGTTTATCCCCTTCCTGTGGCTTTTAAAAACCTCATCATCCCACTAAATTGTCTGACCCTTTACTTCTCCCTTGTTCTCTTCTTGTTTCAGTCCTCATGGGAGGAAGCTGGAAAGCCAATCTTTTGACTTTTTTATCATGTGACTTCACTGATTATTGTTTATTTCTCTTATTTTTTTGTTTGTTTGCTAATGTTTGTCTATTGCAGCTGCCTCTTAAATACAGAAACCTTCTCTAAGCCTTTAAATTCCAAACTGGTGGCAGGATTGAGCTGCTATAAACCGTTGTTCCGGGGAAGCTGGCCGGTGTCCCGACGGCAGTGCAAAACTTGACTTCAGAAGAGCTGAAATTATGGAGCGAGACTTCCCTGGTATTTATGAAACGAGAGCACTGGTTTTCTGGTTTTGCTTAGGTGATGTGAGAATAGGGACGAGTGTTCACCACTGGCTCCTCTACAGTTTCTGCTATGAACTTGTAAGGATATAAACCAGAAAATATTCCTAGAGCCTGGGAAAAAAAACATTGTCTGGATTATTGCAGTCCATGCTGATTTGGCAGGGGTGGAGGCGTGTGGGGTGTGAAGGTGCCTGTTTGAAGAGCACCTTTGAAGATGCTTCCATCAGGAACCAGCTGCTGACCTGAAGGATCAGGACAGCCCCTTTCCTGGGAAGTTTGGTTTAGTTTCAGGTGAAGCAACACATGGTGGACCTTCTCCCGAGCAACTAGCGATAGGACAAGAGGACACAGCCTCAAGCTTCGCCGGGGAGGTTCAGGTTGGCCATGAGGAAGCATTTCTTCTCAGCAAGGGTCATTAGGCATTGGAAGGGGCTGCCCAGGGAGGTGGTGGAGTCACCATCTCTGGAGGGGTTTAAGACAAGACTGGACATGGCACTTAGTGCCCTGTTCTAGTTGCCATGGTGGTGTCAGGGCAATGGTTGGACTCGATGATCCCAGAGGGCTCTTCCAACCTGGTTGATTCTGTGAAATGCCGAGATGGAGGGAGGCAGCAGCAATTTTGAACCAGGTTAGTTCCGCGGACACCACTCGGCTGCTCCAAATTCTTTTTTAGGAGCTGCTGCCTGGTTCTGGTTTTAATAATCATTCCTATTGCATAACTTTAAACGTTTTCCTGTTTTGATGGCTATTAAAATCATAAATTGCAGAAAGCGACCTGGTGCAGCAGCTTGTGCGCAGAGCACAAACCTACTTCCAGCGTTCAGTTACGTAACTACACATATTTATAGGTAAAATCATTCAGTCGTTCTGGGCTTCTCTGTTCCCAGCAGGGTTTGCCAAGGAGAAGCAAGGAGAGGTGGCAGATGGGGAACTGAGGAGTCAGTATTTAGGAAGGGAAAGGTCAAGAAAAGACTGTAGGAAGGAGGCCAGAACAGAAGAAGCCACGGTGGAGCAAAGGAAGAGAGCAGGAAGGCTGCCGTGTGTTTTTAGGAAGCTGTTGCCAAACCCCCGGGTCTGTATCTCTCTTGGCTACCAGCAAAGGTGTCTGTGTTATAAATGAAAAACATCGACGCTGTCGTTATATTTGTCTTGGAAAAGCGGTCCAAGGAGGGTTCGTTCCTGTACCTTGTGTCTCGCACCCTGCTGCTTCTGATGACTTTTAGTAGCTCAGACCTTTTACCTCCAGCTTGGAAAGCAACTTTATCTCCTGCTTTCCTTGGAATTTTAACCATCTTAGTCCTCTTTTTCCCCCCTGTCTTTGCACCACTTCCTTCTTGTATCTTATACCTTCTTATTGCAGTCTTGCAGCAAGAATTGAGTTTCTTGGCATCTAAATTATAACTTATAACCTTCTTGGAGCGGAACCAGGCAGCTGTTAATATTTGCTGCAGACATGTCTGTAGTACTTGCTGCAGAAACATCTGTAGCATTTTATTTATTATTATTTATTTTTATTTATTTTTATTTTTATTTATTTTTTTTAATTTATTTTTATTTTTATTTATTACCTTTCATGATCTGGCTCTGCAGTGGGGCCGTACCCTTCCGCAGAGGAAAGTGGTTTCCTAACACCTCCAGCTACATCTCCAGGACCACAGTCTCTGAGCGTGTTTGTAGAGGATCATCTCAGCTCAGGAGGTGCAGAACTGGTGCAGAACCTCTTTAGAGTTTGGACCATGGGCTTGAAAATGTATGATCAAAGCACCACTGAAGGTGGTGAGACCATGAAGACAGGCTTGGAGGATGAGACAGAATCCGAATCACAGAATCAATCGGGTTGGAAGAGCCCTCTGGGATCATCGAGTCCAACCATTGCCCTGACACCACCATGGCAACTACACCATGGCACTAAGTGCCATGTCCAGTCTTAAACCCCTCCAGAGATGGTGACTCCACCACCTCCCTGGGCAGCCCCTTCCAATGGCTAATGACCCTTGCTGAGAAGAAATGCTTCCTAATGTCCAACCTGAACCTCCCCTGGTGAAGCTTGAGGCTGTGTCCTCTTGTCCTATCACTAGTTGCCTGGGAGAAGAGGCCGACTGCCACTTCACTACAACCTCCCTTCAGGTAGTTGTAGACTGCACTAAGGTCATCTCTGAGCCTCCTCTTCTCCAGGCTAAACACCCCCAGCTCCCTCAGCCGTTCCTCGTAGGTCAGACCCTCCAGACCCTTCCCCAGCTTGGTCGCCCTCCTCTGGACTCGCTCCAACACCTCAACATCTTTCTTGAAGTGCGGGGCCCAGAACTGGACACAGGATTCAAGGTGCGGCCTCACCAGTGCCGAGTACAGAGGGACGATCACTTCCCCAGACTGGCTGGCTACACTATTCCTAGTAGAGGCCAGGATGCCATTGGCCTTCTTGGCCACCTGGGCACACTGCTGGCTCATGTTTAGCCGGCTGTCGATTAGCACCCCCAGGGCTCTTTCCGCCAGGCCGCTCTCTAACCACTCTTCCCCCAGCTGGGGGAAGAGCCCTCTGGGATTATCGAGTCCAACCATTGCCCTGACACCACCATGGCAACTAGACCATGGCACTAAGGGCCATGTCCAGTCTTTTCTTAAACACATCCTAGCAACCTGACCTGGTGCTACAGAAGGAATATCCTGCTGCTCTTTGCTTCCTAACCTGCAATATCCATGGCTGTGTAATCTTGCTACGGGACATTTGTGGCTTGAGCATTTATTGGGAACCTGGTGTGTGGGTGATGACAGCTGCAGGGGATTATTTTGGAGAGACTCTAGAATTTTAAAACAGCTTCGACAAAAATGTGTGGCCAGAGAAAAGGCCCTTGCGTCCTCCTGCAGCCTTGCTGCTCAGCATTTATCCTTTTTAGTATTCCAAAAGGATAAAAAAAGAAGCTGTTCATTTAATTTCCTTCCTTTGAAGAGCCAAAACTAACAGTGTAAAACCAGACACATGTCAGGAAAGAAGGCTTTTCAACCCCTCGCCCCCCTCTAGGAAAGACGTGATTGTTGACATTTTCCTTTGGGTTTCTGCTGGTAACCTAGCTAATCCTAAACAAGAGCAAAATTAGCAAATTAACCTCAGGACATGGTAGACACATGTGTCTCACCAGTGGGGAAATCTCAGGCGTTCTCTGCAGAAGTGCTATTTTTAAGAGCAGCGTGCGGAGTGACACAGCTGGGGACAAGTTGCTCTTCGCTGGCTGTGGCGGGCAAGCTGGCAGTGATAAGCTGTCAGGAGGCACATGAACGTTTGCCTTCAAGTGGTCCCGAGTGCTTTTCATGAGCGCTTTTGTTTTTCCTGTCCTCACATGACCGTGTGTTGACCTTCCTTTGCGATCCCTCAACTTCTTCGTGGAAATCGCCAGGGGAGGTTCAGGTTGGACATTAGGAAGAATTTCTTTTCAGGAAGCATTATTAGCCATTGGAATGGGCTGCCCAGGGAGGTGGTGCAGTCACCATCTCTGGAGGGGTTTAAGCAAAGACTGGACATGGCACTTAGTGCCATGGTCTAGTTGACAGGGTAGTGTCAGGGCAACGGTTGGACTCAATGATCCCAGAGGGCTCTTCCAACCTGATTGATTCTGTGATTCTGTGAAATTACAGCCGTTGGGAGTGTCCTTCTGCACATCATTGGCCACTTTCTGGAGCCGTGCAAGTGGGGAAGCAGAGGACAGGATGGATGAGGAGGGCATGGAACTGTGACCATGGAGTGTTGCTTTGAGCATCGCTGCTGGAAAGAAGTTGTGTTACCTTTCTCCTCCTCTTTGTTCCCCTTGCGTTGTGCGTAAACCAAGTGAATTTGGCTGAAAAATGGACGTGGGGAGGTGGAAGGTGTTTATAAATTAGTGTTGTCTTTGGTCAGGTTCATCATGTGAACTTGGCTGGGTTTAGTGGGGGTAATGTGCCATGGTCTAGTTGCCGTGGTGGTGTCAGGGCAATGGTTGAACTCGATGATCCCAGAGGTCTCTTCCAACCTGATTGATTGATTGATTGATTGGAGCAGAGGGGTCTCCACTGCTCTGGTTTGGTTCTGGTTCTTCTGATTTAAGTTGACTTTCAAGCTACAGCCTGAGCAATCACTCATCTGACTGGGGTTTGCAGTCAAGTCTGAGAACGTCCTTCCAGAAACTTGCTCCTCCTTAAGAGCATTTCTACCCTTGGACCATCTTCTGTTGGTGCTGCCAGGTGATTTTTGGGTTTAAAAGCAAGACTGTTGTTGGACATATTAAGTCTTTTTGGAACAAACGAACACTGCTGAGCAACGACAGATGGTTTGGAGGAAGGGAAAAAGTCTGCAGTGAAGTGGTGTGTACATCTAGGGACATCACAGGTGCTTCAACTCTTTGATATATGACTTGCTTGCTTTTTCCTTTCTGCTTTGGGAGCTTAAAAATGAATAGGGGAAGGGACAAAAGCGGCGTGTGACCATAGAATTGCAAAAAGGAATAACTGGGCAGGAATAATTTCAGTAATTCCTGATCTTACAGAATGATGATAAGGCTCTGTTGTAACGCAGAACGTTTTCTGAGATGTCTTAGAAAAAGGAAACCTCGTAAGAGTCATCTCCTCTCGCCTAGGTGTAACTGGGAGCGTAGGACTATTGGAAACACCCTTCTACAGGGCTTAAGCCAAATTCTGCGCTTAGTCTCCCTGTGAAATTAATTATATTTAATCTTGCAAATTTGAAGGCAAGAGTTGAGTTCGTGCTTAAGTTACGATTTCACTGTCACCAGGAGGCTTTTATAAGTCTAGAATTTCTAACATTTCTTGCGGTGAGCGATGGTGTGGACCTTAAGCCGTGGTGCAGATGGTCTTTGAGAAGGCTGCTTTTGTCCCTCATGATTTTATTTAAAGCTTTCTAGTTTGCTGATGCCTTGTTAGATGTTAGACCTGTGAACTGCTGCATCCAGAATCACAGAATTAACCAGGTTGGAAGAGCCCTCTGGGATCATCGAGTCCAACCATTGCCCTGACACCACCCTGTCAACTAGACCATGGCACTAAGTGCCATGTCCAGTCTTTTCTTAAACCCCTCCAGAGATGGTGACTCCACCACCTCCCTGGGCAGCCCCTTCCCATGGCTAATGATCCTTTCTGAAAAGAAATTCTTCCTAATGTCCAACCTGAACCTCCCCTGATCCATACCCTTGGGACTTCAGAAGCGACACCACTGTCTTGCAGAAGTTGGAGAGCCCTGGTATGAGAGAACAGATTAAAAAAACACCAAAAAAACCTTAAAAATTAATCTCGGGTCAATTCAACCTTTGCAGAATTCACTTTTACAGAATAAATATCTGTAAATCCCCTCTGATTTCTGCAAAAGAGTTGCTGCTGTCCAAAAATCAAATGAATGTCTGAATCATACAGGATAAACCGGGACTAGTTCAGCTGAACAAATAATGCTTCTCTATAAAATGGAGTGCAATAACATGCAGAGGATTGGAAAAACATGTCAGTGACCAAGAAAAATACTATTGCATCCATATTCATTTTTCATTTTCAGTTAGAAGAGAAACCATAGGTCACTATTAAACCGTATTTCAAAACTTTATGTTCTTTTTAATGCCTCGATACAGCAAACTGTGACTGTTTAGGAAAGTGCTTCGACATGCTTAAGTCACCTTTAGGGAAAATTAAGCACATGCTTTAAGTAGAGTTCGCTCCTAAGCGCATTGCAGATTCTGAGTTCCAGCATCCCAAATTACTGAGGCTCGCTGGAAAACAGCTTAAATTTGGCATTAGATTGAAATTTTGTTTTAGAAAACAGTAAGAGCAGCAGAACTATTTCCACTGTGTTGTTAAAATATGGAAGAATATTGCTTTATAGAGAGCTTTTATTGCATTGTCTGCGGCCTGAGAAAATCCAGACCAGCGAAATCACAACTAAGCCGTATGGATGTAGCAGTTGGATTTTTATAATTCCTCGTGTCAGTCTGAGCGTAATATATGGAGCGCACACAGTGTGATTTTTAAAAACAAGGTCCCTCGCAGCTTTAAATAATTATTTGATATAAAAAAATAATTAAACCGTCTTTCTTCCCCCTCACTCATTCAGTCCACGCGCTTGTTCACCGTCCCTGGGCAGGGATGAGTGGTGTGAGGTGTGTTATGGAGAACGACGCTCTTATCTCCACTCTTCACAGAATCAATCAGGTTGGAAGAGCCCTCTGGGATCATCGAGTCCAACCGTTGCCCTGACACCACCCTGTCAACTAGACCATGGCACTAAGTGCCATGTCCAATCTTTTCTTAAACCCCTCCAGAGATGGTGACTCCACCACCTCCCTGGGAAGCCCCTTCCAATGGCTAATGACCCTTGCTGAGAAGAAATGCTTCCTCATGGCCAACCTGAACCTCCCCTGGCGAAGCTTGAGGCTGTGTCCTCTTGTCCTATCGCTAGTTGCCTGGGAGAAGAGGCTGACTCCCACTGCTCTACAACCTCCCTTCAGGTAGTTGTAGACTGCACTAAGGTCACCTCTGAGCCTCCTCTTCTCCAGGCTAAACACCCCCAGCTCCCTCAGCCATCCCTCATAGGTCAGACCCTCCAGACCTTTCACCACCTTGGTCGCCCTCCTCTGCACTCGCTCCAACACCTCAACATCTTCCTTGAAGTGCAGGGCCCAGAAATGGAGGCTGCTCTTCTTGCCCAAGATTAAAGTATTCAAGTTTCCTTAGTGGGTTTTTCTCACTTAAAAAAAAACGAAAAATGAAACAACTTCTCTGCAATAGGGACATGTTTACAGGACCCCTGTGTGGGAGACTTGGGGACTCTAATTCGCGCTGTCAGAAGATGCGAAGAGTCAGCGGTTGCGACGGAGTTGGGAGCAGCGAGAGCCTGGACGTCCTCTGGTCAAAAATTGAAGTGTTACAGGACTGTTGAGATGCTTTGAGGGGAAAGGAAAGAGGAGGAGGTTTGGTATGTGGGGAGGGAAGTGTTTAGTGGACGGGGTTGATGGTTTTTATTGTGCTGAGCTCCGTAGGTCTGCTAGCAGGAGCCCGCGGGCAGCGTGGGGGGCAGAGGCAGAGCGGCTGCACGCTGGCAGCGGGCAAAGCTCCTGCTGCCTGCAATTCCCTCGGGGGTTTTGCTGCCTTGCTGGTGGCTGACAGCCCGATCCATGCTGCCAAGATGTGGCTGGAGGGCAAGTTCAAACCGTTGATTCCTGTCTCATTCAGTGGTGGGGGACTGGGAGCAGGGGGTCGGACCACTGACAGGGCTGGTAGTGAGATCTGGGGTCATCAGTCCTGCTCCTGCCTGTCCCAGGGGCTCGTCGAGGGGGTTTCTATCAAGACCATTAAGTTCCACCTGAACATGAGGAGGAACTTCTTTGCTGTGAGGGTGCCAGAGCCCTGGCACAGGCTGCCCAGGGAGGGGGTAGTCTCCTTCTCTGGAGATATTCAAACCCCACCTGGACACGACCCTGTGTGACGTGCTCTGGGTGACCCTGCTTGGGCAGGGGTTGGGCTGGATGATCTCCAGAGGCTTCTTCCAACCCCAACCACCCCGGGATTCTGTGAAGATGGCACACTGGATCGTCCGGGGGGGCTGGCCCCGTCTGGTGCACACAGCTCTTAAGCAGTGAGAATCTTTTTTGGAGCAGTGTCAGGGCTTAGTGTTGCCTCTGCCTTTGACCCAGGATGATGGAGGAAAATCTTCTGCAGGGGAAACAGATAATATCAGGGCTGCTCCCCATTCCTCTGCATCGAGTGTGGCACATGGGATCAATCCCAGAGCAGCCAGAGCATGTGCACGCAGACACTTCTCGGGGCTGTGTGCCTTGGGAGAGAGCATCTCTCCAGATTGCACTTAAAGGAGCATCTTTATGTATTTATGGTGCCACACACAGACCAGCAAAGAGCCTTTTCCAGGCAGTGCTGAGGGGTTGGTTGTCTGCAGCTGTCTTAGAAATAAATATCGCTGTCTCTTCATCTCTGTTCCGTGGAAATGCACAAGCTGAGATACCGAGGTCATCGTCCCAAACCCAAATGTCAGGGTTTTTGCTCACTGTTCCCACAGTCTCTGCTGCCTCTGGCTATGAAGTGATGAGCGAGACAGTAGCCTTGCTGTAAAAGAGCAGCAAGGTGTTTAGCAGATTTTTGGCTCTCTGCTTACTTCTTGGCTGCCTTTTTTAGTCAAAAGGTTTGTGGGGTTTGTTTTGCCTTTTTTTTTTTTCTTCCCCAGCTGTTAGTCCTTTCCAGGCATTTGTCTAAACTCAATTTGATGTTGCTCCCACCAGCAAATGTTGCTGCGTTCCCCATCGTTCAGGAACTTGGTATTTAGCAGTGACGGACACGTCCCTCTTGCTCTTTACTCAACGTGTAGGCAGCCACGTCCTCTCCTTCCATTTCGCATGACAACTGCCAAGTAGCAGTAGACAAGCTTCCCACCCCGCAAGATGAAGTATCCTCTGAAACCTCAAGTACCTCAGCTTTGCTAACACAAGTGATTGGCAAAGCTCACAGCAGGTGAGCTCCGTAACTAAAAAAATCCCCTGACCTGGGAGCTCTCTCCCTAAAACAGTTCTGGGCCCCGCACTTCAAGAAAGGTGTTGAGGTGTTGGAGCGAGTCCAGAGGAGGGCGACCAAGCTGGTGAAGGGTCTGGAGGGTCTGACCTCCGAGGAACGGCTGAGGGAGCTGGGGGTGTTTAGCCTGGAGAAGAGGAGGCTCAGAGGTGACCTTAGTGCAGTCTACAACTACCTGAAGGGAGGTTGTAGTGGAGTGGGAGTCGGCCTCTTCTCCCAGGCAACTAGCGATAGGCCAAGAGGACACAGCCTCAGGCTTGGCCAGGGGAGGTTCAGGTTGGACATTAGGAAGCATTTGTTCTCAGCAAGGGTCATTATCCATTGGAATGGGCTGCCCAGGGAGGTGGTGGAGTCACCATCTCTGGAGGGGTTTAAGAAAAGCCTGGACATGGCACTTAGTGCCATGGTCTAGTTGAGATGGTGGTGTCAGGGCAATGGTTGGACTCGATGATCCCTGAGGTCTCTTCCAACCTGGTTGATTCTGTGATTTTTCTCATGGAGTGGTGGGAAGCTTGGGCAGACGGGCATTCTTCCTTGAAGGCTTCAGGAGAGCTTTGCACAGCCTGAGTTTGTCTGTCTATAACTGGGAGGTTTGCAATCTAAAAAAGAGTGGAGGTTGTTGGTGGGTTAAAGAGATGGCTCGAAGCGCAGCGGGACGCAACCATTTGCCGCAGGGAGCCTGCGCGGGTGCAAGGCGCTGAGCAGAGGGCTGGAGTTGCTCTCTGCTGTATATCTTATTTCGCAGCTCCTGACCTGTCGGTTTTTAACGTGGCTGCAAACAGACCTGGGCAAAATGAAGTCAAGGAGCTCTGAGAGCGTATTCATTTGTAGAAAGCGCTTCGCTGCTCTGCAGCTTGTGCTCTCTGCCGGGGTTCTGGAGCCGTAGCTCACTCTCTCATGTGAAGCAGCTTCTGGGAATGCAAAGATATGAAAGCTGCCGTCCAACAGCTACGTCAGATTGCAATAAATTTTTATTCCTCCTCCTATTTCTCACTTCTGAAGTTGGGAACAAAACCAACTTCATATAAATTATGTTCCTAAAGGAGAGTTAACTTCCTACTTTGCTATTTATAGAGGGCTCTTTCTTCATGCATATGGATAGCAGCTTTATTTTCTCATCTGCAGTAGCTTGTTTGATCTCATGGGTGCTCCTTGTGCATCTTCAAGGAACGTGGCTGAATAATTTATCCGTTCAAGACTCTGAACAGAAAACTTAAAATTGTGTCTGGAGTACCTTAGACTCATGCATACATGATGCATCGGAAGTTCAGCTGTGGGTCTGCATGGAAGACTAGTGCTACCTGGTTTTGTCGTTGTCTTCAAAGGGTGTTAAAAGACAGAAATCTGCTCATGGAAGGGTAAGAATAATCCCAGTAATATTGGGGCCAACTGGGACTGTTGACTTTAGACCTTAAGGGACGCTTCTCCGTGCTAGGTTGAGACCAGTTTGGAAATTCCTGTTGTCCTCAGTGTGTTCTACACTTGTATCCATTGGTAGAGGTTGAGATTTTGTCAGATCTTCTTTTTTTCCATCTAATTGAACAAAACCCAACCAAATTTGGTTTGCATCTTCACAGCCGTAGTGACGTAGGCTGAGTGACCTCAGTACCAAATGCTGGCTCAGAAGAGAGGCAAACTCATTCAGGGCTTAGCTTGGTCCAGAAGAAGATGCCATGGGGAGAGAACCCAGTATTCATTGGCTTTGAACAGAAGCATTCATTTTGGGTAGCTCTTGTCCTGCTTGTGACGAATGCAGTGCCATTTTGGTGTTTGTGTACAAGAAAGGGTCATTAGCCATTGGAAGGGGCTGCCCAGGGAGGTGGTGGAGTCACCATCTCTGGAGGGGTTTAAGAAAAGCCTGGACATGGCACTTAGTGCCATGGTCTAGTTGCCATGGTGGTGTCAGGGCAATGGTTGGACTCGATGATCTCAGAGGGCTCTTCCAACCTGACTGATTCTGTGATTCCTACAATGAATGAAGCTCCAGCCCTTATTTACCTGATGTTTACGCCGTTGCTGCTTCTGTCCCTGGGTAAATCAGCTGTGTTCCTGCTGTTTTTGCAGCACGCTTGAGGCGAGATGAATTCAAAACTGATGTTGCAGAAGAAATAACCTCTCCCTGGGGCCAGGGGAAGGAATCGGCCTCGTTGGCCATTTGATCTTTTTGCTGACATGTAGAAGTGTGGAACAGCTTGGATCCCTTCCTAGAGTGTAGCTACGTGTCCAGCCAGAGGGTCGAGCCTGCAATACCCCGTTAGCGTGTTCAAGAGGGTTTGTGAAATGCTTCTCTACCCAACAACTGTTATTATCACCTCTCAGGCATTAACACTTCCTCATGCTTCTCGGTTTTACCCAGACTGAACTCTTGCAGGAGGGATTGGTTTGCTTCCCATGTTCGGGGAGGTCTTCTGATGATTGCCATGTCAATGCAGAGGTGGTTTTACGATTGGAAGCTCTTCTAGATTATTATCTTTTTTTTTTAAAGAAGACAGATACTTCTGTCAGCAGTTGTAGCGTCAGCTTCCGGAGTGTATTTGGGAAATCGTCTTTCCTTTGTTAAAATATCATCAGAATCTGGTCCCTGGGAGCACTGACAGGCTCAGAGCACGGAAGCCACATCTCTGCTGCCATCCAGCACAGCCCTGCGTGTTCAGCTGTTCAACGTGTGCGCACAAATTGATATAAAATTGCCACAAGTATGGTTGATACCTTTTTTTTTTTAGTAGAAACCTTATCTAGGTCTTAATGCCGAGGGGAAAAGAGACTTTCCCTGGAGTGTCTTGCTTTGGACTCCTGCCTTTAAGGAAAGATGCTGCATTGGACAGTAACACAGTGAAAAAGCTTGACTTGTTGAGGTGTTGGAGCGAGTCCAGAGGAGGGTGACCAAGCTGATGAAGGGTCTGGAGGGTCTGACCTAAGAGGAACGTCTGAGGGAGCTGGGGGTGTTTAGCCTGGAGAAGAGGAGGCTCAGAGGTGACCTTAGTGCAGTCTACAAGTACCTGAAGGGAGGTTGTAGTGGAGTGGGAGTCGGCCTCTTCTCCCAGGCAACCAGTGATAGGACAAGAGGACACAGCCTCAAGCTTTGCCAGGGGAGGTTCAGGTTGGACATTAGGAAGAATTTCTACTCAGAGAGGGTCATTAGGCATTGGAAGGGGCTGCCCAGGGAGGTGGTGGAGTCACCATCTCTGGAGGGGTTTAAGAAAAGACTGGACATGGCACTTAGTGCCATGGTCTAGTTGCCATGGTGGTGTCAGGGCAATGGTTGGACTCGATGATCCCAGAGGTCTCTTCCAACCTGGTTGATTCTGTGATTCTGTGATTCTATGAGCCCCTGCGTGTGGAGATATGGGGATCTTTGGAGGGTTGAAGAACGTCCTGAAGTGGTTCTCTGTGAGCTCATTCTTCTGTAATTTTTTCAGTTTTCATAGTTCCTTCCAGATAGAGTACATCTCTGAGCAGGGGAATAAAAAGTTGAATGGTTTGATCTAAAATTGAAACATTTTGCAGAGCCTAATTAAACAAACTCATGATTATTATGTAAACCCCTATCCCAGGCCTTCAAACGACTTTTTAAATACCAGCTTCGCCTGAGAGCCGTGCCTAATCACCCCTTGAGAGACGCAGGGAGCAACGGGTGTTGAAAGGCAACGGCTCGAGCTTGGCGAGGGAACCCAGCGACCACAACTGTTGAAATTTGCACGGAACACGAGGAGGGCTTTGATCAAAACACAGCCCAAATTTCCACAGCTTGGGATTCGACCAAGAGCGCTAAGTTAGCAACAGTGAAAGAAGGTTTTGGAGAGACTTCAGAGGTTACAATGGCAATGTCGCAGCCTGTAATCTCAATAGAAAACTGGCTCGAGGTAATTAACAACATAGCAGTATAATCCGTGGCAGGACAATCCCTTCCCTCTCTTCCTGGGAACCTCTGGGCTCTCTGGGTCCTCTAGTTTCTTCCAAACTGGGTCATATGCTGAACGCAGAAGAAGAAGAGGTTGAGATGTGGCCAGGGGAATCACAGAATCAATCAGGTTGGAAGAGACCTCTGGGCTCATCGAGTCCAACCATTGCCCTGACACCACCATGTCAACTAGACCATGGCACTAAGTGCCATGTCCAGTCTTTTTTTAAACCCCTCCAGAGATGGTGACTCCACCACCTCCCTGGGCAGCCCATTCCAATGTCTAATAACCCTTTCTGAGAAGAAAGGGAATGTGGAAAGGATTTTGACCTGAGCTTTCCAGATGGAAGATCTTGACATACTCCTCATTTTCTCTCTGAAGGAAATAAAGCTGCAGAACTTAAAAATAAATGTCACATGAAGTGTCCTGTACTTTTTTGAGGCAGGCTTGGGACAGTGCCCAAAATTTGTTACAGTTTGGTGAGAGCTGAAAAAGCAAGTAATAAAGTATTTTGTGGCTGCACCAATGGTTGACTTGATTAATTCGTAGAAGTGGGTATGATCGGCTGAGCATCTTCTAGACGTGGCTGCAGCAGGTAGCTGCAAATGGGGACGGTCCTTCTGGATTGCCTTGAGCAGAGCTTTTGGGTGGATTTTCTCCTGGTGGCTCTGTGCAGCTGTGTGACCATGAAATGCCCTTGCATCCTCAGCTGAGAAGTAGTCGTGTGCTGGTGAACTTCGCTGACATAGATGTCAGTGAAGCGGGTGTGTGGGGTAGTGACTCCAGCACCAAATGCTTTGCTAATGTCAGGTTGGCCATTAGGAAGCATTTCTTCTCAGCAAGGGTCATTAGCCATTGGAAGGGGCTGCCCAGGGAGGTGGTGGAGTCACCATCTCTGGAGGTGTTTAAGAAAAGCCTGGCCATGGCACTTAGTGCCCTGGTCTAGTTGCCATGGTGGTGTCAGGGCAATGGTTGGACTCGATGATCCCGGAGGGCTCTTCCAACCTGATTGATTCTGTGAATTCTGATTCTGTGAGCCTGGGTCAGTGGTGGGGTGGTTCTCCCCTACTGTCCCCAACAATGTTTTAACTGTTTTGAGTGTGTAAATAGTCATACTTTTAATTTGCCTTCAAATTCGTGATACATATTCAGGTTTTTACGCTCTGAAATGTTAATGTTTAGTGTTTAACAGACAGCCCTGGCTCTAGAGGTCATGCTGTGCCCACTGCTTCAAGAGAAGTGTGTACCGTGCAATCAGGAAATCATCCACGTGAGCTATCTGTGCAGCTGCAGAGAGGAACATCTAATTAATACTGAAGCAATTATCTTGACGAGTAAATCAAACTCAGAACAATAACATGTTCCCAGTTACTGTGTGGTAGCCAGATGGTAACGGAGACTGTTATTAAGGTCTTGGCTTGCCACTCTTGAGGTTACTGGCAGGTAATCAGTATATTTTTCCCATTTGGAGGTTTGGATTTCAGTGTTCTGGGAATTAGGCCCACAGGGATGTCCAGTAGATGTTTCAGTGTGAATGGAAGAGGGTTTTTTTTTTTGTCTTCTTGCTACGAAATATTTCTTGCTGTTGCCAAATACCAAGATGCAAATAGAAATATATGTGCTATGGGGTCTGTTTGGCCACAGAAAGCTGAACCAGGCAGGAAGGTTTCCAGAACTTAATGCAGACTCTCACGATTTGGTAAAATATGCTGTGTTGGTGCCCTCACTGCTCTCTTCCAGTGTTGCTGCTGCTTATGGTCACCTCCCCGCTGTGCACAAGCCTACCAGGCTGATAGTCGTTGACAGTGGTGATCTACGCTGGGTTCCATAGGTGGGTCTGGTGTGCCGAGGCTCTGTGCTGTCCAAAAACAGAAGTAATGAGTTGCAAATGGAGAATGAGGTCTTGTCCTGCCAACATTCCTCATCCTGTGCCTGAATTGCAGCTCACATATTAAGGTTTTTTTTTTTTCTTCTCTGGAGTGTTGACTCTTGGTGAGGAGTTGCTCACATGGACCTGATGAAAAGTTGCTGTGTGTGTCTGTGGTGTTGCATCTGTGAAGGCAGCAACTGCTGGTGGAGCAAATCTGCAGGGACTGTTGTAAATGGGAAAGCTGAAGGAAGCTACTCCAGCAGCGACCAGAGATAAAGTGGATGGGGCTTGGAGCAACCTGGTCTGGTGGAAGGTGTCCCTGCCTGTGGCAGGGAGGTTGGAACTAGATGATCTTTAAGGTCCCTTCCAACCCAAACCATTCTGTGATTCTATGTCTAGTGCATTGCCACTAGTATTTGAAATAATTACACGTTAATTAATACAGCAGTGAATGATCTCTGTGGTGCACAGATGTCAGATAACACTTGTCTACTTTTGCTACCATGAAATGAGGAAAAAGGAGTAATAACCTACCTACAAGGTGAACTTCCATTAAGGAAGGTCCATAAAGGACCTGGGAACAAAAGCATTTGGGAGCTGAAGGCAACAATGCTTGAAGAGGAGAGAAGTAGTGTGTCACCGTAGAAATCAGTGTGAGGTGGGGACGAGCAGCCTCTGTGCTGGATGCCATCTTCTGTGGAACAGTTTGGAGCCGGCTCCTTCAGCATCCTACATCACCTCATCTTGGATGTGAGTTTTATGTCGGCAAAGCCAGAGCAGCAGCAAACGGCGCTTGGGGGGAACCTAAGGGAAGTCATTAGGAATTGCTATTTCAAAACAAAACAAGACATGAGAGGTGCTACAGTTGTCATACTCCAAATATTTGAAGGTAAAAATAGCTGTATGGAAATTATGTAGTGTTTGGTCCACAATTTCTTTGCAGTTGGTTGCATCAGGCAGTGGATTAGAAGAAGAACTTTTAAGGGAAGTCATGTGTTTTTCCTTGTTCTGGGACTTTAGCTAAACCTTTGACTTAGGGTCCGACCTATGAGGAACGTCTGAGGGAGCTGGGGGTGTTTAGCCTGGAGAAGAGGAGGCTCAGAGGTGACCTTAGTGCAGTCTACAACTACCTGAAGGGAGGTTGTAGTGAAGTGGGAGTTGGCCTCTTCTCCCAGGCAACTAGCGCTAGGACAAGAGGACACAGCCTCAAGCTTTGCCAGGGGAGGTTCAGGTTGGCCATTAGGAAGCATTTCTTCTCAGCAAGGGTCATTAGGCATTGGAAGGGGCTGCCCAGGGAGGTGGTGGAGTCACCATCTCTGGAGGTGTTTAAGAGAAGACTGGACATGGCACTTAGTGCCCTGGTCTAGTTGCCATGGTGATGTCAGGACAATGGTTGGACTCGATGATCCCAGAGGTCTCTTCCAACCTGGTTGATTCTGTCATTCTGTGGCTTCCAGACATTTTTTCTTTGAGCAACACGATGTTCTAAAAGGTTGCCCTGACTTTGCTACCTTGCTGTATACAACTGGCATTATTTCAGTGTAATCACCGATGACTTGAAACTCGCTGTATTTAATGTCTGTGTATCGAACTGTGCCCCTGTATGCCATGATCCCTCAAGTTCAACATTAGTTTTGAGTAAATGGGTGGGATATTTGAGACTGTAATAACCATTACGGACACTATTCTCTTCTCTGTATTCAGAGGGAGGCACCAACGTGTTTTACATGACCCAGAAATCCAAGAACTTGTCTGTAGGCCACTAAAGACCTGTTGATGCTTATTAGTTTAATTGATGTCTTCCTAAATTACCACTTGAATATTTGCTTTGTGGCTGGCAGAATTTGTGGTGTGGTGAGGGTAGGACACAAGTGGGGGCAAGAAACAGCCTGGGGAAATGTAAAACTTCAGAGCTGTAGAAGGTGAAGGTCGCTCACATCAGGTTGAGAAATTTTTTCTACATGTGGTATAAAAGATCACAGAATCAATCAGGTTGGAAGAGCCCTCTGGGCTCATCGAGTCCAACCATTGCCCTGACACCACCATGTCAACTAGACCATGGCACTAAGTGCCATGTCCAGACTTTTCTGAAACCCCTCCAGAGATGGTGACTCCACCACCTCCCTGGGCAGCCCCTTCCAATGGCTAATGACCCTTGCTGAGAAGAAATGCTTCCTAATGTCCAACCTGACCCTCCCCTGGCGAAGCTTGAGGCTGTGTCCTCTTGTCCTATCGCTAGTTGCCTGGGAGAAGAGGCCGACTCCCACATCGCTACAACCTCCCTTCAGGTAGTTGTAGACTGCACTAAGGTCACCTCTGAGCCTCTTCTTCTCCAAAGATGGCAATAATGTCATCTGTGGAAATACTGTCTTAGGTTGCCAGGCATTAGAGATGCCCCTCCAAGATCCTGAAAATCAGGCTGAAGTGAAAACTCCATTCGTTTGTTCTTGAATAAGCTCCTGAAGACCTGCAGTGGCTCAGAAGTCCCTGGTGCTACGTTGGGCCTCTCTTGCTGTGGGTCACAGTGAAGGACCTGCTTCGTTTCTGTGTAATTGCTTTGTCTTCAGCCCTTGGACCTTGGTGCAGGTTTCCAGGGTAAGGTTTTGTACTTCAGCGGGTTTGTTGTAAAGATTAGAGAACACCTTGTGGAGAGGTAAGCTCCCACCGGAGAGTCCCGTGCTTGAGATACGCTTTTTAATGCTGTTACTAAAGGTTTTATTTATTGGCTGTGAGGTTGAAGCTACTGATGTTGGTGTAGCCCGGTGAGTGGGGAATGAGGATAATTACCAGGAAATAATTATGTGGCCTTCAGCAAAACTGCTCTCCCTTCTTGGCTGGTTGTGCTGCAGATCTTGGAAGGAGACCTCATTCCTCACCGTGTCTGAAAGGGAGAAATTGCAGAGTAAGCGTTTTCCTGTACGGAGGGCTGAGGGCTGGTCTGTGCCGAAGCAGCTGGTGTGCGGTAGCTGCCTTAACTGGACATGACTCAGGGGCCCTTCTGGGCCTCTACTCTGTTGGGTTTTTTCTTCTAGTAAGCCATGATAAAGAATTATGTGCTTTGCTCAGCACATGGCACAGCACACGCTTATGGCTTCCATAAGACAACTGCAAAATACTTGACCAAAGGGGCAATGTTCGACTGTGAGGGGCTTTTGCAACAGTAGGAACATCTAATTTCCACACCTGTGTGTGTCCGTAGTGTCTCTCAGCTTGCAAACTTTGTATGGTTTGCACAATTCATCCTGCCTTGCACATCTGCTCTGGTTCCTTCAACGCCTTTTCAGGTGGGAGGATGCCTTCAGCCTCCTCTCGCTGCCTTCTTGTTGGCCATGAGGATTCCTCTCACAGAATCAATCAGGTTGGAAGAGACCTCTGGGATCATCGCCCTGACACCACCCTGTCAACTAGACCATGGCACTAAGTGCCATGTCCAGGCTTTTCTTAAACCCCTCCAGAGATGGTGACTCCACCACCTCCCTGGGCAGCCCCTTCCAATGGCTAATGACCCTTGCTGAGAAGAAATTCTTCCTAATGTCCAACCTGACCCTCCCCTGGCGAAGCTTGAGGCTGTGTCCTCTTGTCCTATCGCTGGTTGCCTGGGAGAAGAGGCCGACTCCCACTTTGCTACAACCTCCCTTCAGGTAGTTGTAGACTGCAATAAGGTTACATGATGGACTAGGGTCCTGTGTGTCTATGAACGCCACCAGCAAGCGGAGGAGATGTATCAATTTTTTTCAAGGCACTGGATGAGGTGTTGGAATAAGTCACTGATACTTGATATATCCAGTATCTTGAAAGAGCACCAAAAATTAAAAAACCCCTGATCTGACTATAGGGTCTGTTTCAGATGAATATCTGAGTTCTTTTAAGGGGTAAAGTTCTTGATTTGTTAATTGCATGTCATTAATATCTGCAATTGCAAACCAGAAGTCTAGTCTGGAAGGCGCTTCTTGTCTTATTACTCTTTATTTTTTTTAGCTGGAATTTTGTAGGCTTTTTTTATATCTTGGTAGCACGTGGTCATCTTTTTTCTCTTCCATTTCACTGTGTTTAGGAGGATTTTTCTGTTTCATTTGGTGCTAGGAAAATATCCCGAGATGCAGTCTGAGAGCTGCTCGTCTGAGTGCAACATTCATCACTTCAGCTCTCTCTTAAGGCACACTTAAAAAAAACCAACCCCAACCCTCAAAAAAGCTTCATCTGAAATACATTCCTGCACTGTTGTGATTAGAAATTATGGTCTGCTTGATTTCTAGACATCTGTTTTACTCTCACAACCGACAGTAGACTGAGTTAGGAATTCTTGATTTTGTCTAACAGGTTTTCTTCTTCCCCTTCTCCTTTTTTTCTTTCTTTTTATTTTTTCTTTTTTTCTTTTTTCTTTTATTTTTTTTATTTTTTCTTTTTTCTTTTCCCCTTTTTCCTCTCCTTTTCCTCTCCTTTTCCTCTCCTTTTCCTCTCCTTTTCCTCTCCTTTTCCTCTCCTTTTCCTCTCCTTTTCCTCTCCTTTTCCTCTCCTTTTCCTCTCCTTTTCCTCTCCTTTTCCTCTCCTTTTCCTCTCCTTTTCCTCTCCTTTTCCTCTCCTTTTCCTCTCCTTTTCCTCTCCTTTTCCTCTCCTTTTCCTCTCCTTTTCCTCTCCTTCTCCTCTCCTTTTCCTCTCCTTCTCCTCTCCTTCTCCTCTCCTTCTCCTCTCCTTTTCCTCTCCTTTTCCTCTCCTTTTCCTCTCCTTTTCCTCTCCTTTTCCTCTCCTTTTCCTCTCCTTTTCCTCTCCTTTTCCTCTCCTTTTCCTCTCCTTTTCCTCTCCTTCTCCTCTCCTTCTCCTCTCCTTCTCCTCTCCTTCTCCTCTCCTTCTCCTCTCCTTCTCCTCTCCTTTTCCCCTCTTCTTTTCGTTCTTTCTTTGTTCTTTCTCTCTTTTTTTTTTTTTTAATTTTAGGTGATAGCTTTTAAGTTTCCTGCCGCTTATTACTAAAAATGGTCGTAGAAAAATAATCCGCTTGCCATCCTAGGAGGAGGAGTAATATAAGAGAATGTAGAAATAAAATTGAATAAAAACTTTGAAGGCCATCCAGGACACAAAGAAGGGTTAGTTTCTTTGAAGATGTGGAAAATTACAGTTCGGTTGGAAACCTCAGTAAAACCCAGTTGGAAAGTGTTGGTTATCAGAAGCGCTGACCAACTGTGAACTGCAGGTCAGGTCACTGAATGCTGGGTGGTAGCTCCCAAAAATCGCTGTAGCCTAGTTTTGGTGGGGACTTTGTATCACAGAATCACAGAATCAACCAGGTTGGAAGAGCCCTCTGGGATCATTGAGTCCAACCATTGCCCTGACACCACCATGGCTACTAGACCATGGCACTAAGTGCCATGTCCAGTCTTTTCGACTGGAAAATCACGTGAATATGTGATATTGGGAATGTGCACGGGGTTGGTGATCTGTTCTCAACACATGCCTGTGAAAAATTTTCCAGACTTAACTTGAAGCAGAGGTGTGTGATTTGGGGATGTCTCGTAAATTGGAGATATGGAAAGAAGGAAAGTGAACAGGGAAAATAAAAATTGATTACTTATTCACCTGGTGTGTATTCTTCCCACCAGATCTTGAGCACTTTTTCAGAAGCTATTGATTGTAGTTGCAGTCTACAACTACCTGAAGGGAGGTTGTAGTGAAGTGGAAGTTGGCCTCTTCTCCCGGGCAACTAGTGATAGGACAAGAGGACACAGCCTCAAGCTTGGCCAGGGGAGGTTCAGGTTGGACATTAGGAAGCATTTCTTCTCAGCAAGGGTCATTAGGCATTGGAAGGGGCTGCCCAGGGAGGTGGTGGAGTCACCATCTCTGGAGGTGTTTAAGAAAAGCCTGGACATGGCACTTAGTGCCCTGGTCTAGTTGATATGGTGGTGTCAGGGCAACGGTTGGACTCGATGATCCCTGAGTTCTCTCCCAACCTGGTTGATTCTGTGATTCTGTGATTCTTTTCTTTAATGATGGATACAGACTTGTCCAACTCCCATAGTCACGTTAATCTGGAATGTGTTGAGGCTGAATAAGATCTTTACACGTGTTTCCTTCTGTTTGGTTTAGGCTTGGTGTTGTTGGTTACTGCCACATCTTCTGTATAATAGTATAAGATTGCTTAGGTCACATTCAGCTTGTTTTCCCCTTATTAAATGGTTTGTTGGGATGGCTAATTACTGCTCATTTTATTGTAATGAAGAAAAAACTGGAAAAGTCTTCCTCCTGCAGAGCAGTAGTCTTCTGTTATCACATGAGATGGATGTTAGAATCATAGAATCACAGAATGGTTTGGCTTGGAAGGGACCTTAAAGATCATCTAGTTCCAACCCCCCTGCCACGGGCAGGGACACCTTCCACCAGACCAGGTTGCTCCAAGCCTCATCCAACCTGGCCTTGAACGCTGCCAGGGAGGGAGCAGCCACAGCTTCTCTGGGCAACCTGTTCCAGTGTCTCACCACCCTCACAGCAAAGAATTTCTTCCTATTAAGCCCTTCTAGTCATGTATGGGTCTTAAATGTCTTGCTTCTGATTGCTTTTCACCAGGGAATCTGTTTTCAGCCCATCATGGTGGTCCCAGCAGCTTTGAAGAACATGGTAGATAAGTTGATATGAGCTGCTAAAGGACATGGTGGGCTGGTTTTACAGGTATACTAAGGAAAAGGTAGAAGTTAGAGGCACTCAAGTCCTTTGGAGACACCTCTGGGTACACAGGGTGCTTGGGTAGGACGGGATAAAGAAAAATCTTTGACGTGAAATGAGTTCCAGTGGACCTTAGGGTGTCCTAAAGGAATGAGCTTTCTTATGGCCAGAATTCATATGGGAACAGAGGGACGTAGTTTTTTCTTTGACAAATTAAAGTAGAGGAGAACACCTCTGCTTGGAGTGTCATCTTCTAAATAAAATTTTTAAATCATCTTTTGACCTGTCCTTCCCAGTTGCTGCACCTTGTAGGATGTAGAACAGTGCAGTTCAGGCAAAGATTGCAACTGAGCCATGTCATGAGCATGACTGAACATACTCCTGGCAAGTGTTAATTTTATTTCACCTGCAGAGCGTCGCTTCATGCAACACAATATTTGCCTTTGTTGAGCATCAGGGTTTTATACAGAGGTTGTCCTAATATTCATGGTTTTGTTGTACAAAGATGTGACAATTTGAAACTTCATCAGTATAAGGGTTAGAAAACAGGATTTATGATACAAGGCTTGAGGAACTGAATGTCTTTAATTTATCAAAGAGGAGGATTGTGACCTCTGCTTCTCTGGATGTCTGTTAGGAAACACTGATAGTAGCTACTGTTCTAAAGTAAGCAGCCAAAGTTTGATAAGATCCAATGGTGAAGGTCAAAGCTGGGTAAAGGTGTGGGAGTGGAGGTAATAAGCTACTGGCACAATCCATCAAGATTTGTGGTGGACATTGCATCATCCTTGGAAAACCTTTAAAATCAGAACGACTTGTTTTTTCTAAAAGCTTTATGTTCCACTTCAACCACAACTACTGACCTTGAAGTAGGTATTAATTAGTGGACGACTCCTCGTCTGTGTTCTTCAAGATGTCATACTACCTGAGGACTGTGATCTCTTAAAATTTTATGCCTATAAGAACAGTAGATTCATACTTCATGTTTTTCTTCTTGTGGCAAAGACCAAATTAAAAAAAAAGAAGAGTTTAAAGAAAAAACAAGTTGAGCTCAGTTCCGGCAGCCAAGGATTTTGGTGTTCTGATTTTGACTCTGATAGCACTCGTTGGGTGGCCTTGGGCAAGTTATTAATCCGCGTGTGCCTCAGTTTGCCAATTTGTCTGATCTGGATAACTTCCCTCACCTAATAGGATGACATGTTTTTAACATGCTGTTAATGTAAATGTGGAATAATTATGAGCTTTTTATGGCTGTTTTGTTTATGACAAAGGAGAATATTTGTAGAGTAGATGCCCATTTTCCAGACCTACTTCATTTAACTCCTGGGAGATGTTTTGACTCCTCAAAAGAGGATTTTTCTTGACCAGGGGCCACCGCTGTGGTCCTCTGTCCCGCCAAGTTCAATGTTCTTCTGGGTAGAATAAAATGTGTTTATGGATTTTGATGAAACTTGAAAATTCTTGGATTGTTAAACTTGCTGTGTTACGGGAAAATGAATCAAGTTCTGACTCACGGAGGAGGATTGACCTTGGGGGGAGAGGGCAGCATCGTACACGCCACAGTTTGGCTTACTAGGAAAGTATTTCTTTGGTTGTCTCTGGCATATTATTTATTCTCGTTGAATTATTACCATTGCTTGGTATCAAATAGTACCATTAAGGATGAGACATAGTCTTGGTGCCCTTCTCTGAATTTTCACTCTTTGTTACTATATATATATATATATATGTACATTTTTTCCCCTCAAACCAACCATTTCCAGGCTTAAGGGTTGTCTGCTTGTTCTCAGTCCAGACCAAGGTGTTTGGGCAGCTTAAAGGACAACAGTTTTTCTATAGGAAAAGTTCATTTTAAGCAAGAAGATTGCAGTTTACATTTAAACATTCACAAAATCTGAAAGGTCAACAGAGCAAACCCCCAGACAGTGCACGGTGGGTGTTAGACATCTCCAGATACATTTACTGAAGGTGGTGAAACAATTCAAGGTACGATGCAGTTGATTTTCTCGTCCCATAGGCTTGGAAAATGTGGCATTTCTGCAATGGTAGTTGAATGTACTGGACATGGCACTTAGTGCCATGGTCTAGTTGCCATGGTGGTGTCAGGGCAATGGTTGGACACGATGATCCCAGAGGGCTCTTCCAACCTGGTTGATTCTGTGAAATTCTGTGAAAACTGCTACCTAACACAGCTCTGAAGAGAAATCCCTTCCATGCTCCTCATCCCTTTGGGTCCGTGTGCCATGTTCATCCTATTCTGGTGGCCCACGCTTTATGTAATTTGTAGATAGGTGCTAATGGATCTCCATGGTCCTTGTAGAGCTGGGCAACCCATGTTGTCCCTTCTATAACCCTTCAGCTGTTGTAACTCTGGACCAGCCACTTTCATGGAATCATAGAATGGTTTGGGTTGGAAGAGACCTTAAAGACCATCTAGTTCCAACCCGCCTGACATGGGCAGGGACACCTTCCACCAGCCCAGGTTGCTCCCAGCCCCATCCAACCTGGCCTTGAACGCTGCCAGGGAGGGGGCAGCCACAGCTTCTCTGGGCAACCTGGGCCAGTGTCTCACCACCCTCACAGCAAAGAATTTCTTTCTAAGATCTAATCTAAATCTCCCCTCTTTCAGTTTCAAACCGTTCCCCCTCGTCCTGTCACTCCATGCCCTTGTGAAAAGTCCCAGACACTTGAGTCGTGCTCTGCTCTCATCTCTCATAACTCCAGTTCCTTCAGCTTTCGCTGCTCTCTTGGGGCCCAGGCAGGTACTTCACCTTTCTGTCCCCTCCTAACCTTCCAGTCTTTCCTCAATGCGTCCCCTGACCAGTCCTTCCAGGTGTATCACTTGTGGATTTAATTTCCCTTTAAATTCCCTTGAAGGTTGTTGTCTTTGGTTGTGCAAATACCTTCGTTTAGTGTCGTCGGGAGGTTTCTGTGCTCTTTACTTCCAGTCTTCAGGAATTTTTGTTGCCTCTTTTTCTTCTCTGCTTTGTTGTTGTTTCCTCTTTTTTTTAATGTTTGTTTCCTTCATTTCCTAAAGGATTGCAGATACACTCAGTGGAAAATAATTGCCAAGATATTCTTCAGTCTTCTGCTCTCTCCAAATATTAAGGTACTTTGCACTTGATGTGTCTATTCACTTGATCGCTCTCTTTGATGATAACACGGACCTAATTTCTAGTCTACCTTTGGCTTTCTTTGAAAACTTGGATTGATTTTTGTGGCACTAAACTGCAAACCCGAGTTCCCTGGCTGAGTACTTACAGCTCACTAACCTCTGCGGTGGAAGAAATCAGTCAAGTTCTGCTTCCCACTGGGAAAACTCCAGATTTTCCAATCTGGTCATCTGCTGGGATGTAAAACCAGAGCAGTTCTTCTTGAATTTGGACACCAGAAGTAAATGCAGTGTATTAGGAGACATCATGACAATATTTCCATGCTTGTACATCTAAATTGTACTATCTACTGAGCTAAAAATGGCTTGTTATCCTCCTGCTGTTCCATTGCATGGCAATGCAAGAGGATGAGTGTTTTGCATGTCTGTGATACAATGACCTCCCTGAGCAGTGCAGAATAAGATACTATTGAACAAATTTTTTCCACTTCTACATTTCCACAGGGAAAAAATACCCATTTGCTGGAGGAACAATCCATTGGACTGCTTTACCCTTAATGTACTTAAAGAAATCACTGATAAGCTTAACCAGCCATTGATTCCTTCACGTATCCTCCTGCTTCCCATATCAGCTATCTCCACATCCTAACACCAGATTTCTGTTTGTTGGCTTGAGCTTTTCTCTTTATTCCATTTGTCATGTTCCCTTTTTCTTTTTCTTTTTTTTATAGCCTCCTTGACTTCCGTCTGAGCCAGGTTGCCTTTTAACTCGCGTCGCCGCCTTTTTCAGTTGTGGGATTGTGGCTTTTGGAGCATCTAGTTAAAATGTTCTTAAACAATTTTCAATTAGTCTTCATGTTTTTCTGATTACGTTCTTTTTCCCAACTGATTTGGCTCGTAATTGTTTTCAGCTTGATGAAACTGGCCCTTTTTAAAGTGTGTGTATAGATATGTGTATGTATACATACGTGTATATAGGTACTATTGGCAGTGCTATTTTATTGCTAATTTAAATGGGTTTTGGGTGCATATAGAATTGTGATTGAGTCATGGTGACTTGCACTTTAGCTGTCAAAAAAAGTGGGATAAAACATGGCTGCTTGTTAAAACCTCTTTCCAAATGGACACTAGCGCAGGGGATGCTGTTTTAGGGCTTTATTGGCATTTAGCAGATGGTGCTTCTGTAGTGAAGGGGCATCACCTCCAGCCCTTTGATGTCTGAACAACCTCAGCTCCTGCTGAACTTACAGAATCAATCAGGTTGGAAGAGACCTCTAGGATCTATGAGTCCAACCATTGCCCTGACACCACCCTGTCAACTAGACCATGGCACTAAGTGCCATGTCCAGGCTTTTCTTAAACCCCTCCAGAGATGGTGACTCCACCACCTCCCTGGGCAGCCCCTTCCAATGTCTAATGACCCCTTCTGAGAAGAAATTCTTCCTGATGTCCAACCTGAACCTCCCCTGGCAAAGCTTAAGGCTACCACGTGGTGTGTTATATCCCAAAGGTTAGTGCCACGTTAGCTCAGGAGTGATTTTAAAAAGATAAATGCTGCCTTCACGCTGGCTTCGGAAGTGCTGTGGTCCATGTCAGAGCAGCGTGTGTGAGTTTCTAGGTGAGACAGGAGAAGACAGGGTTGCCTCGTGTGTGCTCTGCAAAGCTGGTGGAGGAGGCACTGCCTTTAGTAGGAAGGTGGAAATTTCATATGAATGAACTGGAGAAGTGGAGGAAAGCCCAAGGTACTGTGGAAGATGAAGGCAACATAACTGCAGGCTGGTCCAAGTCCAGTTAGAGGCACTTGGAGATCTTTCCTGTTACCTTCACAGCAACACGAAACCAAACTAGGATAACATTTGTGATGGAGCGAGCAGGAGAGGGCTGCGACGGTGGAGCTGAGGCAGGGAAACCTGTTGCACGTTGGTATGGGAGAACCAACATGCAACAGCCACCCATGGGAGAAGAACCTGAACCTCTCTTCCACCAGCACAGCCCCAGTGAAATGTCCTGCACCCGGAGCCAGTGAGATCACAGAATCACAGAATCAGCCAGGTTGGAAGAGACCTCAGGGATCATCGAGTCCAACCGTTGCCCTGACACCACCATGCCAACTAGACCATGGCTCTAAGTGCCATGTCCAGGCTTTTTTTAAACCCCTCCAGAGATGGTGACTCCACCACCTCCCTGGGCAGCCCCTTCCAATGTCTAATAACCCTTTCTGTAAAGAAATTCTTCCTGATGTCCAACCTGAACCTCCCCTGGCGAAACTTGAGGCTGTGTCCTCTTGTCCTATCGCTAGTTGCCCGGGAGAAGAGGCCGACTCCCACTTCACTACAACCTCCCTTCAGGTAGTTGTAGACTGCAATAAGGTCACCTCTGAGCCTCCTCTTCTCCAGGCTAAACAACCCCAGCTCCCTCAGCCGTTCCTCGTAGGTCAGACCCTCCAGACCCTTCACCAGCTTGGTCGCCCTCCTCTGGACTCGCTCCAACACCTCAACATCTTTCTTGAAGTGCAGATGTCCTGCACCGAGCCACCATCTCTCCCCGGAGCTGTGCACTACAGGTGACACTTTGGCTGGATCAAGCCTGCAGCACTGGGGATGAATTTGGAGGCTCGGATGGGAGGGACCATCCCAGATTACCCCCCAGCTGACCTTCTCCTTGAGCTGGATGGAAATGATCAGCGCCGCGAATGTAAATGATCAGCAGTTGGGCTCCATCTGCAGCTGGTTAATTACCCGTTCACACAATATGTTGTTAGGGGTCATCTGGTTCCAGTTTCACCATAAACAGAAGTAAATGTTGAGAACATACTTTTCTACATCCAGTTTCACTTGTTGTGGATAGTTGAAATAGTTTGCAACCCACATCTTTTGGTTTTGGAGGAGGACTTTTGGCCAGAGAGCCCTGCGACCAGTTGAGTTTTTTTTTTCTTTAAAAGTGCCCTGGAGGTTGTATTGTAGGGACTTTCCTTATGCAAAACATAAAAGTGCTGTTTTTTAAAATCATAACCATATTTTTCATTAAAATCAGTTGGAGTCCCAATAAACAATCGACTCCGAAAATTTTCCAAATGTTTGCTGCAGTGCTGTTTCTATTTTTAATTATTTTTTTTTTCCAAAAAGTTTTTGTTAAAAACACAGCTTGGCTTATAATTTAAAGAAGCGATCTAGTAAATCAGAAAAAATGCCCATGTATATAGCTTTTTATTGCAATATAATTAAAACCTACTGTACATTTGAATGTCAGAAGACTTCTGTAGCACTGTCCGATGATTTCTGCCATTTGACTTATGGTGGGAACAACTTTTTTTTTGTTACCAGCTCTTCTCAAGGGCTCTTCCAGCGTGTTTATACATTTGTTTTATATAAATTGAGAACTGTGTGTGTATAGAGACGTTGAAAACTCTGCAAAGTAGCTGTGAGGCACAGAAATGCCTGGTTCTGAGGCACTAAGGCACGGTTTCCACCTCGCATCAGTCACACAGAATCACAGAATCAATCAGGTTGGAAGAGCCCTCTGGGATCATCGAGTCCAACCATTGCCCTGACACCACCATGGCAACTAGACCAGGGCACTAAGTGCCATGTCCAGTCTTTTCTTAAACCCCTCCAGAGATGGTGACTCCACCACCTCCCTGGGCAGCCCCTTCCAATGTCTAATGACCAATGTGATCGATGAACACCAAAAACTTTTGCAAAGCTGCTGGCTAACAGCAGTCATGCTTCTGGATGGGTCTGACCTCCGAGGAACAGCTGAGGGAGCTGGGGGTGTTTAGCCTGGAGAAGAGGAGGCTCAGAGGTGACCTTAGTGCAGTCTACAACTACCTGAAGGGAGGTTGTAGCGGAGTGGGAGTCAGCCTCTTCTCCCAGGCAACCAGCGCTAGGACAAGAGGACACAGCCTGAAGCTTTGCCAGGGGAGGTTCAGGTTGGACATTAGGATGCATTTCTTCTCAGAAAGGGTCATTAGGCATTGGAAGGGGCTGCCCAGGGAGGTGGTGGAGTCACCATCTCTGGAGGGGTTTAAGAAAAGCCTGGACATGGCCCTTAGTGCCATGGTCTAGTTGCCATGGTGGTGTCAGGGCAATGGTTGGACTCGATGAGCCCAGAGGTCTCTTCCAACCTGATTGATTCTGTGATTCTGTGGATGCAAAGCTTCTGTCACATGCGTGTTTCACGTGGTTCAAATCATCCTGTGCAACCAAGCGAACAGTTGCTGTGCTTCTGGGTTTTGGCTGGGCAAAGTGGAGTGTGCCTAAGCCCAAGGAATTCGTGGAGCTGGTGCCCAGCGTTGGAGTTTCATTGACATCTTCACTGTAGAAAATCGCTCTCTTGCTTCTTGCCTCCAAAGGAAAGCAAATTTGCTGAAGTAGTTTCTGTGTTGCTCGAAGCCATTTATGCTTCTGGTGAATGATCCAAGTCTTGAGTGGGATAAATCCACATAATGATTTTGCTTTTCAAATGTTCCAGGGTCGTTTCTGTTGTGGGACTTGTTTGAAAGTGGTACAAAGTGTCTGTTTTTCATGGGCCTCTTGGACATTCAGCTGTAGCGTGCAGCAGATGCAATACGTGTGGAGAAGGACGTGAAATTTCTACATGATGTTTTCATGTTCCTTGAGGGACACGAATGGCAAAGTGGGATTCTCAGTCTGAGTCCTCAACTGGATACAACATTTTTCAACTTGCGTTTAGGTCTCCTTGCTTAAGAATGATGACTTTAATCTACTTAGGAAGTGTCTGTAATTATCAACAAATACTTATTACCCTCTGAATGGGTGAGGATTCAGCGTGATCAGTTTTGGTTTGCTGCTGAGAACCAGACACCCTTTGTGATAGGAAATTTCTTGGGTTGGTTCAAATACACTGTGCTTAACTTCTCATTCCTCTTAACACTCTGTCTTGCTAGTGGCCAGTAGGTCTGTAGGAATTTCTGGAGTCTTCCTGGAGTCTTCCTACCTCCTGAGCTAGGTAAGTACTGAAGTACCACCTGTACCCATTGCTTTAGACAGGCTGAGCTGCCTCTGGTTGTAAACGGGTGGAAGGAGTTTTGCCCTTGTCCTCTCTGGTAAAGAGACAATTGTTTTTCTTGGGTGATCCTGCTAAGCAGCGTTATCTTCTCCCCGGCTTTGTAAGTCCCAGGCATTCAGAATTTTCAGTAGACCTCCCACAAGGATGGCTGTTGTGTCAGAGCCACTGAAATGCCTTTCTTGGTGGGTCTATTCAGAAGATGAATGGTTTTCTGAAGTTTGCGTGACCAATAGTTCGGTGACTTCTTAGACTCTGAACTGCCTTAACTTCTTTCCCTTTCCCTTTATTGTTTTTCCTCTAAAGGCAATCTTGACGAAACTAGGAATGAAATCTCTGCCGAAAGCCCTACAGAGGAGCAGAGATCCATTTTGCTAAAAGGGCTTGGGAGGGACCTGAGAGGGCTTTTATGTTGAGATTGGTATCTCTTTCAACACATCTTCATTACTTGTTGCTGAGTTCTTAATCATGTTTTGCTGAGGAGACTAAACAATTTTGTAAGACCATCGTGATGCTCAGTATCCATTTTACATTTTTGCTGTTGACTTCTGTAGAGGAGAAGCATCCATCAAGAGAACTCGAATTTGTCATTGTTTCATGAAAAAGGGCAGTAGCATTGTTAAAACCCAATGGGAACCCTTTGGTACTAAGAGCCTCCAGGGATAAATGCAAATTTATATTGGCTTTTAAGACAGACATAGCCCAGAAGTCCCTTTTAAATCAGAAGATGGAAAGATTATTTTATCTTTGATAACTCTTTCCAGAAGACCTACAAAGCTAGTATGTGAGCCATAGCTTGTCTGTGTCTGGGGTTAGCACCTATAGTCACTTGTTTGTGGCTTTGTGGTGGAGGTGGGGAGCTGATCTTAAGACATGGGTACTAGGATCCTTTAGTTGGTAGGATTGGTCATTTTGAATGGTAGATGCCACCTTTTCTGGAGGGAAGGAGGGATGAAAAGAGTTTTATATTGCTATTGAGAAAGCATATTGGTCCCAGATATGGTGGCTTCAGGATTGTGGGAAAATAGGCTTGCTTTATGGCAGAAGCAAATTGTGGGGAATTGCTTCATCGGTCATCCCATGAAGGGTTGGCTTGGGGCATGGGAATGGTTTTAGTCATGGACCAGATATAATGCCCCTGCTGCGTTTCTTCTCCTGCTTCAAGATCTGTTCTTAATACAGACCCACAGAACTTGTTTACCAAAGTCTCTCACGGCTTGTCTTCAAGAGAGGATGCTGCTCTGGAGAGTCCTAATGTCCCATCAAACTTTTATCCCTGTTTGCCCACAGTTAGGCAAATACCAGTACTGAAATTTCCCCGTAAAGATCAGGCCACGTTGACCATTGTATCCTCATAAATAAGTACTTTTTTCCAAGTATTTATAGAGCCATCTTCTCCAGAGCATGACGTTCCAGTATCTACTCAGACATTAAGTTGAGCATCTTTGTGTTGGGACTCGTGAAGTCCTGAGATAAATGGATGGTGTTTGGCCGTTCCTCCTGAAGGAGACTGCTGTTTCACGGGGGGTGTGGATGAGTCCCCATTGCTCTCTTTCATCTGGCATTCACCCCCCTGTTGAGCCACATCTTTACTCAGCATTGCTTTGGTCTTTCCCATTTTCTGGAGAAGAGGAGGCTCAGAGGTGACCTTATTGCAGTCTACAACTACCTGAAGGGAGGTTGTAGTGAAGTGGGAGTCGGCCTCTTCTCCCGGGCAACTAGCGATAGGACAAGAGGACACAGCCTCAAGCTTCACCAGGGGAGGGTCAGGTTGGACATTAGGAAGAATTTCTTTTCAGAAAGGGTTATTAGACATTGGAAGGGGCTGCCCAGGGAGGTGGTGGAGTCACCATCTCTGGAGGGGTTTAAGAAAAGCCTGGACATGGCACTTAGTGCCATGGTGTAGTTGCCATGGTGGTGTCAGGGCAATGGTTGGACTCGATGATCCCAGAGGTCTCTTCCAACCCGATTGATTCTGTGATTCTGTGATTTTTTTCAGCCTTCGGTACAAAATTCCCTTGTCGCGTTCACAGACCTTGCATCGCTTCTCTGGCTCAGCTTGTCCATTCCTCCTGATGAAGACCCTTGCCTCTTCTGTCCTTGTAGAAAGCAGTGCTTATGCTGGTGGTCTAGTTGTCTTCCTGAACTACAGCAATCGTTCCTGGCTTCCTCTGCCATCTTCTAGGCCCAGGCTGTTGATGTGTGATGTGTGGGTTCACTTAGCACCACTTAAATTTTCCATTTATTCGCCGCATCTCTCTCTCTCGTAGTGCGGTTCTCCATCTTAGACCAGGCAGTTGCCCTGGTCAGTGAAACGTGCTTTAAATTGGGCAGTTGCCATTACCCTCGAGGCGAGTTTATTGATAACTTCCCACAGTAGCACCTCATAAGCGCGAGGGCTCGCGTTTTTCCTTCTGTTTCACATTTAGCATGCTGGAATAGGAATTTCCTCCCCCAATTAGGAGAGCAGCCAACTTCCTTTTTGCACGTTGCGTTGCAGCATCTCTCAAGGTTATTTTTAAGTAAGTAAAAGGTTGTTTTACTCTGGCTCTTGGCTGGCAGGAGGTGATTGCTGACTTTAGACTGGGAACTGTGACCGAGGGCCAGAAATGCTGTCTGGTGTCTGACAAGTCCCAGTGGCTGCTTGGAAGATAGCTTAGCATCAGCCTTCCATGTCCCTTGGGACCGGTGAGGGGACAGTGTCCTCCTACAGTCACACACAGAATCACACAGAATCAACCAGGTTGGAAGAGACCTCAGGGATCATCGAGTCCAACCGTTGCCCTGACACCACCATGTCAACTAGACCATGGCACTAAGTGTCACTTCCTAATGTCCAACCTGAACCTCCCCTGGCGAAGCTTGAGGCTGTGTCCTCTTGTCCTATCGCTAGTTGCCCGGGAGAAGAGGCCAACTCCCACTTCACTACAACCTCCCTTCAGGTAATTGTAGGCTGCACTAAGGTCACCTCTGAGCCTCCTCTTCTCCAAGCTAAACACCCCCAGCTCCCTCAGCCGTTCCTCGGAGGTCAGACCCTCCAGACCCTTCATCAGCTTGGTCGCCCTCCTCTGGACTCGCTCCAACACCTCAGTCCCTTTTATCTATTCAGTTTGTTGCAGAAGTTTGATCCTCTGTTGTGTTTGATGGTGGTTTTTACCCTCCTTGGATACCAGGAGTAGCATTTTTTGCATAACTGATCATTGCACACCCAAGGCCAACACTGCTAAATGGCTGAAGGACGTGAAGAAGTTTGGACTGGGTACCATGCGCAGCCTAATTATTTAATCTTCAGCTCCAATGTGTTTTCAGTCCTCTGACAGCGTAAGGTGAGGGTATGCAGCAGCGTGGGTAGGCAGTCGGGTCATCTGCTAGGTGGGCTAGTGCTGTGTCACATGGTTTTGTGCGTTGCGTTACCTTCGTCGATCATATTGATGTATCTGGCCATTAGTGTTTAAACTTGTGTGTACAAAACAGAGAAATTGCGTTAGAGTTTTGAAAACTTTTTCTGGTCGAATCAAAACTTTGAGTTTCTTCTTTGGAACCCTCTTCTTCTTTGGAACCCTTCTCTTCTTTGGAACCCTCCTCTTCTTTGGAACCCTCCTCTTCTTTGGAACCCTTCTCTTCTTTGGAACCCTCCTCTTCTTTGGAACCCTCCTCTTCTTTGGAACCCTCCTCTTCTTTGGAACCCTCCTCTTCTTTCTAATTATTTAACTTTTCCAGTTGCAGATGAATTGACCTGGATTATTTTTCAGGTTAGTGAGCTGCCGGGAGTTTTTGGCCCAGCCATGGAGATCCTCCTGCAATGAGGGTGAGCTGCAAACCTCTCCTTACAAAGGGAGGCTCTCCATGAAATCCAGTATGTGAAATCCTTTTCCAGAGAAATTTTGGGCCACTACCTTAAACACTAAAAATAACCCTTGGGAAGAAGAGCTTTCTTTGAGATGTTTTAAGTAAAGGTTTCGTTGTTAAGGTTTTGAGAAAGGTTTTAATCTTCTGATGTGAATCTGTCTCTAGGGAGTAGACTGGTGGGTGGGTTCCTGAAACCAAGCAAGGTATTCTTGGAAACAGTGGAAGATGGAATGGTTAGAGGATTTTTTTTGTCTCATGCCTAAAGATAATACCAGGAAGTGAGGGAAAATCCTGGGCTGTTGAGTACGGGCTAGCACTTTTTTAGCCATAGAAAAATGTACCATCCAGTCAGAGGAGCAGGCAGGCTTCTTTCTTCTCCTCCTCCCTCTTGTCCCCACCAGCTGAAGAAACGTTCACGTTTTGCATTCTTCTCTATGCAGGTAACTGCCTAGAAAAGTCCTGACTTCTTAGAAGTCGAGGCTGATGTTGTTTTTTTTTTTTTCTTATTTCATTATAAAGTTTCATCTTGAATTGTGAAAGACCAAGATTTCCTAATCTGAGGGTTCAGAAGCTTTTTACGTGTGATGAAGAAATGCTGATCTATCTGTCCTTCATCTATCCAGGAGACAAGTCTGTCTCCTTACCTTCTCACATACCTCTCTTACCTTCTCACATACCTTCCCTCTCCTTGTGCATCGTATCCATTGGGATAATTTCATTGTCTAGTCCAACAAGTGGAGGAATAGATCTGCCTGAACATCCCTCCACACACTGACAGTGTTCAAGGAATTGGAAGAGCAGATGAGTAGTGTTTGTGTTCTTCCTCATGTGCTGCTCTCTGGAGCTGGTAGCTCAGAGCAGAAGGAGGAAGAGGTGGACTTGGCAGTGCTGGGTTAACGGTTGGACTTGATGATCTTAAAGGTCCTTTCCAACCAAAACAATTCTGTGATTCTGTTCTTCAGGATTAATGATTTACTGCTTTGCATGACTTTCCCATCACGGCGAAGGACTAAATCCCTGCTTCCCTTTCCGTTGCTGGAGTGAATGTTCTCTCTAAGACATTCATAGACACCTCCTATCCTGCAAACTCTTTTTTTTTTCTGTAGTGCAATGCTATACTTTAATTTTAGTAGTGCAGCCTCACGGTTCAGTAAATCATCAAGCCAATGTCAAGAAAAATGTCTGAAAGTAATTCAGGGCTGTCAGTACTGTCACTCAGGTCATTAATTTGATTAACTTTCCGTTCCGGTGGAAGCATTTTAGGATTGAGGTAGCTGTCATGCAGGTACCTGGTGTGGATTTGAGATGGGGTGACATGCATCTTCAGGGATGCGAAGCCTTTTGGCAGGTACGGTCAGTCACAGTCCCCCAGCACCCGAGGGAGCGTGTTTTGCACGCTATGCCAGGAGGTAGCATAGAAGATGAGAAAGGAGGGTCCAGAGACCTTGAAGTCACCTTCTGACACCTCAAGGATGTTACAGGGTCTCTGAACTCTGGTAGATTTAACCTGCTCATTTCCAGTGTGGATCCTGTAAATAAGACATTTGGGTTTTGAGCCCTGAAACATCAGGGCCTCTTCTCCCAGGCAACTAGCGATAGGACAAGAGGACACAGACTCAAGCTTCACCAGGGGAGCTTCAGGTTGGCCATTAGGGAGCATTTCTTCTCAGCAAGGGTCATTAGCCATTGGAAGGGGCTGCCCAGGGAGGTGGTGGAGTCACCATCTCTGGAGGTGTTTAAGAAAAGCCTGGACATGGCACTTAGTGCCCTGGTCTAGTTGCCATGGTGGTGTCAGGGCAATGGTTGGACTCGATGATCCCAGAGGGCTCTTCCAACCTGATTGATTCTGTGCTTCTGTGACAAGATGAGAACCCAAGCGTGGTTTCCAAGGTGAACTTGGAAAGTTAGTATTTCCCATAGAACATGCTTTCTTCTTAAAGAAGTGTATGTGAAAGGCTACCCAAGGTGTATGTTTCAACTTAAGAGAAAAAGGATCGGCAGAGAAATCACCCCAGTCTTTCTGGACGTATTTATGTAGCGTGATGCTAACTTTTATAATGTGTTTTTTAGAACATCGCTGGAAAAAGGAAAAGAAGCAGATGTTTTACTAGCTGCACGCTAAGTTAACTTTGGGTTGAGCAGTACTTCAATTAGCAAAGCAGTAACTGAAGTCAGTGTCTGTGTCCTCTGTGACTTGGACGGAGTCGGCGTCTTTCACTTAATCATTTATAACTAATTGCAGTAGTCCTACAAAGTCAGTGCAAATCTTGGGAGTGTGCTTATATTAAGCAAGAAATTAGTAGCATATTTTTGCTGTTTTTCAGCATTTCACATTGCAACTGTGCTCAGACATACTTTTTTTTTTGCTAATGTCAGACTTGTGAGGCTACTTCAGGAGCTGAAGATGGAGCTATGTTAGCTCTGAAGCTTGGTGTAGTAATGCATCACGCAAGGACAGCCAGATTTTACTTGTTCTTAATGTTCTTCTGCGACTACAGAGAATCTGTGATTTAGCTCTAGAGTAATTTAAATGTGCAGGGAGGAGGGATGGATAAACTCTTTAATGCAAGACTGGCAAAGCTGTTGACGTTTCCAGTGTACTTCTGAAGGACCCAGATGCCCGTCACCTTAAATGGGAAGTTTTTTGACAAACAGAGAATGAGACTTGAATGCGGTCATGGATCTGGCCCTTAAATGACCTGCAAGGCTTTAGGATGTCATTCTCTTTAATATTTCTCCAGTGATTTCTATTGAAGTATCTCCAAAGCGTTTGAAGAACAACACTATTAAGAGTTTGGGAGGTGGGAGGATCTCTCTTTTCCACTTTACTTGGAAAGGGAAGAAAAGGCAGTTTGGAATTTATTTGGAGGATGAGGACATTCCAGGTCCTTGAAGATTTTCTGATTATTTGCAGAAGCAAATCTTTGGGGCTGTTGTGATGTGGACTCTACCGGTCACTGTGCTAGGGGAAAAATAAAGGGGTTTTTTAGGTGCGATTCTTCCTGGGAGCTCTGGGCAACACACTCATGTCCAACACTGCTGCACATGGGTGAGGAAGGTGTAACAAAGCAAAAAGGTTTCTGATTGCATAAAAAAATAATCCAGTTTTGCAATTCTGAGATGAACGTGACAGGCTGCCCTGTTTTAAGGGAACAAATATGTCTATAAGAATATGCAGGAGCTAAGAAAAGTGTTCGCTTTTCTTCTAATAAGAAATGAAATTTAAAAGGCTAGACATGACTTAGAAATTCAGTTGAGCTCAGTGTCTTCGCTTCCCTTTGCACCAAGCTCTAACCAGTAGCTTAGTGGTTGGTTACTGCTTTTGGAAGGTGTGTTTGGAGCTCAGAATATTAGCACGTTAATGCATATTCCCACCCTGTCTTGTGAAAATACGTGTAAATCCTGGATCGGTAATGAAAAGTCACGAGAAAAGGCAAATCTGATGAGTTGGAAATCAGTTGTGGGCTTAGACGTTACAACCACACTGAAAACTCATGGGCCAGGGAGCGTTTTGAAAGAGAAATGTGTGCTGGCAATGCTTTTTTATTCCTTTTTCCCATTTGATCTGTGCCCCCGTGCTGGAACTGATGACACTCTCCTGCCCTGTGCAAGCTGTTGTTGTTGAAGATGTTCCTATGAATAATCCCGATGGCCGCGTTGTCATCCCCTACCACCCCGACCAGTCCTGTGGAGTTAACTCAGTCCCACGTGCAGGCCAGATTGGTCCTGTGGTGAGGAACGCTTCCCAGGAACTTCTGAGGCCGTGAAATCCCCAAAGGAGAGCAAGGGCCATGTCAGCCATGAGCTGAAGCACAGCTGAACCTGCTTCACTGACTGCTTCACCGCGTGTTGTCCAGACACTTCCCTATCGCTCTCTTGTCGCTACAGCTCAGTTGAGTTTTTGCTAGCATAAAGTTTCACTGATGATGGAGGAAATGGGACAGAGTCCAGTTGGAGGCCTGTGTCTAGTGGAGTCCCTCAAGGGTCGGTACTGGGACCAGTACTATTCAATATATTCATTAATGACTTGGATGGGGGAATAGAGTGCACTGTCAGCAAGTTCGCTGATGACACCAAACTGGGAGGAGTGGCTGACACAGCAGAAGGCTGCGCAGCCACTCAGAGAGACCTGGACAGGCTGGAGAGTTGGGCGGGGAGAAATTTAATGAAATATAACAAGGGCAAGTGTAGAGTCCTGCATCTGGGCAAGAACAACCCCATGTACCAGTACAAGTTGGGGACAGAGCTGTTGGAGAGCAGCGTAGGGGAAAGGGACCTGGGGGTCCTAGTGGACAACAGGATGACCATGAGCCAGCAGTGTGCCCTTGTGGCCAAGAAGACCAATGGCATCCTGGGGTGTATTAGAAGGGGTGTGGTTAGTAGGTCAAGAGAGGTTCTCCTCCCCCTCTCCTCTGCCCTGGTGAGGCCGCATCTGGAGTATTGTGTCCAGTTCTGGGCCCCTCAGTTCAAGAAGGACAGGGAACTGCTAGAGAGAGTCCAGCGCAGAGCCACGAAGATGATGAAGGGAGTGGAACATCTCCCTTCTGAGGAGAGGCTGAGGGAGCTGGGTCTCTTTAGCTTGGAGAAGAGGAGACTGAGGGGTGACCTCATTAATGTTTATAAATATGTAAAGGGCAAGTGTCATGAGGATGGAGCCAGGCTCTTCTCAGTGACATCCCTTGACAGGACAAGGGACAATGGGTGCGAGCTGGAACACAGGAGGTTCCACATAAATATGAGGAAAAACTTCTTTACAGTGAGGGTGACCGAACACTGGAACAAGCTGCCCAGAGAGGTTGTGGAGTCTCCTTCTCTGGAGATATTTAAAACCCGCCTGGACGCGTTCCTGTGTGATATGATCTAGGTAATCCTGCTCCGGCAGGGGATTGGACTGGATGATCTTTCGAGGTCCCTTCCAATCCCTGACATTCTGTGATTCTGTGAAAACAATGATCGTTGGTTGTGTTGACTTCTAATGACTTTTTTCTTAATCTAACGTGTTCCTCGTGATACAAAGTTATGTTTTCTTTCCTCACCGTATTCCTCATGGAGATCTGTCCCTGCTGTTAGCTTGGTTCCAGGCAGTACCAGTGAGTCCTGTGACCACTTGGGGGGTCACGTTCACACCTTGTGAAAAGCAGGTGCAGCCCCATTAGCTCCAGATGGAGGCCTAACAGTTGAAACCCTTTTGAATTTTGATCTTCAGCTTCTCTTACCAACCTCATATTGGGACTAGATGAAAATATACTTTAAAAAAATATTTTTTTTCCTATTTATCAATAGCAGTTGGAGTTAGTTACCTGCAAAAGAGGGATGGGTCAATTAAGGTGCACGTTGTTGAGGTATGAACAGTGATGCCACACGTGTGCCAGTTGCTGGGGTCTAAGGGAAGACCTCCCAGCTCAATTCAGAGGTGCTTTTTTCTTTTAAAAGGTTTATAAATTAAAATTGGAAAGGGCTGGAGGGAAGGTGTGAGATTTTTCTTGGTTTTTTTTTTTTTTTCAGAGTTATGTTTTTTATCCTTAATAGATTTATAATAGGCAGGTCCCTTTATTTGTTTCTATAAAATTAACTAGTAAATTTAAAATGGAAAAAAGCTGGTAATAGGAACCAGGCCATCTTTGCCAATGCAGAAATGTTGCTATATTTATGAAAGGTAGACAAGGGCATTTTTCCTTCTGCCAGGTTTTATGCCCGAGTGCCACATGTTGGAGGGTTATAAAACTTTTACTAACGAGAAGTTGGAGGAACGCTGACTTTCTAATTGCCTTTTTTTTGTACAAGCTGCTGTTTATTTTGGTCTTTTAAAAATGTGATAGTGATTTTGAAGTCTGCGAGTTTTAAATGTAGGCAAGCAGGGCCTGGCGGTGTGGGAAGGATGCCTGACCTGGTGGCCAGAAGAAGGAAGGGCTGGTGAGCTGGTAGGTAGCAGTGCTGGCTCTTGCTATGCTGATCCTGACACCCTGGAAGAACTTCTCAGCATTTCAGTCCTGAAATCCTGTCCCTGTCAATGGGATTTTTGTGACTTTGATATTTTTAATTTTTTTTTTTTTTTTTGAGCAAGGATTTCTTTACCACATCCATAAAATAGTAACAGCATGTTCCTACTGAGGGACCCGTTGGTGTTTTTGGATGCAACATAGATGCTGAGTTATTACTCAGCCATACCTTGAATCCTGTGTCCAGTTCTGGGCCCTGCACTGCAAGAAAGATGTTGAGGTGTTGGAGCGAGTGCAGAGGAGGGCGACCAAGCTGGTGAAGGGTCTGGAGGGTCTGACCTCCGAGGAACGGCTGAGGGAGCTGGGGGTGTTTAGCCTGGAGAAGAGGAGGCTCAGAGGTGACCTTATTGCAGTCTACAACTACCTGAAGGGAGGTTGTAGCAGAGTGGGAGTCGGCCTCTTCTGGGCAACTAGTGATAGGACAAGAGGACACAGCCTCAAGCTTTGCCAGGGGAGGTTCAGGTTGGCCATTAGGAAGCATTTCTTCTCAGCAAGGGTCATTAGCCATTGGAAGGGGCTGCCCAGGGAGGTGGTGGAGTCACCATCTCTGGAGGTGTTTAAGAAAAGCCTGGACATGGCACTTAGTGCCATGGTCTAGTTGCCATGGTGGTGTCAGGGCAATGGTTGGACTCGATGATCCCAGAGGGCTCTTCCAACCTGATTGATTCTGTGATACTGGCAGTGTGTGTTACATGAGATATCCTTTGCCTTAATTTTTCCTTGAAAACAGGTTGTTAGGGATGCGTGATTAAATTAAATGGATTATTGACTGTAATGGTTCAAGAGGGATTAAAGTGCAGAAGAGCTTCGTGGAAACTTAGGGGAATTGCTTGGTGCTTGAGGGATTAAAGCTCGTTTGTGCAGAGATGGTAGTTTCCTATTCCAGAAAATTTAAATGTGTGCTTCCCTCCCTCTCTTCTTTTTTCTCATTGTCATTTCTTTTGCTATTGCTTCCATGCTGTTGGAAGTGTGGCAATGGTGAAACGGCTTGAAATTTCAGTCTTTAAATCTAAACCATCGTAAAGTGCTTTATGAGGGTAAGAAATGATGCCCTGGAAACTGGGCGTTTTCTTTTTCTTCTTCAATATTCTTAAAAAATGTATTTGAGGGGGGAGAAGCAGAATTAGAGCTTTGAAGAAATGCCTCCAGGTTGGGCTCCTCTCTTGTGTACCACATGTTGCTCTGAAGGAAATTTGTCACCAAAGAGTACCGCTGATTTATAAACCCCAATGATGACTTCAATGAATTCAACTGAAATTCAACAGAAAACCCTTTTCCAACGCTGTGTCTGCAGGCAAGATGGGCTCATGTCATCCATCACATCTTTGGCAGGTACCTTTGCCAAAAATTTCAATCCAGAATAGTGGATTATTTTAATCCTTATTAAGGTACCCTAATGAAGGCAACCTGTTTGGGAAGGATGCAACACTTGTGAATGACATTAATGTCAATTTAGGATATTAACACCCTGGCTCCCATTTAGGATCCTTGCATAGGGAATTCAGAGGGAGAAGTAAACACACAGCTTTGAAGAAGTCTAGATGTAAAAATCCACTCCTGGCCTTACAAAAGCGATATGGCTGCGCTGTAACGATTGCAAACAAGTGAGATTAGAGGTTTCCGAGCTAGTGATGTGTTCTGTTATGGTGAATTTCTGTTTCAATGTTCAAGTGATCACTTCAGCTGCGGTCCTGCCACGGCTTCTCTTTTGCCCCGTGTTGTACCGGTAGTGAGTAATTACAGAATCACAGAATCAATCAGGTTGGAAGAGCCCTCTGGGATCATCGAGTCCAACCATTGCCCTGACACCACCATGGCAACTAGACCATGGCACTAAGTGCCATGTCCAGGCTTTTCTTAAACCCCTCCAGAGATGGTGACTCCGCCACCTCCCTGGGCAGCCCCTTCCAATGGCTAATGACCCTTTCTGAAAAGAAATGCTTCCTAATGTCCAACCTGAACCTCCCCTGGCGAAGCTTGAGGCACAACGTGCAATATTAAAGCATTTATTCTATGAAATATGCATTTAACTTGTGTAAATGTTTTACGCAAGATCACGCTTTCTGAATTTGTAGGTGGAGTTTATGAAATAATCCATAGTGGGAGCAAGAGATGCGTATTCGGATCTAGTGAGTGGCAGCGCTGAGCTTTTCCACCTCTCGCCTTTTAGTCGGGATGTTGGAGATGAGCACGTTTTGATTGAGAGGAACAGGCTTCAAATAACCAAAAAACTTGTGCCACGGGAGATGTTATTGAGGCCTGTCAGTGTGGAAGAGCTGATGGCTCTGGGGATTGGAGTGGCTGCATGTATGGTGTCTTAGGAAATGAGGAGTAGAAAGCCAGCTGTAACAGCCACCATCTTCCAACTGCGACTGACTTCTTGTTTAAGATAGAAACATCAATGGTATTGAGGGCAAAGCCTCAAGCTTCGCCAGGGGAGGTTCAGGTTGGACATTAGGAAGCATTTCTTCTCAGCAAGGGTCATGAGACATTGGAAGGGGCTGCCCAGGGAGGTGGGGGAGTCACCATCTCTGGAGGGGTTTAAGAAAAGCCTGGACATGGCACTTAGTGCCCTGGTCTAGTTGACATGGTGGTGTCAGGGCAACGGTTGGACTTGATGATCCCAGAGGGCTCTTCCAACCTGGGTGATTCTGTGATTTGCAGGATTTTGTTTGAATGGTTGGGCCAAACATTATGTATGTTGTTAGAAAACTGGTAGGGTCATGCTGCAACACAGCTGCCGTTGTCCTGGTCAGTGACTTGCAAAATTATATCAAACTGTAAAATAGATGGTGTCTGATTAAATCTTATTTATGCCTGATACTCATCTCAGCACTGAAGAAAACTGTACCTGTAGGAGTGAGATCCTGCCTCCATTAGGGAATGGTAGAGTTTTCTTTGAGTTTAATGAGGCCAGGTTTGTCACTGTGTGGGTTGAGCTCAAGCAGGCGTTGGTCAAGTTGAGCCTGGGATCCTCTTCAGTGGTTGAAGAGTAGGTAGGTTGTGGGGGAGAGGGCTGGGATGTAAAGAAAAGGAAGATACGAGGATGTGGAACACTTTCAGGTCTTTATTTTTGGCTGAAAAGTTCTCTGCAGTTTCCCCATTAGCCTTTAGAGGGCAGATCATGCCCAGTAAATAGATTGAGAAACTCGCCTGATTTTTCTGGTTGTGACTTGTGAAAGTTTGGAGACTCTGAATATAGATTTTTTTTTTTTTTTAATGTGTAATTTTAATTAATTCAGCAATAACATCTGGTGCTTTAAAGGATGAGCGTTATGTCAACTTACAGAAGCAAGATGAGGTCAAGTTTTGATTTAGCTGTGTGTATTTACAGTCTTTCTCGTTTCAATGCTTAAAAACTGTTATACAAGCAAAATACTAATTATTGATGTAGGGAAAAAAATCTTGGGAACATATTGCGGTAGAGAAGAATTATGTAATATGTTGACTAAATTCATTTTTATGTTAAAAAAGACCACAAGAAATCGTTTGAGTTTGGAGAGTGGGTTTTAGAGAGTAATACTGTGTGACGAATGTGTCATTCCATTCTTCTCTCCTGTAATCTCTTCTCTAAATCCCCAAGCCTCATGCCCAGCAGTCTTATCCTTGGTGAAGAACTGCTTAGACCAAAACCCCCTGTTTATCAACAGAATATTGCACCGTGTCAGAGGAATCTGTGTGAAAAGAAAGAAGCCAAATGAAATTTAAGCTCTTCTGTAAAGTCATTTTGAGTGAAACTTTTCATATGGGGATTAAATACCCCTTATAGTCAACATGCGTGGGGAAGCAGTGGCTATTTAATTCTCTGATTAATTAAACCCAGGAATAACAAAATAATGTTCTGCTTTCTTCTGCTGCTACCCTAAAGCTCATGGATCATGGAGAAGATGATTATTCTTGAAAAATCCATTTAGTTCTTAACAAGAAAAGCTGGTCTTTGTGGCTCGGCCCTTTTGGCATCTGCTTTGTGGGTTTCTCATCAAAAAAACCATAGGGGTTATTCCTAAACAGAATGAAGTAGTCTTTGTTCCAAGAAGGATTTATCTTTTATTTTTCTTTAAATCTTCTGAAGGTGGAGGTACTGCTGCTGTCTGTAATCCCCAAGAGATATGAAGTAGATAGTGGGAGTTTCTTTAGATTTTTGGGTTCAGTCTTTAACTGCTGTGCCCCTCGCCCCGTCTTGCTCCTTAACTTTTTGGTACGTTGGTACATAGCTCTGAAGTTGTCCTTATAACACCACGTGCTCTGAAGTGGACAGCAGTTTGTGTGAGCACCTTCAGCCTACCAATGGAAAGACATTTCTCTATCATAGAAAACAGGATAGTAAGGCTCTCAAGGCATCTTCCACTCCAGCAGGTTCTTCCTAGATATGATTGACCTTGGAGAGTTGGGCGGGGAGAAATTTAATGAAATATAACAAGGGCAAGTGTAGAGTCCTGCATCTGGGCAAGAACAACCCCATGTACCAGTACAAGTTGGGGGCAGACCTGTTGGAGACCAGCGTAGGGGAAAGGGACCTGGGGGTCCTAGTGGACAACAGGATGACCATGAGCCAGCAGTGTGCCCTTGTGGCCAAGAAGGCCAATGGCATCCTGGGGTGTATTAGAAGGGGTGTGGTTAGCAGGTCAAGAGAGGTTCTCCTCCCCCTCTACTCTGCCCTGGTGAGGCCACATCTGGAGTATTGTGTCCAGTTCTGGGCCCCTCAGTTCAAGAAGGACAGGGAACTGCTAGAGAGAGTCCAGCGCAGAGCCACAAAGATGATTAAGGGGGTGGAACATCTCCCTTCTGAGGAGAGGCTGAGGGAGCTGGGTCTCTTTAGCTTGGAGAAGAGGAGACTGAGGGGTGACCTGATTAATGTTTATAAATATGTAAAGGGCAAGTGTCAAGAGGATGGAGCCAAGCTCTTCTCAGTGACATCCCTTGACAGGACAAGGGGCAATGGGTGCAAGCTGGAACACAGGAGGTTCCACTTAAATTTGAGGAAAAACTTCTTTACGGTGAGGGTGACTGAACACTGGCACAGGCTGCCCAGAGAGGTTGTGGAGTCTCCTTCTCTGGAGACATTCAAAACCCGCCTGGACGCGTTCCTGTGTGATATGGTCTAGGTAATCCTGCTCCGGCAGGGGAATTGGACTAGATGATCTTTCGAGGTCCCTTCCAATCCCTGACATTCTGTGATTCTGTGATTATGGAGCCCGTCTCTAGCATGGAGTCATCAAACATGTTCTTAGGTCTCCAGTGATGGAGCGTGTCCCATTTGGCTGGCCATTGTGGTCCTTTGCTGTCCCTAACGCTCCTGGCTCATGTAACCCAGATCTCATTTTAGAGGGATCCGTTGTGTTGTCAGGGCACGGAGTTCAGCACCCGTAAGAGTCTGTGAAAGTGCCTTTGGGTGCATCTCAGATCAGGTGAGTCATCAGCGCTGATGTCTTGGATGACATTACTTTGAGCTGTTGCCGAGAGTGTATTAGTACAGATTCTGTCTTATGGAAGAAGGTTGGAAGAGAAGATCCGTGTCCTTGCTTGAATTGGTGGAAGGCTGCCCACTGCTTTGGTGGACCAGCTGTGGAACCTGTTATCTCAGATTATCACGAGTATGGTTGAGGATAGTTTCTGACTGCAGATCTGGACTGTGAGTTAGATCCTAAGTGTATCTGCTCTGCAGATCTTCCCAGATCTGATTTAAGAGACTTACAAGCTGCCTTGTGGAAAAGCCAAAGAAATGTTTTGTCCAGGACTGACTACTCCGGGCTTTATCCTTGTGTTTAGATGAGTCTCTGTGTGTTCCAGGGTAATCGGGACCATCTAAGATAGGTCCTTTGAACATTGCCGGTTTCTCAGAACCTTGAAAAAACCCAAACCAGACCGATAAATGGAAACAAAAGAAACAAAAGCAGAATCTTGAAAGGAAACTTATCTCCAAAATGCTTGACAAGGCCCAGAGAGAGGGTGTGTGAAACGGCAGTTTGGGAACTCCCACAGAGAACAGAATAAAAGGGTTTAATCTGAGGCCAGGCTACGAGGGTTAACACTCTTCTCACCAAATAACTTTTTGAGGGTCAGTGTGGTCAAGGCAAGTAAATGTGGAGCAGAGACCCAAGCACTGATGAGCTGTAATCCTTGTTTGCTCTCCTTGCTGAGTGAGCAACCCTTCCTCTGTTGCAATTCTTGACATGTAAAATGGGGATATTGGGCAGTGTGTTCCTTAGTATATGAGTAGCTTCAGCTGGCCTGTACTCCCTGGACAGTGGGAAGGAAAAATGAGAGTAAAACCATTGAGAAATGTTGGAAATGGCTTATGCAAACGTTTTCATTCGCCTTTCAGTGGTTTATGAGAGTGCGTGAGGGCCCTGTAGCGTGTCAGACCTCAGGCAGTGGTATCTCCAAGCTGAAGCAGCAGTTGTAAGCACGCTCTAATTGTTTTTCCAGAATTACCCACGGATCAAACCCTGAAAAGCTTCACAGTCCAACACGCCTTCAACCTTTGTGAGATCTAATCCATGACTTCTTTTTACTCTAAATTGCCAGGAGTGTGATAGTTGCAGCTTCCTTGGGCAAGGTTGGAGGTGTAGGACAACAACTGGAGAGCTGCCCAAGTCAATTTAAAGAGAGGTGAGGGTTGGCGTGCCATCACTTGCTGCTGGAGCTACCTGCAGGCTTTGGTTATTGAGCTGGGAATATTCCCATGTTGGAGGTGATGGCGCTGAGGGCTGGAGACCTCTTTGAGTGCTTTCAGATGGAGGAGGGCATTGCCTTGGTCCTAGGTTGGCTGCGTGCTGCAAGCTCCAGTGCTTCGCTGTTGTTATCTTTAATGGAAGCACTGGGACCAAGCAAGCGTGGGGCATAGCGTGTCCTTAAGTCAAAGCTTGAGAATGTCCCTTTACTTCTTCCCTCCCTTCTTCATCTGCATCCCCTTTTCTTCTGATGTTGGTCTTTGGGAAAGCAAGCCTTTTCTCTGGATTTTTCCTTTTTAATAGTTTCGGCGAAAAAAACCCCGCTATTATCTCCGTCATGCCCTTCTTGTCAGGGAGCGTGTTGAAACAAACCCTCGCTTAGAAAATAATTACTAGTCCCTGATGCTTGAGAGAGTACTTAAAGTTGAGGCTTGGTCCTGCACGGTTGTGTGCACGTGAGTCATTCTGGGATGGGGAGGGTGAGAGTTGGACCCTCTCACCTGTGACCGGTTTTGGTTGCGATTACCCTGCTGCTCCCTCTCTTACTCGGTGGGGTTTGGTTCGGGTGCAATTAGGCTAACGAGAGGTTAAACCAAAGTGTGGGAGTTTCCAGTTGTGCTTTGAGTCATAATTAAGTCTCGTCAGGGAGAGAGATGCCTCTTCAATGTTATATGAAAAGGCAGCATTAAAAAAAACCCCGACATCAGAGCGTGGGTTATAGCAGTGCGTGTAGCGGGGGATTTCGTGTGGAGGCGCTCGGCATTTAAAAAGGAATTTTAAATTGTTGGTAAAAGTTAATCAAAGAATGTGCACCCAGTTGCTTAACGGTGAGCAGTATTTATGTCAGTCCGGCTTGTGAAGTGCTTGGGACTGATGAAACAAAGACCCGAGCTGCGGAGTTGTCAGGGCCACGGTCTTTAATGTGTTTGAAATACCTTGTAGAACAGCCGTCCTCCTCCTGCTTTTAGCTGCTTATCTAATTTTCAGCTTCTCCCCTCCGTGTAAATGGGATAAATAGACTTTGTAATCACATAACTGAGCTACTTTTGATGCCTGCCTGCAGATAGCTTGTTCTGGAGGCTAGATCCCACAGAAGCGTAAATCAACACTTTGCTCAATAAAGGACTTCTTAAAAAATGGCTTTTGGTCTTTTATTGTACAGCTGACCTGGAGCACTTGGTTGCCCAAGTCGTTTTATCAATGCTAATGTGATAAACTTCTTTTTACAGCTCCTAGGAAAGGAGGGTCTTGATCATTCCTTTCTCCACGTACTGTACTGCAGGAGCTTCCCCAAAGAACAGTTGAGATCTACTAGGTTTTATATAAAATGCTGAATTAACCAAGTTACTCTTTGCCATGAACTCTTGAGGGTGTAAATAATGCTGATGTCATCTTGCGAGTAAGGAAAAGGAGCAGGGATGTGGGGACGAGGATAAATCACTGGGTGAAAGCAAAAGCAAAGGGAGAATTGTGTGTTCTCCGTTGCGCACTTGTTGCCAAAAACTTTTATTTGAACAAAAGTGATATTTGGGAATATCACAGAATCAACCAGGTTGGAAGAGCCCTCTGGGCTCATCGAGTCCAACCGTTGCCCTGACACCACCCTGGCAACTAGACCATGGCACTAAGTGCCATGTCCTGTCAATATTGTGAACTTCATTTTAGCACGGATGGGCCGGGGTGGAAGAGTCGTTTTTAGGGAAGGGAGGAGTGGGATGTTGAAGCAAAGTCTTTGCAGGGTGTTGGGGAGAGCAAGCTTGTTGAGTGCTGCGTTTCTAAACTTATTTTATCTAATGACCAGGAATCAAGTTAAAAAAAATCACGTTCTTGGGCCTCGTTTCCTGTGCTGATGGTGAACTTTGTCAGACAAACCTCCGACAAATTGTTTTCTCTGATAACCAGTTAACGCCAAGAAAGCAGATAGGCACAAACTCTTATCATCTTGACAAGCGACGGGCTTTTTGTTCAAACTCAAACCAGAAGCTGTGTCAGTGTGTTGAGTTTACACCTTGCAATAATAATCTGGGCTTTTATCTGATCCGAGGGGGATTTTATAACTTTCGAATGGGTCTTTGGCGCAGAGCCAGCCTGACTGTCATTTTTTATTAACTTTCTTTTTTTCTTCCCGTGTAGCCAGTCTGCTTTTTTGTAGTATCGTTTAAGGAATATGTATCCCATTCCTAGGGATATTGGGAAATGGTATTTTATTCCGTGTCTCAGCCCATTAGAGGGGTCTATAAAACAATCACAGCAGCAAATGTGCAGTAACTAATCAAAACCACCGAAGCTAACCGCAGCAGTACTTCAGGCCCTTTTAAATAATAAAACATCTATTTTTTTTTTTGCTGTGCCTTATCTACTGTCTCATCAGGAGAGAGCTAATTAGATTCTTCTAAAAAGTAAATATTGTCAGTTCATTGGTGGTTGGAGGTGATGGGAGGTAAGACACACTCGCCATCAACATTGGCAAACTGATGGAGAAAATGAGGCGACGTTATAAAAACCCTATAAAAAAGCTATTTGAGTTTTAAAGGAGCTTGTTCCCCGTGTAGGTGGGAGAACAACTTTCCCTTATGGTGGGTATGGCTTCTGTAGGCAGAGCCTGGAGGAGTCCATGACCTGCTCTGCTACTCCATGTCGTTCCGCAGGTTGGGGTTGAAGGCTTGGGACTGTGTTGGCTTAACCACAAGCAGTCAAGTTACTTTGAAAAATTTGACTACGAAAAATTCAACTTGTCACTTGTCAACTTGACTACTTGTCACTAGTGTTTGAAGCCATTACATTTAATTTCTCATGCACATCTCATTGGGTCTGTGCGCTTGGTCGGTTGGGTTGGCTTGGTTGAGTTGTGATGGGTGGTGAAGGTAGAGTTGCAGCCATTTCAGAATGGACTCATATTGAGGTCTTGTATTTAGGACTCTTGTACAACAGGCTTGAAGGGAAAGCCCCCAAAGCCACGTCACAGAATCGATCAGGTTGGAAGAGACCTCTGGGATCATCGAGCCCAACCATTGCCCTGACACCACCATGTCAACTAGACCATGACACTAAGTGCCATGTCCAGTCTTTTCTTAAACCCCTCCAGAGATGGTGACTCCACCACCTCCCTGGGCAGCCCCTTCCAATGGCTAATGACCCTTGCTGAGAAGAAATTCTTCCTAGTGTCCAACCTGAACCTCCCCTGGCGAAGCTTGAGGCTGTGTCCTCTTGTCCTATCGCTAGTTGCCTGGGAGAAGAGGCCGACTGCCACTGCGCTACAACCTCCCTTCAGGTAGTTGTAGACTGCAATAAGGTCACCTCTGAGCCTCCTCTTCTCCAGGCTAAACACCCCCAGCTCCCTCAGCCGTTCCTCGTAGACTGCAAGGCTGAGCACGTCCTGCAAGGCTGAGCACTAGGCGGAGTGGGGTACAGGTAGCGTAAAAGAAGCAGATGGCCGGGGAGAGAAAACTTTGTAATAAAGGTAGAAATGCTTTTTTTTTCCTCTTGTTCATTTGAGTCTCTGTTTCTCAAGGAACGACAGCAAAAGAGATTGGTTCTTCTGGTTGTGTTCAGCCAACAAAACCTACCAGCTTCTCAGCTGTGGAGATGAAGGTCTCCTAGACTGCCTGATGGCCAACCCTGATCTGGTTACAACAGCAAACGTAGGTCGTTGACCTAAACCTGAACCTGGAGGTGGAAAGCTGCGTTTGCTTCTTATATCAACCAGCCTGGAAATAGTGTTGCTGTCAGGGGGAGTGGGATTTCTGCCGTGTCAGAGCGGCGTAGGGTGTTCCTGTGCTGCGAGGAGGCTGCCAGACTGCTGCGCTCATCACGTGGATGGAGAAAGTAGCTGCGCTTGGAGGGAGTTGCAGCTATGTGAACCAAACGCTTTGTGTGTTATTGCTAAATGTAACGTTAGCTCCGAACAGACATTTGGGTTCTTACCCTTTTTTTTTTATTGTCACATTAAGCAGAGAGTGGAGAGATTGATAGTCTTGTATAATAGAGGCAATTTTACAGAATAATACAAAAATGCACTTGCTTTCATGTAAACCACACCAAAAGGTAAGGGGATTTTTTATTTGATTTTTGTCCCTCGAGGGCTTTTCGCCTCCCCTGTAGCCCCAGGTCCCTCCGTTTTCAGAGGGCACGCTGGTGTGTCGCCTGGGCTTTGATGTGGTTTCTAAAGTGTGCCTCTTCATTGGGCTCCCTACAGATGCCTTTATGTGAAACAGAACATTAAAATCCAAATGTGCCTGCTCCGCAGGTCATTTTTCATCCTTTATGTGCGACGTCAAATATATTGCAGAGTTGTTCTGCTGCACCCCCGGCCTGGGAAGGTGCGGGTAACGAGATGGGGGTAGGAGCGGGGAGTTCCTTGGCGGTTAAGCCCAAATTTCTCCTTAGTTGCTTCCTCTGGGCCTCTCCCCAGCTCTCTCTTTCTCTCAAGGTGAAACTGAAACCTCGGTGACTTCACCCAAGCCTGCCGAAGTTAAAGAAAATTTGATATTTCTCACTTATAGGTCACTTCAGTCCAGATTGTTTCCTGCCAAGAGTGGGGGTGGGGGGAATGCCCTCCTGGTAATGGAAAAGCAATTACTATTATTTCTGGCGTGTACGTTGTGTCGTTCCAACGTAACACCTAGGTTATGGGCTCTGCTGACTCCTCAGGCTCCCAGCGGCCCTTGATGGGCTGCGCCCGTTGTACGGTGGAGCGGCGGCTGTGCGGGATGGGGGTGATGTGCTGGGATGTGCTGGAAGGGAATAAACATCCACTGGGTTACTCTGGGGCCATTTATTGGTCTTTAAGGTAGAAATCCCTGGAAAATCTCTTCTAATTTAGAACTTTCCACCAAATTCCTAAAGGTAAAAATTGCTCTTGGTAGGCTGCAAAGCTTTTATGCCATTGGGGGCATCTCTCTGGCTGCTTTTTATGGATCTCTGGGAGGTGGGACGTACTTTTTCGGTTTTTCCCTTTTTCCCAGTAGGCCCTTGAACTTTCAAGTCAAAATTTTTCTCTTGATAAACTTCAGTGTATTTGCATTTAAAGTATGCAAGATGCGAAACATGGTGTTTGAATTTGGATGTTGGACTCCTTGGCCTAGAGTGATGGCTTTTTCTAGAAGGACAGACTTTCTTGACTTTGGGATTTTATCAATACCAATATTTGTCAGGTCTTCACAGAATCCCAGAATCAATCAGGTTGGAAGAGACCTCTGGAATCATTGAGTCCAACCATTGCCCTGACACCACCATGTCAACTAGACCATGGCACTAAGTGCCATGCCCAGGCTTTTCTTAAACACATCCAGAGATGGTGACTCTTGTTAATATTTGATTTGGATCTCAGCAATATTGATGTCATGTCACGTACTACTGTGCTTCTCTTGTGAGCATAACCAGAGCTGAAGGAAGACGTTAATACCTCTAGTTTGAAAAGAGTTGGGGGACCAAGATAATGTGGTTTCTGAGAACATGAAGGGAGGTTGGAGTGGAGTGGGAGTCGGCCTCTTCTCCCAGGCAACTAACGATAGGACAAGAGGACACAGCCTCAAGCTTGGCCAGGGGAGGTTCAGGTTGGACATGAGGAAGCATTTCTTCTCAGCAAGGGTCATTAGCCATTGGAAGGGGCTGCCCAGGGAGGTGGTGGAGTCACCATCTCTGGAAGTGTTTAAGAAAAGCCTGGACATGGCACTTAGTGTCATGGTCTAGTTGAGATGGTGGTGTCAGGGCAATGGTTGGACTCGATGATCCCAGAGGGCTCTTCCAACCTGATTGATTCTGTGATTCTGTGAACATGTCCACAGGGTCCTCTCGAGAGACTAATTCTGTGCTCAGCCTGAAATGCTGACCGTTACGTGCTCAGGGCTTCGATAGTGAAGTTCAGAGCTGGTGGCAGCATTCTTCAGCTTGTTAGCCCAGAGTTTTCCTCTCTGTGGCCACTTTTTCTGCTGTGATCTTGCTACGCCCTGTTTAATGATCCGTTTCAAGCACAATGTTTTATCCAAAACTTTGCGTTTTCCCATTCTTTGATTTCTTCCCTTTCTAGAGGAGAAAAGATTACATAAATTTCAGAGATTTTAATAACTACACTGGGCTTGTCCTTGGTGTAATTTACAGTGGCTTCAGCGTTGTAACTTCATTACACTTCAGTTGAGTAACTTATGTCATAAATGGGCGTATCTGAGAGTGGAATCGAGCCTCGAATCTCTTTGTTGTGTGGGCTTCAGAAGGGACCAAGTGCTCACTCCCCTTTTTGAAGTCATAATTCTCTTTATGTGATGTTGCAATGTCTTTCTATAGAGTTGTGCCTCTGAAGTTTGAGATTTCTAATGCAAAAAATACCACTTTTTCCCCAGTTGCTTCAAGGATTGACATTGCTAGCAACATTTGTCTTCAGTAGTGTTCACACAGACCTTTTCCTGTGGCTTTGTTGCAAAAATCCCTATTGTTGAGACTTATCCCTTAAGAGACCTTTTTAATAAGCGTGGTCGGTAGTCCCCTTGCTCAGCCATTACTCCTCCTGTAGGAGCACTTGTAGTAAACCTCAAGGATACTACTGCTTTCCAACCACTAGAGGTCAAGATTGTGCTATGGCATAGCACAGGGCTGCTCGTCATGTCAGGTTTAGCTCCAATTCCTGGTGCAACCACGTCCAGTGTCAGTTATATATATTTAATTTTACTATCAATTGCTGTTTTCAGCAGTTGAGAAGAAGCTGATTGTACATGCGTGGTGTGAAGGGCACTTTGCCTTACACAACGGTAGAGCCTGGTGGATTTTGCACAGCTTGGGGTGTCCGTGCCGTGCTTGGGTTTTAATATTCTTCAGATCTAGAAGCTACACAAGGGATCGGTCCGTGATGGGATCTTTCTTCCCAAGGAGGGATTCCAAAGGGAGTTGAACTGAGAGAGGCTGTCAAAACTTGCTCATAAATTATTTTTGTGTGATATTAATACTTCGAAGTGTTTAAAAGGAAATAATTTTGAAGGTTTGCACTCTTTCTACTTTCTGCAGTTCAGGTGGCAAAAATAATTAGGGTTTTTTAAGAGGTTCCACTTGTTTCAGTTCTCCATTGTTTTCCCAGCACAGTTGGTTTCACTGACAACTGTATCTACAATACGGTTTCTAGTATTCCTTCTTCCTTCTAAAGCCAGGCTGTCACGTTAGCGTGGGGCAGGCGATGGTCCCTCTCACCCCCTTGTTTGTCTCCTGTTGTAGGGGTGCAATAAAATACATGGGTGAAGGTTTGATTTGGGTTGTACAGGTAATTGCTAGAAATAGAGTCCGTAATACTAATTAAAATCTGTGTAAAACTCATTCTTTTTTAAGAAGAAACCTACCTTCTAAAATAACACTTTCAGAAAGGCATCTGGATTATTTCCATGCACCTTTTTTCTTATATATTAAAAAATTATAGAAAAATATGGGTGGGATCCTATAAATCTGTGTGGCCCCGCACTTCAAGAAAGATGTTGAGGTGTTGGAGCGAGTGCAGAGGAGGGCGACCAAGCTGGTGAAGGGTCTGGAGGGTCTGACCTACAAGGAACGGCTGAGGGAGCTGGGGGTGTTTAGCCTGGAGAAGAGGAGGCTCAGAGATGACCTTAGTGCAGTCTACAACTACCTGAAGGGAGGTTGTAGTAGAGTGGGAGTTGGCCTCTTCTCCTGGGCAACTAGCGATAGGACAAGAGGACACAGCCTCAAGCTTTGCCAGGGGAGGGTCAGGATGGACACTAGGAAGAATTTATTTTCAGAAAGGGTTATTAGACATTGGAAGGGGCTGCCCAGGGAGGTGGTGGAGTCACCATCTCTGGATGTGTTTAAGAAAAGACTGGACATGGCACTTAGTGCCATGGTCTAGTTGACAGGGTGGTGTAGGGGCAGCGGTTGGACTCGATGATCCCTGAGGTCTCTTCCAACCTGATTGATTCTGTGATATTCTGTGATTCTGTGATATAAATTTCAGGTTTGCAGAGTGTTCAGTTACTAGTCACACCAGAGCGTAAGCCCACACGTGCAGAACCACAGCATTCGTTGGTTTGGCCTTTCCCCCTTCTTTTGGCCATGATTTGGGCCTTGTGGTGAGAGCAGTGTCTGTGCCCTTCCCCCTCCTTGCCCTTCCCCTTCAGTTGGAAGTTCTTGGTCAACTCTCTTGAACAATTGGGGCTAAACCGTTTTTCCTGACAAATATTGAGCTCGGTAACGATGAGGAATCCAAGTGAGTTTGTGCAGCAGAGCACACACGTTGACCTCCACAGCGAACAAACCCCAAAGCCCCAGGTCTAGGTATCACCAGCAGCTCGAGGGAGCTCTGCCGAGTCCGTGCGTTTCACTCCCTGAATCGTGGTGCTTCTCCCAGCGAGCAAATTTTGGTTGAATACCTTTTACAGCTCATTCTGTACATCAGCAACGTACAATTAAGCTCTCCTGGGGTACCACAAAAATGCTTTCAGGAACCTCTGGGGTCCAGATGTGGAATGTTTTGTGCTGACATGGGTTGAAAAGAGGAACAAATCCAACGGTTAAGTACGTCCTTTAATTTAGCCCATGACAGTCACCACATGGCCCATGGGCTAATATTTCTGCATCTGTGCTGTAAATAGATCAATATGGCAGTATGATGGGTTTGGCATTTTGATTTGTGAAGAGTCAGAATATTGTTTGTATTGTTGCATAATCCCTGGAATGGTTTTGAAATGAATCTTCTGTTTCTTTGGACTATCTGGGTTAGGAAAAACATAACATTTCGAAGTGCCATTAAGCGTGTGTTTTATTTTGTCTCATTTGTCGTGTTTCATGATTGGTTGCATCTTTTAGCTGAAAAAAAATATATAAATCTGAGGATGCTGTTGTAAAATGTGAAATCTGCTTTTTTTTTGTTCTAGGCACAGCAGCAAAGAAACCTGGACAATATTGTGTCACAGCATCCCAGGATAAGCGGGGCAAAGAAATCCAAGAAAGAAGTCTGCGCAAGCTCAGATCTGGAGGTAAAAAACACTAGCCCCATGTCTGAGCAGGATTCGGGTATCCTGGATGTTGAAGATGAGGATGAGGATGAAGAGGTAACTCTATAACATCAAATCCAGGAGACTGGACGGTTTGGGGGTGATCAGTGGTGTCTCAGACGGTGTTTGCACCTCGCTCAGTCTTTCATGTGTGTCATAAAGATGCAGAACAGGCTGTAGAACATGGGGTGTGTTTCAGTATTTGGCCCTCCTGTCCCTATTCTCGTTAGCAGGCTCAGCAGAGAGGCAGAGTATGGTATGAGAACCAAACAGCCTGTGTCATCTGTCCCCCAGCTCAAGGGCTGCACTTCTGTGCTTCTTTGGGAGAGCAGTTTGGTATCTATCCTTCATTTAAAAAGAGATAAATTGCTGCACAGCACATGAGATACTTGGCCTTTTCCGTGGGATGTGTGTCTTAGTGGCAGAGTTGCAGTCTACAACTACTTGAAGGGAGGTTGTAGTGAGGTGGGAGTCGGCCTCTTCTCCCACGCAACTAGCGATGGACAAGAGGACACAGCCTCAAGCTTGGCCAGGGGAGGTTCAGGTTGGACATTAGGAAGCATTTCTTCTCAGCAAGGGTCATTAGCCATTGGAAGGGGCTGCCCAGGGAGGTGGTGGAGTCACCATCTCTGGAGGGGTTTAAGAAAAGACCGGACATGGCACTTAGTGCCCTGGTCTAGTTGCCATGGTGGTGTCAGGGCAATGGTTGGACTCGATGATCCCAGAGGGCTCTTCCAACCTGACTGATTCTGTGATATACTTTGTGTTGGAAAGGGTTGCCCTGGAACAGGATTTTCTAAATGCAATTTGGATTCCTTGATGTGCTCCCTTCTTTTTGTCTCCCTTTCTGCTGCTGCTTCCTCAGGCCGGCAGTCTGTTCTTGTTAACTGCAAAGCGTAACCTCACTGATCATGTTGGGTCTTCTTTCCTCCCTGTGCTAGAGGATGGTGCATGCAGTGGGACATCTTGGATTTGTGGTGTTCAAAATGCAGGAGAGCCCTGTCCCTCTGTGTTTCAGGAAAGGCAGCTTGGAGATACCTACTTGGAGTGCAGGTCATGAGGTGTTGGGTTTTTTGACGCGTTCTTCATCTCTTGCGGTGCAGTCTTGTGTTGAACCTCTTGGCAAGTTTTATCTGCCACTCTGGATGCTTTTTCTCTTGTTACTGTTCCATCAGGAGAATGATATTTTCAGCTACAACCTGTGACTGAGTTGGGTAGTGTTTGTTGCCCTGAAGTCTACGACCAGCCAAAGAGGATGAAGAACAAATTTCTAAAGTTTGAAATAGTATGGGTTGGCCAAGTGGCCTCTGTGCTCGTGGTTTGCCTTTCTCCCCACAGTGGTTTTGTTCAGTTCTCTTCTCTTCATCTCTGCTGAGTTGCCAGAGCAGACCGAGGAGATCACCGCTTGCTTCACAGGGACCAAACTGGAGGGTACGACCCAGAGCCCTCCCGCTGCACTGCAACAGTCTGGGTGGGCTGTTTACTCCTACATCAGCATGTAAATAGAGCAGAAGTTAAAACAAAAGAAAAATTAGTGGGAAGGGCACGTTTTTTGAAAACAAGCATTGATTTGAATAGATCTACTTTGGTATTTCCCTGTTAAAAAATAAAAAATCTGGTTCTTCAGTAGTTCTTGTTCCATCTCACCCTCAAAATTTCTCACTTGCTGTGGAGCAAGTTCTTGCAGAACCTGGCAGCAGTGTGAAACGTGGCGTTGCTTGTGGGGTATGCAAGGTTTGAGTCAATTGGAATGAGAAATTAGGATTGAATTTCAGTTAGAATTGAAAGGTAGAAGGAAAAAATTAAAGAGGGGAGAATTTAAAGACAATAATTTGGATAGCGCAGGTAGGAGAACTCTCTTAAGTCGTGTTGAATGGAATTAACTCAGGAGGGGGATGAAGTCCCACCTCTGGGTGCATTTAAAGGCAGATGGGTGGGAAGGGGATAACCCTGGAGCGGGGCCGGGGTGGGCAGGGGAGGCTGCGGGGGGCGGGGCCGGGGCACCGGCCGCTGTCCGTGGTGATGAAGCGGGGCCGGGCCAGAGTCCCCCCTCCTGCTCAGCCTGGGTGGTGGAGCCCTGGTGCAAAGCCCTCTCCTCCTCTTTTTCCCAGTGTGGTCTTAGTGAGGACAGGGTTGTGGTTCCCGATGAGCTGAGCTCTTCCCCATATTCCTGCCTCCTGGGGGTCTTTTCCTTTTTTGGAAAGAAAATGGTTTATTTGTTAGTACAAATGGATCTTGCACCTGGAAATAGAGCCATTTAATTTTTGGGCCCCTCACTACAAGACAGACCTTGAGGTGCTGGAGTGAGTCCAGAGAAGGGCAATGAAGCTGGTGAAGGGTCTGGAGCACAAGTGTGATGAGGAGCAGCTGAGGGACCTGGGGGGGTTTAGCCTGGAGAAAAGGAAGCTGAGGGGAGACCTTCTCGCTCTCTACACCTGCCTGAAAGGAGGGTGTAGCGAGGTGGGGCTCAGTGTCTTCTCCCAGGTAACAAGTGCTAGAATAAGAGGAAACAGCCTCAAGTTGTGCCAGGGGAGGTTTAGATTGGAGATCAGGGACAATTTCTTCATGGAAAGGGTTGTCAAGCACTGGAACAGGCTGCCCAGGGCAGTGGAGTCCCCATCCCTGGAGGGATTTAGAAGCCGTGTAGATGTGGTGCTGAGGGACATGGGTTAGTGGTGGCGTTGGCAGTGCTGGGTTAACAGTTGGGCTTGGTAATCTTAAGGGTCTTTTCCAATCTAAATGATTCTGTGATTCTAAATCTGAAGGAGTATAGTGTCTATGTGCAGTGGGTTGACCCTGGCCAGGGTCAAATGAACTCCGTCCCAGCCCAAACATTTTACACAGTGTGTAATGTTAGAGGGAGGTTCTTTGGTAAAGTTAGAGGCCAACTGCAAAGTTGTTTTTCATGGTTAACAGATTAATTCCTGGCTTTTCATCTTCTGGTGTGACTCTTTCTCCTTCTGATCATCTTGTCTGTGCAGTGACAAAGAGGGAGTGTTAGAATACTATTAATACAGAATCTAAGTGTCCAAAGTTAATCCTCATTGCTTAAAATTGTTAGTATGAAGTGTCCTGGATGCAAATGAATTGAATATCATTCCCTGTACAGCCCCCATGTTCTGGAGTGATGGAGAAGACTTTCTGGGCTTAGAGGGACAGTACTGCAACAAGTGGGCACATGTTGGTTGCTGTGCTCTGTCCGTCACCGAGATTGCCGAGGCTTGCGCTTCTCAAGGAAATACGAAATACTGCTAAGAAGAAAACCTGGAGAAAGCCAAGGTGGCCCCTTGTAGAATAAAGTCAGTAGACAAGTAAAGAAATGATCCTGAGGCATTCAAAGACTGCAGTGGTAGCTCTTGCTCTTGACCTCTCACAGCCAATAAAGCCAACCAGTAACTGCAGGTTTCTGTTTGGAAGACAGCTAGTGATGACTGGTTGAATATGGAAAGGGAAGAATGAAGGGTGCCTTGCATCCACTCCTGCTCAGGTTTGAAAACAGGGTGGTCCTAGGTATTTCTGATTAAGTTTAGGCAGGAGAGCTCCTGATCCTAGTGCTTAGGTTGAAAAAGTGGGGTAAAAAATATGTATATATGTATTTTTTTTCTCTAGGAAATATCTGAGGCCGTTCAGCAGGCTGTGTTACAGAGTTCTCCACCTAGACTGGGTGAACTGTTCTAGAGGGCCCATGATTCCTTACTCATATGAAGCAATCCCTTCATCCCTGCAGCAAAACTTAGAGGAAAAGCTTTGAAAGGCACGAAAGAGCAGAAGGGGGTTGCTTATACTGCTGCATATATTCTAGTGTAGATCGTTCTCTCCCTTGGAGCAGAAGAGAGCTCTGCCATCTGCATTCAAGGAGATGAATATGAGATGTGGTTCTCCACTCCATTAGTGTTCTCCAGTTTGGAGACACTATGGTCCAGACTTGTCCCACTTAAGCGCAGATGCCTCACTGAGGTGGAAGCTCCTGCTGTAATCGGAGCGAGGGAGCGGGCCCAGCTGTACAATGAGCTGGGAGAAGGCTTAAATTAGTGTTTTATGAATGTCAAGTTGCAGAAGGAGAATTTGCATTTCACAGTGAGTAGCTCCACAGTCTGCTCCGTTTGTGCCAGCTGTTCCCTTTGTAGTAAAAAGCATTCAGCAAACTACAAAGCTCATCCAGATTCTTCTCATTTTCAGTGACTTTTCTTCTGCGATCTTGTTGAATACAGCAGGACAAACTTGCCTGCGTGGTGCCTTGTTTCTTCTTGTCCCCAAAAAACCACTGGTCAGGTATCTGTGAAGTGGTTGGGTTGAATTGGACTCCCTGGTGTTCCTTTGTGGGAGAGAGGAAATTTGAAGGAAGGACATCACACTTCAGAATAACGGCCACTTAACTGTCTTTGAAGAACAAATCAACAAGTTCCAGACAGTTTTCTATTTGGAGAAGGAGTTTGGCACTCGGGACATCAGCAGGTGTGAGGTGTAGCCAACATTCGTCATGCTTCTGGCGTTCTTTCAGGTTGACCTGGCTGTAGGTTTAAGTTGTAATAGATTTCTTACAAAGTTTTGGGAGCTAGAGCAGGGACCTCAGAGAGCTCTCTCGACTTGCCCTGATAAATGGCTTTGTTAGGTGCCATCAGCCTCCACCTTTTGTTTGCTTCCAGTAGTAACTCTGCAAGAAACATCTTGGACATGGAGAGAAACCTTTCTGTTTCCAGACAAAGCTGTCTGCCTGTTGTCTATAACGGGAGCCAGAGGGAGATCAGTTAGTCTGCAGGACTGTCTGGCTCCTTCCAATATCACGGTATCACAGAATCAACCAGGTTGGAAGAGACCTCAGGGATCATCGAGTCCAACCGTTGCCCTGACACCACCCTGTCAACTAGACCAGGGCACTAAGTGCCATGTCCAGTCTTTTCTTAAACCCCTCCAGAGATGGTGACTCCACCACCTCCCTGGGCAGCCCCTTCCAATGGCTAATGACCCTTGCTGAGAAGAAATTCTTCCTAATGTCCAACCTGAACCTCCCCTGGCGAAGCTTGAGGCTGTGTCCTCTTGTCCTATCGCTAGTTGCGTGGGAGAAGAGGCCAGATCCCACCCTGAGCACCTTCTATCCTCAGCACCTTCTTGACCATACGAATACACCATACGAATACATTCATGTTTTTCCTGTAAGGTTAAGCCTTGGCACACGCTGGGGCAGTCAAAGGACGCTGAGACCACACCAGATGTGGCAAATCTACAGCATGGTTTGTTCTGTACCTCCATTCAGCGTGGGGTAAAGTGCTTCCCAGCTGCTGGTACCCAAAGAGATTAGATGTGATTTGTAGAATCATAGAATAATTTGGGTTGGAAGGGACCTTTAAAGGCCATCTAGTCCAGCCCTCCTGCAGTGAGCAGGGACATCTTCAACTAGATCAGGTTGCTCAGAGCCCCATCCAACCTGACCTTGCATGTTTCCAGGGATGGGGCATCTTCCATCTCTCTGGGCAACCTGGGCCAGTGTCTCACCATCCTCATCATAAAATATTTCTTCCTTATATCTGGTCTGAATCTCCCCTCTTTTAGTTCAAAACCATCACCCCTTGCCCAGTCACTACAGGCCCTATTAAAATGTCTTTCACCACCTTTTGTATAAGCCCCCTTTAAGTACTGAAAGGCCACAACAAGGTCTCCCTGGAGCCTTCTCTTCTTCAGGCTGAACAACCCCAACTCTCTCAGCCTTTCCTTATAGCAGAGGTGCTCCAGCCCTTTTCCGTGGCCTCCTCTGGACTTGCTCCAACAGGTCCATGTTTTTCCTGTGCTGAGGACCCCAGAGCTGGATGCAATGCAGAACCAACACTACTTTTAGCAGTAGAGTTTTACTCCCCAAGGTGAACAGATGCTTTCTGCATTGTGTGTGTCATGTGGAGAGACCCAACCTGCTCAGTGTCCTCCTTTGAACTTGAGCTTTTGTGGGTGCAGTGTCCCGTGTGCTCATGTTCCTCTGCACCAGCTCATCCAGCGATAGAACAAGAGGACACAGCCTCAAGCTTCACCAGGGGAGGTTCATGTTGGACATTAGGAAGCATTTCTTCTCAGCAAGGGTCATTAGCCATTGGAAGGGGCTGCCCAGGGAGGTGGTGGAGTCACCATCTCTGGATGTGTTGAAGAAAAGCCTGGACATGGCACTTAGTGCCCTGGTCTAGTTGCCATGGTGGTGTCAGGGCAATGGTTGGACTCGATGATCCCAGAGGGCTCTTCCAACCTGATTGATTCTGTGATCCATGTGCGTCAATCAATGGGCCCGTGAGATGGTTCGTAAAACACCTCTCTTGAATTCCTGATGTTTAAGTCTGGAGGTTTTTTCCCCTCACTAAAAGGAGGACTGAATGTGTCTGTGCTTGTGTCATGTGTTTACATCAAAACCTCACAAGGATCAGAGATTCAAGCCGTTGCATCACAAATTATCTAAAGCCAGACCAGAGCATCCCTTAACTCTGGGCCAGCCTTGTGTTGGTGGCAGCTACAGTTGAACATTGCCATTGGAAACTTGGCTTCCGTGGGTTAAATTTGCTACAGGCAGTGTTTAACCCGACTGAAAATGTTCTTGCAAAGAGAGAGGGTTTGACTGTTTACAGAGACTGACAGGTCTGCCTCTGCTCCCAGCCCCAGGAACGTGCTGGATGCAGACTTGGGGAACGGGGTTTGTGAAGCTGATGTTTTGTGGACTGGGAAAACTTGGGACTAGATGAATAAATTCTTTGTTCTGCAAATCAAAAGAAAAAAAAAAAAAGATTAGGCTGAAGGGGAGATGTCAGGGGAGTAATCAGTCCTGTTCTTGGGGCGGCTCTAGTTCTCATTTCATCGTCAAGTTTCAAAAATCAAAGATTTATTTATTTTTTTGAACGCTGGTAGTTCAGCTTTGGCTTAGAAAATCAAGTCACTGCCGAAGGGGATGTACTAAGCCTGAATTTTTAGATATGTCTAAATATCAGAGAAATTTAAATTGTGCAATGTGTTAAAGTAGCTACAGAGATAATTTAATATATTCCATATATTCAGAGCCTATATTGGATAGTCTGGGAAGTTTGCAAGCGATAGGATTATTATTTCTCCTGTTGTATGGCTGTGGCTGTGTGTGGAAGAGGTGATTCTCTTCTTTTCCTTAAAATATATTATAAGTTTATACCCTGCATAAAATCCTAGCGCGGGTTTTGGGTGCGTGTCTTTCTGTTTGCAAAAAGCTTTCTTGTGGTCCGGGACTTGCGCTTCCACGTCTGATAGAGCTCTACCTCGATTAGCAATTTTAAAGCTATTAATGTCTCAGAGATGTTAACTCCACAGAATAGTCCAGCGTATTTTTTTTTTTTGGGAGAGTGTGTGTGGGCTTAAAAGTTTTTACAGAAGATCAGAGACTGTGCAAATGTTGCAGTCTGCTTTGAAAGAATTTCTCTGGGGGAGTAAACTCCGTTTTTGGCAATATCCTGATTTCACAAATCTTTATCAGAAATATTTCTCCGTGGACCACGTTCAACTAGTGCCCCAAATCCGAGAGGAGCAAAACCGTTTGATCCTGAATTCAAATTCGGAGGAAAACATCGCCTGCTTTGATGCTGGTGTGAAGGGATGACAGATTTCTCCTCCCTTCAAAAAACACAGGGTGCACTCGGGTCCATCCAGTCCAGCTTCCCCACGCCGATGGTGGTCGCTGGAGGATGGCTGGGCCGAGCGAGTACCGATACTTCTCCGTCTGCTTTAGTGATCTCCAGAGTTTTGCAATCGGGGATTTCTGAGCCAGAAGCGTTTTACTGTTTTACCAACTGGAGACCAATTACGCTTCATGCTGGAGCGATACAGCAAGGCAAAATCTGTATCCACAAAGCAGCTGAAATCTGGATTTGGGAGCTATTTAGGGAGCGTTAGAAGGGCCCAGGAGGCTGCAAATGGGAAATAAATGACGAGGAAGGCCTGATAAAATTGGCATTAACGCAATAAAACTGCTGCCCGGTGTTTGCAATTGTCAAATATAGTCTTATAAAAGGTAGAAGCGAGATGTTAGTGAGAGCGGTGAGCTGTGCTGCACAGCTGCTTGCTCTTGGTTCAGCTGTAACCCTTCTGCTGGGGCATGTTGAACAGCCAGGTTCAACGTGGAAAGGGTCACAGAATCGTTCAGGTTGGAAAGGACCTTCAAGATCATCGAGTCCAACCGTTAACCCAGCACTGCCAAGGCCACCACTAACCCATGTCCCTCAGCCCCACATCTACATGGCTTTTAAATCCCCCCAGGGATGGGGACTCCACCACTGCCCTGGGTCACACAGGCGATGCCAGCCCCATCCCTCGCTCGGAAACCTTCCTCCTTCCTGGTGAGCCGACCTTGCCAGTCGGTAAGAGCTGGTCCAGTGGTGGGAAGGAAAGCCCAGCAAGATGGATGAGCAGGCTCGTGCTGTACCCCAGTGAAATTCTTTACTGCCTTGTTCCCACTGAGCTGCCAGCTGCTTCCCTACCCTGCGCCACCAGGTTGGCACTGCCAGGCTTTTGGGGGTGTCGGAGTGATGCTGGACGGGCAGGATGGGATGCTCCCATGCCATGTGTTGCTGCTCTGTCTCTGTAGCTTCTTTCATTACACAGAATCACAGAATCAATCAGGTTGGAAGAGCCCTCTGGGATCATCGGGTCCAACCATTGCTCTGACACCACAATGTCAACTAGACCATGGCACTAAGTGCCATGTCCAGGCTTTTCTTAAACCCCTCCAGAGATGGTGACCCCACCACCTCCCTGGGCAGCCCCTTCCAATGTCTAACGACCCTTTCTGAGAAGAAATGCTTCCTAATGTCCAACCTGAACCTCCTCTGGCCAAGCTTGAGGCTGTGTCCTCTTGTCCTCATTGTTTCAGCTCTTAGCAAGAACCTATGTAGTGCTGAGGACTGAGTTTCTTTGCATGGGGGAGATTCTTTCCCAGCTCCAGTTCCATATTACACAGGAGGCCATTTAACCAAATCTCCTGTCTTCCCTTTCCAGCCCATAACTTCAGCGCTCCCCTGCTTGAAACCATTGCTTTAGATGAGGAGGACCGCTCGCCCCAGGCACTTTGGGCAGCGTTGGTTGAGGCTTGCATACCCTCATCCAGCTAGAAACTTCTCTCTTCATCCTACCTCCTTTTTAGTAGAAATGCCTCTTAAGTGTAATTAAAAATGTATAAAATAAACATGTTTCCCAGGCCTGTCCATTGGTCCCTTTCATCTTTCTCCCCTTTTTTCCACCACATGCCAACAGAACACTCCCCTCCTCTCTGGATTTTGAGGGAGAAGGAGGGTTGCCTTAGCTTTATGCCTTGGCCAACAAGCTTAATACTCTGTTGGCTTCAACATATCCAAAGGACACAAGCTTCTTGTATGCAAATTTCTTCTCTGATCTTTCCTCTCGCCCTCCCTCCCTCTGTCCCACCCTTCAAAAATGTGCTTCCTTGTCCCTGTGCAAGACTCACTGTGTTGTTGAAAGGTGGTGGAGTCTGTGTGGCGTGTGTTTTTTAAGAAAAAAAAAAAAAAGAATTTGTGCTTTTAAAGAAATCAAACTAGAAATCTAGAGAATAAGATTTTTTCCCCCCCTCCACCCTGTTGCATAAGTACCAGAACGACTTGTGCCAGGATGCTTGAACTTGTATTTAAGCCTAGGGTCAGAATTAAATCTCTGCTGAGCTGGTTAACAGGGGGCCAAATGCTGCAATGGGATTTCCTAGGGGAGCATAAATGGAGCGAGAGCAATAATAAATGACGTTTTCCTACTCCGAGTAACTTTAAAAATGTGAATATAGACAGCTATAGGTAGATACCAACGTTCACTCTAATTGTTACCTACCTAAAATGTGGGCGTCGCGCTCTGTCGGACTTGCACTTAACTATATGTGGTGTAGTAGAGTTGCACTTACTTATACGTGATATTTTAGAGTTGCACTTACTTATATGTGATATTTTAGAGTTCCACTTACTTATATGTGGTATTCTAGAGTTCCACTTACTTACATGTGGTATTTTAGAGTTCCACTTACTTATATGTGATATTTTAGGGTTCCACTTACTTATATGTGATATTTTAGAGTTGCACTTACTTATACATGATATATTAGACTTGCACTTACCTCTCTGTGTCCTCCATATTTCACACTGATCTCCTGCTGTCCTTTAGGTGCCTGGGGCCCAGGACCTGGTGGACTTCTCCCCGGTGTACCGTTGCCTGCACATATACTCCGTCCTGGTGAGTAACTCGGTGCTGCCCGTGAGACTGGTGCTTCACTGGGCTGTGGTTTAAAGATGATGGGGTGCTGCTCCTGCAGCCGGTGCTGCTGGAAGGAGGTGGTTGAAAACACTTGTTAATGTTCACCTAGCTAGGAAGTGTGTTACCTGAAGCAGAAAGTGCTGGATGGATTTGGGTAAAAACCACGCAGTTACTTCATACAAGCCACAGAAATATAAAGGGATATTTTCTCCAGCTATTGCAGACCCTGGATTATAATATACACGTTTCTTGGTCATATAGTTTTCCTCCAAGAATTCTTCTTTGACCACAGTAGCTTCATTATTCAGTGCAAATGGAGGAGTTGTGAGGGGGAAATTGGTTTTGAATGATTGTTTGCTGCGCTTAGGAGAACTTTGCTGCTCCTCGAACATTGTTTGACAGGAGCAGATTTGCTGCCGTCCCACCACATCCACCCTTTGACTGTGTTGCTCCCCGTTTCTCTATAGTTAGGCTTTGTGTGCCCTGAAAAATATGACCAGTCTGAAACTGTTCTGTGTTGGTGTTTGGTTATTGGCTAAAACGTGTTACTCTGAACCATACTTGAGGACTTTTGAGAGCTCCCATCTCTGCAGATGCAGGCTGCTGGATGAGCTATGTTTTCTCCTAGTTGTTACAAGTACGTAAGGTATTGATTTTTTTACTTATTTATAACAAGGGCAGGTAAGATGCCCTTTGTAGATTACCCTTCAATTTTTAATTTCTAAGATGCCTCCAGCAGTGTACGAGCCTTGCATCTGCGGGCCCAAAGAACCTGTGGTGTTTGCATCCGTTCTTTGACGTCCTTTGGAGAGAGGGAGCTTTCAGAGGGCTCTTCTCCTGCGGTTGAGCAATCTGAAGCCCAGGCAGCAGATGAAAGGAGCACTCTGTTCACAGCTTTCCTCCCTTTCCACGGCGGAGCCAGGCTTGAGAGAGAATTGTTTTTAAGGCTCTTCTAAAGCCAGTTTCTCCAGCAATACATACAAATGAATTTGCGAAAGGAAAAGAGTTGTCATAAAAAACATTTATATAAAATCTTTTTTGTGCCCTCATCTGTTAATAATTATGTAATTTGGCTACATTGCCGTGATATTTTATTGGAATGAAAAAGTTAACCTACCCGTAATGTGTTACTCTGTTTATCTTGGACAAAAACCTCCTCCTCAAGCCTGGCGCTGGGAGCCTGGTTCAGGGAGTGGGCTAATTGAAGATTACAACTGGTCTGAAACGCTGTGTGGAATTCAAAGTGTCACTTTATTTGGAGAAACTTCAGTGAAGAATATGTATAGTGAAAACAGGATTAGGAATCTTATTTGTGTAGCTTACGTGCATTTGTTTAATGCACGGGTATTTATTTAATTGTGTGTTTATACGTAAAGCTGTTACGAAAAGGATGGAGAGCTTTTGCTGGTGGATGTAACGGTTTTGCACATTTCACAGAGGTTGGAAGAGCCCTCTGGGATCATCGAGTCCAACCATTGCCCTGACACCACCATGTCAACTAGACCATGGCACTAAGTGCCATGTCCAGGCTTTTCTTAAACACCTCCAGAGATGGTGACTCCACCACCTTCCTTTGAAATGGTCTCATTTCTACACTGGGGCTGTGTTGTTGTCTTGGTGCCTTATTTTTTAATCTGAAATAGCAATTGGCTCTCTAGTCCTCTGACATGTATTAGGGAGATGCTGCTTCTAGAAGGTTTCACGGCCAGTGCTCTGTGGTGGATCTGGGTGGGATTGTCTTCTGCTGGAGGTGAGAACAGTGCAGTAGACTTGGTGATGGTGAGGAACTACTGGAGAGAGTCCAGCCAAGGGCTACAAAGATGATCAGAGGGCTGGAGCATCTCTCTTATGAGGAGAGGCTGAGGGAGCTGGGGCTGTTCAGCTGGAGAAGAGCAGACTGAGGGGGATCTTATCAACACTTACAAATACCTTAGGGGTGGGTGTCAAGAGGAGGGGACCAGACTCTTCTCAGTGGTGCCCAGTGACAGGACAAGGGGCAATGGGCACAAACTGAAACATGGGAAGTTCCATCTGAATATGAGGAGGAACTTCTTTGCTGTGAGGGTGGCAGAGCCCTGGCACAGGCTGCCCAGGGAGGGTGGGGAGTCTCCTTCTCTGGAGATACTCAAACCCGCCTGGACACGGCCCTGTGCGACGTGCTCTGGGTGACCCTGCTTTGGCAGGGGTTGGACTGGATGATCTCCAGAGGTTCCTTCCAACCCTTAACCACTCTGTGATTCTGTGAGATTAGACCTGACGCAGGGGTTTCCTGGCAGTGGGTTAGTGTCCTCTGTCCCCATCCTGAGCTGAGATCATTCAGTCCTTCTCCCCCTACTCCTTCTCTATTTCAGCCTAAAGCCGTAGTAATGAGAAAAAATGTACAGCAGAGCTCTAAGGAAGGTTTGTTGGTGAGACAGGAGCAAGAGAAAAAAGTAACCAGCCATAGTAAAGGCTCCTGAAAGGAAAATTGCCCTTTCCCTGACCTGTGATTGAATCCTGCCCTGGCTTTCTAGGCCCAACTCGGGTTGAACAATGTCAGAGATCCAGCAAGCACTGAGGGAAACGGCCACATCAGTGTCAGACGGAAGGATCATAATGTAATAGTTACCAAAAAATCCTAATATTTGTCATTTACAATAGCGTTATCTAAACGCTTGGCCTGCAGTTAAAAAGGCCCACGTTGAATAAACATTGAGATATTTATTATTTTTAGTGAAATCGACCTTCCAGTCACCTCGGTTTTATGGCTGTGCTGCTTATAAATTCCCAAAGGATTATTTGAAAAATCCTACTCATATCTGCCAGCCTTATCAGCAGGGCAGGAGTTCACATATTGTAACGGGAGGTCAGGCTGCGGTCATGGTCTTACAGAGGGGGCCAGGCACCTGTAAATCCTTCCTTCAGCAACCAAGGCGAAGTACAATATCAAACAGGCGAGGAGACTTTTCCAGGAAATGCTGAACTTTCTCAGGAAGGGCAGAGGAGGGGGAAAGAAAGTGAAGGAAGGTCAGGCGGGGGTTAATTGAGAGTTGGACCTTGGCGTGGTGGCGGCTCCGGGGAGGACAGGCCCTGGTGGGATGCTTTATGGGACTATTCATCCAGCGATTCCTTTTCTTGTGAGAAAGGAGCTGGCCAAGGGTGGCTTGAGGAAGAAATGGGCGTAGGGGAGGCTTTGAGTATCTGCAGATATCGAACAAAACATCACAAGAGCGTATTTGTGTATTATACTTGGAGCTGTACACACGGATAACCCCTCTTTGCTCCAATAACCCTTTGATTTCACGAGTTGGGTTTATGTTCCTAAACGGTGCCTGGAACAACAAGTCCTTACCCTGTCTGTGGTTTCTGCACGCAGCAAATAGACTCAGAATTGCATGAAAAAAAGGTTTTTCAGCTGACAGGTTTGGTTTCAAGTCGGGATGAATCGGTAACCACTGAACAACCTCGGCGTCTCGGTGGGAATCCTGGTAATACTAGACACATGTGCACTGTCCTTTTCCTAGGAAAATAATAATAATAATAAAAAAAGACTAGCTGGAACCATGGATATGGTGGTTCTTCAGATGCCAGGAGCATCATATAGAAGGGTTAAGGGGGGGATCCCTTAACATGTGAGTCCTGGGGCCTGTCCTGGTCTCCTTGGTCAGTTGGCCAAAGTCCTTGTCTAGTTTTAGCTGATCTTAAAGACTAAACCCCTCTTCTTTTCTGTTCAGCAGCCACGTGCTATTTAAGGACATTCGTCTGCAGCGTGGTGAGGCTGCTAGGCTGTTGGTATCAGGTATAATCTTTTCCTTGAGTTAATAGAGAAGTTTGTTGAAAATGGTAATATTATTATATAAAGAAGAAACAAGAATATTTCAGTGAAGTGATTTTGCCATTGACGGTTTTATCTTTTATGTTGTCTTTGACCAAAGTCTATGTAATGCTCGAGTTGCTTTGATCGATATCCAAAATAAATTAGGAAAGGTGAGGTTTGGGCCAGATGGTTTATCTGCTGGAGCATCTCAACAGCTGTTGGGAGCCTTGTATTTCAAGGCCAAGACATGGAATTGCTTTGCTTTACATAACATAAAATGAAAAGCAGTTTTTGTTTCATGTTTCCCGTGAGCTGTAGCAAGGCAGAAAGCAAAGGGTGAAGGAAGAGCAGAAAGGAATTAAAAAAAAGTCAGTGGTTTGCACAGAGGGTGCTCCCAAGAAGTTGTCTCAAAGGCAGCTGATGGTGATTTAAGTCGCTTAATCTCCTGCTTCAGCCAGTGCTGTTGCCTGTTAGTACTCATTTAGGGTTTACCTTAGCTAGGTGGGTTTTTTTAGCTTTATGCTAATTGGTTACCAATTACTTTGAGGTTCTTAACATGTTCATGAAGACACTGGTATTGACACTCCCAGCTCTTTGATCCGAGCTACAAAGGGGTCATTTTAGGGTAAAGAACAAGTGTCCAAAAAAAAAGAGAGAAAAAGAGAGCAGATTCTGATGTAAATACAGGCTTAAAACTGTAGCTGCCTCCTAGTTGATGAAGTATTTCTGGAGAATCCCAGAGCTGGATAATTTAGATAAATAGCAGTTGACAGGTATTTACTATAAATTTGTCGTATCTCGCCACTGACATTTTTATCTGCTGTGTTGCTTCTGCCCCAAGCCGCTCTAACCCTAAAGCTGCTTTGATGCACAAAATACATTAGGGAAGGTTAAAAAAAAAGTAGAACAAATAATTAAAAAACCTCACTTCACTAAAAATAATCAATGTAGAAATGTCTTTAAATTCCTCTATTAAAATGCAAACATTGTGTATAGATTGTATCCACTTGGTACATTTTTGCTTGCCTTTTTGAGAGGGGAATATAATGTTTTCTATCTCTTGGAGGAGCCTTGGGAGGGAGAAACAAGGGTTTATTTTTGCTTATCGCTGCAATTGCTACATTTGGATTGCAGAAGCTGCACGGGGATTCATCGGCTCAGGGACTCAAGGTGAACTGTTGGGCTGAGGATGGGAACCACCATGTTGTATCTCAAAGCTGAGCAGATTTCATGTGAAGTGGGAGATGCCACAAATCTGGTGGTGGATCATTAGTCTCCTCCCAGCCCTCCACTTAAATAGTTTTCTTTTTATTTCACAGAATCACAGAATCAATGAGGTTGGAAGAGCCCTCTGCGATCATCGAGTCCAACCATTGCCCTGACACCACCATGGCAACTAGACCATGGCACTAAGTGCCATGTCCAGGCTTTTCTTAAACCCCTCCAGAGATGGTGACTCCCCCACCTCCCTGGGCAGCCCCTTCCAATGTCTAAAGACCCTTTCTGAGAAGAAATTTCTCTTAGAAGTGTGCTAGCGATGGTGCTGCCTGCATTAATCCTCCTTTTTCTGCCTTTATGGGCTAATAAATTGGCAGGCTGGTTGCTCATCTGCTTGCCCGTGGTGGCCGTGACGCAGCCGGTCGTTCCTGCCCCCTCCCCACCTCTCCAGGGGGGATCCAGCATCCCCACCAACATGTTTGTTCTTTGGTAACGGGGCAAAACAATTGAAGTTCTTCTTTCAAGGGATGAGAAAGACTCTTATAGGAACCACAATTCAAATAATAAGAGCTACCCAACCCTCTCTTTCATATGAAAACGTCTCTTTTTTCTCTTTGTGACACTAGTTGTTGCTTTTATTTGATACTGAAACACAAACCCTACCATGGAAAGTCTGTGGTTTCCTTCTATTTTTGAGATCAGGGTTGTAAAGTTTTCCCTCGGCGTCCTTGGGAACTTTAAAACTTTATTTTTTTTTAAGGGGGTGGGGGGGCAGTGGAAAAAATTTCCTTCTCGAAATCTCTGGTAACTCCTTGTTCATCTCAGACACTTTGCAGCTTGTCCCATCGTCGTGTCCTGGCATATCTCACTGTCTGCTGACTTGGCTGACCCACTGGTGCCTGGTGGAGTTAGATAGCTATAAACACAGCACTGAGATCATAGGGAAAGGCTGAGGGTGAGACACTTTGTGCACTGGGTTGATAAGGACACAGGAAAAGCCATTAGAGTGAACTGGTGTCAGTGACCTGTGATAACCATTCTGTACTACGTGCTAATGGGCCCTGGGTAGTGTGTCTGTCTGTAGTGGCAATAGATTTAACTTTTGTAATTGTCATATTGCTCTTTTAACCCCGTGACCTTATTACCCATGAGAAAACCACTTGGCTTCGATCAAAGAAGCAGCAAAGAAATCAGTGTTCATTCTAAGCTGCCTAGATATGATCACAGGCAGCCTTGATTCTTAAAATATTCAGCTTGGAAAACAGACATGTCAGAGGGGAGGGGAGAAAAAAAAAGGTTTACTACAATAGCCCGGATGCAGACTTCTTGTCACCTGAGGTTAGGAACAGCAGCCGTGCTTTCCCAGGGCTTTGCAAAGCTCTGCACAGTTGCTCACTCCCTGAAAATACGCCAATATTTTACATTTAATGCTGATTTCCTCCTGATTTACTCAGTCCCATCCCACTCTTAGTGGCTAGAGTAAGAGACATACAGGAAATATATTCTGTCTGTTCAGTATTTCACTGAATCATTCGGGCTGGATGGCACCTCAGGAGGTCTCTGGTCCAGCCTCCTGCTCAAAGTAGGGGCAGCTCTGAGATCAGACCAGGTTGCTCAGGGCCTCATTCAGTCTGGTCTTAAAAACCTCCAAGGACCAAGACCACAAAACCTCTCAGGCCAATTTACTCTGCTCCATGACCTCCCTGTAGGTGTCGAAGGTGGCTGTTAGGTCGCCCCGAAGCAGTCACTCCTCCAGACTGAACAAGCTCCCTTAACCTCCCTCTGTGGGGCAAGTGCTCCAGCCCCAACCATCTCGGTGGCCTCCAGTGAACTCGCTCCAGTTTATCGGTGTCTTTCCTGTATTTGGGAGGCCCAAAACTGGATGCAGGGTATAGATACAGTCTTAACAAGTGCTGCGTAGAGGGGGATAATCGCTTCGCTCAATCTCCTGGCTTTGCTCCTGTTAATACAGCCCAGGAGGCTGTTGGCTGCCTCTGCTGCCAGGGCAGACGGCTGGCCCGTGTTCAGCTTGCTGTCTGCCAAGGCTCTTGGTCCTTATCCACAGAGCTGCTCCCCAGGCAGTCAGTCCCCAGTCTGTGTTGTTGTAAGAGGTTCTTCCTTCCCAGGTGCAGGATTTGGCATTTCTCCTCACTTATTTTCATCAGGTTCCTCTCAGCCCATTCCTCCAGCGTGTTGAGACCCTCTGGATGGTGGCCCTGCTCTCGAGTGTGTTGACTTTTCCACCCAGTTTGGTGTCACCTGCAAAGTACATGAGCCTGTGCTCTGTTGCCTCCTGCAAGTCACTGATAAAGATGTTAACCAGGACAGGTCCCAGGACAAGACCCTGTTGTGGTTCCCCACTTGTTACCAGCTCCCATGTAGAGTACAACTTGTTAATTACGACCCTCTGAACCTGGCCACCCCACTAATTATTTACCCGTCCAGCTGATTGCTCATCCAGATTGTGACATCCCAGTTTAGGTACAGGAATATTGGGGAAGAGCGTGTCAAAAGCCTTGCCAAAGTCAATGACACCCACTGCTTTCCCCTCATCCCTAAATCCTGGTGTGCTGTCATAGAAGGCAATCAGATCATTGTCATAACTTCTTGTTAACTATGTGCTGCTTGTCCCCAGTCCCCTTCTCTTCCATATTCCCAGAACTGTGTCCCAGGAGGACTCAGCTCACGACTTCCCCAGGAACTGAAGCGAGGTTGAGTGTGCTGTGGTTCCTCAGACCATCTTTTCAGCCTTTATTGCAACGTTTACCTTCTTCCACTTGTTAGGAGCATGTCTTTTTTTATGGTATTTTAACTACTCTGAGGTCTTTGGTTGTAGGGAGCTCTGAGATCAGGACTGATTTTGTTATGAGATGTTCACCTTGAGTGGTGCAGAATACAGCTGAAGGACCCTAAAGACCACCACCACTATTAGTATTGTTTAAGTATGGGAAGGCTCTTGCTCTGTTTCCAGGTGCTGGGGCTCAGAAAGGTCCCAGAAATGTTTGGAAAATGCCTCAGCTACCCTGGAGAACTTTGTGGTGGTTTCCAGAAGCGGTGATATTTCAAAAATAACAAGTGATAGAGACGGAAGGGCGCTGATTTGCAAGGAATTTCCCTGAAGAGCATTGAGTTTTCCGAGGTAGAACTCAGTTTAACAGAAAGGGAAATCTCTAACAATCTCTCCCATTACATCTTTTCTCATCCTCTGGTTATAGACTGGCAGAGACTCATGGAGGACTTGGGTCCAATCCTTCACTCAGGGCTAAATTTGAAGTTATATCAGGGATCTCAGAGTCACATCCAGTTGAGTTTTGAGGATCTCCAAGGGTGAAGACTGCCCAGCCTCTCTGGGTCCCTGTTGCAGTGTTTGACCACCCTTATTTTATGTTTTTTTTTCCCCTGTGATGAATTTGAATTTATCTTTTTGCTTTTTGTCTCTTGCCTCTCCTTTTGCTGTGCGTTTCCAAGGGGAGCCTGGCTCCATCTACCCTGTAATCCTGCATTAGATACGCTTCCTTACGCTCCTCCTTCCTCACCTTCCTCATGTGTCCTGTGCTCCAGCTCCCTCAATCACCTTGGTGCCCAGTGCTGGCCTTGATTCAGTGTGTACTACACCAGTATCTCTACAGCTGCCCTTTTGCATCACACTTTTAAAGCCTTTTTTAGTGCAGCTGGATCACAAGTGACACTGTTCCACTGGGCTGATGCCGATATTCAATATTTAAGGTTTATTTTTGCTGCTAAAAAGAAATAAATGGCGCTCTCAGTGCCAGTTCATAGTGACACGTGAAAGATATTGCAACATAACACTAGACCCAAATTTGACCCTGGTGAATCAGTTCCAGTTTTTCTTGACTATCCCCAAAATCAGAGGGAGAGCTGAACCCCAGGAACCCCTCTTAGAAGGGAAGAGTCTTGCCTGTGGGCTGCCCTTGGCAGCATTGTCTCCTTTTCATAGAAATCCCTAAAAAATAAAATAATAAGATGTGCATGGAGGCAAAGTTGTGAGGACGTACTGGCCCCGTCTTACCTTGTGCTGTTAAGGGGGCCTACAGGAAAACTGGAGAGGGGCTTTTTACAAGGGCACATAGTGATAGGACAAGGGGTAACACTTTTAAACTGAAGGAGGGTAGATTGAGACGAGATATTAGGAAGAAATTCTTTGCTGTGAGGGTGGTGAGACCCTGGCCCAGGTTGCCCAGAGAAGCTGTGGCTGCCCCCTCCCTGGCAGTGTTCAAGGCCAGGTTGGATGGAGTTTGGAGCAACCTGGTCTGTTGGAAGGTGTCCCTGCCCGTGGCAGGGGGGTTAGACTAGATGATCTTTAAGGTCCCTTCCAACCCAAACCATTCAGTGATTCTGTGTGATTCTGTATTTTAGTCACCCTGGGCTTCAAACTTGATCTCCGTAGAGTGTGTGTAAGACGTGGACTCTCTAGGACTGCTAGAAAAAGAGGTGTAGGAAGATCCTTCTGCGTGAGAACTGTTGAGCTCTGCGTGTTAGCGAAGCTCTGTAGTTTGTGCATAAATTAACCCAGTGGGAATTATCATGTGCTGACCAGAAACTTCATATTTTGGCTTTTGGTTTTTTTTTTTTAAAGAGGAGAGTGTGTTTGTGGGGGGGGAAGGGGCTCTAAAATAATAAGCCACCGTGTTTTATGCATCTCAGAAAACGACTTGGTGCACAGCTGCGGTTGCTGTTTTCCTGCTATGTACGTTGTTTCTCATCTTAAAGGCCTATATGCAGCGTGTCTGGGAAATGATTGCCATCCTGTTTTCAATAAAACCCTTTTTTTTTTTTATGAAGGGTCTTGAGTTGGCTGGACATTAATTCTCAAAGTGTTTACAAATATTTGCGCAGGAAAAGGGTGAGCAGCGTTCAGGACGGGCTTGTGACGCATATACCCCCTGTTTCAGTCCTTTGTTCAGGAAAATGTGGAAACAAGGCAGTTGTTGTACAATGAACAAACGCTGCCTTCGCATTCCAGGAGCGCGGCGCGGGAGCCGCTGGCTGCGGGGCAGCTGTGGGCTCGCAGTGGGAAGATGAGAAGCACGCAGACCGCCATCCCAACACACACACAAAAAAAAAGAGTTGCTTCAGCTCAGAGATCAACAGGCAGCTTGGGTCGTATTTTATGAAAGGTGTTGGGAAAGCTCAGATGCAGGGGGTTGATAATTGCTGTGTACAAAAGCAGGGATGTGTGCAACATGTTCAGAAGGTGAGCGTTGGTTGCCCTCAGAGAGGTTTTCCTTGGCTCTGCTCTCCTCAGTCCCTCCCAATGAGAGGTTTGGCTTCTGAGAAAGGTGTCTCATCTCTTTTATCGTTTGAAGCTGGTACCTGGAGGTCTGGGTGACTTATTGAGACCTCAGAGCAGCCTTCCAGTATCTGAAGGGGCTACAGGAAAGCGGGAGAGGGGCTTTTTACAAGGGCATGGAGTGACAGGACGAGGGGGAACAGTTTTAAACTGAAAGAGGGGAGATTGAGATGAGATGTGAGGAAGAAATTCTTTGCTGTGAGGGTGGTGAGACGCTGGCCCAGGTTGCCCAGAGAAGCTGTGGCTGCCCCCTCCCTGGCAGTGTTCAAGGCCAGGTTGGATGGGGCTTGGAGCAACCTGGTCTGGTGGAAGGTGTCCCTGCCCGTGGCAGGGGGTTAGAACTAGATGATCTTTAAGGTCCCTTCCAACCCAAACCGTTCCATGATTTTATGATCTTCTAGTTTCCTCGCTTTGCGGAGACTTAATCATCTCCTCACAGACATTGAGCAACCCACAAGAGGAAGGATTTGTCTCTTGCCTTTAAGTCTTCTTTTCTGGTTTTACTACCTCCAGCTTGTCTTGCCCCAGCTGTGGTTATTGTATGATGTTGAAATGCCATCAGGATGAAAAATCATAGAATCACAGACTGGTTTGGGTTGGAAGGGACCTTAAAGACCATCTAGTTCCAACCCCCTGCCACGGGCAGGGACACCTTCCACCAGACCAGGTTGCTCCCAGCCCCATCCAGCCTGGCCTTGAACACTGCCAGGGAGGGGGCAGCCACAGCTTCTCCGGGCAACCTGGGCCAGGGTCTCACCACCCTCACAGCAAAGAGTTTCTTCCTCATATCTCATCTCAGTCTCCCCTCTTTCAGTTTAAAATCGTTCCACCTTGTCCAAAAATTGTAAGGAATAACGTAGTCTAAAATATTGTGCCTGTTCCTTCTTGTAAGTCTTTCAAATATTAACCAAAGGACGTACATGCAACTATGGCAAACTTTTTATTGTAGTAATAGCTTGGGCATGCCCCAGAGCATGTTTTCTGCAGCTGCTGCCTAGGAAGCCTCGTGATATTTTTACGTATAGACCTTATAACCAACCGGGTGCACATTGACTCCTACGAGTGGCCACGTGTAGATGTGTTATTGCCCTCTGGGGAAGCTACTGTTGTGCCCATCTTCACAGCGTCACAGACAGAGGTTGGAGGGGACCTCTGGAGATCACCTTGTCAAGCTCCCCACAGAAGCAGGGTCAGCTAGAGTGGGGCTGCTCAGGCCCCTGTCCAGTTGGGATGGAAACTCCACAGCTTCTCTGGGCAGCCTGTTCCAGTGTTTGGTCACCGTCACAGTAAAAAGGTGTTTTCCTGTGTTTACTGGAAATTCCTGTACTTCAGTTTGTCCTGTCACTGGGCACCACTGAGAAGAGTCTGGCTTGACCTTCTTTACTTCCCCTGTTGGGTGCTTGTACATGTTGAGGGGGTTTCTCTGGCCCTTATCTTCTCCAGGCTGAGCAGTCCCAGGTCTCTCCCTGTGTGTAACATGCTCCTATCTGTTAAGATCTTGGTGGCCCTTTGCTGGGCTTGCTCCAGTGTTGTCTCTGTTGTGCTGGTGTCCAACCAGTGCTGAGTAGAGGGGAAGGATCACCTCCCTTGACCTGCAGGCAACCCTCTGCCAGACACAGCCCAGGAGCCTCTTGGCCTCCTTTGCTGCAAGGGCACAATGCTGGCTCATGGTCACCTTGGTGTCCATCAGGACCTCCAGATCCTTTCTGCCAAGCTGCTTCCCAGCTGATCGCCCCCAGTGTGTACTGGTGTCTGGGACTATTCCTCCCCAGGGGTAGGACTTGGCATTCGTTGAACTTCATGAGGTTCCTCTTGGGCCGTTGCCCAGGTCCGTCTGAATAGCAGCACACCCCTCTGGTCTGACAGTCGCTCCGGACAGTTTTATCATCTGCATTTTCAGGGAGTAGGGGAATCAAAGGCAGATTTTACCTAACAGAGCTCCAGGGGTGATGGGCAGGAGGAAGGAGAACTCTTGTTCTGCTCAAATGAGCTGAGTGCTGGTGCTCGTGCTTACATCTTACAGCTATTTCACTGCCTGGTCATTTCGGCTTCTTGGCTTAACCATCTTCTGTAAACCCATAATTGTTACATAGGCGTTGGTTTAGGTGGGCAGAGTTGAGAGCTGGTCAAACCAGAGGTCATGCTGGTTCACTTCTCATTGGGAGTAAACTGTACAGCATCCCATGTGCCTGTTTGAATTCGCTTTGTACCGGTCATTGCCTTAGAGAGGCAAAAAACTAGTTGTCAACCATGGAAACGGGCTGCTGGGACTTGAGTTCTTTCCCAGTACGGAGGGTGTAGCTGATACTGGACGTGCTGCTCCACAGCAGCGCTTGGAACAGGAGCTCTGTTTATTGGTTTATCTTGGTTTTATTTCTCCGTGCTCCCTGACCATTCCCCCATGTCCTGCGATGGAAGAACAAAAAAACCCAAATATGCAAATGTAATTTTCCAACCCAAACATTTCAGGGCAGAGCCTTAGGAGCGAGCTGTGTTCTTCTGCTCGAACGCGGTGTGCGGGACGGGTGCTTTTCTGCTCCTTCCCGAGCAAGTGCGTTCAGAATCACAGAATCCCAGAGTGGCTGGGGTGGGAAGGGACCTCTGGAGATCCCCCAGCCCACCCCCTGCCCAAGCAGGGTCACCCAGAGCATGTTGCACAGGGTCGTGTCCAGGCGGGTTTGAATATCTCCAGAGAAGGAGACTCCCCCCTCCCTGGGCAGCCTGTGCCAGGGCTCTGGCACCCTCACACCAAAGAAGTTCCTCCTCATATTCAGATGGAACTTCCCATGTTTCAGCTTGTGCCCGTTGCCCCTTGTCCTGTCACTGGGCACCACTGAGAAAAGTCTGGCCCCATCCCCTTAACACCCACCCCTAAGGTATTTGTAAGTGTTGATTAGATCCCCCCTCAGTCTGCTCTTCAGGGAGGGGGAGAGCAAAGAGCTTTGAACTCAAATCATCTAGTGGTACCGTACTGTCTCCTCATGAAAATATCCCATTTAGGGACTTTTTTTCCCCCGTGGGTCTCTGCAATTAACGCAAACCCTGTCTGTTGGTGATGGTGAGCTCTCTGGTAGGAGACACACAGCTTACACCACGCAATATTAAGCAAGCTGTAAAAAATGTGTGAGATTTATTGCAGATTACATCCTTTTCAGTACATTTTTGCGTCCTATCCTTCCACCTTCCCCTTCCCTTGGCTCCTTTGCCTCCCTCCAGACCTGTCCTTCATCTTCCTCAAGGTCTCATTCTGCACTTGTCTTAAGTGGAGGTGGTTTTTTTTTTTCCTTAATTGATGGGAGCCCTGACAAGAGCTGATTAGCTGCTGGGGACGCATCCTTCCTTGCAAAGCTTGTGACTGATCTCCACCGCTTCCTTCCTTCCTTCCTCGAGACCAGAGTGAGCTTTCTTCTACAGGCAGACAGTTGCCTCCTGGAGATTTTATGCACGGTGGCCTCGCCTGGAAGACTCTGTGGGCTTGTCCTGAATAGATTTTTTTCCCTGGCAGCTCATTCATTATAAAGTTTTAATGAATTTTAAATATATTATGAAAAGAGCACGTGGTTAGAAACCATCTCGCCTCGTTTGTACGCTGGGAAGCATTGGGTTGTGCTTTTCTTTGCAGAGAGGGTGGATTGAAAGCGAGCGGAGGAGAAAGGCACGTCCCTGTGTGCTTAACCTCGCAGGTCACCTGGAACGGGAGGAGATGGCCAAAAAGGCAACCTGAAAATGTTTAGCTGCTGCTGGTTATAATGAGGAAATATCTGTCTACATCATCGCTTTGTGACTGTTCAAAAGTATGACTTAAAAAGGAGAAAGGGGGGGCGTTGGAGAGGGAGCTGCGCCGGCGTATTTTCCAGAATGAGAAACACAGGCTACTTGTTCAGTCAATTCAGTTTAGGTCAAATGTAGTTATGAAAAACAGATGATTGCTGGTGATCAAGCTGTACTTTGACAAATATCCCATTGTTTGAGCGTGCAGTGATTTCTTCAGAGCGTTACCCGGTGCGGGGCTTGGCGATTGCCTTCCTCCAACTCGGAGCCTGTCAGCCGGCGCGGGGCTGGGTGCTCCAGACCCAAGGGCTTGGCTCCGCTGGAGGAGGGATTGCACGGACAGAAAAGCTCGGTGCAAAATGGGTGAAGTTTCCACTCTAGCTGGGAAAAGAGGAGCTCACTTGGGGCTCTTAGAAATGCTTGAAACGGTGCTTCTTGTGTACACGTCGTATCCTGTGCAACAGAGTAAAAGTTTGTTTGGGGGATGCTGAGAGCAGCCCTGAGGAGAAGGACTTGGGGGTGATGGGTGACGAGAAGCTCACCATGAGCCGGCAACGTGCGCTGGCAGCCCAGAAAGCCAACGGTGTCCTGGGCTGCATCCCCAGCAGCGTGGCCAGCAGGGCGAGGGAGGGGATTCTGCCCCTCCGCTCCGCTCTCGGGAGACCCCCCTGCAGTGCTGCGTCCAGCTCTGGGGCCCCAACATCAGAAGGACACGGAGCTGTTGGAGCGAGTCCAGAGGAGGCCACGAAGATGCTCAGAGGGCTGGAGCCCCTCTGCTCTGGAGACAGGCTGAGAGAGCTGGGGCTGTTCAGCCTGGAGAAGAGAAGGCTCCAGGGAGACCTTCTAGCACCTTCCAGTGCCTGAAGGGGCTACAGGAAAGCTGGAGAGGGGCTTTTTACAAGGGCATGGAGTGACAGGATGAGGGGGAACGGTTTTAAACTGCAAGAGGGGAGACTGAGATGAGATCTGAGGAAGAAATTCTTTGCTGTGAGAGTGGTGAGACCTTGGCCCAGGTTGCCCAGAGCAGCTGTGGCTGCCCCCTCCCTGGCAGTGTTCAAGGCCAGGTTGGATGGGGCTTGGAGCAACCTGGTCTGGTGGAAGGTGTCCCTGCTCATGGCAGGGGGTTGGAACTAGATGATCTTTAAGGTCCCTTCCAACCCAAACCATGCTGTGATTCTGTGATATATGAGAGAAGCTCCTCAATATTAGTGTATCTTAGCCCTGTGTTGCTTTGAGTTATTATGTATTCTTCTATGCTTTCCCCTAGAAAAAAATCACGCATGTGTTATGTCTGGGAGGTGAGGAACCTATTATTCATGTTGCAGAGACAGGGCTAGTGGAAGCCGAGATAAATGTACATGTCCCTGGGGGAAAGGCTGAGCCCTGCTCTGACGCTTGCTGGTCTTGTGCTCTTCTGCTTTATGATCTGGCATGGACCAGCTTGTGTCCGTGCGGATACTGAGGAGAAGATTGGGTTGATAGTGTGTGAGCAGGTGGATCAGGTGCTCAGGACGTACGTGCAGGTGGCTGGGAAGTCTAAAAGCAGAAATGAGGTTGATACAGAAAAGCTTTTTTTGTGGTAGGAGAAGGTCTTGTGTGTGTCTGTCCTTGGAGCAGTTATAGGAAATATTCCATTAGACGCCGGGAGGACCGAAGGGCCGTATTTGTGTATGGTCCTGGTCACTGGCATAACTTCTAGAAACGTACGCTGTTACTTGATGTATTTTGTCATCTGAAAACAAAATCAAAGCTATTGGAAACATGGAAAAAAACTGTTTGTGTTTGACTTCTTATCGGTGTCACTGGTCTTTGGGGCATGAACACGCGTTGGATCTTCTGTTGCGCTGCTACCACTCGGAGATAAACTTTTGATTATTAATCACGGGAGAAGATTAGACTTTCCAACAGATCTTAATTCGTGCATGGTACTTTCTACTCCTTCGGAGCAGCGTTAACTCTGAGGAACTGTGAAAGCTCGAGCTGTCATCTCGGAAAAGTTTAATGTCCTTCTCGCCTTTTACAGCTCCGTGTGCTCTGCGCTTCACTTCATTTGTCAGGCACAGCAGCTCCAGATTTGGAGTCCTTCTTCTTTCTAGCTATTAAAAAGTTAAATTTTTCAGATCAGAAAAGGCCCCCAAGGGAAATATTTGGAAATATTTGAGTCTTTACGTTCCTTCTGGATGAACATATCTCTTTTTAATATCGAGAATTGATTTGATAAATACAAAAATACTGTTTTAAAAGGTTGGCCATGTGTTTAGTGTTCATACCAGCAAACCAACTCTCTTTAACTAGGATGATGTGATGTTAAATTGTATGTTGGACTGAGGCAGCAGTCTTTTGCTTGGTCTAGTTTAAGGAAAAGCTGTGGTACCCACTCCTGGCTAAGAAGAAAAACAAAACAAGTGATACTTGGGTAGCAGAGACTGAAAACCTTGCGCTCCCCTTCTCTGGTTAAACGAACGCAGCAGCTCTAAACCGATGACTGAGCAGTAGCAAATACACTAAATTTTTCTACCGCTGTTAAATGGAAAAGAAAACACATTTCTGGTTAACATTTAAACCTATTAAAGTACGATTGAAGTGGAGTTCACATCTTGGATTACTTGAAAGATTTACTATGGCTGCTTCTTTGTCGCATTAGGAGAACTCGTTTCACCCTGAAAATCCCCACGTGTCACTAAAATCCCCGTGTTTAGCTTGTGCAGCTGGATCACAGAATCACAGAATCAACCAGGTTGGAAGAGACCTCAGGGATCATCGAGTCCAACCGTTGCCCTGACACCACCCTGTCAACTAGACCATGGCACTAAGTGCCATGTCCAGTCTTAATACCTGCTCGCAGACGATTCCCTCGCAGCTGAGGTGCCTTCACCTGCACCGTGCAGGAGCTCAGCCTGGGTGGTGAGTGACCTGACTGAGCAAACAGTAAATAAGAGCACAACTGTGTAGGGCTCGAATTCACGTGGTCAACTGGTAAGTACATGTGAGGACTTTAGCTAAAAGGGACATTGGATCCAGGTGGACTCTGGTGAGCAGAGTCCTCCTGTGTTTAAGGAAAGACTGGACATGGCACTTAGTGCCATGGTCTAGTTGCCATGGTGGTGTCAGGGCAATGGTTGGACTCGATGATCCCAGAGGGCTCTTCCAACCTGACTGATTCTCTGATTCTGTTGCAGTGTGCTCCTTGCACCCATAAGGGTGAGGAGCGTTTCCGTCTGACCCATGAGCAGTGTTTTGGTGTGCCAAAGAGTTTTGCATTTCCCCAGAGAGCTTCTGTCCTAGTTCTTGCCCAACAAACTGCTTCGTCTCAGGAAACGGAAGGGTCAGAATCTGTTGCAACAGAATCTGTTGCTGTGTTTGAAATCTCAGGTTCCTAATTTGAAACTTTGATCAAGCCTGGGAAGAGAGGCAGGTCTTCCTCTCCCTGTCATCTCCCATTTCAAAGTGAGCGATGAACATACACGTGAAAAATGCCCTTTCTCCTGGAAGGTTGTCCTTAACTTGTGCAGAGATTAAATTCTTAACAGGGGAATAAACTTGGAAGAGGAGATGCTGTCCCTTCTCCCCTTGCAAAGCTCCCTGAAACCTGCGGTGCTCTAGGAAAAGTGAGATGGGTTGTGAAGGCAAGTTCTCAACACGAGTGTGCTTGAAACCAGGTGTGCTGCTTGTGATTTTGCTTTCAAATTCATTTGCAAGAAAGAATCCATCTATTTTGTACAGAGATTTGTTCTCTCTGTCTTCTTCAATGGACTTACTGCAGGCTTTGAGCACGGAGCATCAGTTCTTCATCCAATCCTTCCCCTCTGCTTGCGTTTGGGAAGGGATGAGGTTTTGGGTGGGTGTAATTCCTTCCAGAACTGCATTTTGCAGCCTGACAGACCCCTGCAAAGGCTCTGCTGGCTGCAGAAGTAAACTTCATTGGTGGGAGAGGGAGATCCGTTGCGCAGACAGAGCCGAGCTGTTGATACCTTCTTTGTCTTGTAGTTTTTAGATGTTTTCTGGGTGCTCCATCGAGCGCTTTGAAGATAAGAGCACCTGAGCCCCAATTCTCTGTGATTAGCCATGGCATGGGGGAGGCTTTGGGTGTGCTGATCGTCTGTGCTGCCACGATGGCCCGTGGATTTGGGGCTTGGGTGAAGGTTTTTGGTGGCTTTTAGCTCCTCAGAGCCCTGCAGTGCAATGAGTCGCTTCTTCCAGCTTGGTCATGCAAGCTGGATTTTTCTAAGAGAGAATATGAAATTATAAGTGCTGTTTTCCCCAGTTTTTAAAGACTTACAGTCTGTTCTGATCTCTAATCTCTGTTTTCTCTGAAACTTTGATACAAGGTCTTACAGACACTGGAAGTTTTACGTGGGCACGGGAAGCCGTTGGGCAAATTTGTGGAAAAAAAAAAATCCACCAAGGTCTATTGAATAATAAGAGCTGGGTTGTGGCTCAGGGCATCCGTGTGCTGTGAGTTGCTGGAGGCTGAGAAACTGCGCTGGAAAGGCTGGGTTACGTGTTTGCCCTGTTCTTGTGTTATTTTTCAGTCACACCAGGCCTGGTGCTGGCCGGCGTTGGAGGCAGGGCACTGCGCCCGGGCTCTGCCGCCACGTCGCAGTTGCACGCGCGTATTAGGAGAGCTGGTTGTTCCTGCTGGTTAAATTCAGGTTTTGTTTAGTTATCTCTAACACCCGCCCGAGCCCCGTGCAGGCAGGACACGGGGTGTCTCCTGACGGCTCCTGGGCACTGCTGGAGGACTGCATGGAAGACCTCGTGGCTCCAGTCTTGCCAAGGGTTTGAGAGACATGAAATTTTCTGATCTTTTTATGATTTGAATGAGGTTAAAATACTTCTAGCTGCTTTGCAGAATAGAGGCTACTCCTTTTTTTAAACCTGGGAATTTCTGATTCTTCTCCATTCTACCAGCACAGGTAAACGTGGATGAGGGAAAAGAACTTTATGGTTGGACTCGATGATCTCAGAGGTCTCTTCCAACCTGTTTGATTCTGTGATTCTGTGATTGATTCTGTGATTGTGGAGTTTGTAAAAATATTTCTTTCCTGGACTGAGCAATTGAAGGGCACTTCATTCTCATTTCTATGCTTTTTCTTCTGCAATTACGAGGATTAGAAATCCCTACTTATTTATTTTCAATGAAAACTCAGAGGTGACCTTATTGCAGTCTACATCTACTTGAAGGGAGGTTGTAGCGGAGTGGGAGTCGGCCTCTTCTCCCAGGCAACCAGCGCTAGGACAAGAGGACACAGCCTCAGGCTTCACCAGGGGAGGTTCAGGTTGGACATTAGGAAGCATTTCTTCTCAGCAAGGGTCATTAGCCATTGGAAGGGGCTGCCCAGGGAGGTGGTGGAGTCACCATCTCTGGAGGTGTTTAAGAAAAGACTGGACACGGCACTTAGTGCCATGGTCTAGTTGCCATGGTGGTGTCAGGGCAACGGTTGGACTCGATGATCCCAGAGGGCTCTTCCAACCTGATTGATTCTGTCATAGCTATGGAGCACTCTTGATTCTGGCTCATGAGATTGGCATGATAGAACCTCTGGTACAGCAGAGCTAGCACAGAAATGGCTTGTCTGTGATTTTGAGAGGAGAAGTAGAGATGTGAGGTACCCAACCCTTTCACCAAGCTGAACGGGCAGTTCTGTGCTGGCAATTTTAGTTGCTCTGGGCTTTCTTTTTTTTCCCTTTAAGTCTTTAATTCTTTGATTTTCAATCGTATTGCCAATGGCAGTTTTCTATCACTTCATTGAAGGCTTCCTGCTGCAAGACGATAGGAACTCCTGATCATGACCAACACAAAGAGTTATTTGGCTTTCTGCTTCTGGTCCCCACCTTCCTCCAGTTGTTTTTGTATTGATCCCTGGGAGAGGAAGGGGAAAATGCTGTGTTTTTTCTCTCCTCTACAGCACCCACTAGCTGTGGGAGCACGGACTGGGGAGCACCAGGATGTGGTTCTCTGTTTCTGAATTCCTAGGTCTTAAACTGAGAAGCGAGTGGTTTGCTCCTCTCTATGTCACACAAACCATAAAAATTTCACATTTCTTCACCAAATCACAATTTCCTTCTATTGGGATAACTGGAGCATGTATAGGAGGGGCCGATGTGGGAAGAGGTTGGCTTCTGGTCCAGACGGAGTGAGATGATGCTCATCTCCAGACTTCTCATCCGTCGGATTCAGCCGAGTGCGTCGCATCCCTGCGAGCTGCCAGGCTCTTTTGGGATGGAAACTCCTCCTTTTGCTAGCGTGGGTCCCCCTCCCACCCCGTTTGTCATCCCGGGTCAGAGGCTGCGAAAAGCAGCAGGCAATTAAAGCTTTATTAGATGTACTTAGTAATGCTCTGAAAGGAGCCAGCCAAGCTAAGGCCACTAATAGAGGCCCTTTGTTAAGGTATTTAATAAATTAACACTCTGCTGTGACGGGGAGGGCGGGAGGCGATTACAAAAGCCAGGCTCGTTAATCAGCGTGTTTACCCTCTTCAGACGCCCCGGCCGTGGCTCCCCTAATCTTCCCCCAGCAGATTCGGTGGGAGCTGTGCGGGCAGCGGGACGGGAAGCACCTCGGCGGGTCACGCCCGGGCCACGGCGCCGAGGACGAGCCAAGACAAACACGGCTCACGAAGGCCATCACGCTGATCGCCGGAGCCCTCGTTAAGTGGGGATGGTCCTTAGCGTGGGCGTGGGGGGATGCCAAAGCAATGGGGTTCCCCAAAACATCATCCCGACCCTGCTCTTCTTCATATTTTATTATTTATAAATAATATAAATATTTATATTGTATTTGTATTATTTATAAATAATATAAATGAGTCCAGAGGAGGGCGACCAAGCTGGTGAAGGGTCTGGAGGGTCTGACCTACGAGGAACGGCTGAGGGAGCTGGGGGTGTTTAGCCTGGAGAAGAGGAGGCTCAGAGGTGACCTTAGTGCAGTCTACAACTACCTGAAGGAGGTTGTAGCAGAGTGGGAGTCAGCCTCTTCTCCCAGGCAACTAGCGATAGGACAAGAGGACACAGCCTCAAGCTTCGCCAGGGGAGGTTCAGGTTGGACATTAGGAAGCATTTCTTCTCAGCAAGGGTCATTAGCCATTGGAAGGGGCTGCCCAGGGAGGTGGTGGAGTCCCCATCTCTGGAGGTGTTTAAGAAAAGCCTGGACATGGCACTTAGTGCCCTGGTCTAGTTGAGATGGTGGTGTCAGGGCAACGGTTGGACTCGATGATCCCAGAGGGCTCTTCCAACCTGGTTGATTCTGTGATATTCTGTGATTTTTTTTTTTAACAAAACCTGAACATGTGCTGCCAGGCTCGGACATTAGAGGGCATCTCCTCCTCACGCTTCTTTATTTTTTATATATATTTTTTTGACGTGTTTTGTTTTAGTGTAGCTTAATCTATAGGGCCGTCGTTAAAAAGCAAATAGAGCATTTGACCTGCTGTGCAAATTAGCCATATGGTGAAGTGTAATATCCCGCTGACCCTCATTACCGTGCAGTATGAAAAGCTCTCCCCTTTTCACATGCAAGCATATTAAAGTGGCCTTTTCAGCATTTTCCTCCATATAAAACTGTCTTCACTCCCGTGGCCAAGCAGTTAAAAGGGAACTCCAGCTGCAGCCAGGAGGGTGAAATTAAAAGCTTTACCCTCGTCTAAATGGAAAATAGATATTGCTTCCTATAGACAGGGCTGGGGAACAATGCTGCGCCGCCGGCTCCGGCAGGGGGACGGGGGGGTACTGGCCTTATTTTCTGGGAGGAAGGAGCCTGGCTCCTTTGAGAGAGGAGCTGTTGGGCGTCCACCTTGGAGGAAGGGGGGAAAAAGGGGGAAATTTTACCTATTTTCCTCTGTAGTTAACTATTTCATGGCCAAGCTGGCGGGAAGCAGTGAGAAGCTGTGCCAGGACCTGCTGCAGGACCCCAGGTTTTCCCTAGGACAAGCAGCAGCTCTTGTGCCACTTTGCATTGGAGCTAAAGAAAAGCCACGTGCATCTTCACCCCATAGTGTTGGCTTTAAAACCAACTGGGTTGTGGCTCAGGGCGTCCCTGCCTGTGAATTTTTCTTCTCAGAAAGGGTCATTAGCCATTGGAAGGGGCTGCCCAGGGAGGTGGTGGAGTCACCGTCTCTGGAGGTGTTTAAGAAAAGACTGAACATGGCACTTAGTGCCATGGTCTAGTTGCCATGGTGGTGTCAGGGCATGGTTGGACTCGATGATCCCAGAGGGCTCTTCCAACCTGATTGATTCTGTGATTCTGTAAATTCCTTGTTTACCTGACCAGGGCTGGCTGGGAGCTCACCTGGGCTCCCAGTGCCCTGCCCAGAGGGATCAGGAGGGGATTTCTCTCCCATCTTCTCCATCTCTGCTGATGGAGGTGGCCCATGTAGCACTGCCAGCATCTGCTAACCACATCGGTCTAGTTGGTGGAGCAGGGAGGAGGTAACTATCTGTTGGAGCCAGACTTAAAACTTTGCTTTCTTCTGGCTTTTGCTTTTTAAATTTTTTCTTGCTGTCAAATGTTGCTTTAAATTAATTTACCAAACAATTAGAGAGAGGGAAGGGAGTGCTAGAGCTCCTACAGACCCTTCTGGGTTGGCTTTTTGCTCTTGTGGCCCTCACTAGTTCATGGTTAGAGTTTTTTTTTCAACTGATTAGCTCATGACCTTGGTACTATGGCCATCTCTGGAGCACTCCTTTCCTTTGGCATGGCCTTCAATCGTGCTCCTTGGCCGCCTTCTACTTTGCTAGGTCTCAATTATTTTTTTAAGTGCTTGAGCACAAGTCCACTAAGTCAGGCGGTTCTTATCAGTGCACCGTTGCTGGACACAAGACCTGAAGCATCTGAAACATGAAATTCACTTTGAAACTTGGGATTTCGTAGAATCACAGAATGGTTTGGGTTGGAAGGGACCTTAAAGACCATCTAGTTCCAACCCACCTGCCATGGGCAGGGACACCTTCCACCAGCCCAGGTTGCTCCAAGCCCCATCCAACCTGGCCTTGAACACTGCCAGGGAGGGGGCAGCCACAGCTGCTCTGGGCAACCTGGGCCAGGGTCTCACCACCCTCACAGCAAACAATTTCTTCCTAACATCTCATCTAAATCTCCCCTCTTTCAGTTTAAAACCGTTCCCCCTTGTCCTATCACTCCATGCCCTTGTAAAAAGCCCCTCTCCCGCTTTCCTGTAGCCCCTTCAGGTACTGGAAGGTGCTAGAAGGTCTCCCCGGAGCCTTCTCTTCTCCAGCTGAACAGCCCCAGCTCTCTCAGCCTGTCTCCAGAGCAGAGGGGCTCCAGCCCTCTGAGCATCTTTGTGGCCTCCTCTGGACTCTCTCCAACAGCTCCGTGTCCTTCTTGTGTTGGTGCCCCCAGAGCTGGACGCAGCACTGCAGGGGGGGTCTCCCGAGAGCAGAGCAGAGGGGCAGAATCCCCTCCCTCGCCCTGCTGGCCACGCTGCTGGGGATGCAGCCCAGGACAGCGTTGGCTTTCTGGGCTGCCAGCGCACATTGCCGGCTCATGGTGAGCTTCTCATCACCCATCACCCCCAAGTCCCTCTTTAAATTTACCAATTTAAAGAAGAAATGGGTGATGGTCTACCATGTGGGGTACTGGTTGCAGTTGGGGTTAGGTGAAGCAGAGATCAAATCCTGCCTGGGCTGGGCTGGTAGGAAGGAGATGGCTCTATGCGTGTATTTGTAGGAAGAGATGCACAGCGTAGCGAGGTACTGGCCAGCAAAGCAGCACAGAAAATCAGTCCAGCAAGGATGGTGGAGACATCCCAGGTCAGGCCAAGGTGGGGCTGTGACTATTCTCTGCTCGCGTGTGCTCGTTGAGCCGTGCAGGACACGTGGAGATGAGCGCGGCCGCTTGTGAGCTCTGCAAACCTCGCAGGGAGAGGCTCACCTCAGAAGCGGCGCTTGCCGCACCGCCGCTCTCTCTTCCCCCCACGCAATTCTCTGGTTTGCTTTATCTTTTTGTTTTTGGTATCGAGGTGGTGTTTACAGTCAACAATCAGTTCCACGGGGCTGAGCAAGAGCCTCCTTTTTGATCCCAATTCAGCAAAGCACTTACATGCTCAGTGCTGAGCACCTGCACACGTACCGGTGATGTTATTTGGGAATATTTACATTTTTAAAGTGAAGTGTCTGCTAAAGAGTTGTACTTTGTGTTTCATTAGTGGCTACTGGTGTTCTCTCATCTTGAGAGATCTTCAGGGCATGTTAAACTTATTTTCTAAGCTCATTCTCTTGCAAATTATTTCTAACTAGTGTACAAGCTCCTCTTGGTTTCTTTAAGTGCTGGGCAATCATCTGTCCTTAAAACAAAGTGCCTGTTTTAGGTGAAGTGGGCCCCGCACTTCAAGAAAGATGTTGAGGTGTTGGAGTGAGTCCAGAGGAGGGCGACCAAGCTGGTGAAGGGTCTGGAGGGTCTGACCTATGAGAAATGGCTGAGGGAGCTGGGGGTGTTTAGCCTGGAGAAGAGGAGGCTCAGAGGTGACCTTAGTGCAGTCTACAACTACCTGAAGGGAGGTTGTAGTGGAGTGGGAGTCGGCCTCTTCTCCCAGGCAACTAGCAATAGGACAAGAGGACACAGCCTCAAGCTTCACCAGGGGAGGTTCAGGTTGGACATTAGGAAGCATTTCTTCTCAGCAAGGGTCATTAGCCATTGGAAGGGGCTGCCCAGGGAGGTGGTGGAGTCACCATCTCTGGATGTGTTTAAGAAAAGCCTGGACATGGCCCTTAGTGCCATGGTCTAGTTGCCGTGGTGGTGTCAGGGCAATAGTTGGACTTGATGATCCCAAAGGTCTCTTCCAACCCAATTGATTCTGTGATTCTGTAATTTCAGGGTAAAAAGTGGTAATTTGCAGGATTTTATAACTTTTGTGCTGCTTTTGACAAGGTGGGTCCCATCCAAACTGCTGCTCTGAGCTGTTGAGCCGTCGGGGCAGGGGTTGTACCTGTGGGTCTGGTTTTGGGTATGCCCGTGAAACTCTGGGCTTACAAGAGGGGAGTAGAAGTAGGATCCAGGTTTGACCGAGCAGCTCTTCGACCTTGATACGATGCCAAGTGTTGTTTGGCACTTGTAGGCAAATTAAAATGAAACACTATCTATAGGGGCCGTCTCAGCCAGGTGAGGGGTGACACATCGCAGCACTCTTGCTCAGTGACATGAGGGAAAAGGAATATGCTGTTACTTGTTGAAATAAGACTGAAATTGGTTGAACTGTGAATATAAACCCCGCCAAAATGGGACTTCTGGCTCCGGTTCTGGCCCTTCCTGCTCGCAGAACATGACACATGGGAAATGGCTGGTGATCAGGACATTTGGAGCCCAGGCGGGGAAATAAGTCGTGTGTAAAATACCTGGAGGCTTCAAAATCTCTGCGTAGGCTGTTTGTAAAGCGTGTTTCTCACAGGATAGGGTCATCCAGGTGGGAAGGGACCTCAGGAGGTCTCTAGTCCAACCTCCCGCACAGAGCAGGTCAGCTGCGAGATCAGACCAGGTTTCTCAGGGCTTTATCCAGTTTGGTCTTGAAAGCTTCCAAGGATGGAGACTGTGTAACACCTCTGGGGAACTCTTTCTGCTGTCTCACTGTTCTTGTTGTGAAAAACCTTTTCTCTATGACCAGTCAAAATGTCTCTGTTTCATTTGTACCCGTTGTCTCTCCTGCCCTGCACCACTGTGAAGAGTTGGCCTGGCTTCATCTTCTGAATGACCTCCTCATAGATATCAGGGTGAGATACCCAGATACTTTTGGCTGCTTTTGCTGTGAGGATGCTCTTCTGGTTCATGTTCAGCTTGCTATCTACTGAACCTTAAGGTCTTTATCTGCAGAGCTGCTCCCAAAGCAGTGGTCCTCAGCCCAGGGAGATGGTGGAGTCACCATCTCTGGATGTGTTTAAGAAAAGACTGGACATGGCACTTAGTGCCATGGTCTAGTTGATAGGGTGGTGTCAGGGCAACGGTTGGACTTGATGATCCCAGAGGGCTCTTCCAACCTGGTTGATTCTGTGATTCTGTGTTGTCGCAAGAGGTTTGGGGGCTCTTCCTTTTCATAGGCAAGATTTGGCATTTCCCCTTATTGAATTTCATCGTGTTCATGGTGGCCAGTTCCAGCCTGCCAAGACCCCTCCAGATGATGGCCATGCCCTTGAGTGTATTGACTTTTCCCACCACATCCATTGCCTACTCCAGGTAATTGATGAAGACATTAAGCGAGGCAGGTCCCACAACCCTGGCTGTTCTCCACTTGTTACAAGCCTTCATGCAGAGCATGACCCGTTAAGACACAACCTTCTGAACTTAACCATCTAGCCAGGTATGGATGGGTACCAACCAGGTACTCATCAAGCTAATCAGTCATCCACACTGATGTCTTAACTTGGGTAGAATGTTTTGGATTTTGGGAACTCCAGAGTAAATTCTCCGAGTGAAGAAGGAGCCATTTAAGGCAGGCTTTCATAGGTAGATGAATGCTGATCTGCTTCTTGGGAAACACTTGTGCAAGCCCTTGAGATAGGCTGTATAGGAGGGGAGCTGTGCTTTTGTGAGATGCTGTGTAAGTCTCTTTAAAAGAATTCCTGAAACATGTGCCTGAGAATTTTTGTGGGCCAAAGTCAAAAGAGGATGAAGAGCCAGTGAAAGCCAGAGAGAAATTTAAGAGAAGCTCAGGTTGTGCAGTAGCTAGTGCTAGTACATTACTAGATCTGGATGGGCCTCGGGTTTGAGATTCTCACTAACAAGGAAGAAAGCCAAATTCATTGCTGTTTGCTTAAACCAGAGCTGCGGTGGTGCGAATTTCTTCTCAGCAAGGGTCATTAGCCATTGGAAGGGGCTGCCCAGGGAGGTGGGGGAGTCACCATCTCTGGAGGTGTTTAAGAAAAGACTGGACATGGCACTTAGTGCCATGGTCTAGTTGCCATGGTGGTGTCAGGGCAATGGTTGGACTCGATGATCCCAGAGGTCTCTTCCAACCTGACTGATTCTGTGATTCTGTGAATGGCGTGGTCTGTGGATTGGTTGCTACGAAAGCGTTGTCCAGTGGATTGGAAACTAGGCTGTTACAAGTGAACTGGGTCTTCTTCTGTGTATGTGATTAACTGCTGTCCATGTACATACGCTGATCTAAGCACAACTTGGGTTTATCAAGGGAGGAATCAACGTATATTATCAGAGCACATCACCCAGTTTACTGTCGTTGTAATGACATTTTAATGTATGAGCTTAGAAGATCCACTCACTTTGGGGAATGGACTAAACAATGTTGCAAGTGCGAAGTCTTTGAGATCACAGAATCACAGAATCAATCAGGTTGGAAGAGCCCTCTGGGCTCATCGAGTCCAACCATTGCCCTGACACCACCATGTCAACTAGACCATGGCACTAAGTGCCATCTCCAGTCTTTTCTTAAACACATCCAGAGGTGGTGACTCCACCACCTCCCTGGGCAGCCCCTTCCAATGGCTAATGACCCTTGCTGAGAAGAAATGCTTCCTAATGTCCAACCTGAACCTCCCCTGGCAAAGCCTGAGGCTGTGTCCTCTTGTCCTATCGCTAGTTGCCTGTGAGAAGAGGCCGACTCCCACTGCGCTACAACCTCCCTTCAAGTAGTTGTAGACTGCACTAAGGTCACCTCTGAGCCTCCTCTGAGGTGGCTCAGCCAATACTATCCCCATGGGAGTGGTGGGTTATTGATGATACGTGTTACCCAGTTGTATGCAGCAAGTAAATTATCGTTCCATGAAGTACACAAGTTGCATTTCTGCTTCCAGGTAAGCAGAAATTTAGTAATCCAAAATATTGTCATCTACATATTCTGGATCCATAAAGTCCCATTTTACTGTGTGTTTTAATTATTTGCTAAGGACAACAGCAGAATAAACCATCAGGTTTTCCCCTATGTAATTCACAACTGGATTTGCTTTCAGCTCTCTGCTGCTCCTGAATTCTGAAATTTTTGGGGGGTTTTTCAGCTGCTGTTTTTGCATTCTTGTGATTATTTTCTGTTTTCCCTTACGTGGTGTTCATCTACGATCTTAATTATCTGCCTCTCATTGCCAACTCTGTGAACTCCGAAGCTAATTTGAGCAGGAAAGTTCTGCCCGGTAATTTTAAAAATATGAGGCATTATTGAGGGTTTTTCCTGGACCAGTGATTACAATAAATGTGTAGTTTGGAAACGTAGCTTTGGATTCTTCCTGCTTGCTTAAAGAGATTGAGAATTAGGTGAACCCTATTCTCATTAAAACTGAACAGATGAATAGGAAGGGGACCTCCTTCTCCTCTCCCCACCATGAGTACTGGATTTCCCCAAGTTATCAGCTGAGCTCACAAGAAACCCAGAAGGAGCAAGGATGCTGTCTCTGTAATGATATGTAGTAGCAGCATCTTGCTTCTGCAGAAGGTTGGTGGTTTCCCACCAAAGTTGGACTGTTTCCCACCAAGGGGACATGGAGAGCAGGAACAGGGCACGTGCATGCACAGCTCTGCTCCGAGCTTGTGTGCTCGCGTGCGGGTCAGCTCTGGTCTGGTATTTTTGTCGAAGCATTGGTTGATGAAGGTGGTGTTCCATGGGGGGGTAGCATGCCATGCTGAAACACTCAGGAGATGTTTGAGCAAATGTTTTATTCGGCCCAGGACGTATTCCAAGCAGGCGCTGGCGTACCTCCCTGGACCGAGAGGCTGAGTCTGGACAGCCTGAGTGATGCTCTCAAAGTCACTTTTCATGATTCCTTGCATACAGCGTTTAGGTCCCAAAATATTGTCTTTGAAAACTGGAGGCAAGGATGGGACAGGTTAAATGTGAAAACTCACCAGGTGTGGGGCTGGGAGAGGAGAACGGAATCAAAGCAGTCTACAACTACCTGAAGGGAGGTTGTAGTGAAGTGTGAGTTGGCCTCTTCTCCCGGGCAACTAGCGATAGGACAAGAGGACACAGCCTCAAGCTTCACCAGGGGAGGGTCAGGTTGGACATTAGGAAGCATTTCTTCTCAGCAAGGGTCATTAGCCATTGGAAGGGGCTGCCCAGGGAGGTGGTGGAGTCACCATCTCTGGAGGTGTTTAAGAAAAGCCTGGACATGGCACTTAGTGCCCTGGTCTAGTTGCCATGGTGGTGTCAGGGCAATGGTTGGACTCGATGATCCCAGAGGTCTCTTCCAACCTGATTGATTCTGTGATTCTGAAAGTACAAATACTAAAAGGTGTTTCAGATAAGTAGTCAATAAAACACGGGGTCTTGTAGTCTGTCTGGATACGTTTTTGGTGTGGTTTCTTTCTGTTTGTTTGGTTTTTTACTTTTTGTTTTTTACCCTGAGGAAAACAATATTAAAAAATAGAACACAGAGGAGTAGTGTTATCTGAAGGCCTGATAAGTTGAATAGGTCAAATGTGGGAAACTGGGTGGTCTAAGGTAAAACTGCCACCAAGGGGAAGAAAGACTTCCTGTTTTTAGGAGAATATAATACATGAGCGATGAAAAGATCCAGGGAGATGGTGGAGGAATTGGACCCATCTACAAGAATTTCTTCTCAGAAAGAGTCATTAGCCATTGGAAGGGGCTGCCCAGGGAGGTGGTGGAGTCACCATCTCTGGAGGGGTTTAAGAAAAGCCTGGACATGGCCCTTAGTGCCATGGTCTAGTTGCCATGGTGGTGTCAGGGCAATGGTTGGACTCGATGATCCCAGAGGGCTCTTCCAGCCTCATTGATTGATTCTGTGAATGCACTTAAGAGAAAAGGATGAAATTATGTGCAAGAAGAATGTGGTTAGTATCAAGAGAGATTTTTTTTGAGAAGTTTTTCTTTGGAGTAGCCTCTCATGAGAGAGCCCCTAATTCTTAGGACAGTCAAAAAAGCCTCAAGAAAGAAAATACAAGGAGCAGTGCATTGGGAGGGAGATGTTTTTCGTCAAATTGGCAGCTCTCTAGGCCATAGATTTTAGGGAAACTGTTCAAATGTGAATATGGTCTCCATTTTTTGGGGAATGGTTTCAAAGGTCTTTGCTGTTCCTTCTCTTCTACTACAGTTAAAGCCATTTGTTAGATTGGAACAAGGAGGACCTGCCATCCAAAACCTTCTCAGCACCCTGGGAGGCTGAAGGGACTTCCCATCAAGGCTGAGAGGCAGGCTTATAGTGAATCCTTCGTACGAGATCTCCAGCCCAGTTCAGGTCACTCTTGCTTCTTGTGGCTGTGGGAAATGTTGGGGTTTTTTCCCCTCTGAAAGTGCAATCCAAAACAGTTTAATTTTCAGAGAGTTTTGTGAAGTTGATCCAGATGCTTCCATCTTCCTCAAAGCCATCAGTAAAATAGGGGTAGAAACCTGGCTAGTGGTTTGTCCCCAGCGGTGAAGGAACAGAATGATGGGTTTTGGCTCTCAGCCATGGGGATGCGTGCTTCCCACTGCCCTGGCCCCACAATCTGGTGGCTTCTGCCTCTCCCAGCACTTGGTGACCTCCACCATCCTGTGCGTGCTCCTGAGGAGCTGGTGGGAAAGTGGACACATCAAATGGAGAAGCTTTTAATGAGGTGACCAGCCACAGGGTAAGGCCTGTGGTGTTTTAGGGCGATGGGATGATGGGAGCTGTGCTGGAAGTAGAGCTGCATGTGGGATGTCTTCTTGGCCTTTCTTTCCTGAAGAAATGGTGAGGATGGGGTGAGCAGGGAGGGTGTCTTGTTGGAGGGATGAAGGAAAGTGATTTCAGCTGAACTGAATTGCTGTGGTGTCATCTTAGCAGAAATCTTCAAAATCTGGTATTAAAAGGGCTGACTGGTTTCAGACCGGCCTCCTGCTCCTGATGAACTTCTTTCCAAGTTTCCAGTAAGTCCTCAGGGTCACCACAAAATCTCACCTGCGCAGCTTGGGGAGATAGAGCTTGTGTGTGTTCAGTAACAGGGAATTAATTACCCACCGACTTCCATGTGATGTTGCATGAAGCTAAACATGGTGGCTGGTGTGAGCGACCGGCTGGTGTGAGCGACCGACCACCGTCGCGGCTGTGCTGGTGGCTGTGGGTGAACCTCTGTGTGCTCTTCCTTCGATGATGCCATATGTTAATTTATTAAAGAAATGGGAAAAAAACGCCTTCAGTTTTGAATTTGCACCGCAAATTCATTGGTAGCACTAAGTTAGTGAGTAGCTTCACTCGCAGGTCTCAATGATGTTACCGAAGATGAGTTGCTGTCATGGTCTGGATGGGGATGATCAGAGTTTTTTGTGTCACTTGTGTAGGTTTTGAGAGATGAGGCACAGCAGGGTTTAGTAAATACCTTAAGTCTGGTCCCATCAGTGGTGAGGTGGGAGTGGGACAGCCCGTTCTGTCTTGGTTCTCCTATGGCACTGCCAAAATTGAGAGGAGATGGGTAACACCAGCACACTGAGAAGCTCCCAGGCCTGGGAGAGGAACTCTAAGGGAGGTCAGAGCTCCCTGCTTGTGGGGCCTCTGAAGGGTGCTGGTGCTTAGCGTGATAAAAATTGTAATAATCATCCCTGTTCTGAGTCTAACCTGTAGATCACTGATTTCTGGCTCATGAGCCTTCCCTTTCCAGGGGGAACCAGCTTTTGAGAGCATTGAGAAGACATATGACGTGGAAATACTGGTTCCCAGGTAGTTTCTGTTTCTGAAAAGCTTTCTTCAAATGTCAGATTACTTGTAGGTTCAAGGTTGAACTGGCAGGTGTTATTGCCAAGCCACTCTCCATCATCTTTGAAAGGTCATGGAGAACAGGAGAGGTGCCTGAGGACTGGAGGAAAGCCAGTGTCACTCCAGTGTTCAAAAAGGGCAAGAAGGAGGACCCAGGCAACTACAGGCTGGTCAGCCTCACCTCCATCCCTGGAAAGGTGATGGGACAGCTCATCCTAGATACCACCTCTAAGCATGTGTGGGAAAAGGAAGTTATCAGGAGTAGTCAACATGGATTCACCAAGGGGAAATCATGCTTGACTAATCTGATGGCTTTCTATGAGGACATGACCAGCTGGGTAGGTGAGGGGAGAGCAGTGGATGTTGTCTACCTTGACTTCAGCAAGGCTTTTGACACTGTCTCCCACAACACCCTCATAGGGAAGCTCAGGCAGTGTGGGTTGGGTGAGTGGACAGTGAGGTGGACGGAGAACTGGCTGAATGGCAGAGCTCAGAGGGTTGTGGTCAGAGGTGCTGAGTCTAGTTGGAGGCCTGTAGCTAGTGGTGTTCCCCAGGGGTCAGGACTGGGTCCAGTCCTGTTTAACTTGTCAATGACCTGGATGAAGGACTGAGTGTACACTCAACAAGTTCGCTGATGACACAAAACTGAGAGGAGTGGCCGATCCCCCAGCAGGCCGTGCTGCCATTCAGAGAGACCTGGCCAGGCTGGAGAGCTGGGCATAGAGGAACCTCATGAAGTTCAACAAAGGCAAGTGTAGGGTCCTCCACCCAGGGAGGAGTAACTCCATCTACCAGTACAGGCTGGGGGTTGGCCTGCTGGAAAGCAGCTCTGCAGAGAAAGACCTGGAGGTTCTGGTGGACAACAAGTTCCCCATGAGCCAACAATGTGCCCTTGGAGCCAAGAAGGCCAGTGGTGTCCTGGGGTGCATTAGGAAGAGTGTGGGCAGCAGGTCAAGGGAGGTTCTCCTCCCCCTCTACACAGCCCTGATGAGGCCACACCTGGAGTAACTGTGTCCAGTTCTGGGCCTCCCACTTCAAGACAGACAAGGAAGAGAGTCCAGTGGAGGGGTACAGAGATGATCAGAGGACTGGAGCATCTCTCTTATGAGGAGAGGCTGAGAGAGCTGGGTCTGTTCAGCTGGAGAAGAGCAGACTGAGGGGGATCTTATCAATGCTTACAAATAGCTTAGGGGTGGGTGTCAAGGGGATGGGGCCAGACTCTTCTCAGTGGTGCCCAGTGACAGGACAAGGGGCAACAGGCACAAGCTGAAACATGGGAAGTTCCATCTGAATATGAGGAGGAACTTCTTTGGTGTGAGGGTGCCAGAGCCCTGGCACAGGCTGCCCAGGGAGGGGGGAGTCTCCTTCTCTGGAGATACTCAAACCCGCCTGGACACAACGTGCTGTGGGCGACCCTGCTTTGGCAGGGGGTTGGACTCGATGATCTCCAGAGGTTCCTTCCAACCCCAACCACTCTGTGATTCTGTGATGCTTAACTTGACGGCAGGAGAAGGACTTGGGTTTATACCTGATGTGGGTTTGTCCCTTGCCGGGGTATTAGGCAGCACTGGATGGACGTGCCTGGCATGGGCTGGGAGCTGTTCATCCTGTGCATCTCTGATCTTCAGCTCAGATAAAAAGTATAATTCAGAGACAAAATCCACGATATAAATCTGCATAATCTTTGCAATGTGTGTGTATGGTCGTGAGGAGGTTTTTTGATGAATTTGAGCACCGTTGGGAAGGGCAGCACCGGGTGGGAACGCTCCTGGGCGCATCAGCAAGGCTGAATTTTGCTTAAGCCTTGAGCTCCAGGTTGGAGAAGACAAGGAGCAAGTGAGGCTACAGCTCCTCAAGGGTTCATTGCAGACATTTCATAAGACCCCTTTAGTCGAGGGCATCCTAAGGCAGCCTGGTTGTGTAATGTTGTAGCAGCTGGAGAATCATTAAATTAGCATTAAGTTTTTCCTTTAATTAATTTATTTGTAGTAGAGAAGGTTGACAGCTGGTGCCTTGCTCAGGTGAGATTTGTTGTTGCGCGTTGTTTGTTTTGTGAATTCCAAATGAGATATATTTTTTTTTTTTCTCTTTTTGGCTCAGAACAGTTCAAAGCAAGACCTTGTCCCTTCTCTGAAGTGTTTATAATCCAATTTCAGACATAAAACAGCGCGGGCGTGGAGGAGGGAGGAACAGGCAGGGATAAAACGGCAAGGTTTTACATAGCCTAGGGGACCGGGGCGGTAGGCAGACGTCTGAACGCTTCAGCAGGTCCATGGCATTTGAGGATCCTCATGGGTTTGTTGCCTGGGTGGGGTTGCTCAGATGTAGCCTGGCTTGGTAAAACAAGCCACCTACGGATGAAGCCCCCGGAGGAGCGGTTCAGGTCCCCCCCTGCAGCGTGGGTGGGTGATGCCCGCGGAGGGGAACTCGGGTCTTTGGCTTTTGGGACTAACCGACTCTCCTCTGGAGGCTCAGACTCACAGTAAAGTTGGGAAAGAATGAGCTCAAACCCCTATTTTATTTTTTCCAACAGTATAGACTGCTCTCATAAATTGCTGTAACCCACACAAGCACGTTTTTCCCTGAATTCCCTGATGTTTGTGCCTCTGCATCACTCTGCACCCCTGAATCAGCAGAAGAATTTCTGGCATTGTTCACAGAATCAGAGAATCAACCAGGCTGGAAGAGCCCTCTGGGATCATCGAGTCCAACCATTGCCCTGACACCACCATGTCAACTAGACCATGGCACTAAGTGCCATGTCCAGTCTTTTCTTCAACACCTCCAGAGATGGTGACTCCACCACCTCCCTGGGCAGCCCCTTCCAATGTCTAGTGACCCTTGCTGAGAAGAAATGCTTCCTAATGGCCAACCTGAACCTCCCCTGGCCAAGCTTGAGGCTGTGTCCTCTTGTGCTATCGCTAGTTGCCTGGGAGCAGAGGCCAACACCCACCCCACTACACCCTCCCTTCAGGTAGTTGTAGAGAATGAGAAGGTCTCCCCTCAGCCTCCTTTTCTCCAGGCTAAACACCCCCAGGTCCCTCAGCCGCTCCTCATCACACTTGTGCTCCAGACCCTTCACCAGCTTCACTTCCTTCCTCTGGACTCGCTGTAGCACCTCAGTGTCTTGAAGCGAAGGGCCCAGAACTGGCCACAGAACTCGAGGTGTGGCCTCACCAGTGCTGAGTACAGGGGGACAATTACTTCCCTAGTTTGTCCCCTCTTTCTTTTTGCTAACACTAGAAATTGGCTGTTTCCCTGCCTCCACGGTTGAGTAAATCTGATGTTTGTCCATGTTATGGTCCGGTAAAGAAGCTGGTCGCACGCCTCCGTATACCGCATCTGCACGGTGATATTGGATAGTGGGTCCAGAAGAGTTCATCAGACACTCTTATACCTGTACAAGATGGTTTTTTGACTCGGTGTTTTGAGAAAAACTCTTTATCTCCTGATGTTTGGATCACATTTTGCAGGAAAGCTTCACACAGATACGCTGGAGGAACATGCCATTTGCATCTTAAATGCAGTGTATTGCAGGTTAATGGTTAATGCAAACAGTCATAATTAATTGAATTATGACTTGAATGAATCTCTTCTGCTTTCCAGGGTGCCCGAGAAACCTTTGAGAGCTACTACAGGAAGCAGAGAAGAAAACAAGCCAGATTGGTGCTGCAGCCTCCTTCGAACATGGTACGATGGTCCTCTGCTTGCGGTGCCCAAACTCGCTCTGCCCCATAAAGGAGCCGAGGGTTATCTCTGGGCCTGCTCTTGCTGGTGGGTGGTCTCTTAATTTATTTCCACTTGCTCTTGGCTGCCTTTGTTTTAATCTTCACTCGCTTTTTCTTTGTTGCAGCATGAAACTTTAGATGGCTACAGGAAGTATTTTAATCAAATTGTAGGGTAGGTATTCTTTTTATATCCGTCCTCGCTAAATACGTGTTGTTGAGGAGCCCAAAAAGAGAGAGATCTCTTTGAGAGTCCTTTCATAGGAGACAAAACAGGAAAAAAAAAAGGTGGTTTGGGTTTTTTAAAGTGTTTTAGAGTGTATTTTGTAGCACCCGTGAACTTTGCTGTGTCACTAGAGGAGGAACCTGCCAGCTCTTGTACCAGCGAGCGCATTTCTGGGAATCTGAGGATAAATAATCTCTGTGGACTATGTGCATCTACTTGCCCCACTAATGAGATTAATAGGCCCTCTGCCTTAATTATTCTTTAATAATTATTCTTTGATTATTTTCCTGGTAAAGGAGGTGATCCTCAAGCCTCTATTCCTGTGAGCTGCTTATTATTGCACTCACATTTGACAAGAGTCTTCCAGAACCAGCCGAGCCCTAAGAGGAGGCAACCTAAGCCCGCTGAGGGGGTACAACGCTGAAATTTCTTCAGCTAATGATAATAATTTCAACGTCTCGTTGCGACCATCACACAGTGTCACACTTCTCCCGTGCCCCCACGCTCCCGGGCTGGATTTCCCCGACAAAACACAGCTGAGACTTTGCATATTCCTGTTTAAAATGTCCGGTGCCACGCTCACTCCCTGAAAAATAATTTCTTTTTAGCCAGTACGTTTGATAACTGGAGACTGGAGTGACCTGATTGTCTTTAAATTATTGTGAGCATGTCGTGTATCTGGGTGCGAGAGAGTATTTTTCCCTGCAGGTTAATAATTTTTTCTTGAAGTTTAATCATTTTTCCTTGAAGTTTAAATATTTTTCCCTGCAGTTTAATCATTTTTCCTTGAAGTTTAAGTATTTTTCCCTGCAGTTTAAATATTTTTCCCTGCAGTTTAAGTCTTTTTCTCTGCAGTTTAAATATTTTTCCCTGTAGTTTAAGTCTTTTTCCCTGCAGTTTAAGTATTTTTCCCTGCAGTTTAAATATTTTTCCCTGCAGTTTAAGTCTTTTTCCCTGCAGTTTAAATATTTTTCCCTGCAGTTTAATCATTTTTCCCTGCAGTTTAAGCCTTTTTCCCTGCAGTTTAAATATTTTTCCCTGCAGTTTAAGCCTTTTTCCCTGCAGTTTAAGCCTTTTCCCCTGCAGTTAACCAATTGTAATACGATTGCTGCTGCCTGGAGCAGAGTTTAATCAGCAGTTCTTGTGCAAGTAACGGGGCTGAGAACGTTGAGAGGGGAAATTCTGCCTTTGTGTATACACAGAGTTGCATTACTACGAGCAACTGTGTTTTAGCTCACTTCTATAACACACTGAAACATCATATAAAACGCCACGATGTTAAAAATAGGTGAATAAAGTCCTTAGTGTTGGTTATATTTGATAGAGTTGGAGATGTGTGGCTGTGCAGACACCATGGACCCCTCGTGTGCGGTGTTTGCAGATCTCTTTTGACGGCTGGAGACCTGTGACTGGTGATAACGGTGCCATTTTCTCCTCCCCGTTAGGTTTTTTGTGGTGGAAGATCACATCTTGCACACGACGCAGGGCTTGGTAAATAGAGCCTATATTGATGAGCTGTGGGAGATGGCGTTATCGAAAACGATTGCAGCACTAAGAACACATTCAGTAAGTAGAAGCCCCTCGTCGCTCAGCTGTTGCTTGAGGATGACTTGACGTGCTGGAAATATTGGCTTTTACAGTAGTGGTCTTTGTTGGGCCTCTTTTCCAATGACCCTTTGTAAAACAGTAACATGAAAATACACTGCTCTTTCCCCAAAAGCTGCCTCCAGCTTTTTTATTTTGGCCTCTTGGTGCACTGCATTACCCTGTGCCAAGCTCAGGATTTTAAGAGACTGGAAAGAAGAGGGACCTGGACAGGCTGGAGAGCTGGGCCTGTGCGAACCGCATGAAGTTCAACAAGGCCAAGTGCAAGGTCCTGCCTGTGGGTCGGGGCAATCCCAAGCACAAACACAGGCTGGGCGGAGAATGGATTGAGAGCAGCCCCGAGGAGAAGGACTTGGGGGTGGTGGGTGACGAGAAGCTCACCATGAGCCGGCAACGTGTGCTGGCAGCCCAGAAAGCCACCCGTGTCCTGGGCTGCATCCCCAGCAGCGTGGCCAGCAGGGCGAGGGAGGGGATTCTGCCCCTCTGCTCCACTCTCAGGAGACCCCCCCTGCAGTGCTGCGTCCAGCTCTGGGGCCCCAACATCGGAAGGACATGGAGCTGTTGGAGCGAGTCCAGAGGAGGCCACGAAGATGCTCAGAGGGCTGGAGCCCCTCTGCTCTGGAGACAGGCTGAGAGAGTTGGGGCTGTTCAGCCTGGAGAAGAGAAGGCTCCGGGGAGACCTTCTAGCACCTTCCAGTGCCTGAAGGGGCTACAGGAAAGAGGGAGAAGGGCTTTTTACAAGGGCATGGAGTGACAGGACGAGGGGGAACGGTTTTAAACTGCAAGAGGGGAGATTGAGATGAGATGTGAGGAAGAAATTCTTTGCTGTGAGAGTGGTGAGACCCTGGCCCAGGTTGCCCAGAGCAGCTGTGGCTGCCCCCTCCCTGTCAGTGTTCAAGGCCAGGTTGGATGGGGCTTGGAGCAACCTGGTCTGGTGGAAGGTGTCCCTGCCCATGGCAGGGGGTTGGAACTAGATGATCTTTAAGGTCCCTTCCAACCCAAACCATTCTGTGATTCTATGAAAATAGTTGTTTGATATTTGTCCTGTTGCTTTTGGTGATCACTTTGGAAAAGCACCAGCAGAGGGAGTGGGTTTGTCCCGGAAAACTGGGGAAAAAAACATTTTTGCTACGCTGAAGTATGACCCTGCTTGATGTTCCCTTAAAGTTGATTGCAGTGTGTGGGCTGCCACCAAACCGCAAATGATTCGTGGATAAAAAGACACTAAATAGTGTGGAAAAATTGCTTCTTGCTTCAGTATTTCTCTGCTTGAGCAAAAAACCCAAAGATAATTGCGAAAAATATAGAGTTTTCTCCCAGTTTTGCATGACCTGATATAATGTTGTACTGGTTCAGCTGGGAGCACTGGAGTTTTCGGAAAACCTTATTTGTTAACGGGATGAAAAAGTTGCATTTGACCATAAAAGGAAAAGCATTAATGACTTTCCACAGGTCCATGTTGAAGTTGTTGGGCCATTTTCTCCAGGAAAAACAATGTATTAAATCACTGAAATCCCGCTGCTCCTCGGGGACGGCAGCACGATCTGAAAGCATGAGGACACTGCGGGGTCGTGTCGGTGCAGGCCTGCATCTAACGTGATGTAACATGAATGTGGTGGTACCCAAGTGATAATGATGTCACAGAATCACAGCATGGTTTGGGTTGGAACAGACCTTAAAGCCCATCTAGTTCCAACCCCCTGCCATGGGCAGGGACACCTTCCACCAGACCAGGTTGCTCCAAGCCCCATCCAACCTGGCCTTGAACACTGCCAGGGAGGGGGCAGCCACAGCTTCTCTGGGCAACCTGGGCCAGGGTCTCACCACCCTCACAGCAAAGCATTTCTTCCTCAGATCTCATCTCAATCTCCCCTCTTGCAGTTTAAAACCGTTCCCCCTCGTCCTGTCACTCCATGCCCTTGTAAAAAGTCCCTCTCCAGCTTTCCTGTAACCCCTTCAGGCACTGGAAGGTGCTAGAAGGTCTCCCCGGAGCCTTCTCTTCTCCAGGCTGAACAGCCCCAACTCTCTCAGCCTGTCTCCAGAGCAGAGGGGCTCCAGCCCTCTGAGCATCTTCGTGTCATTCCTCTTTGCTGAGAAAACCCTAAGATTTCTGTGTGGAGACGCAATTCGCTGCTTCCTCCAAACCTCCCCGAGTTCTACAGTGACGGGCTCGTGACTGTAGCTCAGCACGGTCGCCCATGGGCAGCGTTGCTGAAGAGCTGCTTGGCTTTGCCCGTGCAGGTGGGGATAATCCATTTGATGGACCTGGAGCTTGTTGGGATGAGCGACCGCAGAGGCTTCCCGGGGCGCTCTGGCTCCGTCTGGCACGGCGGTTGTGTTGGCTGGAAAGCTGCCTCCTTCCACTTGAGCTTCTGTGTTACGAAAGGGGATAAACACAGAGATTACACCCCACTAGGTTGTAAAGCTGTGTTTATTTTCTTTTTAAGTGGGGTTTTCTGCTTAGGTGAAAGCCGTGTGAGTAAGCCAGGTACAAACACGGTGTTTTTCAGTTTTACCAACTTTGTTGCCATGACAAGTTGTTTCAAGTGATGCCAAACTTAATGCGTGAAGTGGCTGCCAGGTGAGCTGCTTTCTTCTGTAATCAGGAAATGTTACATGATTTCTCAACGCTATTGCTGTGGTCATCAGTCATCTCTATGCACTGTTCAACCTACAGCTGCCATATAGACCAGTGCCATAGAATCACAGAGTGTGAGGGGTTGGACGGGACCTCTGGAGATCATCGAGTCCAACCCCCTGCCAGAGCAGGACCAATCTAGGGCAGGTCACACAGAAACGCATCCAGACGGGGCTTGAAAGTCTCCAGAGAAGGAGACTTCACAATCCCTCTGGGGAGCCTGTGCCAGTGCTCTGTAACCCTTACAGGAAAGAAGTCCTTCCTCATGTTGAGGTTGAACTTCCTGTGCTCCAGCTTGCATCCATTGCCCTTTGTCCTATTGCAGGGCACAAGTGACAAGAGGTTGTCCCTTTCCTCTTGACACCCAGCCCTCATCTATTTATACACATTAATCACATCCCCTCTCAGTCTTCTCTTCTCCAGACTAAAAAGCCCCAGGTCTCTCAACCTTTCCTCCTAAGGCAGGTGTTCCAGTCCCTTCATCATCCTCGTAGCGCTCCGTTGGACTCTCTCCAGTAGATCTCTGTCCCTCTTGAACTGGGGAGCCCAGAACTGAACGCAATACTCCAGGTGAGGTCTCACCAGGGTAGAGTAGAGTGGGAGGAGGACCTTCCTCGATCTGCTGGACACACGCTTCTTAATGCACCCCAGGATACCATCCATCCCATATTGCCGTTGAGACCTGATGGAGGGCTTTCACGTGGCTGAGGCTGTTTCAGTTCTTCCTGTTCAGCCAAACTTATCCCTGGATTTTCTTCCTTGCTGCAGACAGGGCCATCTTTTATCACTTCTGATAGCTTTAGGGCATTATCTTCCTTTCTGACTTTCTTTCTTGGACAGTGAAATGGAAAATGTGTCTCTTCCAGTCTTTCACGTTGATTAATGGAGTCATTTCTCTTCGAGTTTCCAGTGAGCTTTAAATCTGTTTCTCTTTCCAGCTCATGATCACTGATTCTATATTTGGTAAGAGTCTGTCTGAAACTTTACGTATTTCAGCGTAGGGTGGTTGTCTGCTGCGTCCGGAGAGCGCACAAAGCCTGTGGGTAACGTGGGGTGGCTCTGGGGGGACGATCAGTGCTGTCACCCCACTGATTTCACAGAATCACAGAATCAGTCTGGTTGGAAGAGCCCTCTGGGATCATCGCGTCCAACCATTGCCCTGACACCACCATGTCAACTAGACCATGGCACTGAGTGCTATGTCCAGTCTTTTCTTAAACCCCTCCAGAGATGGGGACTCCACCACCTCCCTGGGCAGCCCCTTCCAATGGCTAATGACCCTTGCTGAGAAGAAATGCTTCCTAATGTCCAACCTGAACCTCCCCTGGTGAAGCTTGAGGCTGTGTCCTCTTGTCCTATCACTAGTTGCTCGGGAGAAGAGGCTGACTCCCACTGTGCTACAACCTCCCTTCAGGTAGTTGTAGACTGCACTGAGGTCACCTCTGAGCCTCCTCTTCTCCAGGCTAAACACCCCCAGCTCCCTCAGCCGTTCCTCAGAGGTCAGACCCTCCAGCCCCTCCACCAGCTTCGTCACCCTCCTCTGGACTCGCTCCAACACCTCAACTTGTGTCTTTAGGGTTTTAAGCAGTGTCCTGACCTGCAATAAATACTTGTGCTGTAGCTCTGACAATTAATGCTGCTGAAATACAGCCGTGCAGCGTGGTTGTTCTCAGCCTGAACCACTTAGCCATGCAGCCTTGGCGCGGGGCTTGGGGATGCCTCGCTGAGATGCTTCATTACCATCAGACACAACACACTAAATAATAAATGAGAGGCGCTGCCGTTGCCTTGGTCTGACAGCGCGCTGATTTGCTTCGTCTCCTCTCGCTTCCCCAGCAGCTCCTGGGTAATCTTAGAGACACTCGAGGTATCTCTAGAGCAACCAAAATCCTTATTCATCATGGAGAGCCTCAAGAGCAGCGTGTTAAGAGGAGAGATACCCTTATCAGTGTGCCCTCCCTTGCCCTGTGCAGCGGTAGGGCATGGCTGTAGGATAAAAGCTGCTGATCATAGGACTGCCCGGCGTGCCTGTGTATTTATTATCACTCAAGTGATAACGCAGGAGGGCTGAGGGCAATATTTTGCCTGTGTGCTGCAGTTAAAACCAGGTTTTAATTTCTCCCCTTCTTTGCAGTCCTACTGCTCGGACCCGAGCCTGGTGTTAGACTTGAAGAACCTCATTGTCCTCTTTGCAGATACACTCCAGGTACGTGGCTGTTGTATCTTGCTCAACGGTTGTGCTGCTTGCAGATGGTGTCCGTCAGCAGGGTTAAATGGCAGATGTGGGTTTGCTGGGGTGGCCAGCCCCTGGGCAAGGACCAAGCCTTGGCCACCTTGCCAAGCTCTTGTGCTTCCTCCCTGCACCCAGCTCAGTTTTTAATAGCTCTTGGTCCTACCACCTTGGTAGATCCCTGCCTAAACCCCTGCACCAGCACTGTTCACCTCTGTGGTGGTGGTAGAGGAGAATTTGCCCACGTGCTCCCTATTAAATAGAGAAAATAATCTTCAGCTGCCTGTTGGTGACTTTTTGTTATCAGAAGTTGCTCTCTTCCCCCACCGCGTGCAGGGATACGGCTTTCCGGTGAACCAGCTCTTTGACATGCTCTTGGAGATCCAAGACCAGTATAGTGAAACCCTGCTGAAGAAATGGTCAGGAGTTTTCAGGTAAGAAGCTCTTTAAGAAAACTCATGAGATGTACCTTACAGAGTAATTTTGGCCCATAAATAAAATCTTTTGAGAGCTCAGTAGCAAGCTCACGTTTAAATTTTGGGCAACGGTAAGGTTCAGCCTGGGCTCTCCTTGGTCCAGGGAGAGCCAATTTAAATACAGTTGTGAGTATCCTGTGTGTGGTGAGATAAATCAGTCTAGACCAGAGGTTTTACATCCCAGAGGGACAAGGTTTTGGTTTCATTATGGACCTCACACTGACAGTCGATAGATGGAAGGATGCAAAACTGTGGTGTTGCAGCAGCGTTACTGTGCCCTCGCTCCAGCACTGAGCTCCATGTGTTGTGGGACGTTGGTGGCACATCCCAGTGCTGCTGCTGTAGGCATGTCCATGAGCTGAGCAGTTGGGGGTTGGAGCAGTTGAGCAGTCCAGGGTCCCACTCTGTGCTCTGGAGCCACCAGCTCATCCTGTGATGGTCCTCCAGGACATCCCAGGAGGACTGATGTGTCTCAGGGTATGGGGCACTGGGAAGAGACGCTGGAGGATTGTCAATGCCCTGGTAGCTCAGCATCTGTTTTCCTCGAGTCAGGCAGGACTGAAGCTCACCTGGACTAAAATCACTGTTAAGCTCTGGTTGTGGCTTTACACAGGCTGAAGGTGGGGAGCTGGGAGAGATCATTGAGTCTGACTGCAGCAAAGATGATTTCAACAGTCACAAACACGGGGAGAAGTTTAGGCCCATGGGATCACATCTTAGGCTGGCACCTACTTCATCATAGAATCATAGAATGGTTTGGGTTGGAAGTGACCTTAAAGCCCATCTAGTTCCAACCCCCTGCCACAGGCAGGGACACCTTCCACCAGACCAGGTTGCTCCAAGCCCCATCCAGCCTGGCCTTGAACACTGCCAGGGAGGGGGCAGCCACAGCTTCTCTGGGCTTCTCTTACTTCTTAAGAGCTTCCTGACTGAGCAGGAAATCTGCAAAGTCGTGGTTGGTCTGTCGTCACAGAGCTGTCTTTCTAACTTTTCTTTTCTTTTCTTAGAAATATACTTGATTCAGATAACTACAGTCCCATCCCAGTGACAAATGAAGAAGTTTATAAGAAAACAGTTGGACAGTTCCCATTCCAGGATGCAGAACTTGAAAAGGTAAGCTTGAAATGGGGAAAGTGGCGTGTCTGCTGGTGCAGGAAAACCCCACAACTTTCTTAGTGGCATTGAGAACTTCAAATTAAAGCATAAAAAAAAACCCCAAACCAAATAAACAACAAAAGAAGCAAAACAAGGGGAAAAGAACAAATATACTTTCCATGTGATGCGTTTCTCCCGGTGTGGATGAGGAAGGTGCATGTAGCAACACCTCATTGATTTTGTTTTCAGATCAGAGTGTACTCTTGCAGCTGAACAGTGCTTGCAGTAGACAGGAGACCAGAAATATCTGCTTCCGTTGGTATTTTATTCCTGTTTTATGAACCGTGTTATTGACCTTTATTTGTTTTAATCTCGTATTTAAGAAAAAAAAGCCCAACGAAGTAGGATGTCTTGGCTTTTGTAGAAGTGTGTGCTTGCAAAACCTAAGCGTAGCCAGATTTGGCCTAGCCAGTGTCCCTTAAAAGCCTGCTTGGCCTTCTGCTCCGCGTCTGGCAGCCAGCAAGCTCCAAGCCTGGTGAACTTAATTAGGACTGGGAAGGTTTTCCATCCAAGTCAAGTGTTTAGATTTCAGAAAGTCTGTGTCCTTCCCCCAAAACTCTATCATGGGGTCCAGCTTCTTACTATTACACCCTGCACCTCCCAGCCGTGTGTGTGCTATGGGTAAAAGCTGCTTGGCAAAATCTGGTGTAGGACATCTGTTTCCTCTTGGCTTTTGGTGGTGTGAGCAAGTGCTCACCTTGGGCAGCAACTGTGGGAGGTGGCCAAGTGAAACACCTTGTGCATGGTGGGAGATAAAAGTCAAGGTGTTCTCTCCAACGGGGTTTTTTCATATGAGGTAGGGAGTTGGGAGAGGGAATAGGGTCCTGTTGTGCTGCCTGCTCCCTCCTAGCTGCAAGTTTCCTTCCAGCCTGTTCCAGACTCCAAATCCCTTATGCACCCGTGTGCCATTTGTAAGTGATTATCTGGTCTTTCACTTGGCTGAAATGTTTATATAATATACAATAAATGCTGGCTTGTTGTTTCATTGCTGGACTTAGCTAAACGCTAGAATTAATTTGACTGCTTGGAACACGTTGCTGGAAAGCAGTCGTCACTCCTGTTAAATATCTGCTCTTCGACTTGAGTTCTCTCCTGTATTTTACAGCAACCGTTTCCAAAGAAGTTCCCCTTTTCTGAGTTTGTGCCTAAAGTTTACAATCAGATTAAGGAATTCATCTACGCCTGCCTGAAGTTTTCAGAAGACCTTCATCTGAGGTAGGGGATGGGTGTGCTAATGGTTGTGATACCATTTTTTTATCTGCACTGAAAGATCTCCTTGAATCCTGTGTCCAGTTCTGGGCCCCGCACTTCAAGAGAGATGTTGAGGTGTTGGAGCGAGTGCAGAGGAGGGCGACCAAGCTGGGGAAGGGTGTGGAGGGTCTGACCTCTGAGGAACGGCTGAGGGAGCTGGGGGTGTTTAGCCTGGAGAAGAGGAGGCTCCGAGGTGACCTTAGTGCAGTCTACAACTACCTGAAGGGAGGTTGTAGTGAAGTGGGAGTTGGCCTCTTCTCCCAGGCAACCAGCGATAGGACAAGAGGACACAGCCTCAAGCTTCGCCAGGGGAGGTTCAGGTTGGACATAAGGAAGCATTTCTTCTCAGCAAGGGTCATTAGCCATTGGAAGGGGCTGCCCAGGGAGGTGGTGGAGTCACCATCTCTGGAAGTGTTTAAGAAAAGCCTGGACATGGCACTTAGTGCCCTGGTCTAGTTGCCATGGTGGTGTCAGGGCAATGGTTGGACTCGATGATCCCAGAGGTCTCTTCCAACCTGAGTGATTCTGTGATTCTGTGATCTCAACAGGTTTAAAATGTGAATTCTGTTCCTCAACCCTTCACGCTGTTCAACTGCTTGGTTATACCCTGTCCAGGCTGGAGGTGGCTAGTGGTCTCCTTGGAGTGGTGGCATCCTTCATGTACAAAGGACTGGCCAAGTCTTCAAAAATAGGTGCTTCATGTAGGGAAAGGTAGCCCAGGACCATGCTAGCTGTGTAAAAAGTGAGGGGGCTGTTCCCTCTGAGATAGTTCTGAGTCAGTTGTACTAAACAGATGAATACAGTTGTCTGGAGGAAGACAGTGATGTCCACTTGTCGTTGGGGCAGTGCCTGGCATAACATCTACAACTGGCACGCCGCCTCCCCACGCTGTCCCTCAAGGAGCATGTTGGCAAGAAAACTCTTGAAGTTTTGATTTGCCCTGTGTGTTAATGGGGTTCGGCTGCTGGCTCAGGGTTTTTGCTTTTTTTGTTTCCCCTGGGGGTTTATGTACAAATAATCTGATTTTTTTTTTTAAAGCCTCAAAAATATTCCATGTGTTTACCCTCCCTTCTCCATCCCGAGGTGCCTTGATGCTGGTTTTGCCCATGTGTGTGTGAGTTTGGAAGATGACTATATTAGCCACAAACTGCAGGCTGGTGCTTTCATTTTGCACCCGGTAATGTCTTCGACTTTGTAGATGTATATAAAAGAATAATGAGATTGTTACTTGAAGGCAAGATCCTTCTTCCCTCCTGACCATTTGCAGCACCGTCCTAGCAAGAGGTTGGACTGTGTGTGGGGTTTCACCTGCCTTGGCAGCTTCATGTCCTGGCTGTGGGCTGATGCTGGACATTGCCCCAGTGCTGATGTGAAGCTAGGGCAGTGTTCTGGGGGCTCGTCAGATGTTTCAGGGCCTACACAAGGCTCTTCAGTTGGAGCGAGTCCAGAGGAGGCCACGAAGATGCTCAGAGGGCTGGAGCCCCTCTGCTCTGGAGACAGGCTGAGAGCTGGGGCTGTTTAGCCTGGAGAAGAGAAGGCTCTGGGGAGACCTTCTAGCACCTTCCAGTACCTGAAGGGGCTACAGGAAAGCTGGAGAGGGGCTTTTTACAAGGGCATGGAGTGATAGGACGAGGGGGAACAGTTTTAAACTGCAAGAGGGGAGATTGAGATGAGATCTGAGGAAGAAATTCTTTACTGTGAGGGTGGTGAGACACTGGCCCAGGTTGCCCAGAGAAGCTGTGGGTGCCCCCTCCCTGGCAGTGTTCAAGGCCAGGTTGGATGGGGCTTGGAGCAACCTGGTCTGATGGAAGGTGTCCCTGCCCATGGCAGGGAGGGCTGGAACTAGATGGTCTTTAAGGTCCCTTCCAACCCAAACCATTCTGTGATTTCTCTTCCTCTGTGAGAGGGATGGTAATTTGGAGAGCCACTTTCTCTCTGTCCTCTGCTAGAGGACGTGGCAGCTCGTTGGCTGGTGTGCAAGCACAGGGCATTTCTCACCCCGCGTTTAATCTCAACCTTTCACTGGTGGCAGGTTGTTCTCTTTGGTGGCTCCCAGGGCTCTTAACCCGTGGGTCACCATTAAACATCTCGGTTTCTAAAGCCGGCAGAACGGTCCGATTTCACACGGATGCTGGTTTCACCAAACCCCTCCGTTGGCACCTCCCTCGCGAGTTTTGTGCTCTTCACCATTACGGAGAAGATTGGGTTTGTCAGGGAGGGGAAGAAAAGTGTCCCCCTGGGTCTCTCCTCGGGGTCCCCCCGGACACGTTATTAAAATTCCTTTCAACATTGGATTTTCCAGCCCTTTTTGAGGAGCGGTGTTGGGCTGGGGGAAGGGAGGCCAGCTCTTGGCTTTTCTAGCCAAACATTTGGAATATTTCTCTGAAAACCCCTGTTGACACTTTCTTCATTTCACCCTGACAGCTTGAATTAGGTTTTATTAGGCAGCTTGGCTACAAAGCCGGCAGCAAGTTTTCTTTCTCTTCTCTTTCTTTTTCTTCTTTGGTTGTCATTTACCTTGCACCCTGGAGTGACTGGGGTCAGCCCGTCAGTCACGGGAGGCCTGAAGGTCATGACTACTGCTATGGGATACGGGACATCAGCTGTCATTAACCCAGACAGTTCACTCTAAATTCTCTGCGGTCTTTTCCTGAAGAACAGAGCCTGTGGCAGAAAATGTAGCTTGTTATTTTTTTTTTTGGTCTAATTATTTTTTTAAACTAGCTCCTTGTATTTGTTGGACGGGAATGTTCTCCTTTATGTTGATACGCTCGTGAAAGTTATTTTGCTTTTCAAGGATTTGAAGAAAATTTGGAGCTTACTATGCATTTACTGCAATTTTTTTGTTGCTTGGCTCTATTAATTTGATTAGGAGAAAGAAAACCTTCTTTATCTTTTCAGGAATTCTGCTTTTGTTAAAAAGAGTGTATTTGAGCTCATCGAGATGTCTTTAAAAGCAGCCACTCACTGGAAGGCTTCTGCTGGTTCCAGTGGAATTTCCCATTTGAAAAATAGGGAATATCTTTGGAAAATACTGGAAGGATGAGATGTCAGCTCTAATCTACCAGGACTTTGATTGGTTTTCGTTTTTTTTCAAACAAAGCACCAATCCTGAAATCACTCGGGATACAATTTTTAACGTGCTGAAAATAATTCAAGTACATAAAGTTATTAAAAGTTATTAAAAATAAAACAAAATAAAAGATCAGAGGCTTCAATCACTGAATCAGGTTGGAGTTTTGGAAACTCACTTTAGGAGAGAGGAGATAATGTGGTTTCTTTGATAGCTCATGTTATTGCTTCTCCGTTACTAGTGGTCTGTGGTTGTAGACGGAGCCTGGTAACCAAGCTGGTAGATCAAATTGACTTCAGACGTGTGTAGTGAGCAGCCCGCATGAAAAATATTGTTCATTTGGGGGTTTTGTTTTCTTCCTGCATATTGAGAACTGAGATCCGACCTTTCTGTTGAGCCAAGACCCAACTTCTACTTCGCAGTCAAGGGTTGGCGTTATACAACTGACTGGTGCCATTACACTTTGCTAACTGTCCCTGCTGGTCTGAGCGCTGGGTCTGGGCTGTTGGGGTGAGCTACTGCTTGGTTCATCATTTCAACTGGGAGAGTCTCCCAGGCAACCAGCGATAGGACAAGAGGACACAGCCTCAAGCTTGGCCAGGGGAGGTTCAGGTTGGACATTAGGAAGCATTTCTTCTCAGCAAGGGTCATTAGCCATGGGAAGGGGCTGCCCAGGGAGGTGGTGGAGTCACCATCTCTGGAGGGGTTTAAGAAAAGCCTGGACATGGCACTTAGTGCCATGGTCTAGTTGAGATGGTGGTGTCAGGGCAACGGTTGGACTCGATGATCCCAGAGGGCTCTTCCAACCTGGTTGATTCTGGGATTCTGTAATGCCCATCGCTCCTCTTGCCACCCTCACTTACCTCTTCTGTTACACCAAGGAAGACTTGGGGGATCGCAGTCCAGCGCCTGGTCAAATCCTGCTCTTTTTTTCCAAGGAATGCTTCCATTTTTTGTCCTTACTCACTGCGTGGACCTCATGGGAGATGTCACAGATCCTTCTGCTCCAGTGGAACCCAACCACAAGGGTTACCAGGCTGCTTGACCCACCATGTAGCTAAAGTTACAACCTGATTTTCTAGCTTAAGCAACCAACAAACAAAATGAGAGTAGGAAGCCTTTGGAAATGGTGTTCACATGGCAGAGAAAGCTCGGTTAGAAGTGGTTTGAAGAAGTAAAAGCAGCATGGAAATGCTAAGCAGTGTTATTAAGCACTACTTGTATATGTTATCTGGGCTCCCCAGTCCAACAGGGACAGAGAGCTACTGGAGAGAGTCCAACGGAGGGCTACGAGGATAATGAAGGGACTGGAACACGTTCCTTATGAGGAAAGGTTGGGAGACCTGGGGCTTTTTAGTCTGGAGAAGAGAAGACTGAGAGGGGATGTGATTAATGGGTATAAATAGATGAGGGCTGGGTGTCAAGAGGAAAGGGGCAACCTCTTTTCACTTGTGCCCTGCAATAGGACAGGGGGCAATGGATGCAAGCTGGAGCACAGGAAGTTCAACCTCAACACGAGGAAGAACTTCTTTACTGTAAGGGTTACAGAGCACTGGAACAGGCTGCCCAGAGAGGTTGTGGAGTCTCCTTCTCTGGAGACTTTCAAGCCCCGTCTGGATGCGTTCCTGTGTAACCTGCCCTAGACTGGTCCTGCTCTGGCAGGGGGGTTGGACTCGATGATCTCCAGAGGTCCCTTCCAACCCCTAACATTCTATGATTCTATGTCCTGGAGGCTATCATGGTTGAGATGTTCCTGCAGATGGAGTGAACGATTAAAGCAAACCCTCGATTTGCAAAGTGTTGGGTGATATGGCAACCTCATGTCATCCACGCTGGCCATGGCCTTGGGCAGAGGCCAGTAGCATCCCGCTCCTGCCAAGAGCATGACTGTCTTGGGGCATACACGCAGCCAGACAGTAACTGGCTTTTTTAATTTCGACACCCTGATGATAGGTTGATGTTTGAATTTTAAAAAGCAAGCTTTACCAGAGCGACCTGGTTGATGGCACTGTTGGTTTGGTGAGAAAAGTTGACACAATGTCCAAACCCACATGGTCTTTATCTGCTCTTTTTTGGTTCCAGTAGATGCTGGAAGCTCTGGCCACCAGCTCCTCTTCCGACCTTGGCCATTCTGCACGTCCACCACCCTTAGGGGTGGGCTCTGTGACTCCCTGTGTATTGCATTTCAGGATTTCCCAGGGAAGATCCCAACAGGGCCACGGTGCTTGGACAAACACACAACTTTGCGTGTCCTTCCTCCCTACGCAATTTTCTCTTTGCGCCCTCTGAGCCTGGGTCCAGCCCTTTGCTCCCCAGCCCCCTTCCTCGGTTCCCAGTGTCACGGGGTCCCTTGGTACCACCCTTCTGCTTTAAATCTCCTTTTTACCATCTGTAGATTGTCACAGGGGTAGGTTTTATTGTATTTGCTATATTTATCCATGCTATTGTCTGGTGGAGGGGACTGGGGACAATCTGGTTCTTCCTGGGGGATGATGGAGGGCCTGGGGGCTGTGCATGCATGTGTGGTGAGTTTTGGGTTTTTTTTTGTTTTATTTTTAAGTAAAACCTTATATGAGAGCCCTACCCGTAGTATAAAGACCAGGAAAATTTATTGGTTGGTTTCTTCTCCCCCCTACATTTTGATTTCTGTTCCACGCTTTCAAAAACCCAAATGCATCACCTTGGACCTCGCGTCAAAACTCGGCGAGAAGGAGCCAAGGGGTCCATCTGGGACGTGATGTGGGCCAGCACTGATCATCGCTGGCCCAAGATGTGCTTCCCTGCTAAGCAGGAGGAAAATAAACTCACAGGGATCAGCGGTGATGATCTAGACAAGACCCACGCTAAGACTTTGGCTGATGACATTGAATTTAAATTATCAGGAGCTGGGTCCCCCCCGAGCTGCTGGCCCTGCTCTGCTTGCGTCCAACTGGGAAGGAGACCGTGGTCAGCCCCTGGCAGGGGTGCAGCTCAGAAAAGCAGGGTTGGAACTGTCAGGGAAAAGGAAATATTAGAGAAAGCTGTTGGGGAGCGCGGCGTGGCGAGCAGCCGCGGGGCGTGCAGGGAGTTGTGCAGCTGGGCTTGTCCTTGGGAAAGCTGCAGCGAGACACGGCTTGGTCGCTCTCATGGAAATACAGGCGTGACTTTGCTCAGAGGTGCAAGCAGGGAGCAATATTTGCCACTTTTCCTGAGAATTTCACAGAATCACAGACTGGTTTGGGTTGGAAGGGACCTTAAAGACCATCCAGTCCCAACCCTACTGCCACGGGCAGGGACACCTTCCACCAGACCAGGTTGCTCCAAGCCCCATCCAACCTGACCTTGAACACTGCCAGTGAGGGGGCATCCACAGCTTCTCTGGGCAACCTGGGCCAGTGTCTCACCACCCTCACAAGAAAGAATTTATTTTATTTGGGGGATTTCAGTGCAATTCTCATGCAGCAGTGCAAGGGAGGTCCTGAAGGACTTGAAAAATTTGGTTGACTGAAGGATACGCGGTGCTGGGGGAGGACAGGCAGGTTCAGGGAACACTGCTGTGACTGCAGGTTGCTGTTGGAGAAGACTCAGTCTTGCTTTTCCAAGGTGATGGGCCAGATCTTGGCTCAGTGCATCTGTTCTAATGTTAAATAGATACAGAAATTTGGGAGGCATGAGCTGGAGTCACCGTCTCTGGAGGTGTTTAAGAAAAGACTGGACATGGCACTTAGTGCCATGGTCTAGTTGACATGGTGGTGTCAGGGCAATGGTTGGACTCGATGATCCCAGAGGGCTCTTCCAACCTCATTGATTCTGTGATTCTATGGACAAGGGCTGGCAGCACCCATCCCCGCACTGGCAGTCACCCCAATAGCAGCACCCCAACATCCCCCACCTTGCACACCAGCGGTGGGGTAACTGCAAGTTTTTCTTTTGTTTCTCATGTCAATCCCTGCTTTGTAATATGGCCCATTTGTCAGGTAAAACAGGAGAAGGAGCAAAAGGTCACGGGCTTGATTTACCGGGAGCCTTAAACTTATTAATACTTCACAGCCTTCCAGTTGGAAACTTTCTTTGCCCTCAGCTGTTTGTCACTGCGCTGCCAGAGATAAAGCCCTGTGGTGTCAGGGCTAATGCTGGGCCAACGACAGATCAAAGGAGCCTGTGCTGGGTTGTATTTCCAAAACCTCCTTCAGAAGGGTGAGGTTGCACCTTGCTGGCGTTGCACGTTGGAGGGGCAGCAGAAAGCCAAACCCCCAAACTTCAGCAATGCTACGGTTGCAACCGTCTGGCAAAGGGCATCAAGATGTTGCAAGAGCTTCCAATCTGATTTAGTTAAAGAAAAAAACATGAGAAGGTTTTGGGGGTTTTTGGGGGTTTGATTTGGTTTCCTCCCCCGTTGCAGGTCTTTGATCCCTTTCCCCTCATGTAATGAACATGCAGAACTCCAGCGTTGTGTGCGGGGCGGTGGGTTGGCTGCATGGGTTGGTGCTCACGCTGTGGGTGAGCATCTACAACTACCTGAAGGGAGGTGGTAGCGCAGTGGGAGTCGGCCTCTTCTCCCAGGCAACTAGCGATAGGACAAGAGGACACAGCTTCAAGCTTCGCCAGGGGAGGTTCAGTTTGGACATTAGGAAGCATTTCTTCTCAGCAAGGGTCATTAGCCATTGGAAGGGGCTGCCCAGGGAGGTGGTGGAGTCACCATCTCTGGATGTGTTTAAGAAAAGCCTGGACATGGCACTTAGTGCCCTGGTCTAGTTGCCATGGTGGTGTCAGGGCAATGGTTGGACTCGATGATCCCAGAGGGCTCTTCCAACCTGATTGATTCTGATTGGGTAGCCCTTACCCATGCTGGACCAGCCCCTCGAAGAGGAGAGGCTCAAGGATGTAGGTTTAGCACACGTTAGTCCCCCTTACTTACCAACACAGGCACAAAAAGGCCTAAATTGTTGGTATTTTGGTATATATTAGTATGTCAGCGCCTGTAAGATGGTCATGCATAAGGCAGAAGAGGGTTGGGAAGGAGACTGGGTGGTGGGGCTCCAGGTGATTTTCTTTTCATAGAGCATCTTGCAAATCTCTTTTTAAATTCTGCTTTTCAGCTCCACCGAAGTCGATGATATGATTAGAAAATCTACAAATCTGCTGCTGACCCGAACGCTGAGCAACTGTTTACAGAATGTCATCAAGAGGAAAAACGTTGGGCTGACGGAGGTAGGACGTGACTTCGAGGAGACCCATTTCTAGGGCAGGGTGACAGAAAGGGGTTTGATCCCTTGGAGCTCCTTACAGCGCCTTTGAAGATGCTGATTTGGAGCATTATTACAAAATATTAGGTTGGAAAACAATAATGGAACCACACAGCGTTGCTGTACAAAGAAACACTTAATGCTGGAGGAAAGAGGAAGCTTTTTGCTGTTAGAATCACGCCTCTCTTGAATTTGCAGAGCATCCTATATCTGAATTAAAGTGGTGGGTGAGAGGACTTCAAGAAGTGCTGGAGAAGAGCCAAGTGGGAGCTAGGAGAGGATGGGGGAATGGTCCCCATCTGTAGGTGACGTTTGAGGTGGTTTCGGCACGTTGCTACAGCACAAACTCTATATTGGTGTTTTCTTTGTGCAATTGATACTTTTTTTGTGCACGAAGTCAGATTTATGGAAAGTTTAAGGCGTGTAAACCATGGCTGTTTCAGAATGAGTGTGGTACTCAGGGCAGCTTAGATACCTTGGTGAGATCTCTGTTGCTGTCATCAACTGAGTAGATATTAATACAGTCGCAGTTGTTCAATTGACTGTGCTCTAGAAATGTGTCGTGTTCTCTGGACACTGTAAATACCCTCTGAAGGTGAGTTTTGGAGAGTTTAGTGTGTATTTACACATGATGCTTCCTCAGCCCTTTATCTCCAAGTCTGGAATCTCTCTGCTCCCTGGGGGCAAATTCCTCTTCCCCTCTGCTCCTCCCAAGGCTCCTTCCACAAAGAGGAATGCAACACTACCCCTGCACTATCCATCCCCCAAATGATCTTTTTGCTGCTGTTGCAAATGTTCCCACACTGCAATTAAGTGTAGGAAGGGCAAACTGAGTGCGACAGTCCCCTTGACCACTTCTGCCCGGTTTAGACGGTGTAGATGTTCCTTGGCATCTTCCACGTTGAGTGAAGATGATGCCTTTCTTTGGGCTGAGAGTGGCTTCTTCACGTGCTTTGGAGCTGAAGAGGATTTTTGCAAGTAAAGCCTACGTAGCATGAGTTGAGATTAAAATAAAGGTGTAGTATGTCCAGAGACTGGTGTTCATCTCTGAATCTCTTCTCATATTTTCACCCTCTTGTTCCTTACCACTTACCAAGGCACAGCTAGCTCTCTCCTGGGGTTATCTCTACACAGAATCACAGAATCAGCCAGGTTGGAAGAGCCCTCTGGGATCATCGAGTCCAACCGTTGCCCTGACACCACCCTGGCAACTAGATCATGGCACTAAGTGCCATGTCCAGTCTTTTCTTAAACCCCTCCAGAGATGGTGACTCCACCACCTCCCTGGGCAGCCCATTCCAATGTCTAATGACCCTTTCTGAAAATAAATTCTTCCTAATGTCCAACCATCAGTTCTCTACCATCAGTTCTTTCTAATTTGGTTGAAGAAAAACTACTTTGAGTGTCTTCATCCCCTCCTGCGTCTTCTCTTTGTGTAACCATTGACCTGTTGGTCCAAATGGAAGCACGCTGCACTTTTCTTCTGAGTTTCTCAAATCCTTCCCACTTAAGACATTGATGTGACTGCATGGAGCACAGGAATTAAAGGGTGTAGTGAAGAGTCCCAGATCACATGCAAGCATGGTCCTGGTGTCAAAAATGATTGCAAAAGATATTTTAAGTACCTTGCATAAGTATCACTTCCCAGATTTAATTTTTGCACAAAGCAATACCATCTGTTTCTGGGCTCTCCAGTGTCATGTTCCAAGCAGTGGGCAAGGTAATACAAGGCCAGGTACCTGGTCTGTTAACCTCTCTGCCTCTTAGCAGTGGATGTTGAATCACAGAATCACAGACTGGTTTGGGTTGGAAGGGACCTTAAAGACCATCTAGTTCCAACCCCCTGCCACGGGCAGGGACACCTTCCACCAGACCCAGTTGCTCCAAGCCCCATCCAACCTGGCCTGGAACACTGCCAGGGAGGGGGCAGCCACAGCTTCTCTGGGCAACCTGGGCCAGGCTCTCACCACCCTCACAGCAAAGAATTTCTTCCTAAGATCTGATCTAAATCAAAAGTTGAAGTTTGCTACCAAGTCTACTCTAAAGAACCCTGGTGTTTTGAATAACCCTGATGTACCTCAACGAAAGAGAGGGAAAAGATGCTATTGTTTTTTTTTTTCATTTGAATACCCCAATGGGAAGGTCTTACCCCTCTGAGTTCAAGAGAAGATCAGAACTTGAAGGAGCCGGAGAGGGAGCAGGAAAGCTCATAACAAGGAATGGAAGAGAATCGAAGCAGTCAGGGCCTTCAAGTTTGATAGCTGATCTGGATCGGTAAGTTGTGATGATCAGAGCAGAGGTTCAGGAGTAATTTCACACAGTTGGAAATATCTAATATTTAATTAACTTGAAACTATAACAAAATATGTCATGATCATGATGTCAGGGCTCTCTGACATGGGGACGTGCAAATGAGCTCTTGTTTGAAGGCAAAATTTGAAAACAAAATTAATCCAAGGAATTCAGAAATGAGAAGCCTTCCTAGTTACCTTTGTAATACATTTCAGGGACCAAGCAGAAAACAAGGAGAGTTCAAATAGATCATAATTTGATTTCTTAAAAACAAAAACCTGACTGAAATCGCAGAAGCGCTGGCTGGAAGGGACCTCTGGGGGCATCTAGCCCGACCTCCCAGTGGAAGTGGGAGCATTGCTCACTTGGGTTACATCAACTGTGACTTTCCCTTCCCGAGTTTTAATTTCTCCAGAACATAGGTCCCATAGCTTCTCTGGGCACCCTCTTCCAGTTCTGCACTCCCTTTCTAATGAGTCTTTTCCTTTCTAATGTCCAAGCTGAACTTCCCAAGCTGTGGCCATTGCCCCTTCTCATGTCCTCTGGCTCTGACGAGAGTTGGGCGCTATAATCTTTGTAACGTTACTTCAATATTTCTGTACCTGCAACACTCGAATCAGTGATTAATCCATCTCATTCAGAAGATTTGCAAGTGTTTCAAAAGAGTTTCTTTAGAGGAGGTGACTGTGGACTGCCACACCGTACTCCAGCAATTAAATGATATCAATCTGGAGCATTATAATACCTTCTGTATCTGTAGGAGAATGTTTTGGCATGATATTTGAGCTAGACGTTATTTGGAAAGGTTTTGTTAGAGCTTATGTTGCACCTTGAAAATATTCATGGCCGTCTGCTCGGAAAAAAAGTTATCTGCTGAAGGAATTAATGATGCTTCTAAGTCAGTGATCCTCAACTGGAAGCCTGGGTTGGTTTGCTCTGGATTGTGAATGTTTGTGTTGGTTGACTTCAACAGAGGCTTTTACTCTGTAGTTGCCTTTAATGTCCCGAAATAGTGCCACGTGAAGGCAGCTGAGAAGATGGCATTAAGAAAATTGCAGATAATGGTGGGTGTGATAACCGGGGAGATACCAGGGTGAGATCTGCTGCTCACCCGCACCACCCTCAGAAGAGTAAAACCTTGTGGTTCCTTTGTTAAATGCTTTAGTGTGCTGTTGTTCGGTGTCAGTCAAGATATGGGTTATTTAAGGTTCATTGGCAGACAGAAGACTTGTGATTTGACATGGCATTTTTTTTTGTAAGCCTGTTGTATTTGAACTGGGCTGAAATGAGCCCTGACTGACAGCTGAATGTACGAAAGTCATTAAAAAAAATAATCTTTTGTGGTATTAGTGGCTGTCATGGGAAATGCTTTTCCCCCAAAATTATCCTTTATTTAAGTTTCTGATGTTGTTAAAGGAGGGAGAGCCTTTGAGCATGTAGCGAAGCTTAGTGTGTTTGTACAGCGTCAGCTTTTCATGCCAGAAGTTCTTAGAAATTGGCATCCATTGACCTGGCACGTCCCTGGCTTCAGGAGCACCATCTTTCAATGCCTTTTTTTTGCCTTTGCAGCTTGTACAGATCATTATTAATACGACCCATTTGGAGAAATCCTGCAAGTTCCTAGAGGAATTCATAACCAATATCACTAACGTACTTCCAGAAACTGTCCACACTACGAAACTCTATGGGACCACAACCTTCAAGGTGAGGAGGCAGATCGATCTCCAGGGAGTTGCTGTTGAGCTTTGGTTGGAGAAGTATCTGCTCTAAAAGTGTGTGCGTGGGGGTGTGTGTGTAGGGAGCTAAGCTGACCTGAAAGGTAATTTTGTCGCATCCTGGGAAGCTGACACCATCAACTTTTGGGTTTGTCCTTCAGAGCATGACTTCTGTAGACTTTGTGAGCCCCTGTCGCCCGAATATACAGGCTGTGACTGCAGCGCTTCTTCTCTAAAGGATTAAGCAGCTTTTAAACAAAACCCTGATTTTTTTTTTTTTGAATGAATTTTCATTTTGCTGTTTGAGCGCAGTGCAGCCTTACACACGTCTGGCCACAAATGCAAGCTCTCCTCTTTCACCCAAGAGGAGAAGAGATTTCCAGAACTTAGATTTCTGTATCTTTCCACTCGTTTTAGCATTATCCCCTAAAAATCAGAGCTGGCAGAAACTGCTAGACTTCCCAGGCTTTAAATCTTTAAATCATCACCCAGGAGTGTTCACCCAGATACTTTATATACGAAATCTTAAGGCCATAATCGGGTCAACTGTGGGGTGTCTGAATTGTGACCCGTAGCTGGAGAGCAGGAGGTGGGAACAGCGCCGAGGACTCGAGCAACAGAAGGGAATTGGGTAGGTGAGGTTTGCCCTTAGGATAATTCAGCAGGAGACCAAGGCCCCATGTCCCCAGGGAAGTCCTTTCGTTGTCCCTTGTGGCATCATCTACCTATTTGGCCTAAGGGTGGTTTTGTACCTTTATTCTGGCAGGGAGGCTCCTCTGTGGCCCTCCTGCGCTCCAATAGTGCACGCACTTAGCTGGGTCTCAAGCTTTTTCCACGTGGGATGTTCCTCTCCCATCTCTCTCTCCCTTCCATCCCATACTAGATTTGTCCTCCTGCTCCCTGGGTTGCAGCAGAGGCAGACACCAGCTTAATCATGCCCACCACTGACCTGGGGGCACATGTCCCACCAGTCTGAGCTAACCTGAGGCTGTAGCAGCTGTGTAGTTGCCTACAGGTGCTTTGTCTTGTGCTACCATTAGGGCTAAAGTTTGGGTCAGTCTCATGTCACAGAATCACAGAATCAATCAGGTTGGAAGAGCCCTCTGGGCTCATCGAGTCCAACCATTGCCCTGACACCACCATGTCAACTAGACCATGGCACTAAGTGCTGTCCTATTGTGTAGACTTGTGGTATGGAGACTCCATCCCATGTAACCTGCTCTTGTTTCCCAGGACGCCCGCCACGCTGCCGAGGAGGAGATTTACACTAACCTGAACCAGAAGATAGACCAGTTCTTGCAGCTGGCAGACTACGACTGGATGGCCATGGAGCCAGGCAGCAAGGCCAGTGACTACCTTGTAGATCTCATTGGCTTTCTACGCAGCACGTTTGCTGTGTTCACCCACCTCCCGGTAAGCAACTGCCACCGATTTGCTTTCTTCTTCTGTCTGGGGGGTGCTTGGGCATACGATGGTGCTGGTGAAGCTGATGGTTGCTCAGGCTTTATGGAGTGTGGTAGAAGTGGGGCCTGGTGCTGTCAAGTGTTATGAAATAAATCTATTTATAAAACAAGCTATTTCATGTGTTACCAGAAGTTGGGCTTCAGTGAGAGTCTCCCCAAGTATTTACAAGTCCACTTGTACATGGATGAGGGAAATACCACAGTCCACCATGTAGAAGCAGGGTCACAATTCACCAGCCACCTATATTTCAGATATATTAACTCTCAGCTTAATGGACATTCAAGAGTTTTTTTTCAAGAGATGCCAGTATAAGGGTGTCTATTATTTGAGCTGCAGATACTTTTCCAAATGTTTGTCAAGTCACTGGATGCCTCACATCAAAATATTGCTCGGCGTGGAAGGCAGCATATGTTTCTTTCTATTCTCTGCTGTCTAAAATATGCCTGTGTTTATGCTGTTACTGCGATCAAAAAATGTGTTTTATGTTGGTTTTTGCAGTTGGCTGAGTAGTGTCTTGTTGAATAGGAAAAATAGAATCATCAGGGGGTTTCATTTTCGCTCAAACAGCTTGTTTTTTTCTTTAAATAAGATTTGTTCGGAGCTATATGGATATATACTTAAGAGTATCTTCAATCAGCAGGTATTTTGAAATAGCAAATCCACTGAACACTATATTTGTCCTAAAAGCAGTTTCAGATCTTTCTTCTTCACTGCACTGTTATTTATGTGTTGTTACTGGGTGCCCAGGGTTGGAGTACCCCAGCACACACTGGGCATCTTTCATGAGCTTGAATATAAACAGGAAGAAAAGACTAATCATACGCAGCGGCAGCTTCCTTAACTCCATTCTGCTTGTTTGTGTCGCTGTGATTGCTCTACTGGAAGGATATTCAAGCGCTCCAGAGCTGTTGAAGGCTCTGTTACAGCCCCCAAAGTGTGCAGCCTTCTGCATGGCTCATGTCTCTGGTCTTCTCTACCACAGTAAGAAGATTTGGTAGTGGGAAGGAAATGAGGACTGATCTGCTGGAGAAGAGAAGGCTCCGGGGAGACCTTCTAGCACCTTCCAGTGCCTGAAGGGGCTACAGGAAAGCGGGAGAGGGGCTTTTTACAAGGGCATGGAGTGATGGGATGAGGGGGAACAGATTTAAACTGAAAGCGTGGAGATTGAGATGAGATCTGAGGAAGAAATTCTTTGCTGTGAGGGTGGTGAGACCCTGGCCCAGGTTGCCCAGAGAAGCTGTGGCTGCCCCCTCCCTGGCAGTGTTCAAGGCCAGGCTGGATGGTGCTTGGAGCAACCTGGTCTAGTGGAAGGTGTCCCTGCCTGTGGCAGGGGGGTTGGAACTAGATGATCTTTAAGGTCCCTCCCAACCCCAACCATGCTGTGATTCTATGCTGTAGATGGAGAAGCCACCAAAAGAGAAATGAAAGTGGCTTTCCCAATTCTCTGTACCTGGAGGTGCTGTTGAGGAGAAGGTGCTTTCTTGGCTCTGTTATAACTGGAACAACCTTCTAGATGAAGTGTTGCCTCCTGTGCAGAGAGGTCGGAAGGGCTTTCATCCATCTTCTTGTTCAGGCCAGGTTTGTTGCCAAAATGTCCCCTCCGTTGGCAGCCCTGAGCAGTGTGGCTGGTGGCCATGCGAGCAGGCATGGGGCAGGTGCCCTGTGGAGTGCGGAGGTGCTTAGACATGGCTGGGTTCCTCAACTGCTGGATTTCTCTTTAAAAAAGGAGATGTGGCTGCACAGGGTTGGGTTATTACCTGGAGACCGCTTCCAGAAATCATACTGGGAGTTCTTATGCAAGCAAGTAATGGAATTTGACAGGGAGATTGGTCTCTGCACCAGAGCATGAAGCATGGCTAGCAGGAGAGATGAGGCTGGGGAGAGATGCCCATGATGATTTATGAGATGGACCTGCAGTGATTTATCTTCCTTTAATATTAATGTTTCCTTTTTGAGTGAGTCAAAATTGTTTTGGAGACTGGGAGGACAGCGAATTGGTCTAAAAAGGATCAAGACAAATCGAAGCAGCCTTTTCTCTTCCAGAACTGGAGCAGAAAGGACCCAGCTGAGAAGGCGGCTGTCTGCAGTTTGCCATGGTGCAGCACCTGTCTTCAGTGCCTTGCATGACCCTGATCCTCCCAACAGCCCTGTGAGTTAGGGGAGGTGTCAATCAGATGCTGAAGTCTGATTTGTGAAGCTGTAGGTCTGGTTAAAAGGTCTGCAGGAGACGTAGGTCTGGGATTTTTTTATATATATTGGAGTTTCTTCCTTCAGAGGAGTGCTGTGAAGATGCTGTCATTGAACGTTGCTGATGGGTCCCCACATACCCTTACAGGCAACGGTGGGTGAGAGCAAGTCAGAAAAAATCAGGGTCCATCAAAAAGGCTCCCAGCTCCCTTGGTGTCTCTGCTGGTTTGTTCTTGTGGGGCTTAAAAGCTTTTTTTTTTTCCCAGTGGCTTATTTAGAAAAACATTAGAAGTTTTGCACTTTGTTAAATGAAATGTAGGTGATAAGGTGTGTAGAGACCTACATCTGTCCAAAGCAGTGCAGAAAAAATGATGGAGATGTTTGTGAAAGCACCAAAAATGTGGGATATGAGCTTCATTTGTGAAAGGAAAGAGTGAGAGGGGTTCGAGGGGGAAAGGAGTTGTCTCCAAAAAGGGTGAATTGTAAGTAAGAGGATATTGTAGGATTCCTAGCGGCAAGGTAGAGCTGTTTCTGTACTGCTGGTCCTAATCCAGCCCAAATCATTAGCACCAGAGCATTACACAGGATCTCAGAATCAATGAGGTTGGAAGAGCCCTCTGGGATCATCGAGTCCAACCATTGCCCTGACACCACCATGGCAACTAGACCAGGGCACTAAGTGCCATGTCCAGTCTTGTCTTAAACACCTCCAGAGATGGTGACTCCACCACCTCCCTGGGCAGCCCCTTCCAATGGCTAATGACCCTTGCTGAGAAGAAATGGTTCCTAATGTCCAACCTGACCCTCCCCTGGTGAAGCTTGAGGCTGTGTCCTCTTGTCCTATCGCTAGTTGCCCGGGAGATCTAAGAGGAGTTGCTGCCCTTTTTGAAATGAGTTTACAGCCTGGTCCCACTATAAGGTACAGGATTTCCACACTGCCAATAGCTCATGAAGAAAAGTGACTGTGTACCATCCTTGGATGGGGCATCCTTGGAACATCTTCTCATTCCTAGAAGTGGACTCCATGCAACACCGTTCCTTCCTCTTCTCATGTCCTTCCCTGGTTTGGAAGTGCCCCTGTCTTCCAGAGCTGATAATTGGGCACCTTCATGTTGAATTTACATGATTTAAAAAAAAAAGTGAAAAGTGTTTGTCTAATATTTGAACTTGCAGCAGCTTTTTAGAAGGAAAGAGTGGCAGTCTCAGGAGATGACTAAGTGGCAGGAGCTGAGCTACTCACCTGCCTTTTGTCACGACAGTAATTACACTGAGAAAAACCTTCACCTGCTGATCAAAGAAACTCAGCCTGGGCATGTCGATGGTTACTGTGCTAAAATTACACCAACAAAAAGCACTGTCCTGTAATAGAACGGAGCCGAAAGTCCTGAGCCTGCAAAAATGCAGGCAGCTCCTTAACTTGACGGGTGTGAGTAATCCCATTGTCTCGGACGGGGCTGCTCGTCTGCAGGAAACCTTTCTGGGGTCAAGGCTCCAGCTTGCCGCAAGGCAGATCAAATGGCCTTGAAGGGTCCAGTTGACTCGAGACAACATTTCAGAGAGGGGGTGAAGAGGAGCAGAGATGCTGAGCGAGCTAAAAGGTGACTCCAAGCCAAGATTTGGGCATTAGGTTTTGTGTTTCCCTTTTTGGATACACAAGGCTAAATTTTTCCTGTATTTATTGAGGTGAATCCCAGAAGGGCTGAGGTTGGAAGGGACCTCTGGAGGTCATAGAATAGTGTGGGTTGGAAAGGACCTTTACAGGTCATCTTGTCCAACCTCCCTACGATGAGCAAGGACACCTTCAACTAGATCAGGTTGCTCAGAGCCATGTCCAACCTGACCTTGAATGTTTCCAGGGATGTGGGGCATCTACCACCTCTCTGGGCAAGCAGATCATCTGGTCCAACCCCCTGCTCGAGCAGGAAAAAATAACCCAGACCAAAGCAGCTTGTGGAATGGCATGAAGAGTCTCTGCTTTCTCTAGTGTTCAAGCAGGAATTGCAATCCCTAATTTTTCCTTTAGAGCATCAGAGTAGACATTGTGGGAGACGGTGGAAACCGCTTGATATTAGGAATCCCTGGAATCTATTTGCCTTTTCCAGCTTTGCTTTGGGACGCCGAGCCCCCGGCTGCAAAGGGCATGCTGGTGGGTACAGCGTGTGCCGGGGGGGTGGAGAGGAAAAGTTCATGGTGAAGTTAACAGGGGTTTGGTGCATACCACTGCTGCATGAAATTTTCATGGTGGTTTCGAGCCACAATTCGAAAATGCTCCGCTAAGTGCCCAAAATGTCTCAAAGTAAATAACACGCTGGTGGAAATCAAAGCATAATTAACATTTGGCTTCAAGGCTGCCCTCTTCCTGCGTTAACCAGTGAGAGTCGGTTACTGCTGCTGAGCTTATTAACGTGGGATGCTCGGGCCTCCTTTAAAAGAAAATACTTTTTTTTTTAAAGAAAAAAAAACCTTGAGGGGGAAAAAAAGTATTTTAGGAAAAAAAAAAAAAAAGGTGGTTTCTGGTTTTCAGCAAGTAAAGGGCCATGGCCTCAAAAAATTAACATTTCCAGCATAATACTTTGAAAAGAATGACTGAAAAAGCCTTTTGTCTTTGATGGCTGATTGTTGTTTTTATTTCTTGTTAGACAAGTTAATGTAAATCGCATTGACAGGGCTACTCCAAACACACTGATTTGTTGACATTAAGCTTCTCAAAGATGGAGGGTTGTGTCAACACCTACAGTGAACTGTCAGGTTAACAAAGCAAGGATGTTTTCTTGGGGGAGGGGAGCAGAGTTGGGGGAAGGGGAGGGTGTTTTGTTTTTATTTTAAGTTTCCTTTAATCCTCTGTTAGTCTTGTATCTTGATAACCTCCTTTGGAAGGTAATCAGGGCAGGTCAAGAGGTGCTGCTGACCCGGGAAGGGGAAGCAATCTTTCAGCGATCGAACAAACTCTAACCTCTGCCGTCTTGAGCGGTTCAGCGTGAACTCTCTGCAAAGGGGTTTTGGGGTTGTTTTTTTTTTCCCTTTTGTGCTTATTTTTGCCAGATGGCAGGCAGAGATTTCAGCTGGAGCCACGCAAACTCTGCGGCTGCTCTGCCTGCGATGTTTTTGCCTTATTCACCATATTGGCATCTCTTCCCAGTTGCAAATAAATACGCCAGCCACGGCGGCTCTTGCTTTGGTAGAAAGGGCTTTGGAAGTGTTTATTTTCTTTTTAAAGAGAATGATTACCTATGTTTTTATTTAAAAAGCCAAATCCCTCTAATATTTTAAAAGGCAAGGCACTGTGCGTGGAAGTAAAATGCCTTGAACTTTGCACCAACCACAGCCTTGACCACGTTGGGAGAGACCCAAGTGGAAAATAACTGTCATGAAAACATCATATGAGCACCAAGGACACCTTCTTTAGGTTTACACAAGTCCTGTCTGTGCTGAGGTAACGTCCCCTTGCCCTCAGAAGAGCTGAGCAAGTTTTGCTTGAGCTGATCCCTCCTGTCACTCGATGGTTTGACATCCATCGCCTCCATCTTACAGGTGGGAGAGCTGAGGTGTGTGGGTGTTGACTTGCAGAGCGTACTTAATAGCCATAAAACTGGCCTTGTGGTACTTTGATTTCCTCCTTATCCTCCTTAGACCAGGTTCAAGGAACCCACATTTTGCTTTTTTAATGCTCTACCAACTGCCGAGCGGCCGGTGCCTCGGTTGGAGCGTTGATGGGTTGTGGGCACCTACGGGCAATGACCGCTCTGTACCTCTCTGCCTTTCTCACTGTTGCTTTGCTCTCTTCTGCATTTGACTTTCAACTCCCTGTGTTGTCCTCTGTAGGGGGATGTAGATGTCCACTCTACAATGTCGGTGAGTACAAGACTGCGTGTCGTGCGCGTTTGGTCTGCTCTGCTCGCACCACAAATGTTAGAGGGTGAGTTGAACCAGAAAAGGTCCTTAGTCTCAGAAGGGAGGAATGGAAAAGATTGAGTAGAAGTTTAAATCAATAAGATAAATAAAAGACCAGGGGAAAAGGATTTCCTTCCAGACAGGTCGCCCACAAGAGCGCTCTTGCAGTAGCGTTGCTAAATTGTTGCTTTTAGAGCACGTCGTGTTTAACTGCCTCCTTTTATCCTCCATATATCCCTAAATGTGTGGGGAATTAGGGGAAATGCCTGTTATTAGGGAAAGCATAATGAGATCTTCAACCTCTGCTTGAAAAAGAAAACATCTTTGTAAAATCCTTCTGTTTTGTTCAGATGAATCCCCATGGGGATTTCAGCCTGATGTTCCTCCTGGTCCAAGTGCTCCGACCTGGGACGTGGACCACTAAGCCTTCCCTCTGGCTAGAATAGTATTTTATCCAGAAAATCGTGTTGGTTCTTGATGTTTATTCTCGCCCTCTTTATATTAAGGCAATTAGCACAAAGAAAGCAACAGAGACCTTTCGGACCTGCCTTCTGGTTCAACGAACCCCTCTAATTGTTGTCATTTCTGCTTGTTTCATGTGCGGGAGAAAAAGCTGCGGCACTTCCCTGGATAGATGGCAAACAAAGTGCTCTCGAGCTGCCTTGTTTCCTCTATTCCCACGTCTGCAAGCCAAGGCCCGTGCGAGCAAAGTGCACCTTGTATCTTTGTCGGTGCGGCCCTGCTCAACGCCGGCGTGCGGTGTGAGGTGCGGCCGGCGTGGAGGCGAAGCCTCTACCCCAGCTTCTGCTTTTCTGCCTTTAACCCCTGCTCTTTGTTTTAATGCTGAGCTGCCACGGTAGTATTGATATTTCACACCGTGGTTGGGTGCATTTACCCCTTTTCCTGGAAACTGCACATAGCTAAGCCTTGAGTATTTGCAGGCTCTGGGCACCTGGGGGTTTCTAAGTCAACATCGAGGGCTCAAATCAACGCCAGCTTCTGGAAAGAAAGAGCCTTGTTAAAGCAATTTGAGGCCAGCTTCCATCAAAGGCGCGGCGCGGCGGCTGGCAGGGCTGCGGGAGCTGCCCGCGCTGCTGGGGAGCAGGCGGGGATGCCTCGGGCATCCCCCCGCAGCAGCCGCTTTCCAGGAGCGGTGTTGAATGTCGACCATCCTACGTGATTGTCCTTAGGGCGTACCCTACGAGAGGCAGATGCAGAAACTGGTCTTGCCGCTGGCTTTTCAAGACTTTCAACCGTTTAGAAACCAGATGTATTTATTTCTTTAATTGAATCCAGTGCCTAGACAGCTATGGAGTCAGCTTCCTATGGAGAGGGGTGCATTAGTTTCATTAAGGTAAATCAATGAAAAATAATACCTGGAGGTCCCCTGGAAAGGGTCAGGAATGGAGTAATCCCTTTATATGGTGGGACTTTGCCAGCCTGCTCTTAGTTGGTTTTGTTTTTAACTGCGACGGATTCTAATTTTCCTTTTAACCCCTCTAATTTTCTGTTCTCTAGGTAGTTTGCATTAATTGGTGGAAATAAATCACTAATCTTGTCTGTCTAAAAGAGATTGAAAAATAAAAAATCTGATTGCACAAAATAGCAGGACAAAGGAGCAATTGTAACGGAGTTTAACATGTCCGGTGGGAAGCAGTTGTGGCTGATCCTGGAAGTTTCTTGGTGTTGCAGATACAGACACACGTTTAAACAAGCGAGTTGCCTGGGATGCAGACATGGTCAGGGCATGAGCAGCATCCAAAATCCTCCCTGTATGGTTCTCAGGGGGCTTCCTCTGCTCTCCAGGGATGATCTTGAGTCTCTTGGGGGGTTGCTTGGACCACCTTGCCCTGAAGGTTGGGCAAAATGCCCTTCAAACAGAATCACAGAATCAATCAGGTTGGAAGAGCCCTCTGGGATCATCGAGTCCAACCATTGCCCTGACACCACCATGGCAACTACACCATGGCACTAAGTGCCATGTCCAGTCTTTTCTTAAACCCCTCCAGAGATGGTGACTCCACCACCTCCCTGGGAAGCCCCTTCCAGTGTCTAATGACCCTTGCTGAGAAGAAATGCTTCCTAATGTCCAACCTGAACCTCCCCTGGTGAAGCTTGAGGCTGTGTCCTCTTGTCCTATCGCTGGTTGCCTGGGAGAAGAGGCCGACTCCCACTGCGCTACAACCTCCCTTCAGGTAGTTGTAGACTGCACTAAGGTCACCTCTGAGCCTCCTCTTCTCCAGGCTAAACAGCCCCAGTTCCCTCAACCGTTCCTTGTAGGTCAGACCCTCCAGGTGCCTTGGTGGGGAGAAGATGGGCTGGTGACTGGAGCAGCGCTTGCATGGCTCTGTGGTCCCGTGCCGCCCGCCTTGCTGCGGGCTGTGCGTTACTTTTCCTGGTCTTCCCAAGTGTCTCTGAAATCCCAAAGACTTCCCAAATGAAGGGGTTGAAATAAGAACTAATGGTTGCTTTAAAGCAAGGAGCAAAAGCATTCAAATGTGGTGGATTTAGCTCTGGTGGCTGGGGAGAAGGCTGACCTCTGATTAACCCAGGAGCGCTAGTTAACTCGAATCCGGGTAAGCCAAGTTATCTTGTAATTACATGGTTTCTTGTCTGCTTTCAGCACTTTGAAAATTAATTGAAGCTCAAATGCCCAGTCCCATAAATCCTTTAAACCAGGGTGTGCACGCTTCCCTAGGTATTGCTTCCCTTTGTGTAGTCACCCTGGCATGTTTGGCTTTGAGTTTTATTTCACGAACGTAGATTTATAAAGCTATTTTGTGCTTACTTTTGCATGCACGTACGGACACAAAGAATCAGGTGCACAGTATGGAGAATTTAGCAGCTGAAAATCCAGCCTCAGCGTAAGGAATTCAAACATGCCTGCCGCCTCCTGCACCAGAGCCCCAGCGTGTACCTGCCAAAACCCCTGGCAGAAGTTAAAGTATGGGTTTTTTTTTTTTGGCCTTTAGGCTCAAATTTAAGTGGAACAATAGACTTGGCAATTTTATGCTTTCCTCTTATTTCATCCACTGGCAACCTGAAATCTTGTAGGGCTCTTAAGTTGTGAATGTGCAAAGGAATGACACAGAATCACAGAATCAATCAGGTTGGAAGAGCCCTCTGGGATCATCGAGTCCAACCATTGCCCTGACACCACCATGTCAACTAGACCATGGCACTAAGTGCCATGTCCAGGCTTTTCTTAAACACCTCCAGAGATGGTGACTCCACCACCTCCCTGGGCAGCCCCTTCCAATGTCTAATGACCCTTGCTGAGAAGAAATGCTTCCTAATGTCCAACCTGAACCTCCCCTGGTGAAGCTTGAGGCTGTGTCCTCTTGTCCTATCGCTGGTTGCCTGGGAGAAGAGGCCGACTCCCACTGCGCTACAACCTCCCTTCAGGTAGTTGTAGACTGCACTAAGGTCACCTCTGAGCCTCCTCTTCTCCAGGCTAAACACCCCCAGCTCCCTCAGCCGTTCCTTATAGGTCAGACCCTCCAGACCCTTCACCAGCTTGGTCGCCCTCCTCTGGACTCGCTCCAACACCTCAACATCTTTCTTGAAGTGCAGGGCCCAGAACTGGACACAGGATTCAAGGTGCGGCCTCACCAGTGCCGCGTACAGAGGGACGATCACTTCCCCAGACCGGCTGGCTACACTATTCCTAATAGAGGCCAGGATGCCATTGGCCTTCTTGGCCACCTGGGCACACTGCTGGCTCATGTTCAGCTGGCTGTCGATCAGCACCCCCAGGGCTCTTTCCGTCGATGAGCACCACATCTGCGTCCAAAGCCACCAGCTATCTTCCTTAACCTACCCACGGGAGGAGACCCACCTGCCCTCGAGGAGCCCAGCCTTCACGTGCAATGTCCTTTGGAGTCCCCGTGCAGAGATCACTTGAATTGAGGTTGCACGGAGAAGCGTTGGGAGCTCGTGCTGATAGACACGTGGGCGCAGTTGAGTCCTATTGATGTGGTCGAAGTGACGTTAAAGGACACGTCATTTTGTGACCGTCGTAGGGGTGCCTTTACACAGAGACATGTTCTCCTGGATCTTGCAGCCTAGGTTAGATGTCATAGCAAGAAAGAGCAAGCAGTGTTTGAAAGTGCAGATTCTCATGGATTTCTCGTGACCACTGTGGTCTTTCTTCATTGTGTTTCATGAAGGGCAATAAATAAGGAGAGCCCAATTAAAAAAAAACAAGATAACAGTAATTTCTACAGCTTTCACCATCCATCTTTTTCTTCTCTCTGTTTTTCAACTATAACGTCTCAGTATTGAAAACAGAAATTTAATGTAAGGTTTAGATTTTGGATAGATGTAAAAGGAGCTGAGGTTTCATACGCCGCTCCTGTTGGTCACTCAGTGATGTGCTCTGCTTGGGAACAAAAAATATCTCCTGAATTGGGCGTTGATGGCTCATGGAGTGGAAATGGAGTGGGTGGGTGGGGTATTTTTTTGTTGTTTTGAGCTCATCCTTTTTTCCAGTCTGTTCAACATCTGGGCCTTAAGTCATGCGTTAGTTGCGTTTCCAAGAGGCGGCCATACGTCACGGCAACATGCCGACCCGTCCTTCGGCATCTCGGCGAGCAGAAATCTGCGTAAACAGGGAATCTGGAGCATCCCTGTGTGTGCAAAGGGTGAGAAACCTTTGGTGTCAGCGTGCCTGAAGGCTCTGCCGTGCTCCAAGCCTCACAATCTTTCCCCTTTTATTTATAACATCAAATTATAATTATGAAATTATATAGCAAAGATGAAGCAATTCAGTTCGCTCTCTTGAAGTCTTCCTACTGCCGTAATTGGCAGATGCTTTGCCCTGAGAAATCAGCAGAAAGAAGCTTGGTTCTAGCTCTTTGTGCATTAGGGAAAAATTAAAAAAAAATAATAAATCTGTATTTAATCAACTTTTTGTTTCCAAAATGGCAGCTGCTTTGTATTTAATGGAAAATCAGGCTCTTCCCAATGGAAAGAATGTTATTCCCAAAGCGAATACAAAAGAAAATGAGCCACAAAAGAGAAGGATGAACTATGTCATTTTTTTTTTTGCCTTGTTCGTTCCAGTTGTGGAGCCACGTGCTCCGATCACAGTCGGGCCACGGCTCTGGTTTGCGTCAAGTAACTCGGAAGGTCTCAGCCCGTGGATGTGGGGACCAGGAGAGAGCCTCGATGGGTGTTAGGAGGCACAAATAGGACCGAGAAAAATTAGGGCTGCTTCATGCTTGTTGTGTACATGTAGAGACTCGTTAAATGCGGGTTATTTATGGGTTTAATTCCTTTGCGGGCCGAGATGCCTCCACTGTTGGGGCACCACGTTTTGTTCTTGACGCCTCTTGTCACAGAGTCTTGGTGTCTTTTTCAGAGGTGAATGATCTTTGTGGAGACCCACGTGGTGAGCATGGGAGGAGGAGAAAGTTGAGGAGAGTCAAGCCTGTGCCTTGTCCAAGCCCACCCAGTAGGTCCACAGGTCACCATCCTCTCCCTGGGGTTGTAGTGAATCTACAGCACTGTCCTTTCTCGATCTGCTGCTCATGTTTGCTTGCAGTGTTTGCTCTGAAATGCATTTAAATGTCAAAAAATAATAATTTAGTGCTGAGGGGAGGCTGCCAAACTGCCACCATGGTAAGTCAAAAGCCCCAGGTTTGTACAGAATGGTCAACGGTGCAATTCAGTTTAGGGTTCCCTCCTGCTGCTGGGCCAGGGATGTTGAGCCATGCCATGGAGATACCTTCTAAGGGAAGGAGAAGCGGTTTGAGCTGTCGTGACATGCTTGTTCCATGTATTTAGGGTTTTACGTGGGTTTTGGTAGCTGCTTCCCTGCTGGCCCCTGGCCCCTATCTCGTGATGCCGTTCCTCAGTGCAAGAAGGCAGCGCAGGCATTTGCAGTGCAGCTCGCAACAGCGTGGAGTGTTTAGAGAGCAGGTAGATGAGAAATTTTTATCTTTTATTGCTTCAAAAAGAGGGTCACTTAAAGAAAGCAGAAGGCAGCAGATTCAGAACGGGAGTTCTGAACCTCCAGCCTGGTGGGAGAGTCAAGGTCAGATGGTTACGTGATTAATGAGAGCGTCTGCAGTTAAATCAAGTGGCTAACAAGCATAGAGAATATAGTTCTAGCGTTTCTCAAAGCATGATGCTACCGTACGCCTGACCTGGACTGGTGGGGGCGAGAGTGCTTTCCTACCCGTGTCCAGTGTGGAGGTCCTTGCACAGTTCTCTGAAGGTTCTCAGGAGACCAAACAGCAGCTGGATGCTCCCATAGAGTCATAGAGTGGTTTGGGTTGGAAGGGACCTTAAAGACCATCCAGTTCCAACCACCCTGCCATGGGCAGGGACACCTTCCACCAGACCAGGTTGCTCCAAGCCCCATCCAACCTGGCCTTGAACACTGCCAGGGAGGGGGCAGCCACAACCTCTCTGGGCAACCTGTTCACCCATCCACCCTCACAGCAAAGAATTTCTTCCTCATATCTCCTCTCAATCTTCCCTCTTTCAGTATAAAACCGTTCCCCCTTGTCCTATCACTCCATGCCCTTGTGAAAAGCCCCTCTCCCACTTTCCTGTAGCCCCTTCAGGCACTGGAAGGTGCTAGAAGGTCTCCCTGGATCCTTCTGTTCTCCAGGCTGAACAGCCCCAACTCTCTCAGCCTGTCTCCAGAGCAGAGGGGCTCCAGCCCTCTGAGCATCTTCGTGGCCTCCTCTGGACTCGCTCCAACAGCTCCATGTCCTCCTTCTGTTGGGGGCTCCAGAGCTGAACTCGTTTTGGGTGCGCCAGGCTTTGCCCACAACTGTTTCCAAGCTATAGACTTTTAAAAAGTGGTTAATTAAAAACCACCTGCCATGGATTTGTACGGTGTGCAAGGAAAAAGATGCAGGTCTCGGAATCCTCTATTTCCTTGGTGTTTTTTCCATATGTGCACATGCAAAAAAAAACCTCAGCAGCTTCCCAGCTTTGCTGGAAACTACTGAGCTTCCACAAAACGACCTCTGCCCGGTTGTGTGTTTGTGTGTGCCTCTGCAAGGCTTCAAAGACGCTGCCCCGTTGTAACAGCTGCGTCCCAAGGTCCTTCCCTTCTCCACCCCCTTCCTTCTATTTATTTATTTTGTTATTAAAAAAAAATATAAAGTAAATGTCACTCATTGACTCTGACAGCACCGTCAAAGCGAGGAAAAATCTTGTGTTCCTGGACATGCTCTTATCCTGGATCCTCTTATATCCTGGACCCCACGATTATATGTGGTCACAAAATCCTTGCGTTGTGCTTTTGCTGTTGGGTGTATTCGCTCGTGCTTGTAAGCAAGTAGATGCAATTCGTGGTGCCAAGACCCCTTGATGCCTGTGCAGGAAAAACCTTGCCATGGAGCTGGTTACTTGACGATTTGTCATTTGGTTAAAGACAAAAAAAAACCAACAAAACCCACAAATAAGACAAAAAAACCCACAAAAAATCAGAACAAAATAACATTTCAGATGTGCCTGTGGGAGCTGGTTGTGACCGTCGCCCCCGACGTGATTTCTGCTCTGTATGAGAGCCTTGACTCTCCCACCAGCTTCTGCCAAAATAGCCTCCAGCTGTTGACCTTGGGCATCTTCAACACAGCCAAACTGTTACGGTTTTTCCTCTTTTATTGGAATGTGAGGGGGTTTGTGTCGGGCTGCAGTGGTCGGCGTAACTGACTGGTTTATTTTTTGTGTGGTGAGGATAATTGCTGTATTTGCTGTTTTTTCTTTTCATTTGTCTGGTTACCTCTAAGCTTCTGTTGGGAGTTCAGCTTTGCCATGTGTTTGTCTTGCTGCCCTATCTGTGACAGCCTGTTTTCCCTTCAATGCTCAGAATAGAATAGAAGTGGTAAATGTTTACTTCTCAAAATGACACCCCGTCGGGTTTTTTAAATACCTCTGGAAGACAGCCACTTAAACATGAGCTTGGGCTCAGCTTTTGCATGAGTTTGAAAGCAATCCCGCTTCATCAGAGGATGGTGGCCTTCCACATTGGTTGGAGCAACTGCTCTCTTCGCTCTTGAGATGCTGTCAGCTTTCCAGGTGAGTGGGTCTTCACAGGAGACAAATTTTGCTCAAAATTGTATTATTTGGCACTGCTTTGAGTGCCACTTCTTTTCAGGAAGGGTCATTAGACATTGGAAGGGGCTGCCCAGGGAGGTGGTGGAGTCACCATCTCTGGATGTGTTTAAGAAAAGCCTGGACATGGCACTGAGTGCCATGGTCTAGTTGATATGGTGGTGTCAGGGCAATGGTTGGACTCGATGAGCTCAGAGGGCTCTTCCAACCTGATTGATTCTGTGATTCTGTGAGGTGTTGCTCTTCATAGGTTTACTAGGGTGAACCAGAGATATTTCAGTGGTGGAAGGCTGTCTCTTGATCCGGGCTATTGCATGACAGGGATGATCGAAGTCATGGGAAGACCAAAATCCCAGTTTCACTCAGAAAAGGCTTCGACAGTTCCTTGGTGGTGATACTCTGTTTAAATCTGGTGATTTGCTAATGGCAACGAAGCTTCTTCCATAGGTGACTACAGCCTGCCCTGCTCCCAGCCCAGGTAATCAGGTGTAGAGGGAAGGGGAGCAACGCCTGCAGCTTGTCCTGTGCCGAGCATTGGTCCTTCTGCTAAACCAGAAACTGTTGTTCATTGGGTCACTTGTGGCATGGCAGAGCCTGGGCAGAAAGAAGCCCTTCTTATACCTGGGAAACCAGGACACAGATGCCTGTCCTGTTCACTGCGAGTAGCAGGATGGATTTGGGGGCTGTTGGAAGGGAGGCTGTTGACATGAAGGTGATGCCATTGACAGTTCCAGTAGGTCCCAGATGTGCATTGAATCCAAAATGCCTTCCTCAAGGAAACGTGCGTGCAGTCATTGCCTCTCCTTTCCTAAGTTTGCACATCAGGAAACCTTTAACTTTATAACTGCCAAGTGCTATGAAGACCTAATGAGGGTCCAAGGCTGAGGACCACCCCAGGGGTCCAAGGCTGGGGAGCATCCCTTTCCCCAACAGGCATTGCTCCATGCTCAGGAGCCCTGGCCCTCAAGCGTTGCTCATCACCAACCTTCTCTTGTTGGCTGGAAGGAAAAAGTGATTTCTTCTTAATAAGGGTTCTGCAAAGCCAAGTAAATAGATTTAATTAATTAAAAGCTGCTCTCTTGATACCTAATCTGAAGCTAAAACTCTTAGGGATGGATTTGATTTTGTGGGATGTGTGGTGTTGTCTGACCATGTAGCACTTAACGAGTCTAATTGTCTGCTGGACAAAGATACTGCATTGATTCTCCTTTTATATTAAACATAAAACTTCTTAGAAAAATCAGCTTTTCTCTTTGCTAATCTGTATGTTCCGAGTGATTTGACACTTGTGCTGTTGTGTTTTAACTCCATACGTTTGCTTCCCTTCTCACACCTTAATCTGGGCTTGGTTTAGCTGTGGTATCCTGCAGTTCTCCAGATCAGCGTCTTCTCTCTCTTAAACACTGGGGCAAATGTTTTCTCTGCCTTTCCATCAAACTCCTCAGTGCTCCGAGGCCACTGAAAAAGGGACATCGATTTAAGAAGCTCCCTTGTCCCTCTGCTGGCTCTGTGTGGTCCCATCCCAGGGGTCTGTAGGTACAAGCTTTGGTTTTGGACCATGCTCCCTGTGCCGTGGCCTCTCCGTGCCATCAGAGATGCACCCGTAGAGGGTGGTATGACCAAGCTGGTCATCACAGAATCACAGAATCAACCAGGTTGGGAGAGCCCTCTGGGATCATCGAGTCCAACCATTGCCCTGACACCACCATGGCAACTAGACCATGGCACTAAGTGCCATGTCCAGGCTTTTCTTAAACCCCTCCAGAGATGGTGACTCCACCACCTCCCTGGGCAGCCCCTTCCAATGGCTAATGACCCTTGCTGAGAAGAAATGCTTCCTAATGTCCAACCTGAACCTCCCCTGGTGAAGCTTGAGGCTGTGTCCTCTTGTCCTATCTCTAGTTGCCTGGGAGAAGAGGCCGACTCCCACTCCACTACAACCTCCCTTCAGGTAGTTGTAGACTGCACTAAGGTCACCTCTGAGCCTCCTCTTCGATGCCAGCTGAGCTCCTGCCTTCAGAGGGGGCACCTTTGGAGACCACCCTGTACAGTGTGGGCATTGCTGCGCCAGCCTGTGGGCTTGGCCAGTGCAGAGAAGGATGCCTCTTCTTGACCATCTTGTTTTCCTTGGGGCTCTCAGATGTTGCTCCTGGGCCTCTTCGTCCTGGATACACTCACTTTTGTTTGCAAGATGTTGGGTGCAAATCCACAGCTTTTTTTTTTTTAAATAATAAAAAAAAACAAAACAAAACAAAACAAACCTACCCCAAACCCAGCAAAAAAGCAACCAAAAACCCCCACAAAACCAACCAAAGCCACCACTTTGTCAAAATTGAAAAGGGATTTCTGGGCAATTAATAAGAGGTTTGTTTATTTTTTAAGTAAACCTCTTAAAACCAGGAGAGCACTCGCTGTACATTTGTTTTCATTATTTGGGAAGTGTTAATGTATCTGGGTAGTGGTTTGGGGTTTTTTTGCCATCTTCAGTGACTGCAGAACAATTGTTGTTTTTTTTAAAAAAGAAAGCTTTTAAAAAATGCATCAGGGTGGTGTTAAGAACCTGGCAAATCAGGATGGCACGGGCAAGCCAGGAAATTTTCCTCTTAAGAGTTAACAGGGCTGATTCATGGACTCATGGAATCATTTGGGTTGGAAACAACCTTTAAGATCATCGAGTCCAACCTTTAACCCAGCACTGCCAAGGCCACCACTAACCCATGTCCCTCAGCACCACATCTACATGACTTTTAAATCCCCCCAGAGATGGTGACTCCACCACTGCCCTGGGCAGCCTGTTCCAGTGCTTGACAACCCTTTGGGTGAAGAAATTGTCCCTGATCTCCAATCTAAACCTCCCCTGGCACAACTTGAGGCCATTTCCTCTCATCCCATCACTTGTTACCTGGGAGAAGAGACCAACCCCCCCCTTGCTACACCCTCCTTTCCAGCAATATTGCATTATGAATTGGAAAAGTCAGCAAATTCCGTGTTGAAATTACTGGGACAACTTATGGTGTTTATAGAAAAGTGGACATTTAATATTGAGGAATTCCAAGTTGTTGGCCCACTTTTCTGCTGCATGAAGTCCATGGATTTGCGTGTCTAAATATACTTAATCACATCGATCCCAATGCTTGTCGCAGATTAAAAAGAAATTCTGTTGGTAGCAAAAAAATAAAAGTAATTGGAAACTTTGACACTATTTGAGACCTGCCAAGCTTTGTTTTTCATGGGAATTCATTAATTCTGTGATAACTTGGTGGAAGCTTTCTCGGTGCTACAACAGGACTTTTGTTTGCATTTCAGTGACCACATTGCACCTAATTTTGGCCAAGTGAAAAGCAGGAGGCACTGGAAGGTTCCTCCTCCACGAAGCCAGAGGTGCTTCTACAAGGGTGGTGGGATGAGGCCCCTGGGACAACCTGCTGGGGTCTCTTCTGGGGCTCGGTGGCCATTGCCAGCTCGTGCCACCACCGTGGCTCTGGCAGCGGTAGGTGTGTGCCGAGGAGCCCCCTCTCCCTACCGCCACGAGGTGGGTAGTGGCAGCGTATTCCTGATTGCACGTTAAGATTAATGGGTATTTATTTTAACAACCATTCCGTTTCAGTAGCTTTTAATGAGTCCTTTGATAGCAAGTTCCTTAATTAACAAGGCAGCCTTTCAGCGTTTCCTTTCCCTAATTGTTAACATATTTGCTATTTTCGAACATATGTGCTACCGTGAGCAGGGCCGGCTCCGCAGCCTCTGTGCTGACCTTCCCCGCGGTGGCTGCCTGTCCTTCTGGGAACCCAGAGGCTTCAATCTGCTGCCCAAGGATGAAATATAGATGAAACAAGATGATTTCATGGCTGATCGCCTGAAATGTGATTGACTTGGTGGGGTCCGTGGGGAGTACCCACAACGATGTGCTCTGGTAGGTGCCCCTTGGTTGCGTCTTTGGGAGAGCTTCAGAGGTTTAGCCTGGAGAAGAGGAGGCTCAGAGGTGACCTTAGTGCAGTCTACAACTACCTGAAGGGAGGTTGTAGTGAAGTGAGAGTCGGCCTCTTCTCCCGGGCAACCAGCGATAGGACAAGAGGACACAGCCTCAAGCTTCACCAGGGGAGGTTCAGGTTGGCCATTAGGAAGCATTTCTTCTCAGCAAGGGTCATTAACCACTGGAAGGGGCTGCCCAGGGAGGTGGTGGAGTCACCATCTCTGGAGGTGTTTAAGAAAAGACTGGACATGGCCCTTAGTGCCATGGTCTAGTTGCCATGGTGGTGTCGGGGCAATGGTTGGACTCGATGATCCCAGAGGTCTCTTCCAACCTGACTGATTCTGTGATTCTGTGATTCTGGTTTGGCTCTGCCCTTTCACTGATTGGCATGGCCACAAGGAACCTCTCTAGGTGTCCTTACCATGTGCCCAGAGGAAGCCTTGGTGGGACGGGGAGGGCAGCATCACCTTGAGATGTGTCATGGGAACCCCAATTACAGACCCCGACTGCAAAGAGGTTGCACCAAAGGCCGTGGACAGAGGGATTCATTGCCAGAAATATGGTTACAAACTGATCTGAGCCTCAAAACAAAAACCTGTGGCTTTTGCTCTGATAACATGCTTAGAATTGCTTTATTTCACTGGATGTTGGACCAAGCTGGAGCTTGGTGGGGGTGGCCGGGGAGGCACTTGCGCATCTCAGCCGTTGAGCTCTGTCAGCTTTCACCCGTGACCCCCGTTCTCCCTGATGCAAATCCAGTTCATTTTTAATGAGAGTTGCAAAGGTCTTGAATAGGGAGGTGGTGGAGTCACCATCTCTGGAGGTGTTTAAGAAAAGACTGGACATGGCACTTAGTGCCCTGGTCTAGTTGCCATGGTGGTGTCAGGGCAATGGTTGGACTCGATGAGCCCAGAGGACTCTTCCAACCTGATTGATTCTGTGATTCTGTGAATAAACGAGTGATACTGTAGAGGTGTTCCTGGAACTGCTTGGTGAGATTTTGAGATCTTCAGGTTTTTGTTAGCTATTGGTGACTTTGAAGTGGGTTTTTTCCCCCCTCTTTTTGCAGACAGCTCAGGTCATGGTTGTGTTTCTCCTCCTCTGCCTTCCTCTCCAAATCCCATCTTGTATTTTAGATAAATTGTTCCTGAGCTGGAGGGACCAAAGCACTCGGGCAAAGCATTTCTGAAACAGAGGCAGGGACCGAGCTGGTTTGGAGCTGTGCTGGGGAACGGGATTAGGATGTAACCCTGTGATTTCTCAGGCACGGGGAGAGCCTTTGGGAGTGCCACCGGTTCCGCCACGCGCTCACCAAAGTCATCAGGGCAATTAGCACGGGGTCTGAGCCATCACGGCTGAGAGCAGCGGCTCCTCTGAACCGCGGGGTTTTCTAGGAGCAGCGATGTCTAGGGATGACATCTTGGAGGCATCCAGCTCGATCTCCATGCCAAGGCACATGTCCTGACACCACTGCCGTGGGTGGTGCAGTTAATGAGGCTGGTGGAGAACATGTCCGTCATGGGCTCTGCTCTTCATGTCAGTGTGCCAGGCGGGCGCCCCGGGGCGACCGAGAGCTTTTCCTCCCAGCATTGCGGAAAAGCTCAAAAATGAACCAGGGAAAAAATAAAATAACTCAATGAAGTGAACCTCAGTGGTAAATAAGTGCCAAAGAACCAAGATGGGCACGTTGTGGTATGAGGATGTGCTTGATACATGCCCCATGCAGCACAAACCATCCCAAGTGGGAATACAAACAGCCGCCTTCACTTGCAGCAGCAGCTTGTTAGCGGTGATATATCAGTGTCCTGGTGCTGTTTTTTTTCTCCTGTCAACAGCAGCTGCTTATCAAGCAGATATTGCACTGTATTTCTGGGGAAATAGTGTAAAATTGATGTTCGTAAGCCATTGCTGATCTTATAAGGAGCTGTTGTAAATGGGCATCTGTTGCGCTGAGTGTAGGGGTGAGGCAGAAAAGGGTTAGGTTCAGTCTTATAAATAACGCTGAAAAACATGAATTCTGGAAGGGTTTTAAACCTTGGTGCCCAGGGAGTGAGATGCTGGGCATCCCTGGTGGTACCTTCTTTTCTCTAGCCAGACATTTACCACAATGATTTAAACCCCCGTGGCATCTCCAAGCCCTCTAATAGTAAATATAAGGAAAAATGGATTAATGCTTAGAAAAAATAATACCTGTATGTGCTTTTGTCTTTCATCCAGTAATACTGGGTCTAAACTGACAGGCATCTGTATGTTCTTAAATCGAAGATGAAAGACTGGGTCTGATTAAGGCAGGATGCTTTTTAGGGTTTAAACCTTAAGAAACCCCTGGCAGTGTTTAAGGCCAGGTTGGATGAGGCTTTGAGCAACCTGGTCTGGTGGAAGGTGTCCCTGCCTGTGGCAGAGGGGTTGGAACTAGATGATCTTTAAGGTCCCTTCCAACCCAAACCATTCTGTGATTCTATGAATAACGGAAATAAAAGATCAGGTTCTCAGCTGGCATGAGAAGATTCAGCTTCAGAGTTTTCAAAGACGCAGTGCACATTTGCACCTGAAAATAGTTTTGGGCCTGGCCAAATCCTGTGTGAAAAAGGAAGGAGGAGGGAAGGCTGAGCCAGAAGCTGCTCCCGGGCTTGTTGGTTGGATCCCCTTCACCATCTCTGCAAGGAACCGCAGTAGAAAGTGCTCACAAAGAACGTCCTGCAGTACCACTTACACGCTGCTTTCCTGGCGAAGACTCAGCAGAGTTGTCGTGCTGTCAAGCCCTGATGATTAAATTACTTTTTTCCATCCCGTCTTCCTTGCGTTCAGCTTATTAACTTGACATTTCATCTGAATTATTTGCTCTTCTTCACACCCTCTCGATGTCGCTTGTCATTCACTTTTTATTTGGGCAAGTCTGGCTGGCCAGAGGAATGCATGCACGGGGCAGGCGTGTTTGCTGTGGCTGTTGCAGGTGTAGGTAACCCTTTAGGTACCTCCACGCATGCTGATCTGCCCCTTGCTTGGTGTGCAAGAAGGTTGTTTCACTTAAATATTTGTCAGTGGGGTAGAAAACCTTCCTGGGGGGGGTTTCTTTTGACTTCACCTGGAATTGAGCATCTCCAAGGCTTCTCCAAGGTGCAAACTCCTGCTGATGTGCAAGTTGAGCTACTCGCTGGGATTTTCTCATGCTCCTCCAAGAAGGGTGAGGAGCCCTGTCCCCCGTGCCCAACATGGGTGGGGGGTCCCAGGGCACGGCTGCAGAGCTTTGCTTTTTCATCCTCTGCTTCCATCTGGGTCTTCTGCTCAATAGCACATCAAAACTACTCGGTCATAGCAAAAACTCAAGTGTCTGCTAGAAGTAATGAAGAAAAATCACAGTTGCATAGCGGCGCGCTTCCCACCGCAGTCAAGGATGAGGAATTGGCACGAGCAGTGTTTTAAATAACCAAATATGTCAGAAGGGCACAAGTAAATGATGAAAAGCGAAACAAAAAACCCCGAGGCTCTGCTAAACTTTATGGTTGCCATGCTTCATCTTAATTTTAGTGCAGGTGTTTGTTTGGAGGTGAGTAATGAACGCTCCTGGAGCCTGGGAACGGCAGTGAACAGCGGAGATGAAGTACCCTGCCCTGTAATGCATGGGTCTGCTCTTCTTTTTTTTTACATAAAAAATTATTTTTTTCCCTCCTGCTGAAGATAAATATGTCCTGAAGATCCAAACCAACTTTGCAAAGCTGGTAAGAACATTTCCCAGCACATGCATCAAACGTTTGCTCATCTCTCCGCGCCACAGTAAAGAAACTTGTGATACTTCGCTTGAAACACCGCTTTAATCCCAGTTTAAATACAGTTTGTAAAGTGCTTGTAAAAATCTGTGAGATCTCCTAAGCCACTCCTTGTTTTCAAGAAAGCGTGTTGAAGTCTTTTGTGTGCGTTTGAAAACATAATCTCCTCCTGAAGCTGTTGTCAGGGTAGCACCATTACCAGAAGTATCATTGTGGTTACACATGCAGATGTCTCACAGAATCCCAGAATCAATCAGGTTGGAAGAGTCCTCTGGGATCATCGCGTCCAACCATTGCCCTGACACCACCATGGCAACTAGACCATGGCACCAAGTGCCATGTCCAGGCTTTTCTTCAACACCTCCAGAGATGGTGATCGTTCTGTGTGGCGTCAGACAGTGGGTTTGTGCGAGTCTGTGCTCTTGTGCCAAAGGATTTCCCTACTTTTATGGCTTTAATGTATGTTGGAGACCCATGCAGATCTTACCTACCCAAGTCTTACCTGCCACAAATTTTGGGTGGCACACAGCAGTACTTGAGGAATGGGGGAGATCTTTCGAGCATTTGGAAATGAGGGAGAGTTTGTTTAATGGCCTTATGGGTGCTTTGGTTTTCCTTTTGTGCTTCTGGTCAGTCAACTTCTGAAGCACTTGGCTTAATGCAGAGTGTGCTTCCTGCTTGCCCCTGAGCCTGGTCCTCGGGACGAGGCAGAGCATCTATGTTGTTCTTGGAAAGGTCTTCTCTTCCTCTGTCCCCTTGTGGTGTTTCAAGAGGATCAAGAATCTGTAGGTCTTTATGGAGGATCTGGATTCTTCATCTCTGTGCTCATCAGCTTCCTTCTCTTCTGACAGTGGCTCTCCTGGTAGCTGATGCTTTAGCCAGGTTAGGGTGTGGGTGCTTGAGCTAGGTGACCTGCTTATGGCCTTTTGCAGGAGATGGAGCTTTCTGAGCACCCATCTCCCTTTCTCCTGTACCACAGCTCATCCCTACCCCCACCATCATCCGTTTCCTTAATACCACTCCTCCCTCTAGACCCCCTGTTTAATCACCACCAATTAGGGATAGCTCAGGAGAAGGCAAGTGCTGGTAACCACGTTCTTTGTGGTACAAGCAGGCACAGGATGTGGCTGGGTGCTTGAGGTCGTTCCTCACCACCCAGCCCTGGGGAGCAATCCTATCCATGTAAACAGAACTGATTTCTTCAATCACCTCCTTGCCTTGGTGTTTCCTTCTCCTCTGTCCCCGTTGGCATCTGGAAGGTGCCGCATGGTGCTGGAAGTGGGCTGAAGAGCATCAATGTGCTGGAGATGCCATTGTCACAATGATGTGGCCCCAGCTGTCTGCTCCCCAGTAGCCAAGGCTAAACCTTGAACTATGAGCTTCTGGTGTTGGAAAGGGATTTTGAAATTCCTGTCTTGGAATATACATGGACACTGGTTTAGTTGTAGGCTGGAGTTTTAAGTTGTTATCAGCACTATTTTGACCTATCAACAAAGTTCCTTCAGGCAATCTATGTAGGGTGTCAAAATATGGTATGTAGTCTTGCCCACATTAGGACACCATGATGAGAGATGCTTAAAGCTCTAAACACCCCCAGGTTCTCATGGATTTGAGCTACTCCCAGGCACTCTGCACCTGCCAAGGTCTAACCCTGCTAGTAGCAATGGGGAGTCCTAAAAAGTGATTCCCTTGAAGGACGGTGGTTGAGATTGAGCGCTACGTGAAGGTCCCACAGCAGATGGGAGACGTTAAAGAGGCTGCACTGGCAAGTCCTGGTCTAAAGAAGTTCCTCTTTGGTGTTGTGCTCGATGGCCTTGCTAAGTCTCCCTTTTCTCTTGCAGGGGAAGGTGGCGCAGACGGCGTGCATGTCGGCGTGCAAACACCTCTCCACCTCGCTGATGCAGCTGCTGCTGGAAGCCGAAGTGCGGCAGCTGACGCTGGGCGCCTTGCAGCAGTTCAACCTGGACGTGGAGGAGTGTGAACGTAAGATGCAAAATCATCTCGTTTTCCATGTCTCGCTTTGCCCGTTTGTACGTCAGGACCCAAGCCAGGGCTTTCGGTGACGCCAAGTGTTTGGGACTGGTGAATCCTGCAGAGCTCACTGGGGCTGCGCACGATGACGCTTGGCAATATCTTCAGGACAGAAGAAGCCCAGCAGATTCTAAGGGATCAAAGCTTTACTCTTCCTTTTTCTCTTGATGCTTTCCAGACCATCCCTGCTTTTTAAGATGGTATATTTTAAAAGTAGGAGGGCTTAGAGTGGGTAAAACATCAGGAGGGCTAACAAAAATCACTTTACTTATGACTGTTTCTGAAAACAATAACTGGCTTATGTTCTTAAGAAGTTCTGGTCCTCTCCTGACCTCAGCTGTTTGTCTTCTCTATCTGCTGCAGGGACTTTTTTCTCAAAGAGAACCCTTTTTGCAAAGTTACTGTTATGGAAAAGAGATGTCTTGTGACAAAATAACTACATCTCTTCAGAGGTGTGTGTGGAGCAGTGCTGGAGCACCGTGGCTTTGCTCTCAACCCTCCTCATTTTGATTCATTTAGCTTACACCTGAATTAGCTCTGAAATCCTAAGGTTTCCCTCAAGTTGCTTGTTATCTTGCTCAACAGAAGGGTTAAAAAAATATAGCACAAAACTGACAAAAGGCTTTTTTTCTTCCTATTTTTATAATTTAGCTAAAGCAGGTGAACACACTTCTGCGCAGGAACCTCTCTTACTTATGAGGGGGATGGATTTATTATTGGGATTAATATTGGGGTGGATTAGTGACCGTGGCTATGGAAAACGCAGAGCTTGATAGGGTTGATAAAGAGTTCAGGAAACCTTTGATAAAATGTTTTGGGGAATTTGAGGTGTTGGAGTGAGTCCAGAGGAGGGTGACCAAGCTGGTGAAGGATCTGGAGGGTCTGACCTCCGAGGAACGGCTGAGGGAGCAGGGGGTGTTTAGCCTGGAGAAGAGGAGGCTCAGAGGTGACCTTAGTGCAGTCTACAACTACCTGAAGGGAGATTGTAGTGGAGTGGGAGTCGACCTCTTCTCCCAGGCAACCAGCGATAGGACAAGAGGACACAGCCTCAAGCTTCGCCAGGGGAGGGTCAGGTTGGACATTAGGAAGCATTTCTTCTCAGCAAGGGTCATTAGCCATTGGAAGGGGCTGCCCAGGGAGGTGGTGGAGTCACCATCTCTGGAGGTGTTTAAGAAAAGCCTGGACATGGCACTTAGTGCCCTGGTCTAGTTGCCATGGTGGTGTCAGGGCAATGGTTGGACTCGATGATCCCAGAGGGCTCTTCCAACCTGGTTGATTCTGTGATTCTGTGATTTATTTTTTTGTTTGCTTTTCCTGTCTCTGAGAACTCACCAAAATCAGTTGTGTTGGTTTCGTTGTCGTCTAGCACTTACACTGTCAAAGATATTCCTCCACCCTTTTTAAAACATTTTGCTGATCATGTTTTAGTTCAGCTGCACCCATCAATAGTGAGATTAAATTTATTTCTGAGAAGGATCACCCAGTAAGATTTTTGGTGTTCCTGGGGGGTATTTTTTAATGTCCTTTTGCTAATTTTCAGCACTCAGCTGAACAGCCTGGGAGAAGGATCCCTGCTTAATGAATCATGTCCAGAATTTGCAGCTATATCTCATGTCCTACTGCAAGCAATACCTTATTTTTCTTTCAGAAGCGCCTTCAGCCCTAAATTCTGGCTAATTTTTGTAGCGTCAGGGCTGCACCAGAAGCAATGTTCCCAGTTGGAGTCCGCAGAGGGACAGGCGATGTTGCTGAGAATAATAGGAAGCATTTGTCATTAATAATAGTTTCCTTCTTTTTCTTTTGGCTGCAAACAGACTCGTAACCCTGCAGTTTTCCACCCCATCGGTAACGTGGGTCACTAAGCAGCTTCTCTTCCCTAAAAGCCCCTGATGCTAAGTAAAACGTGACATTTAAGATCGGGTTTAAAAGCCCAATTCCTTAAATTCCACTTGTTTTGTGAGACAGAACCGGGAGCACTCAGACATTCAAGAGCAGGTGACGCCAACGTGAGCAGCGGGGCCGGCGACCCGCTCCCCCCAGCCCCGGCCCGAGATGCCGTCTCGGGCAGGGGAATGGAGACGGATGCTGGTGCTGTAACCTTCCTATCCATCACTGTCAGCCCCCAGAATGCTAAACCCAGACAAAGTCCTTTTCTTCCTTTTCGGCAGCACAAATGCGTTCCCTCGTCCCTGCGGGTTTGTCTGGTGGCTTTGCTGACACCGGGGATAATTTCAGTTCTAATTTTGGGCAGCGGTGCCTCAAGATTTTAAGAAAAGCCAATCCTGAGAGTGAACTGGTACATTCAGAAAATATGTTTCAGTTTTCAAGGGTTTGTTTTTTTTTCCTCTTGTACCTGAAAGCGCAGGTGCCAATCTCAGCATCCTTATTACACCAGTTGCATAATCAACTTCATGTCTCTGCCTCCAGCCCTCTTTCTCTCCCCAGACCCCCAAGCCTTACCTAGTTTAGTAGCTTTATTGTGTACTTATTATATTAAAATAGGATTTTATAGCTGTTTGGAGCACTTCCAGTGAGTTCTGTGATGTGGGAATGGGGCTCCGGAGTTTCGATCCTGGAGTTTATTAGGCTTTTGTTTAAGTCTCTTGTGAATGCCAAAGGTAGAAGCTGGTTAAGAGAGTGGTGAGGCAAATTAATGAAAGGACTTGGTCGTATATTAAGCGTGGTTTGAAGGTGGTGCAGATATCTACTCTGATGTAGAGCAAATTATAATGCACATTACAAGGAAATGCATTTATATACGCAACAGATAACAATTGTAGAGGTGAAAAAAATGATGGCTTAGGTTTAAAACAAGACACTGGTAAATTAATGCTCCAGACTTGTGGGTTCATAAAATATTTCCTGATTTATAAATAAGTTGGTATCCCATCAGCATGAAAAGGGAATGGCCGCATGAACCATCGCATCAGACTAAGGTTTGGCACCAGGAACGTGCAAGCCCTGATGGTGCCTGGGAGAAGCACGAGGTCACGATGGGACCTCTTGCCAACCTCTTCTCCCAGACAACTAGCGATAGGACAAGAGGACACAGCCTCAAGCTTGGCCAGGGGAGGGTCAGGTTGGACATTAGGAAGCATTTCTTCTCAGCAAGGGTCATTAGCCATTGGAAGGGGCTGCCCAGGGAGGTGGTGGAGTCACCATCTCTGGAGGGGTTTAAGAGAAGCCTGGACATGGCACTTAGTGCCCTGGTCTAGTTGCCATGATGGTGTCAGGGCAACGGTTGGACTCGATGATCCCAGAGGGCTCTTCCAACCTGATTGATCCTATGTTTTGCATGTTCAAAGCACTGAATATCCAATTTATTAATTTTATGACCTTCAAAAAGAAAGCTTTTGGAGGACTGGGGAGAAGTAGTAAATGAAATAACCATTAAGAGGCAAATCTTGCATGTCTTGGTCGTATGAATAGTCCCGTAAACATCAGCAGCATTTTTTGTGTGACAGAAGCAAGAAAGAGTCGAGCTGCAAGGTTGTAAAAATCCCATTAGATGAGAGAAACCTGGGGAAAATGTGAGCTGGTTTTCTGTGGCATCATCCCCTGGTGAGACCACAGTGCTGGAGCCTCCGCCTGGACAAAGCCCTCGAGGAGACGTAAGGCACCGGTCCTGCCCATCGAGGTGGATGTCCTCTTTTTTTTCCCAGCAAAAAGCTGTTTTCCAAGCTGTGCATTAAAAGTTTGAAAGTCTTTTGGTGCAGATTTACAACCATGTGTGCGTGGATGGCACGGCTGACGTCCAGGGAAGGGCAAAAGGCATTTTTAAAGCATCTGTTGTGGCCAGGTATTAGTTGTAACTCTTGTTCTTGTTGCTTAGGTTTACACAGCTCTTTTTTTATGCAGTCAAGAGAGATTCTCTCACCTCCTTTTTAAACCTGAAGTGAAATAAGGCACGGAGGTTAAACCAATTGCCCAGAAAGACACAGTAGGACACATCTAATTATGTCTCGATTTAGGAGTGAGTTCTGGCTCCAGCCCAACGAGCCAACTTGAAAAGAGAAGAAAAAAAACAACAACTCTGGAGAGAAAAAAAAAAACCTAACACAAATATTTCTGTGAACCTGTAAATAGAGGAGGTGATGCTTTTTTCAGAACAGGCATTTGCTTTTTAAAATGGGTTTGCTGCCTTCCAGAATAACGTCTGTAACCCACGATTTAACAGTACGTGCAATGTGCTTTTTGTAATTGCTACGTGCCTTGTAACCCTGTTCCCTGCTCTGCTCTTTTTTTGGACCTCCTGGTGCTGATATATATTTTTTTTTTCCATACCTCCTGTACCTCAGAGGTAGTGGGAATCAAATGTAACAACCCCAATTTGGAGGTTGTGACTGAAAAAGCAAAAAGAAAGGGGGCTGCTCTCGCTCCTCCAAAAGTGTTTCCCATCTACGTAACCAGTTCCAGCAGTGGTTGAGGCAGATTGTTTTTACAATACTTAGATCATAAAATAAGGAGTTCCATAATCTCTAAAGTCTTTTAACTGCTGCTTTATGAGAAATTAAAAGCACCGTAAAAATTATATTTAAAATTTCATTAAACTCCCCATTTTGGGTCAGCCCACTCCTGGGGGCAGTCAATAAGAAACACAGATGTCTCCGCCGGTTTGAGGAATCCCCCAGCCCGACACGCGAGCGTGCCAAAAAGCACCGATACGGGGCCCAGCGCGGCCGTTCGCCACCTCCTTCTTGGCTCCGTTGTTTGGCTCCGAGGACTTTCTCATGCGGAGATCCCGTTCTTTGTGTAAGACACTGGGGTTTGCCCACCGCACCGAGGAGTCCTCTTCACAGAATCACAGAGTGGTTAAGGATGGGAAGGGACCTCTGGAGAGCATCTAGTCCAACCCCCTGCCAAAGCAGGGTCACCCAGAGCACGTTGCACAGGGTCACGTCCAGGCAGGTTTGAATATCTCCAGAGAAGGAGACTCCTCACCTCCCAGGGCAGCCTGTGCCAGGGCTCTGCCACCCTCAAAGTAAAGAAGTTCCTCCTCATATTCAGATGGAACTTCCCATGTCTCAGTTTGTGCCCATTGCCCCTTGTCCTGTCACTGGGCACCACTGAGAAGAGTCTGGCCCCCTCCTCTTGACACTTCCCCTAAGGTATTTGTAAGTGTTGATAAGATCCCCCCTCAGTCTGCTCTTCTCCAAGCTGAACAGACCCAGCTCCCTCAGCCTCTCCTCATAAGAGAGATGCTCCAGTCCTCTGATCATCTTTGTAGCCCTTCGCTGTACTCTCTCCAGTAATTCCTTATCTTTCTTGAACTGGGGGGCCCAGAACTGCACACAGTTACTCCAGATGTGGCCTCACCAGGGCCGTGTAGAGGGGCAGGAGAACCTCCCTTGACCTGTTGGCCACACTCTTCCTGATGCACCCCAGGACACCATTGGCCTTCCTGGCCCCAAGGGCACATTGCTGGCTCATGGGGAACTTGTTGTCCACCAGAACCCCCAGGTCCTTCTCTGCAGAGCTGCTCTCCAGTAGATCAGCCCCCAGCCTGTACCGGTGCGTGGGTTAACGGTTGGACTTGATGATCTCAAAGGTCTTTTCCAACCTCTAAATGATTCTGTGATTCTTCAGATCCTGCAATAGCTGATAGCTTTCTATTACGTTAGTGGCTCAAAGCCTCAGTCAGGTGGCTCTCTGTGCCCCTCAGATGTATGGTTAAAAAGAAAAGATTTATGTTTAAAAGAAATTAAAGCTGCAGATCCTCCAGAGACATGGTGCTCATACGTAGGGTCATGTTACTGTAGCTGGTGGTTCTTCTGTGCTGGCTGAGCTGGTGGTAACCGTGCGTGTGTGAGCTCCTCACCCATGGTGAGAGCCCAGGAGGGGACCTTTATTAGCCCATGATGAAGGACAGAGCTACATTGTGTGTGTCCTGGGTTGTGATGGTGTGAAAGGACCATGGCTATCGTTTGGGTGGTTGGTAGGAACTCCTTACGCTGCAATATGGGAGTTGTAGAAGTTTGAAGACTGGGATGACAGTGGTCAATGATGGTACATGGGTGGCCGATGAAGGTGATGGAGGAGCTTTCTGAGAAGAAAGGGTCTTTCTTTTTTTTTAGATGCTGATGGAGAAGCATTTGGACAATGCTCTCTGCTTCTAGCACGTTACTTAAGTGGTCTCTGCAAGTCTGACTCCAGCAAATCCTGGGAGTTTGCACAATGTCAAAGAGAAATTAACTTCTCTCCAGCCATTTTACATTGCCCATACACTGAGACCTCCTGCTTGCCTCTGCCATCTCCAACCATCAGCTGATTTTTGCCTTATATTCGTCCTTCATCTGTCCTATAAACCATCACCTGGTCTCCTTCAGCATTTCAGCTTTAGTGTTTCTCTCTCTGTTTTCCTTCTCATCTGTCTCCTTTGTAAACCTCTTGCTAATCCCACAGTGTCATCTCAGCCTCTCCTGTCCTCTAGTCCCCAACCTCTGCTGTCTGCTACAACGTTTTGGATATCCTCCATGTCCAACACCTTCCTGTGTTCTGCTTTGTTACCAGGATACCTGCTGATATTTATTTACCATCCTTATAGTCCTTTGCAACTCTAGGAAGAGAAGACACCTCTGTCCACACCTGATTTTGTTTAAGCAATTTGAAGAACACACAGTTCCTCAGCTCTGTACCCACCTTCCCTTCCCCACCCGTTGTGGACACACACTACTGATGCTTGTCAACCTTTGCCGCTCAAATGAGCTAATGGTGAGGTGTGCACATTCCACTTCTCGTAGTAATGGTATTTTAATGGAGCTGAGAACTTCATATCTGCTAAGAAACATCCATGTACATCTTGGGTTATGGCTTTGGGAACCTGTATAGATCTGCAACTTGATTTTGTAGACCTTTTGTTGGCACACATCTCATACAATTTCTTCTGAAGAGCTTCCTTTTCTTCTACTTGGAAACATCTAGTGGTCCAGCAGTGAGGAGTTCCTCTCTGGGGCTGTGGATGCTCCTCAGCCCTGTCAGGAGACCATCATTGCCCCTGGAGACCACTCATTTCTGTGCAATAACAGGACTTCAGGCTCATCTTTGTTCCATCAGAGGAACAAGTGATGGAGAGGGGTAGAAATTTTTATTTAATCTGACCCAGTTCCGTGTATTTTGGGTGACTCCTCCCTCTCCCTGCAGCTGTCTGGAATTCCCCAGATGGGGACGAGCTTTGATAATTTGGCTTATAATGGGGAACAGCTTCAAAGCAGGGCTGCGTGGGAATGGTGTGGGTGAAGTAAAAGCTCAGTATAGAAACTGGGATCTTGTGTCTGTTCCTCTTGCCTCAATTCCTACCTGTCATTTCTCACCTTTTTTCCCTTGCAAGCTTCTCCAAAGTCCACGCAGAGATCTGTTCTTCAGCTTGAGTGCCCTCAGGGTGTCATTTTGTGCCTCTGGGTAAGGTGCAAGAGGTCCTGTTGCTTGACTTTTCTAAGTCTTCCAAGGGTTTGTCTAAGGCAGGTCACTTTGAGGCTGATATTCTTCACTGAGGAATAGTGAGATGGTTGTTTCCTCAAATACAAAATCCTGTTCATGACTGATCCAACTACAAGCGGATTGTCCAGGTTCCCCTCACCAGGAGCTGCTGTAACCTTGATCCTGCAGGTCTGCCATCATGGATTCTGGCAGTGTCATGTGAGTTAGAGAAAATCTTACCCTCAGAATTATGTTTTTGAGGAACGAAGTTACCAGCTGTGTTTATTTGAACCGCACAATACATGTAAGACCCCGTCTCTGTGTGCGTCGCCGTCTACAGTACACAAAAAGAGATTTCCCCGTTCTGGATAATTAATTTACAGTGGATGTCTCTTTTCTGGTGTGCGTTTGAACTCTTTATTCTTTGTTCATTGTAAAGGGCTTAACGGTTCCTGTTCCTTGATTCTTTCATCGGTGAAATGTTTTGGAAGAGAGGTTAGAGTCCCCCTGTGACCTGCCCTGGGTGGCCCAAGCCTGTAGACCTTGCAAAGACATTACTTTTTTGGCCTGAACACAAGTCTCTCAAACCTTTAGCCTGGCTAAATGCTTTGTACAAACAGCCGCATACTGATCTGCTCTATTCTCTTGTGATTTTCTGCTCAAGGGGCTGTACTGTAGATGGCTTGCTATGTTTGCCACTTGCCTTGGTAGTGGAGACAGTACAATAAACGAACCCGACAGTACTGAGGCCAGCACTGTGCTTGGTTGTTCGAGAAAATTATCCTGAAATCTGGTTGAAGAGATTAAACCCAAGAAGAACTGGCTGTGTCTTTCCTCTAAAGCTCTGTTCTCTTCTTTGTGTCTTTTTTTCTTTAAGACTTTGTTCGTTCCTCCTTCAAAATAAGTGTGTGGCATTGGTATGTAAAATGTGACCTACGATTACAGAAGGTACGGCTATTTTTGTAACAACCATGGGGTGAAGCATTGCATTCATTCCTCTTCGGGCTCCTTACAGCCAAGTGCTGTAGCAGCTTTCTTCTACCATCTGAGCTGTATTCTTGCTCTCATTTCTTCTGTAATACAAATAATATGATCTCATACGTCATTTCACTTCTTGGACGTCAAGTGCGTTGTTAATGCGTAGAGACTCCAATCTGTTCTTTTGATGAGAATTACTGTTCAAGAAAATGTTGGTTCCATGTGCTACCAGTGTTGTCATGCTCAGTGTTGAAGGGCAGCGTCACTCCGTAACTCTCCCAACCTTCCTTAGTTCCTTAGTAAGAGACAGCTAGAGGTGAGCTGCTAACGAGCAACCACATCTTGGGATGAAATCTGTCTTGGGTTGCTCATGAGCAGATGACAGTAGTGATAAATTCACAAGTCTTGTGAAAATATAGTGCCATGGTCTAGTTGACATGGTGGTGTCACGGCAATGGTTGGACTCAATGATCCCAGAGGGCTCTTCCAACCTGATTGATTCTGTGATATTCAAGACCTAGTCACAGGCATTTTCTCATGGGGATTTGAAATTCATGCTTTTGGGAAGATCTTAAATTTCACGACTCCATGTGTGCTCCTAAATAGATTCCTAGCAGCTGTGAAGCCCTTAAATCCAAAATAGAAATTTTCTTTCATTGCAGTCCTTTCAGGGTTTCTATTTTCCAGAGTTTCTTCAAATATAATTAGTAACGTGATGTGGCCCCATCCTTAGAGGGTAGGACGTAGTGGTTCAGTCAGTTTGTTGGGTACCTCAACCCAGGGACGTCTGCGACAGAGTGACCCAGGGCAGTTTCTTCTCTCGAGAGGATGCTCCAGCGCTATTTCTTGCATCTCAACAGTTTTTAGCTTCTCAGGTACGTGCTTTTCCAAAGTGGGTGTGTTTTAGGATTGATGTGGCTTTTGGGATAATTTTTCCAGATGAGACAGTGGGGTGTACAGCAAATGTGTAAAGATGATTTATGCCTTGCAGATCAGAGTCAGAAAGCTTGCGTTAGTCCTCCCTTGCGTGTGTGCGCTGGCACAGGCAAGCGACAGTCAAATTTTATAGCAAACGTACATGAAAATGCCTTTACAGTTAGAATTAATTAAAACAGTTTTTGAGGGTTAAATTTAAACTCAGTTTGGACTATTTGCAGCCTAAATATTGCAGCACTGGTCAGTGAAACTGGATGGAAGCTGAGCAGCTCCTCGCTCTGTCCAGTCCCATCCTGTGCAAAAGTGGCAAACAGTGCGTAGAGACAACCATGGATGGTTTCTGCTGGCTTTGATTCATGCTTTTCCCATCCAAAATCTAAATGTGAACAGTAACAGAATCACAGAATCAATCAGGTTGGAAGAGACCTCTGGGCTCATCGAGTCCAACCATTGCCCTGACACCACCATGACAACTAGACCATGGCACTAAGTGCCATGTCCAGTCTTTTCTTAAACCCCTCCAGAGATGGTGACTCCACCACCTCCCTGGGCAGCCCCTTCCAATGGCTAATGACCCTTTCTGAAAAGAAATTCTTCCTAATGTCCAACCTGACCCTCCCCTGGCCAAGCTTGAGGCTGTGTCCTCTTGTCCTATCGCTGGTTGCCTGGGAGAAGAGGCCGACTCCCACTGCGCTACAACCTCCCTTCAGGTAGTTGTAGACTGCACTAAGGTCACCTCTGAGCCTCCTCTTCTCCAGGCTAAACACCCCCAGCTCCCTCAGCTGTTCCTCATAGGTCAGACCCTCCAGACCCTTCCCCAGCTTGGTCGCCCTCCTCTGGACTCGCTCCAACACCTCAACATCTTTCTTGAAGTGCGGGGCCACGTACATACTTTCTCTTTTTAGTTTTTATTCTTCATTTCTAGTAGTAGCGATGGATAAAAGTAACAGTTTTACAGCTGTGTTTGCTATTGTCCTGCAGCAGTTGTCGCTTGAGTGATGACTGCAAAGATGAGTGATCGTTTCAATCTTAGAGCTCTTCTGGCATCTGAAAAGATTAAAAAGCAAAGCCGTGGGTGTCTGAAATCTGGCGGCTAGGCCCCTGGAGGTACCTGTGTCTGTGTTGAAGGATGTTCTCCATCCCAAGATTTTAATGGAAGGTAGAGCAAAGAATCTGACAAATGACCCTTCTTTGGTTTCCAGAAATAAGGCAGTTGAGGAACAGGGCTGAATCCCAATGCCTAATTCATTAGTCTCTTCTCATTAGAGCCATGGGGACTGCTCATATGCCTGGGCTGCTATAGGAAGTCTTTAAAAATAGGACTGTAATGATTTGTTTTCCTTCTTTTCTGGCATTTGCTTGAAAATGAGATAACTTTTGGAAGGAGAAACATTCAAGGAGAAGACCATCTGGCATGAAATGACTCTGTTTGGCGTTTAAGGACAGGACGGGATTTGTCCTTTAGTACCTTTGTGCAGTCATGGAGACAGAAGGCAAAACCTCCTTCCTTATTGCCGAGCCATCCCTGTTCCTCAGCTTTGTGGAGCTGCAGGAGCTGTTTTGAAGGTTCCTTTATAGTAAAAACCAGAATAGTTGGACGATAATGGGCTCTGGCATTACATAACTTAAAAATCTGTAGGATGGTGTATATTTTCCCTCCCTTCTTCCTTTCTGCCATCACGCTTGGTCGCATCTCAAGAAAACATTTCTTTCCAGCGTGCAGCATCTACAGTATCTGCAGGAGCAACGAAATTCAGCCAAAGGCAGAAGCTCCCTCTTGAGTCTTTCATGATGTTGAGTTGTGGCTTCACAAATTAGGTCCCTTTGGTGATGAAAAGTTGCACGGAGAGCCGAGATAAAGACGTTACTTCTGTAACTAAAGAGGGTGAAAATTAAGTGAAGTTGGGCAAAATCAACCTCAGGCGTATCTTCAAAAGACACACTTGAATATGTGCAATCATTGGCTTCATGAGTGCTACCAAGTAAAAGCTGTTAAATGGCATGGAAGAACTAAGGTCCTCTAGCATGGATAAGTTCAAGTGCCCCTCAGTGGTTTTAGACTTCGTTTAAATAATGGATTAGAAGAAAAATAAATGACTTAAGTATGAATTTTTGGCCAAATTACACTGGAAAGAGGTAAACATGGCCTTGGAAATATTCTCTTTGCTTTGGAAGCCAATGTTATTCAGTTGTCAGATGTCTTCATCCAACATAAATAAATATGCCACATAATGGCCGCGATTCTTCCCATTTGGGGTGACTCTACGCTGGCAATAGCGCGTCCATACCAGATAATGCAAATAATCTGCTGCCGAATAATTAATGGTGCGGCTGGGCATATTTTTTTGATGAATGCTTATGGCGCCTGGTGACAGGCGTGAAATTAGAAAATTTCTTCAGTGCCCTAAAATATAAATAGCTTTCGGAACTGAAAAGAGTTTCACAGCTGAAGATTTTATTGTGTTTGAGAGGAAAAACTTTTCCACCCCCATCCCCCCCTTTCTTCGCGGTGAGTTGTTTGTCCATTCACAAAACAAATACTCTGAAGCCCAGTACGGCTCATGGGAATAAATTTCAGGTCGAATTAGTACAGTTTCCTTGCTGTCAGGACGGTGGAATTAATGGTGTTTTGATGACACGAATTTTGAAGGGCGAACAAAGACGCTGAAGGGAGGGAGACATGACTCCTTAGAAGCGCGGTCCTCCTCTCCCCCAGCCTCTCTTGTCTTCCCTGTCATCCGTCTGCCAATCTCCCTGTCCATGGTTAGTTAAAGGCGCTTTTTATCCTCTTTTCTTTCCCACAGAGTTTGCCAGATCCGGCCCAGTGCCTGGGTTCCAAGGGGACACGCTGCAGTTGGCCTTCATCGACTTGAGACAAGTAAGTCTTTGTGTTTTTGTTTTTTGTTTTTCTTTTAAGATGTGTGACTGAAGACCATCAGGTCTTAAGGAAAGGGAGAGGAGGGGAAACGGCGTCGGCGATTTACGCCAGAGACCTATATTTCCCCCCTCCTCCTCCTCTCTGCGCTCGAAGCCACCTCCTTATTGAGCGCTCTGGGGTCCTGGAGATGGTGGAGGTGAAAAGGGCTGGTGGTACAGGGGCGAGAAAGAAAGCCATGCCTGACCCTGGCCGATGGGGTCCATTGTGCTCCCGTTGGCTTCTGCAGACGTGGCGAAAAGATAACTCGGCGACTCTCCCGGCTGACGCCAAGCAGGTGGTGCTAACAGAGAGAGCAGTGATGCAGAGACCGCCCGCCTCGAGGACTTTTGTTCGCAGATAATGCCCGCAGAGGCGTTCTGCGAGGGCGAAGGAATTTGCATTCGAGCTTGTGTGGGGAGGGTATGAGTGTGCGCGCCCGTTTGTGTCCGTCTTTGGCTCGGCTCTCCCCCCTCCCCGGTCCCCTCTTCCGCAGATGGTCCCCAGCAATGAATGACAAAGTGGCTCTTGGGGAAGATGATTGGGGAAGGCTCCACCCAGCGGTGCCCACCTCTCGAGGGGGCCCCGTTAGAGCCAAGTTGACCATAGCAGGTACTGAGGCATTTGTGGGGCTTGGCAAGGCAATTTAGGGAAAAGGGCCATTCTAGCGAGTCATTTGTTTGGGGTAGAAATGGGCATTATTGATATACTAGGCTGGGGGGAAAAAGTGAGGTGGTCCTGTCATCTCTTGGCACTGAAGATGGATGGGTTGGATAGAAAGTGTGAATGAAGTAAGACTCAATGACTGATGCTTCTCTCCTATTAAAACAATCTTTTTTTGTCTGTTAAACCCCCCTGGCTTTGTCCCTCCTGCCATCATGATGCAGTGCCTCTTGTTTGCAGGGTTGACGTAGTTTGCATTCTGAAAACTTTCGGGTGCCGAGGGTATTTCTTAAATCTGCATAATCCCTTGTATCGATGATCTCCTTACCACTGGGACTCCGATTCATGCTGGAGCCGCTTTTAACCCGTAAGGGTTTGAGAACTTCTCTGAATCCAATTGATGTGCAGGGAGCAATCTGTTATCCCATGACGCTTCTGCAGAGCAGCAATAAGTTTAATAACATCGAGGCGCCGCGTGTTCACGTTTCGGACTCGGGCCTGCCAGTAACTGCCAAATTTGTTTGCAAAATGGTCAAAATAGCGACATGGGAAAGGTGTGTGTTATCACTGCTGCGCGCTGACACTTTTATCTTCATTAGCTTCTTGGCACTTTATTGACTGCAGTACACGACGTGCTCGCAGCCTGCTGGGTATAAGGAAATGTGGACGCTTTGGTCCTTTTCCAAGCATGAAGACTTGAATGTGGGGATTTTGAAGAGGAAAGCTGTGGCTGTTTGAGGAATGAAATGCCTTAGAACTGCTTGGTGAGGTTCAGCTGCTCCGAGGCAGTGCATTAGCAGTGAAATGTTTGTGCTGTTCATAAGTGCAAAATGCAGCCGACTGAATTCAGCTCGGGTGAGGAGAAAGCTGAACAGTAGCCCTCTACAATTCTTCCTTCTCTGTCACATGGTTGTCTTTGTACACGGCGTTTTCTTCTTTGTTTTGGAAGGTACTCTCAACTTTTTTTCCTTGCATTTAAAAATAATAGCTTTTCTGAATGTTGCGAGGAGAAAGGGGAGATGCTCTGGCCTCTGGAGTTTCAGGTGAGGACAGGCAGTCCTACATTGTCTTCAGGATAACAGGGATGCTTGTTGATGCCAAGTGTTGTACAGATAATGGACAACACTTGGTCTGGAGGGACAACACAATGGGATCTGGAGGGTCTGACCTACGAGGAATGGCTGAGGGAGCTGGGGTTGTTTAGCCTGGAGAAGAGGAGGCTCAGAGGTGACCTTATTGCACTCTACAACTACCTGAAGGGAGGTTGTAGTGAAGTGGGAGTTGGCCTCTTCTCCCAGGCAACTAGCAATAGGACAAGAGGACACAGCCTCAAGCTTGGCCAGGGGAGGTTCAGGTTGGACATGAGGAAGCCTTTCTTTTCAGAAAGGGTCATTAGCCATTGGAAGGGGCTGCCCAGGGAGGTGGTGGAGTCACCATCTCTGGATGTGTTTAAGAAAAGCCTGGACATGGCACTTAGTGCCATGGTCTAGTTGCCATGGTGGTGTCAGGGCAATGGTTGGACTCAATGATCCCAGAGGTCTCTTCCAACCTGGTTGATTCTGTGATTCTATGAACATCTCATTGCTCCAAGTAGAAAAGAATCCACCTGTCACTGGTGTATAACGTGGAAAGATGACAGAGTTCCCAGCTCCCTTGGTCCTGTTGATGGCCTAATCCCGTGACATATAACGTCACCAAACTCCCTTTGTGTGAAGCTCCATTGGCTGCTCTGGGGCCATCACAGGTCCAATGCTTCCACCACTGTGGTGCTTCTTGCTGGACTGCAGCTCCAGCTCAAAGCCTGAGAGCAGGGAAGCTGGAAGGGTGGATGGATGAAGGTACAGCAAAGGACAGGCCTTTTATTTGTTCTTCGACTTGTTTTTAATTTGTTCTTTTTGGACATTGCATTCTTTCTCTTTTAAGCCGCTAAATGTTAACACAATATTGACTTAAAGCTATGAACGGGGGAAAAAGATACAACCTGAACGTGTTTGTGTTTCTGGCTGGTTTCCTTCGCCCAGGAATGAACTCTGACATAGCTGGTGAAAGGGTGTTTCCAACCTGAAATCCAGACAGGCTTCTCAAAATGTTAAAAGTAATTTCAGGTTTATGTTTCAGGTAGGTTTATACTTCCCTTGGAACGGTCCTGTCAATTAGTGTGGCTTTGCATGAGCAGGCAGAAGCCGTCTGGCGTGGGTATGTAAGGAGGAAAAATGACTGGGCAAAAAATGCACGGAGTGAGTAGGGAGATTAAAGAGATTTCCCCCTCCCTTCCCGGTGTATTTCAGTCCTAGCTGTTGCAGAGCAATTGTAGATGAGAGAAAATTTTCAGAGTAATGTGGGATGATTAAGTTTAAGGGAATGACCAAAATTAATTCTTAGTACAATAAACTGTAAAATGGTAGAAAAATGTAGTGGTTGGGTTCGTGTCTTAATTATAGATCCCTGTAATGGAAAATAAACCCTATAAAAACGTCATTGTCTAGGAGCATCAGGGTTCCTCCTTGTTTAGTGCAGCAGACTCAAGTGTAAGATCCCTCTGTACATCGAAAGCCTGATTTTCTTCTTGCTCTCAAGGAAATTGAGAGCAATTCCATCACCATATGGTAAAAAGAATCAAGCCCAGAGCATCCAAGTTGCTATTCTGAGCAGACAGTCAGTTACAAAGTGACTTTTCTTCCCATCCTGGGACAATTTGAAATCCATAAATACCTTTAATGAAGTGATAAAGTAAACCGAGTTGTGTCTTGAATCCTTTTGTAAGAGCTCTTTTATAGCAAGGCTCTGACAGTGATACACAAATATTTAAGGCTTTACAAGGAAGTGGTAGTTACTTTTCCCCCTTAAACTTTCCTCATGCATTTGGTACTACGTGTTAGAAATCTGAGATGAATTTGGTTCCATAAATAACCTTGCTAAAAGATGAAAGGTGCCTAAATAATTTAGTTGTCTGCATCTTTCTTTCAAAAGTGACTTAGGTGCTTCTGTCCAAATACCACTGAATGTCCAAATACGCCTGAAGAGCTCCAGGAGACTTCAAATCAGCCCCAAGCCTGCACATGCAATAAGTTCACTGTTCTCTCTGCAGCTTTTGGCCAGCTGGAAATGTTTTAGCTTTTCATTTTCGTGGGTTTATTATAAGAAAGTTGGTTGAAGAGGAAGGTTTTATGTTTGTCTGTGAAGTTGCTGCAATCCACAGCCATGCTGATCTCTCCTAGAAGCCAGATCAACACTCGTGGCTGCCCGCCAAGGAAAATCTGTCTCCAGCACTCAAAGAATTTCACTCTGGGCTCTAGCGAGGGAACGTCCTCAATGGATTAGAGCTCCTTACTCTAGGCCTCTCTGTCTGTCCAGCAAATTATAAATCCTGTGTGTTGAATTTCCTCTGCAAGTGCAAACTTCAGCATCAAGGGGGGTTTAGAGAAAGGCAGACAGGAGCCCGTCTTGTTGGAGGCACGCGGACAGGAAGGTTCCATTCTTCTGGGGAGGTTCAGATTGGACATTAGGAAGCATTTCTTCTCAGAAAGGGTCATTAGACATTGGAAGGGGCTGCCCAGAGAGGTGGTGGAGTCACCATCTCTGGAGGGGTTTAAGAAAAGCCTGGCCATGGCACTTAGTGCCATGGTCTAGTTGACATGGTGGTGTCAGGGCAATGGTTGGACTCGATGATCCCAGAGGTCTCTTCCAACCTGATTGATTCTGTGATTCTGCTCCATCATTTTTGTGTTTTACTTTATGGTTGTAACTTGTGATTGTGAATTTGAGTGTCCACTCTTCAAACCCCATCGGTGAGGTTAAGACAGACGAGCGCTATCGTTGGCTGTGGAACATCTCTTCCGCTTACCGCTTGTCCAATAGCAAACATTTGATGCATCTTCTTCCTGCATTTGAAAACCAGTTGTGGTTATTGTGGGTTCGTGTTGGATGCTGGCCAGCTGCGTAGTGAGAGGGCTCCCTCTGATGCATTAATTTTTCCCTATTACCTCTGATAGAGATGCTCAATAAGAGTGTTCCCCTCAGGAACACAATCCCCTTCCACCCCTGCTCTGTGCCCTGTTCTTCCCTTCATACTGGTTTCCCATCTCTTCTGCATTGTTTGCCTAGTTACTGGAAGGGTTTTTTTTCATTTAGAAGACATGAAAACACATAGTTAGGCAGGAGCTTTGAGCCTTATGAAATGTGTGGTTGTTCTATCTTTGTGTCCATCTTAGTTTCCCCAGTGACTTCTGAATCTTCTGGCCCGTTTTGGCCATATTTGGTTGGTGGGCTTCAAAGGTACAACAGTCCTACAAAGTTTTTTGGAAATATGAGCCAAGATAGAGGGGAAAAGCTGCAGTGTGAATTCATCCCTTAGACTCAGGCTTGAGACAAATCCATGGGGAAACCTGGATTTCTTGCTTCTGTGCTTGATTTTAAGGAACCACCTGCGCCGTTGGAGGGACCAGCAAACTGTGAGGGGACGTTGAGAGATATGGTAGTGCTGACATTCGTGGATATCCAGCTTAGCTTCTTATCAGAACATCAGATGATAAATAAGGTTCTTAAACTTCATCTGACTTGGTTGTTGGCTGCTTTAAAGGCACTCAGAGGTTTGGATTTGTGCAAGGTAAGCCTGTAGCAAGTGAGATGTAGCCCTGTCTCCTACAGCTACCATGTGGTCCAGGGCTTCCATATCCAGCCCCGGGCATGGTGGCCGAGGGGAAACCCTTGCAAATTTGAGCTGAAGGGTAAAGGCCTTATGGGTCTGTGCCTTGACATGACACTGCAAGGCTCTGGCCACCTCTTTACTCTGTTACCTGAGACAGTTCAATAGTAGGAAGATGGAGATGGTCCCTCCAAGAGCTCTGAGGTGGCACGCAGGACAGCATGTAAGTTTGTTCCCACCAGGCAGGAAGCCTTGGGTTGTTTTTTTTTTTTAAACTTGTTTTCATATTTTGCGGTTAAATGTGGTTTCCCTGCCCTGCAAAGTCAAATTATCTGATGAGTAGTGTGAAAACAAGACATTGGGTGAGCCTTGGAGCCAGTCCTGAGCCTGCTGAGAGAGGGACTGCCAGTGCCATGAGTGTGCAGTGGCGTGGAGAGAGGCTTGTTAGATGTGAAACTGGTTTGGCTTATTTTTCCCCACTTGTTTTACTGGTAGATGCAACAGAAGTTGAAAATCGTATTAGAGGGAGGATCAATTAAGTTAACTATCTCGGCAAGATGTCTCTGCTTCACATGTACTTGCTTGCATCTTTGAAGCCCAGGTTTCTGTCGTAAGAGGAGTTGCAGACAGAGTAGCTGCCGCGTTAATCATTGGAGGCAGTAAGGCAGAGATGAAAAGGTGACTCACAGGTTTCAGCTCATCTGCTTCCTCGCCAGTTGCTATTTTCCCTCTCCAAATTGTTGTGCAGGCTGCCATCCCCCTGGCCCTGCCGTGCCCATCTTTGGCCTCGCAGCTTGGCTGGTTCTCCCAAACACCCGTTGCAGGGCTCTGGCCAAAGACTGCACCACGGGGGATCTATACACTATTTTTCTTGAGAAACACTCTTGTACATTTTGGTTCCTGGTCATCTTTAGTGTTTAATGCCCTTTGCACGGGGACTTTTACCATAGAAAGACAATGTTCACAGAATCAATCAGGTTGGAAGGGACCTCTGGGCTCATCGAGTCCAACCATTGCCCTGACACCACCATGTCAACTAGACCATGGCACTAAGTGCCATGTCCAGTCTTTTCTTAAACCCCTCCAGAGATGGTGACTCCCCCACCTCCCTGGGCAGCCCCTTCCAATGGCTAATGACCCTTGCTGAGAAGAAATGCTTCCTAATGTCCAACCTGAACCTCCCCTGGAGGTTCACGTTTTACATCTCACATTCTCTCCTTTTAACTGCATCCCTTTACTCCTGTGTTTACCCTGTTCTTGCTTAGTAGTGCTTGCTTTAATTATTTACCCATGGCTACGTGGCCTCTGCCACGTTCTCCTCTCCAGCTCAGCTGTCTGAAGCCCTTCACTGGCTCTCAAGAGCGGTCCTGCATGCCCTGCCAACAGCTGCCTCCCAAGCGGTGTCAAGTGAAATGTTGAATTCTATTAATCTTTCATTGCAAATGTCATCTTCTTGTGCACTAAAGAAACAAGAGGTGTGAAGACACATGTTCCACTTGCAGCCTTGCTTCTTAATTACCTGGCAATGATGGGTTTGAGCTAGTTTTATCATTACCCTTAAATATAGGTTTTTGCTGTTAAGATCGTATCTCCAGGCTGGTAATTACTTTTGTTGCTCCTCTCTGAGTTCCTTCTACTGATTGGTATCTTTTTGGATAATGTATCTACCATTATTAATCATGTTCATTACAGTGGTGCCTACAGGCCAACTAATAACTGCCCATTTTGCTGGGTCTTGCGCAAACATGAGGACCTGAAGAGTCTAAACAGATGATGGGGACCAGAAAAGGCAGGCCAAATGCTGCCAATTAAATGGTATTTTGTTTCCTAACACCCGTGAACATGATAAATGCTTTTCTAGGCATCCAGAAGCCGTGGCCACATCAGCTTCCCAGAAGTGGAGCTATTAACGCCTTCATCCTCTGTCACACCTTTCTGCTGCCACAGACCCGAATTACGCTGGTTTTTCTAAGTGCTGAATTGGCTGAGGAAACCAATTTCAAAGCTGAAGTCTGGTGTTAATTTATGGTGGACCTCAGTGGTGTCTGGGCCACTCCAGCACCATGCTGAGTTTCTTCTCAAAAGTTATCTGCAGGGGGTAATACAATAATTTTGTTAACAAAAAAAAAAGATTTGTGCATTAGCTTTCTCTCTCAAGAAATAGTGCCTGGATTTGTTGTCTAAATCCATATTTGGAATGAAATTACCTTTGAAAACAGTTGCTATAATCATTTGGTGGGAAGTAACAGTTTGTGTAAAGTTATAGATTTATTAGGGCCCATTTAAAACCTCATGAAATTAATATACTCATATAGTATGAGTCGTCTACTCTTTGGAAGGTGGAACTTGCCATACAGAATCACAGAATCAACCAGGTTGGAAGAGCCCTCTGGGATCATCGAGTCCAACCATTGCCCTGACACCACCATGGCAACTAGACCAGGGCACTAAGTGCCATGTCCAGGCTTTTCTTAAACCCCTCCAGAGATGGTGACTCCACCACCTCCCTGGGCAGCCCCTTCCAATGTCTAATAACCCTTTCTGAAAAGAAATTCTTCCTAATGTCCAACCTGAACCTCCCCTGGCGAAGCTTGAGGATCAATACCCTTCAGTTCAGGTTAGAAACCTGCTATGGTGAGAACGTGGGACCTGTTTCACCCGTGAACAAGGTGTGCCTGAGGCCCTCACAGCTGGATTTCACCTTAGCATGTGGGACCTGTTTCCATGTCACCCCTTGCGCTTATTATGCCCTTTTGATTTCCATTATTCAAGGTATTTAGGTGTCTCCAGCCATCTGTCTCCCACCCCATATCTCCTTAGGAAACTTGGAAGAGGTGAAGAAATAGAAAGATAAGATGGAGGGAATGACTTCAAAAAAAAACCAACCGAAACTTAACAAACAAAACCCTGCAGATGGTTAATGAGGGACCTTTTTTTTTGCCTTATTTCATGGTCTTAATATCACCTCATCCTTCTGCCTTGGTATTAGCACCACCCACTTTAACTCCTGTTGATAACATCAGAGGAAAGCAAGGTGCTTTCTCTTTTCTGGAAACCATTTGGACCTTGATTGCAAACTGTCCCACAGCAGTTATGACACATCTAAGAAGTAGCAAGAGATGATTTGCAAACTGTGTTGGAATCTCCTAAAGGTCTGACTGGACTCCAACGTGTGGGCGTGCTCTTGCAGGTGTCCTGCACCTCTGGTGGTGATCAACCCAGAATCACAGAATCAACCAGGTTGGAAGAGCCCTCTGGGATCATCGAGTCCAACCATTGCCCTGACACCACCATGACAACTAGACCATGGCACTAAGTGCCATGTCCAGGCTTTTCTTAAACCCCTCCAGAGATGGTGACTCCACCACCACCCTGGGCAGCCCCTTCCAATGTCTAATGACCCTTGCTGAGAAGAAATGCTTCCTAATGTCCAACCTGAACCTCCCCTGGCGAAGCTTGAGGCTGTGTCCTCTTGTCCTATTGCTAGTTGCCTGGGAGAAGAACCCATCCAGAGTACTCATCAAGAAAGGTGCTCCATGTTGGAGACCCATCATGGGTGACAGATAGAGGCATTTTTTCTCCACTCTGATTCATCTTTCAGCAAATGCCCGTGGAGATGTGCTCAGACATGGATTGTCAGGCAGGCGGAGCCATGCAGGAATCCCCCGTGCTGTGGCTAACCCAGTGCACCAGCAAGGACATTCCAGGGGCTTGGCCAAACCACTGTGTTTCTTGCTTGTTAGGCTCAGGGTATGGGTTTTTTAGTGCCCCAAAACCAACAGTATTTGAAACGGGCACATTAAGTAGTTTATTTATGTTTAAATCAGTGTTAACTGTCTGACTCACAAAGGAAGGATGCTTCAATGTGCTGAAAATCCAAGCTGCTGCTCCTCGCTGTGCTCTGCAGAATGGGGATGGGGAGAGGGAAAGACACACAAAGGCATGAGCTCAGAGCAAATTGAGAGCCTTAAGTCTGATTTTTCTTGCTTTGGTGGGTTTAAGCTAGTCTTAGTGTTACTTTAAACATAGCCTTTTGTAGTTCAATTATATTAAAATCGCACCGATCCCTAGTCCTTTTGGCTGCTCGGACTCGGTCAGAATCCATCAGTCTTGATCCAGGAAGGATGTATTGGTGTGGTGAGGAACTAAAAGTGCCTGGATGCTCCCCAGAGCTTTTGAACAACAAAAAAAAATCTCGAGTGCAAACATATTCTGTTAGCACTTCTCTTACACGGAGAGCGCTGCCTGGGTTTCTTTCGTTAGGGCATGGCAATGGAAATTGTGGAGCCTGTCGACACTTTACAGCCTGGAACAATAAAAACAAACAAACAATTAAATCCTCTTTCATTGGGAGATTTTTGGGCTAGGCAAAAGAAATAAAGGGAGGAAATGAGGAATTTGAAAGCGAAAAATAGACTTTTCTACCTTGTGGTTGGGTGTTAAATTCCTCGAGCTGTCATGTGAAGAGTGCACCAGGAAATCAGAAGGTGGTGGAGTGGGAGATACTTGTTCTCACCTTAATCGGTCCTTTAGGCTGACCCATGGGGTTTGCTTGGGAATGACTTAAGTCTTTTCTTAAGAAAAGACTGGACATGGCACTTAGTGCCATGGTCTAGTTGACATGGTGATGTCAGGGCAATGGTTGGACTCGATGATCCCAGAGGTCTCCTCCAACCTCATTGATTCTGTGACTGGGTTTTTTGCACTTTGGACAGGCTAGAAGTGGTCTAGAGCAGGGCCACAAAGGTGATCGAAGGGCTAGGAAGCCTGACAAATGAGGAAAGGCTGAGAGAGCTGGGTTTGCTCAGCCATGAGAAAAGAAGAGACCTTGTTACCATGTTCCAGTATTTAAAGGGTGGCTACAAAGAAGATGGAGACTCCCTTTTTACAAGGAGTCACGTGGAAAAGACGAGGGGTAATGGGTACAAGTTACTCCTGGGGAGATTCCAATTGGACACAAGAGGACAATTTTTCACAATGAGAACAATCAGCCGTTGGAATAATCTCCCCAAGGAAGTGGGGGATTCCCCAACATTGGACAGTTTTAAGATTCAGCTGGACAGGGTGCTGGGCCATCTTGTCTAGACCGTGTTTTTGCCAAGAAAGGTTGGACCAGATAATCCTTGAGGTCCCTTCCAACCTGGTACTCTGTGATTCAGTGATTATGCGATCACTCATTATTCCTTTCTCTTGTTTTCATGTATATTTTGTGGTAAAACAAGCAGTGCAGCCACTCAGATGGGTCTCCATGAAGAACCTCAGCAAAAGGGGACCCTTCACTGGAACGGGAACACATTCTCGATGGGTTTTATTCCTCAAAGACTCAACTCTAGACCCTGCCTCCTCCTGGGCACCCTAAGCTCTGGCTGCTTGTGGTCCTTTCACCCCACAACAGGTTGCTGTTACTTGAGGCGTCTGCCGTGGGGCATGAACAGCAGGAGCTGGTCTGTGCTGGTGGGAGGAGAGATGAGACATCTCCTCCCTGCCATGCATTCTAATTGCAGGAGGCTGTGAGACAGTCATCTGACCAGGGAAATGGACACTGCTGGAGTTACAAGGCCCACTTTCACCTTTAACCTGCTGATTGAGGCAGGATTGATGGAGAACAGAGAGGGACAGAGGTGGTTGCCCTTCACCTCAACATCCCCGCCTGTGAAACCAAATCCGCTCTGGCAATCTGTGCGTGCTCAGGAGCTGTCACTCTTAAGCTGGTGAGGAAGAGCCATCCATAAAAAAGCCTTTATGGAGCTGCCTTTCATGACATCCTAGCTTCACCTTGTGCAGCGTGGGTTAGGTTTTTTTTTTCCCCTGAGAGCTCCTGTTGCTGCTGTAAAAGTGAAGAGTCGCTCGCCTCAGCTGCTGGGTCTCCCTGGAAGGCGTCAGCTGGTCCTTGGTGGGTGGTAAAGTCATTTTTGCAGATCAGTCTTGCCTTTGAAGCCATAGGGAAACAATATCCCAATGCATCTTTGTAATTCTTCTCCTTGGGATCTCTCAAGTGCAGCTGCATCGTCGTTTCAGAGCAAGGAAACAGCTCTTGGAAAGCCTGTTGTGATATTTTGCCAGTCAAGCACTCAACTTTTTGACATAAATGCTGAATACTTGAATCCTGTGTCCAGTTCTGGGCCCCGCACTGCAAGAAAGATGTTGAGGTGTTGGAGCGAGTCCAGAGGAGGGCGACCAAGCTGGGGAAGGGTCTGGAGGGTCTGACCTACAAGGAACAGCTGAGGGAGCTGGGGGCGTTTAGCCTGGAGAAGAGGAGGCTCAGAGGTGACCTTAGTGCAGTCTACAACTACCTGAAGGGAGGTTGTAGCGCAGTGGGAGTCGGCCTCTTCTCCCAGGCAACCAGCGCTAGGACAAGAGGACACAGCCTCAAGCTTGGCCAGGGGAGGTTCAGGTTGGATGTTAGGAAGAATTTCTACTCAGAGAGGGTCATTAGCCATTGGAAGGGGCTGCACAGGGAGGTGGTGGAGTCACCATCTCTGGATGTGTTGAAGAAAAGATTGGACATGGCACTTAGTGCCCTGGTCTAGTTGCCATGGTGGTGTCAGGGCAATGGTTGGACTCGATGATCCCAGAGGGCTCTTCCAACCTGGTTGATTCTGTGATTCTGTGATAACGTGCAAATCAAAAAGCCACCAGCGGTGTGATGAACATCTGGGGAAAGTACACAAGACAGGACCACTGGTGCTTTTATCCATCAAGGTGACTTCCAATTGCAAGGTGGTTGTTTGAGAAGCCTTCAGTACCCCGTATCTTTCAGGAATGAGCTATTAATTGCCTCTTAGGCAACCGGCCCCAGAGCAGTCTGTTGTCAGACTCTCCCATTGATTATTTATCTATTTGATTTAAAGAACACACATATCACCTAGCATTTATGTAGTGCTGTGCACGTGGATTAAGAATTTAATAAATGAGATCAGGTTTGTGAGGAAAGGCAGGTGGCTGTGAGGTGTAAGAGCTCGATGAAGGAGAGAAGACAGAGGAGAGGAAACTTGACCTTTTCATACTTGAAGCTGAAACAGTGGAGAGCAAGTATAGGAATGACAGCGGTACTGGAGCTTTGGAAGAAACCAGCACAGAGGAGATGTGTCACAGAATCACACAGAATCAGCCAGGTTGGAAGAGCCCTCTGGGATCATCGAGTCCAACCGTTGCCCTGACACCACCATGTCAACTAGACCATGGCACTAAGTGCCATGTCCAGTCTTTTCTTAAACCCCTCCAGAGATGGTGACTCCACCACTTCCCTGTCCTCCAAATAAGTTGAGAGTCAGGATCTCAGGATTGTGTTTTAAGCTGACTTTAATATTGTATTTCAGGCAATGATTCCTTCACGAAGCTGGGTCAGTTGAGGTTAACGTACTGTGCGTCTCGCACCAAAACAGTTGTCATTTTTATTGATGAATTGACAGCAAGGTGGCACTATATAGCAAGGAACATCACAGAATCACAGAATCACAGAATCAGCCAGGTTGGAAGAGACCTCAGGGATCATCGAGTCCAACCATTGCCCTGACACCACCATCTCAACTAGACCATGGCACTCAGTGCCATGTCCAATCTTTTCTTCAACACCTCCAGAGATGGTGACTCCACCACCTCCCTGGGCAGCCCCTTCCAATGGCTAATGACCCTTGCTGAGAAGAAATGCTTCGTAAAGTCCAACCTGAACCTCCCCTGGTGAAGCTTGAGGCTGTGTCCTCTTGTCCTATCGCTGGTTGCTTGGGAGAAGAGGCCACAGTATGATTTATTTCAACTTTTCCATTAGTTCCTCCCCATCCCATGATAAAAATAGTCATTTGCATTCCTATAGGTTCTGTTGATTCCAGGGCACGTGTGTTTGTTTCTAAACACAACGCAATAGTTGTCGCTGTTAGATGTCTAAATGGGTTATTTCCTAGGTTGGTTCTATTAGGAAGGTTTACAGGTTGATCTGGTGATAGTAGGAAGTTCTGTGCTCTTGTTCTAAATCGGTGCTTCAGTGTTTAAGTGCAGTTTGCCTCTAGAATAGGAGGGGAGTGGTACAGGTGTCTAAATGTGGATGTCTACTGCTGTCACAGAAGCCCAGCGGTATCCTAGATGTCCACAAGAGACAGGTAGATAGGATACAGGCATTCAAGAGACTTGTGCCCTGCTGGAATACCAGCTGGTGGATACTCTTAGGTACCTAAAATGGTACCAGATACCTCTCTTTAGGACCTGAACTGCTTTGTGTGACTGATGGTTGGTTTATTAGATGTTTGCCAACATCTGTTGTAGTGACAAAATCAAGCTTTGAGGTAACAGCTCTGCTACTAGTAGAAGTAATGGAAGATGAGGTGGGTTTTGTTCTAGCCCATGGCTGGTCATGTTCCAGGTGTATGTGCTAATGCAGTTTCAGTTTCTATTCTTAAACGTACCTGTGCAATTTCAGGAGCCAGGAGTTGGGAATGTAGTCTCCAAGAGGCAGTTCTTTTGGAGGACGAGAGGAAACGGCCTTAAGCTGTGCCAGGGGAGGTTTATATTGGGTATTAGGAAAAATTTCTTCACCAAAAGGGTTGTCAAGCATTGGAACAGGCTGCCCAGGGCAGTGGAGTCCCCATCCCTGGGGGGATTTAAAAGCCATGTAGATGTGGTGCTGAGGGCCATGGGTTAGTGGTGGCCTTGGCAGTGCTGGGTTAACAGTTGGACTTGATGATCTTAAGGGTCTTTTCCAACCTAAATGGTTCTATGGTTCTTCACACCCAGTGTTAAAGAGAATAAACCAGAAGCATCCTTGGTTGACTTTCTATCTTTCAGGTTGGCTTTGCATTCCTGCCCATTAGTAAAACGAGCGCTTAGTCCTGGAAACCCAACAAACTTCACCAAAGCATCAGAGATGTAACAAGCATTAGAAATCTGGTGTGCAATTTTGGCTAAATCTTAGAATAAGTACCTTTATTATTGCCTATTTTTATACGTATCCAAAACAGCAGTGTTTGACTTCCAGGATGGTATGTGAGACCAGCAGAGTGCTAAGAGGGTTCTGTGTGCTACAGTACATAGGGAGGAAAAGAGCAATTAGGCTAATGGTCTTTAATTGATAAAGATTGAGGTGGTCTGACCACCGGTGCAGAGGAGTGGCAATTTTCTGCTGTGAGGCTTGTTGGAGTTTCTGGCTGAAGATGAAACCAGTCTAACACACACACAGGTTTTGCACCTGGACCTAAGAGAAGGTAGGAGGGCACCTGGACCTAAGAGTCCAGAGGAGGGCGACCAAGCTGGGGAAGGGTCTGGAGGGTCTGACCTACGAGGAACGGCTGAAGGAGCTGGGGTTGTTTAGCCTGGAGAAGAGGAGGCTCAGAGGTGACCTTAGTGCAGTCTACAACTACCTGAAGGGAGGTTGTAGTGGAGTGGGAGTTGGCCTCTTCTCCCAGGCAACTAGCGATAGGACAAGAGGACACAGCCTCAAGCTTCGCCAAGGGAGGTTCAGGTTGGACATTAGGAAGCATTTCTTCTCAGCAAGGGTCATTAGGCATTGGAAGGGGCTGCCCAGGGAGGTGGTGGAGTCACCATCTCTGGAGGGGTTTAAGAAAAGCCTGGACATGGCACTTAGTGCCCTGGTCTAGTTGCCATGGTGGTGTCAGGGCAATGGTTGGACTCGATGATCCCAGAGGGCTCTTCCAACCTGATTGATTCTGTGATAACGTGCAAATCAAAAAGCCACCAGCGGTGTGATGAACATCTGGGGAAAGTACACAAGACAGGACCACTGGTGCTTTTATCCATCAAGGTGACTTCCAATTGCAAGGTGGTTGTTTGAGAAGCCTTCGGTACCCCGTATCTTTCAGGAATGAGCTATTAATTGCCTCTTAGGCAACTGGCCCCAGAGCAGTCTGTTGTCAGACTCTCCCATTGATTTTTTTTCTATTTGATTTAAAGAACACACATATCGCCTAGCATTTATGTAGTGCTGTACACGTGGATTAAGAGTTTAATAAATGAGATCAGGTTTGTGAGGAAAGGCAGGTGGCTGTGAGGTGTAAGAGCTCGATGAAGGAGAGAAGACAGAGGAGAGGAAACTTGACCTTTTCATACTTGAAGCTGAAACGGTGGAGAGCAAGTATAGGAATGACAGCGGTACTGGAGCTTTGGAAGAAACCAGCACAGAGGAGATGTGTCCTCCAAATAAGTTGAGAGTCAGGATCTCAGGATTGTGTTTTAAGCTGACTTTAATACTGTATTTCAGGCAATGATTCCTTCACGAAGCTGGGTCAGTTGAGGTTAACGTACTGCGTGTCTCGCACCAAAGCAGTTGTCATTTTTATTGATGAATTGACAGCAAGGTGGCACTATATAGCAAGGAACATCACAGAATCACAGAATCAGCCAGGTTGGAAGAGACCTCCGGGATCATCGAGTCCAACCATTGCCCTGACACCACCATGTCAACTAGACCATGGCACTAAGTGCCATGTCCAATCTTTTCTTCAACACCTCCAGAGATGGTGACTCCACCACCTCCCTGGGCAGCCCCTTCCAATGGCTAATGACCCTTGCTGAGAAGAAATGCTTCCTAAAGTCCAACCTGAACCTCCCCTGGTGAAGCTTGAGGCTGTGTCCTCTTGTCCTATCGCTAGTTGCCTGGGAGAAGAGGCCACATTATGATTTATTTCAACTTTTCCATTAGTTCCTCCCCATCCCATGATAAAAATAGTCATTTGCATTCCTATAGGTTCTGTTGATTCCAGGGCACGTGTGTTTGTTTCTAAACACAACGCAATAGTTGTCGCTGTTAGATGTCTAAATGGGTTATTTCCTAGGTTGGTTCTATTAGGAAGGTTTACAGGTTGATCTGGTGATAGTAGGAAGTTCTGTGCTCTTGTTCTAAATCGGTGCTTCAGTGTTTAAGTGCAGTTTTCCTCTAGAATAGGAGGGGAGTGGTACAGGTGTCTAAATGTGGATGTCTACTGCTGTCACAGAAGCCCAGCGGTATCCTAGATGTCCACAAGAGACAGGTAGATAGGATACAGGCATTCAAGAGACTTGTGCCCTGCTGGAATACCAGCTGGTGGATACTCTTAGGTACCTAAAATGGTACCAGATACCTCTCTTTAGGACCTGAACTGCTTTGTGTGACTGATGGTTGGTTTATTAGATGTTTGCCAACATCTGTTGTAGTGACAAAATCAAGCTTTGAGGTAACAGCTCTGCTACTAGTAGAAGTAATGGAAGATGAGGTGGGTTTTGTTCTAGCCCATGGCTGGTCATGTTCCAGGTGTATGTGCTAATGCAGTTTCAGTTTCTATTCTTAAACGTACCTGTGCAATTTCAGGAGCCAGGAGTTGGGAATGTAGTCTCCAAGAGGCAGTTCTTTTGGAGGACGAGAGGAAACGGCCTTAAGCTGTGCCAGGGGAGGTTTATATTGGGTATTAGGAAAAATTTCTTCACCAAAAGGGTTGTCAAGCATTGGAACAGGCTGCCCAGGGCAGTGGAGTCCCCATCCCTGGGGGGATTTAAAAGCCATGTAGATGTGGTGCTGAGGGCCATGGGTTAGTGGTGGCCTTGGCAGTGCTGGGTTAACAGTTGGACTTGATGATCTTAAGGGTCTTTTCCAACCTAAATGGTTCTATGGTTCTTCACACCCAGTGTTAAAGAGAATAAACCAGAAGCATCCTTGGTTGACTTTCTATCTTTCAGGTTGGCTTTGCATTCCTGCCCATTAGTAAAACGAGCGCTTAGTCCTGGAAACCCAACAAACTTCACCAAAGCATCAGAGATGTAACAAGCATTAGAAATCTGGTGTGCAATTTTGGCTAAATCTTAGAATAAGTACCTTTATTATTGCCTATTTTTATACGTATCCAAAACAGCAGTGTTTGACTTCCAGGATGGTATGTGAGACCAGCAGAGTGCTAAGAGGGTTCTGTGTGCTACAGTACATAGGGAGGAAAAGAGCAATTAGGCTAATGGTCTTTAATTGATAAAGATTGAGGTGGTCTGACCACCGGTGCAGAGGAGTGGCAATTTTCTGCTGTGAGGCTTGTTGGAGTTTCTGGCTGAAGATGAAACCAGTCTAACACACACACAGGTTTTGCACCTGGACCTAAGAGAAGGTAGGAGGGCACCTGGACCTAAGAGTCCAGAGGAGGGCGACCAAGCTGGGGAAGGGTCTGGAGGGTCTGACCTACGAGGAACGGCTGAAGGAGCTGGGGTTGTTTAGCCTGGAGAAGAGGAGGCTCAGAGGTGACCTTAGTGCAGTCTACAACTACCTGAAGGGAGGTTGTAGTGGAGTGGGAGTTGGCCTCTTCTCCCAGGCAACTAGCGATAGGACAAGAGGACACAGCCTCAAGCTTCGCCAAGGGAGGTTCAGGTTGGACATTAGGAAGCATTTCTTCTCAGCAAGGGTCATTAGGCATTGGAAGGGGCTGCCCAGGGAGGTGGTGGAGTCACCATCTCTGGAGGGGTTTAAGAAAAGCCTGGACATGGCACTTAGTGCCCTGGTCTAGTTGCCATGGTGGTGTCAGGGCAATGGTTGGACTCGATGATCCCGGAGGGCTCTTCCAACCTGATTGATTCTGTGATTCTGCTTCTTCCACACTGAAAAGCAGAAACGTTTGGCTGCTTCCCGCAGGGGCAAACAGTGGGGTGGTTTCCACCATAGGCGACGTCTTCCTGTGCTTGCAGACAGGTCAACCCCAAAAGTGGAGGGAGAGAGGTGGGGAGAAGGGAGGCACATGACTCCAGACAGTGTTTATTATATTTAACTGTAATCTGTTCATGTAGGGCCTGGTATTGCTGGACGCTTTAACGCATTCTTGGGCACCGTGTCTGCATCGGTGGGACTGTTTGGAGATGCCAGACAGGTTTCTGCTGCAAAGACCCATCACCAACTTACGGTGTGGTTTCACATGGTCCTCTTAGATAATCCCTCACTCTTTCTAATAAATCTGACAAACCACATGAAGTGCAGCATTTATTCAGGTCATGTGCTCATGCATATTCATCTCTCCAGCCACCTTCTCCTTCATTCCTTTAAATTCTCCTTCTCCATCAGGCCCCGGCAAAGGCAGTTCCCCTGGGGATGGATTTTCGTGTAACAGCTAGCTGGCGTCAGGTCTCAGGGATCGATACTGTGCATGCTTTCAGCGTTTAAATTACCACCATGGTCTGTTGGTCTTGGCTTAGGCAAAAGAATCCCGGTGATGAAATGACACTCGATCTGGAGTTTGCCAGATAGTGTAAACAAGCACATTAGTTGGACCGGATAGGCATGATAATTGCAGAGCGAGGCTGGTGCCTGAATGGATCCATTAAAGTCGGCTTCAGGGAGCTGCATCATCCTTTTAGATTGCTGCAAAAATATTAGTCGTGGCTGGAAGATCTTGCTGCAGAAGATCGAAGCACCAAATTTATTCTTAACTCTTCGTTGTTGAGCTTGTGCCGCTTGCTTCGTGCGATTTGGGATGTTGGATTGCAGTCTACAACTACCTGAAGGGAGGTTGTAGTAAAGTGGGAGTCGGCCTCTTCTCCCAGGCAACTAGCGATAGGACGAGAGGACACAGCCTCAAGCTTCACCAGGGGAGGTTCAGGTTGGACATTAGGAAGCATTTCTTCTCAGCAAGGGTCATTAGCCATTGGAAGGGGCTGCCCAGGGAGGTGGTGGAGTCACCATCTCTGGAGGGGTTTAAGAAAAGCCTGAACATGGCACTTAGTGCCCTGGTCTAGTTGACATGGTGGTGTCAGGGCAATGGTTGGACTCAGTCCCAGAGGTCTCTTCCAACCTGATTGATTCTGTGATTCTGTGGTCACTTGGGGATCCTCTTTTTTTGTGCTTTGTGCTGTGGGAGAGCTGTGGTTAGATGGGGTTACGTAGCTGTCACTATCAAGCAACCACATGCTGCAGAAAATAGGTAGTTTTATGTCCTTCTATTCCAGGCCTCAGGTCCCTCATTGATCCCACCGCAGAGGATGGTGGATCCCACCTTTCTCCTTCTCCAGAGCGGTTCTGACTGTTTGCAGAGAGTGGGGGGTGAACTTTTTACTTGCTTTAAGAATTTTCATGCTTTGGAGCCAAGCGAGTACCAGAAATGTTGCAATTTGGAGGGGAGGTCCCTGGGAAAAGCAGCAAATGGCATGAATTTGGGAAGGTCTGCCAGAGGAGTGACGGGGAGATCCTGATGGTTGTCCCCTGATAACGCTCACGTTGATTGAGAAACAGCTCTGCCGTGGGGAAAGAAGGTTTTCAGGAGATGTTTGAGTTATTTTAACTGAAGTTTGAGAATTCAGCTGTAAGAATATATTCACAATTTTAAGAGCTGTGGACCAGCTCTTAAAAAAAAACCCAAAACTGTAATACTAGAGGTTAGCTGGCCCAACTTTGTTGATCCAACTTGTGCTTACTGGGTAATCTGCTGGGATGGCGACGGTTGGATTCTGTGCGTCACCAAGGGTCTTCATCTTGCTTGAGCAAATCTGAGTTCATTAAATTGGATAATTCATCTCTGTGACTCGGTTCTTGTAGTTTTTGATCAATCTCTCAGCTGCGGTGGTTGGCCAGGCAAAGTTTGGGCCGTAGCTTGGTTTGGTCAGACATAGAGGTTAGAAAGCTTTTGGTTTTGGTGCATAGATGGGAGCTTTGTGTCGTTGGGGATGAGACCTCTTGTGAGCAACAGATTTGTTTAATTTCTGTGAATTTTTTTTTTGGTAGCTTCCCATGAACTGTCTGGTTCTGTCTCCCCTGGTGGGTGCTGGGCTGGGTGGGGCTGGGAGTTCCTGGCACTGGAAATTCAGGTTGTCCTGGGTGGATGCATGTGTCTTTGAGTTTTATTTAAAGTGTGTGGATGTTTTGAGCATGGATTGGAGCACCCTAGTGTGCTGAATATCATAAAAAAAAAAAAGGTCTGGCTTTTGTATTCCGTGGTGTCAGCCAGACAGAGAAGGAGCAATAGGTGTGTACCATGCTGAGACTCACTTGGCATCTCCCCATCCTCCTGTTCACAGCAGTCGCATCTGCCCAAGTGGAAGAGTAAATACTCCAATCTAATCACGTTAAATGTTCCAGAGTGTAATACCTTAATTTGGTTGCTGACATGAGGGCTGATGGGGAAATGACGTGGTAATCAGGAATGACAGCGAAGATAGATAGGAATCTTTTGTTTCAAAGATTAAGGGAACCTGAGTAGACAGTCCTGTTGGGTGTGCCCCGTAACCAGAAATAGTCCTCGCACGCTGACTCAGAGCACAAAGCTGCTCGGGAAAGTCGAGTCTTTCTGCAAATGGCTTGGCTTGTTCTCATCTAAACCTGTTATCAGCCTCTGGAAGATCCAGTCCAAGGTCAGAGGCAATGTCATTAGCCATTGGAAGGGGCTGCCCAGGGAGGTGGTGGAGTCACCATCTCTGGAGGGGTTTAAGAAAAGATTGGACATGGCACTTAGTGCCGTGGTCTAGTTGCCATGGTGGTGTCAGGGCAATGGTTGGACTCCATGATCCCAGAGGGCTCTTCCAACCTGATTGATTCTGTGACTCTGTGCAGCTGGACTTGGTGATCTTAAAGGTCTTTTCCAGCTTAAATGACTCCATGATTTTATGATTCTCTGTGGTATTAGGTCGTTGTGAGTACACTACAAAGAAAAAAGCAACAAAAAATGTAACTCATCTTTTCTTTTTTGTGGCAACTTGGAACCAAAGCGTACGAAGTCCGTTATTGCTCTGCTCCTCTTAATGTTTAAAATCTGGCGGGGGGAGGGAATCCTCCCTGGAATGCACACTCCGGGCAGAATTGCTTTTCAAAAGTGTTTGAAAACAATCGCTTCTGCAGGAGCAGGAGCTAATTTGAACAGCCAGTTCTGTCCTTGAGATGTACATTCCAGGATGCCAGAGGAAAATAGCAGGCTGGAATTCGCTTCATGTTTGAGGTTAGTTTGAAAGGAGTCCGGCGCTTTTATTGAGAGTGGTTTTATATAGCAGCTCTCAGTGGAAACAGTTTGTCTTTTATATTTTTAGGTTAAGGGATTTCTTTAAGGTCAGCCTGAGTTCACACCGTTTTCTCTTCTGCCTTGATGGAGTAGGCATTATTATTTGAAATGACTGGGGTCCAAACTTGCTGTACAACCTCTTGGGCATGTTATTCTATATAGTTATAGAAACAGGTTGATGAAATGAATGTGCACATGACATTTCCCAGGTTGTGGAAAAACGCTGCTTCCATTTTATCCCATCAGATAGGTGGCAGTTTTCTGTGAGCATCACCTGGTGTCCCAGACACTCATACAGAATCACAGAATCAACCAGGTTGGAAGAGACCTCTGGGATAATCAAGTCCAACCATTGCCCTGACACCACCATGTCAGCTAGACCATGGCACTAAGTGCCATGTCCAGTCTTTTCTTAAACCCCTCCAGAGATGGTGACTCCACCACCTCCCTGGGCAGCCCCTTCCAATGTCTAATAACCCTTTCTGAGAAGAAATTCTTCCTAATGTCCAACCTGAACCTCCCCTGGCGAAGCTTGAGGCTGTGTCCTCTTGTCCTGTCGCTAGTTGCCTGGGAGAAGAGGCCGACTCCCACTCCACTACAACCTCCCTTCAGGTAGTTGTAGACTGCACTAAGGTCACCTCTGAGCCTCCTCTTCTCCAGGCTAAACAACCCCAGCTCCCTCAGCCGTTCCTCGTAGGTCAGACCCTCCAGACCCTTCCCCAGCTTGGTCGCCCTCCTCTGGACTCGCTCCAACACCTCAACATCTTTCTTGAAGAGGAAACATTGCTTGTGGACTTAATTAGAGATTTTATAATTTAGGGCATTTAATTATCCTTCTGCCTTTCAGCCACTCACAGCTTTCTCCAAGTGCTCTTAAAGAAGGCAGAGGAAGCCGCCAGCACAGATTTCTCTCCAGTAGCGTATTTTTCCTATAGATTATCCTTTAATACACATGATGAGAATATTCTGCTCTCATAAAGAGATAGTACAGCATGTGTGGGGCTGTATGCGTAAATATAGATGAAGTTACAAAATTTTCCAAGAGGAAAAGGTGATGTAATGGTCTGTGGAAATATTTTTTTATTCTTTCTTTCATCCCATCACACTTATGATATAAATAGTGGAAAAAGGCACAAACCCATTGAAATGTAAACCACTCCGGTAAAGCTCCCCCATCGCTGCGTGCTGGGTTCAGGCAGCAAGCAGCATCCATCGGTGGTTTCCAGCACATTAGCAGCTACGTGTGGAGCCATCTGTCATGGCCTGGAGGTGTCGAACTGATTCAGCAGTTCATTAGGCAAGGCCAGAAGAAAAAAATAATCTAGAAAATCAGCGTATAGATGGGAAAAGGGGAGAGTGAAGAGCTGGAGGAAGCACAGTCCGTGCAATGCTGTGATTTACTGACTCATTTGCCATCACACCCCATTGTGGGGTCAGGGCAGTTCATTTACCACCTCTGCAAGGGGATTTGGAGTCATCCTCAGTAGGTTAAGGCATGGTCAACAGCAGCACCACCCCCAGACATGTCCCAGCACCATACTTGGGAGGTACCATTCTGGTGGACACCCTTCCACTTGGATTGAGTTCAAACGAGAGTTCTAGATAATGGTGTTTTCTGTTTTCAGAGCTGAGTTTGAGTTTTGAATGATCTGTTCTAACAAAATTGTTCGCCAGCGAGATGACTTGAAAGAGCAAACACCTGCTTTGGTGCGTCTGCAAGGTGTAGGAACCTGCATTCAACCCTCCTCCACAGACCCTCTGGAGATGTTTGCAGAAGTTGTTTCTGAGCCTGAGCTGTTAGCCATCCGTGGCCACCTGCAGAACAGCAGGGCTTCTCTGCTTTGCTTCTTCCAGCATCCTTATTCTGGCTGGTGTGCAGGATCTGGCCTTTATCGTTCCACCTTTTCGTTCCCTGTTGGAAGCTGGGCATTGCCTTGGTGATAGTGGCCACAGCTGGGCAAGCAGCATATGCAGAACATTGTTTTTTGTACAGCTGAAGCTCTGTCTTCATCTTCTTGCCTTGTTACTAAACCCTTTTTAAACAAGACCAGCTCTGGATAATGCCAGCTTTTTGTGTATATTTTTTAGTATTTGGTGTTTGCATTGTCTGAATGGATGATTTCTCTTCCAGTATGTTCAAAGCCCAACTTCTGCGTCTTCATGGGCTGCTTTGCCGTGGTGACTGTAGAGGTAGCAAAGTGAAATAGGAATGTGTTGGTTTGATTTTCTCATTTCTCCTCCTCAGTTGGTCTGTTTGCAGGTCTGTGTCTCAGCTCGAATGCTTCACTCACCGCTTAGCTGCACTCAAGCACCCAACAGTTTGCTTGAAGGGAAACCTTGTGCTCTGCAGTTACACTGGGATTTGGGATGTACTTGTTTGACTCAAATTATCGACTCACACTGTATTGATTGGCTTTGTTTCTAAATGGGCATCACGCAGATGTGGTACCTACCAATTTACTGTACAAGCTGTGTTTGGTTTTGAACATGAGAGTTCAGTCAGGGAATACCTTTCTGTGCATTTGGAAACTGCGAAGCAAGTCAACAATCATAAAATGTGTGGGAATAATGTCGATTATTGCATTCTCCGAAGCAGCCTGGTCTGCCTCTTCTCCCAGACAACCAGCGATAGGACAAGAGGACACAGCCTCAAGCTTCGCCAGGGGAGGGTCAGGTTGGACATTAGGAAGCATTTCTTCTCAGCAAGGGTCATTAGCCATTGGAAGGGGCTGCCCAGGGAGGTGGTGGAGTCACCATCTCTGGATGTGTTTAAGAAAAGCCTGGACATGGCACTTAGTGCCCTGGTCTAGTTGACATGGTGGTGTCAGGGCAATGGTTGGACTCGATGATCCCAGATCAATCTCTTCCAACCTGATTGATTCTGTGACTCTGTAAGCAACTTGCAGACCTGATCCCCAAGCAAGATACAGGCAAGGAAGGGAAAGGAGATTCCTGCATGGGTTTTGTTTCTTGACACCTCAGTTCAGGTGAATGAAGAGCTGGGGAAACTTTGATTCCTCCTACCCACATTGGGTGCGGGGATTCCCACCCGTCCCAGCTGGAGCACAGGGCTCGAGGCAATGGGACGTTCAGGTTCTAGGTCTGAAGGGAGCAGTGCAGTGAGTTAATGCAGAAATGGAGCCTTGAGTTAAAGCTTTGAGGTTGCTGATGTCCCAGTAAAGGCCGCTTTGAAGGTTGAGTGAAAAGTATTGGCCTTCTATTCTAGAAGGCAAAACTGTTTAGATACGGTGCCAAGGTTGGAAGGCTCATTTTTATTTTTCTCTCTGTTTGCAGAGTTTATATAATTTGGTGTGGTTTTCCCGTAAATAAGCACTTTGATACTTTTTATATCAGAATCTAAGACCTCCTCCAGCAGTAGAAGGTACACGAGAGACCCCAGCAAGGGCATCGCAGCCCCAGGCAGGACCAGCACATTCCCTTTTAGCTGTTTGCTGTGGAACAGATGGAAGTGCAGGTTTCTTCAGAAATTTCTTTAGAAATGCACTTCTGAAGGTTTTCTCACCTTCAGTGTCCTGGGGAAGCTGGGATGTGGTGACAGAGAGCAAGACTGATGGTAGACTTTGAGTCGTTCCTTAAAGATGGAGATCTTGAATAGACTACCAAGAGGATATTTTTCAAATGAAGCCAGTGGCGAATTTGCTGAAGTCTGGTGCAGGATCTGACCCTTATAGAGTAATTAAATTCTTGGTGGCTTCTCACAGCTAGGTTTAACTGAAGGGTAAGTCGTACTAGTGGGGAGCACTGGTATATTCTACTTATTCTTGGCAGCCTCTGATACTGTTCTGCATGCGGACTTATACCTGTGTATATACAGATTTGCTCTTGTTTTGTCTTTTTTATCACGTTCTTCCCCATACAGGTCTCCTTTCCTTACTCTGTCCTTCTCATACCCATCTTGTTCCCTCCTAGTTGTAATCCTTGGTGTTTCCTGAAAAACAGTAAGGAAACAGATTCAGACATTCAATGAGCTGTCTTGAGGTAGGATAGCTAATATAACTCTTTATTTCTCATGTAATGCAGAAGAATATTGGCTAGAAGGGACCCTTGGGTGTCTCTGGCCCAACCTCTATGGTAGGGGTAGACCAGGTTGGTCAGGACCTTGTCCAGAGGTTCTCCAACCTCTTCGAATTCCTTTCCCCGCTCTTTTCCCGCTGGGAAATGTTTGGTTTTTTCCTTGTGTGCCATTGTGATTTCTCATGTTGCAACACGGGCCGTTGTTTCTCGTCCTTTTGCTGCTCACTTCAAGAAGGCTCTGGTTCTTTTTTCTCTGTAGCTGCCTTTTAGGTTGGTAGGTACTAAAATTATTAACCACATAACCCTCAGCTTTTAGTTTGGGACCTGAAAATATAAATGCTTTTTTAAATTTCTTTTTTTTTTTAATTTTTCTTTTAAGTGAAACTAGTGGAAAGTTGAAAGAATTAGGGAATTCTTTCTGGGAGGAAACCACCCGCCCAGATGTCACAGAAGAATGGGATTCATCTGCTCTTTGCTTTTTTGGGTCATTTTGAGGGTTGTCGTTGGTTTTGATTTAAAAAACATTTAGGAAAACATCGCAGCCCTGCTGGCTGGCCAGTCTTTTCCTTCTTGGGCTGAGCGTTGCTGTGTTTCAGGATGAACCTCCACCTGGTTTACAGGTCCAAACACCTTGAAAAGTAAATTATCAGTGTTTCTGATAATAACTTCTTTAAAGCAGAGACCGCCCATCTCCTGGCATCCCATCGCTCCTCTTCCTCGGAGGTTCCCGAAACTCTGCACTTGGCCCTGGCGGCCCCGCTGGGATGGAAACTGAGTCACGGGGCAGGAAAGTCCCGCTGCTGGAGTCACAGGAGTCGTTCACACGAGCAAAGAGCTGGCCCAAAGGCTTTGCCAAAGTCACTAATAGGATCCAGGTTTCTTGGGTCGGGGACGGAGTCGGCGGGGACCGGAGCGGAGCGGTGCACCAGGACCGCAGCTCTGCACCCTGTGCTTGCTGTCCCGTGCTCTTGGCCAGAGTCCTCGTGCCTCAGTTTCCTCCTCTCCTCCATGAAAAGCTTTGATATATTTGGATATTGAGAAAAAGCCAAGTAGTAATGGGAAAAAAATGAGGTTTTTTTTAATTTTCTCACATGGAAACTGTCTTCTTGCAAACTCCCGTGGGGCCCAAAGCTCCTCTTTTAAAACACACTTTAAAATTTAAGATGGAGGAGGATCATTTTAGCTGCTTATGGTCAACAACTAACAGTCATTCCTGCCCCAGAAGTGTGATAGGTGGTCTGCAAAGAGTAGCAAAGACACGCTTATTGCTCCTGTCAGCCCAGTCTAAATGGAAAACACGCAGGCGGTGGCTGGAGCTGACAGTGAGCTGAGTGATCGACCCTGAAACTCAGCACAGATCTCGTTAACGCCATCACTTTTATTCGGAATTTTATTCATATATTTTCCACTGTCTTTTTCGAGCAGCGTTTTGTGCAAGTTATTGAAGCTGTTTGTGGCTAGTGGTGTAACGAGTGAGCCGGCTGCATCCAGCATCACAGAAACTTGTCAAAACACTCAAGTACAACCGACTCCGGCTCCCTCTTCTCAAAATTCATGGGAGCTCAGGGCACGAATGTTACAGACTGCAGCAGCTATAATAACCTACAAATGAGATTTAGTTTTTAAAGTAGATTATGCTAAAAGGATTTTTTTTTTTTTTTTGGTAAATGATAGGGTTGCAATTGGATCTTTTGATGGAATCAGCTTTTTGAGGGCTGGGGAAGTATTCGGCTACAGCAGCCTGGCTCTTGCACAGGAGCTTGAATCTGTCTTCCATCAATGAGGCTGGAAATCACCACGTGTGTGATGGCATTTAGTTTCTCAAGGACGTTTGTGCCGTAGGAGCAGCTGCTGTCTGTAGAAAGGCTCCCGTTGAGCTCAGAGCCCCAAGCTACCCCGCAGGGTGCTGCTCTGCCCCGGGATCCCTGGATCTGCTGCAGCCTCTCAGCCCTGGGAGTCGAGTCAGGTTGGACATTAGGAAGCATTTCTTCTCAGCAAGGGTCATTAGCCATTGGAAGGGGCTGCCCAGGGAGGTGGGGGAGTCACCATCTCTGGAGGGGTTTAAGACAAGACTGGACATGGCACTTAGTGCCCTGGTCTAGTTGACATGGTGGTGTCAGGGCAATGGTTGGACTCGATGATCCCACAGGTCTCTTCCAACCTGACTGATTCTGTGATTCTGTGAGTCCTCGGAGCAGGATGAGCTGTACGAGGAGCTGGAGATGCCGAGCACCCACCAGCCAGCAGCGTAAGGGAAAAAGCTGAGTGTGGGAGGTCAGCAAGGCTCCCAGCATCCTTTCTCCACCGCTCCCACACACAGCTCCTTTAAAAAGGAGATGTCGAGTTCCCCCGCTCGCTGCCTGCCACCCTTTTGGCTTTAAAATAAAATGAGCAAACTCACAGTAGCGTGGTGTTTTGAAAAGTAAAGGGCAGCGTACCCGGGCTGCCTTCCAGATAAATGAACAACCTTGGAAATTACATGTTGAAAACACATGAAAAATGGTTGATGGGTTGGAGTGTTTGTTTTGAAGATAACGTAGCCCACCCGCATCCTCTTGCTTTACTCTGGGTTTGCTCTCCTGTGGCTCTAGCAATGAAGAGCTTCACTGTGCTTGCAGAATTTATATAATGCACACATTCATTCTCCCGTGGGCTAGAGCCTTTAACAACATGTTTTGGTCAGGTTTACAGTTGTTATAGTGACATAATAAAATTTGTCAAGACCGTATTAAATTATGTTTTCCCCATTGCCTTTCACCCTGTGAAGGTGCAAACGGCGTCCCTGCAACGAGATGACATCGAGAGCAGTTTCCTTCTGGTAGAAATGGTCCTGAAGCTTAAATTTGCTTTGATGGTGTCTTGAAGAAGTCTGCTAGCATGTTAAAACCCAGCTCACTTACTCTGATCTTAGAAGTTGCAAGCTTTTGCTTTAAAAGTAGATGAATAAAAGTAGGCTTGTGTCATTCTTATGCTTCTGGTGGCCTCGATACCCTTGTTCTCCCCTGGCTTTAAAGCCCAGGGAGCTACACAACCTGAATCACGAATGTGTTTTCAAAGCATGGATGCTAATGTGAGCTGCGGGAGCTGCTTCATCCATGTCTTTCCCATGTAATTACTGAAAAAAAGCTTAAAAAAAAGAAGTACAGCAGAAGGAGAGAATATGGATTTGCTGCGTTGCATGGCAATGGAGAAAGGTCTTGGTCTTCCCTGCGGGTTGGGAGTCTCGGTGGTGCTCTGCCAACACCTCTTAGCTTGACCGTGTCTCTAAGAGGGTTAAATACATACACCTCCGCTTAAGCCATCCAGTTATACAATCAAATGACGTTCCCAGGGGATCAAAGCTGTGTATCATCAATTTTGTTTCAGCGAAGAGGGTTTTTACTTCACACCTAATCAAATGATACTTACTTGCTGCTGCTCCGATTCCGAACTGTCATCTCATAGTTGTGTGATTTTTCACGAGCGCGGTGCCAGTAGAGTCGAGGAGACTGTGGTTTGGTTATAGCTTTAGGCTAAACTAAGCCAGATGTTATGGCCTTTATTTGAAGTCATTAGCTCTTCGCCAGTCGGTCCGTGCACATTCCTTTCATTGCTGCGGCGCTTTGCTTTTCTGAGAATATCGCCTTCTGCAGGGAATCCTGGTCATTGTTAATAAATTGCTTCTGGGCATTTCAGGAAAAATTAAGTAAAGATGTAATTTACAGAAAACAAACAAGACGCTGGCTTTGTTCCCACAGTGGATAAAGAGCCAGGAGACCCACAGCCACCCCAGAACATGCAGTAGATCCAAAGAGCAGAAGAAATGTTGGAGGAACCTTCTTCAACCTTGTTTCCAAGAGCTTGTTCCAGAGGTAGTTGGAAGAAGGAAGGAGGGGAATTTCCATAGACAGTTTTGGGAGTTGGGAGGCTCTAGGTTTGGCTTTGCCAGTTGATCTTGATGATACTGGGCAACTTGTGTCCTTGGCATTTCCACAGCTGTCAAATGGGCGTATTCTACCTAATGTGGGACTTGAGGCTTTATTCAAGCTCATAAGTTGGTTTCTAGTTTGTAGAAAAAAAGGCAACAGAGAACTCCACAGCTACGTACGGTGATAGTAAAATACCACAATGAGGCCAGTCATTGCCAGCCACTAGATTTTAATTTCATGATAAATATAAAAATGTTAAGAAATGTTTTTTTTCTCTTGCGAGCAAAGAACTGCAAGCTTTAACGGTGCTCCAAACCTGCAATAATTGCTTAAGAAAATTGCTTAAGCAGCTCATTGTTTTCTTCCACAGCACCTACACTTCTGACCTTAAAAATCCAAAGCATGACGTGTGTTCGTTGGTTCTTACTGTCCCTATTATTATTATTATTATTTATTATCCTATATTGCAGTTTAAGCTGTCTCTGAAAATAAAAGCTGCTGCCTGAGACGCTGCCCTGGTGGCCTCCAAATTTTGTCAGAAATGTAATGAGTTAAAAGTTGCTGCGTTTTCATATGCCTTCGGTTTGTCTTAGGGCTGCAGTTCTCAGAAGTTAGTTTTAATTGTTGAATAAGCTCCATGGCATCCGTGATGAGTGACAATACAATTACGGTGGTGGAACTGCACCACTAAGGAATTTGGCTGCAGAAGTTACCTGCGTTTCCCACAGCTGAAATCTTACCTCATTTAACTAGTATTTGGTTGTCTGGTTAAGGTTAAGCCAAGAAGAAAAAGTTGAGCAAGTTCTGGTTTGAGCGGAATGGGTGGATGAAGCGAAGGCTGACATTTGAAACAGGTCGGTCGTTTCCTCCACACGGTCCAGCCAAGCACCAGGACATCCGTGTTGGTCATAGGCTGAGTTGGTGGTGGAAGTGCTCCATCAAACAGGTTCAGAGTCAGGATTTACTCACATACGGTAAAATCTTAAGGACCGCTAAGCTGGGTTTAAGCACTGAAAAGATATATGAGCCTTGTCCTCTGGTGAGATGAGAGTTACTCCCAGTGATAAACTTTGCCTTGTAGAGTACCAAATTTGTGAAGTATTTAGGAGTATTTCTATCCCAGCTTTCATTCAGAAGTGTCTCAGATCGTTAAAAGCACAAATTAAACTTCCAGGCAGCCCTACCTAAGAGGGAGGGGAAGCATTACGCTGGTTTTACAGTCTAGGAGTTCACACGGGGGCTTCTGTAGGACAAATCTCACATGGAGATGCTTTTGTGGAGGTGTTGGAGCGAGTCCAGAGGAGGGCGACCAAGTTGGTGAAGGGTCTGGAGGGTCTGACCTATGAGGAACGGCTGAGGGAGCTGAGGTTGTTTAGCCTGGAGAAGAGAAGGCTCAGAGGTGACCTTAGTGCAGTCTACAACTACCTGAAGGGAGGTTATAGTGAAGTGGGAGTCGGCCTCTTCTCCCAGGCAACTAGTCATAGGACAAGAGGACACAGCCTCAAGCTTCGCCAGGGGAGGTTCAGGTTGGACATTAGGAAACATTTCTTCTCAGCAAGGGTCATTAGCCATTGGAAGGGTCTGCCCAGGGAGGTGGTGGAGTCACCATCTCTGGATGTGTTTAAGAAAAGCCTGGTCATGGCACTTAGTGCCATGGTCTAGTTGACATGGTGGTGTCAGGGCAATGGTTGGACTCGATGATCCAAGAGGTCTCTTCCAACCTGATTGATTCTGTGATTCTGTGACAACAGAGCTCCTCGATCTCAGTTCCCACCACCCAACTCTTGGCCCTGGCCAGCACACTGCTCTTTTTAACTACAGTTTACACGTGTAAATGGCTTTTGCACACTAGATGTGGTGCAAATTAAGATTTCTCTTCACCTGAAACGATGGCTAAAGCCACTCCTGAGTCCCGTGCTTGGTTTTGAGCTTGGGCGTACATCTGCAGCATTTGCCCAACTCGGTTGTTGGACGTGGATTTAGGTGCTGGAGTTGAGGTTTGAGGCCATGCTTTGTTGGCAGGCTGGAGCTGTAACCTGATTAATCTGAACAGGTAAAAAGTAACACGATCCATCAGCAGCACAACTGGCGACGCAGCCCGGTGAGTAGTGAATTTTTCATCAGGGGGCCCTTAGAGAGAAGGTGTACGTTACCGAGGGTGGTAGAAAGAAGAGAAACTTAGCCAGGCTTTCATCCGGAGGGATATTGCCTAACCAGCGAGGAATCCTTTCATCAATAAATTATGAGAAGAATGGGAGAGTTTCGAAAGATCAGCCTGTTAACGTGCTCTCATGCGGCAAATTTCAGGAACATTATAGTTTGGCCTGGGATGCCTTGCAGGAATCGAGAGGTGATAGCGTGCAGCGACGCAGGGCGAGGAAGGTGAGACCCCCTTGCATGTGTTGGAGCTGGGACGGGCACCGAGCATCCATCAGCAGAGAGGAGAGGAGGCAAATGTGGTGTGAGCGCTAAGCCCCGGTATTGAATAACGGGAGGAAAAACCAAGCAGGCGCCCTTTTGTTCCTCCACCTGGCTGCTGTCCACGCCATGGATCCTCCCTTGGAAGGGTGGCCGCGGTGGAGCAGACATCTGGTCGGCTTTCTGACAGCTTCTGCTTGGCGCCGGTGGGGATCCCCGTCCCTTCTCGTGTGCAATGAGCCCCGGTCCCACTGCTCTGAGGAACAGGCGTGGTTTGATCCACCCGGAGTGACCCAAACACGTTTTGAGAAGGCAGGGTTTTAACTGCTCGTTTCAGCACGATTTGAAATGCTCATGTCTTTAATTTATCGTAACCTCTGCTTGACCCGGGGCTCGGTGAATAACAAAAGATACTTTTAGCGCCTTTACGGGAAGATGTCAAGGCGCTCTGCGGGTAGTGGAGGATACGTTGAGCAAGAGCCTCTGCTCCCTGGAGAGGCCACCTCCTTGCCCGGTGGTACCCAGGGAGGGGAGGTGGTGATTGCAGTGGAGTAGAGCGGTTCCTTGGTTGCACCTACACATCCCCGTCCTTCATTCCCCGCTCTAACAGCGGAGCTTTGCTCCCTCGCTTATGTAAGCTGGCACGCGAACAAGAACTAAGTTATAACAGAAAGCAAAAGAATTCAGAGCCGTGATCAAACTCCCGCAGTGTTTACGGGGTGGAAACTTACCCAGAAATGCAGTTTTCCAAATGCCTCTTACTGTCAAGAGTTTTTTTTGTTGCTGGCTTCTTACAAATTCGGAGTGAGCAGCTCTGCACCAGCGAGATGCCTGCTGGTCCTGACAACTGGGCGCAGTATTTTAATGTTGCTGAAAGGGGCTGTTTCTGTGGGGCGATGAGCAGGGAGCAAACCAGAATTGGAATTTACAGTGTATTTGCTACCATCCTGCCTTAATTTCCTCGTGTTTACTATGTGCAAAGATTTCCCTAAGTCTAACCTCAAGCATGTTGTGTTCCCTGGCAGTCAGCTCGGAGCGATGGCGTGGGGAGCTTTGGCTCTCAAAGTTTTGAGTGCCTTGTGTTGTCCCCACGCTGGATGCTAAATGAGGGTTTGACCCCCTTAGACCCCACTACCTACCTCTTTGTGAACTTCCAGAGCCTGTTCTTCTACAGCTGGGCATCACGTGCCCAGCAAAGTCTCTCCAGGGAGACCTACTGCATAGTAGTTGCTGGAGAAAATGCCCCAACAAAACAGATTTCCCATGACTGACCTGTCTGAAGGACACAAGTAGCGAGTTTTCATATGACCAAGTTGGCTTCCTCCAGGAGAGAGAAAATTTCAGGTCTTTTCCTGCAGAATCTGCTCTCGGTTTGGATGTTGGCAAAGAATGGGTGGCTTGGAGACTTGCTAATAAATTAGATTTTTCCAAAGCAATTAGCTCTTAGTGCACAGCGAGTTGCTGAGTTACAGCCTGGAGGAATCAGTGTTGTCAAGTTGGAGTAGCTCAGGATCATTGTGGAGGATGAGAGACAGGAGGAATTTAAGTTCTTTGGTGTTTTGACTGGCAGGTTTTGCCTTATTTTGATCCTTGTCATTGCAACCCCAGTAATCGATGCTAGAGGAATTAGTGATTAATATCCCAGTGTCCTTTCTTGCACGAGAAAGTAAATGCTTCTACCATACGTTAGCAGCTTTTAGTAATCTTTCAGTGAAATAAGGCTGGACTCATCCAGCAAGAGTTTGTCTTCCAAAGGCATCCCAAATCTCCTAGCAGCCCCGAATCAGAAAGCTCAGGTAGTAAAACCTTCTATATAAATAAATCCACTTTTTGCCCCTTCACCTTCGTCCTATGATTCAGGCAAGAATATCCAAGTCCCTGCTGTAGAGCAGTGTGTGGGAAGGGGTTTGTAGGGACAGTCCATTGCACAAGGCATTTTGATATCAGGTCTCTGCATGATGGGATGTATGGTTTCTGAGTGGTTTGGCCATCCAGTTTCTTACGAATGCAGGCAAACAGGGCTCTTTCCATGGCTTGGGACTGAACCGCTGCCTTGCTCTGCTGCCTTTGCCTTGGGAATGTCATTTAAACCTCCTTAGTCTACCCACCTCGAAGGATGATGAGAATCCTTAATGATGTGTAACAAAGTCCTCCTAAAAGCTACAGCAGATCCAGTGAGTTTTATCCTATTCACATGAAGGGTTATTATAAAGCCATAACTATTCTCCTCCATGTTGGAAGGGATCATCTCCTCCAGAGAAGCAGCTGATTTCTTGTTGTTGTAGGTTTTGTGGGGCTGAATCGATACGGGAGAAGTTTGTGAGGGTCCTTGGGTGTTTAGCGTAATGCATTGGCAAAACTTGGACCCACAAAGTTTAGCAGCTGCTCAAGGATGCAAAGTCAAAGGCAAAACCAACGGCACATCTTCGGTGCTGTTCTGGTGGAGCAAGAGCTTAACAGGATCAGAAAACCCACGGACACGTCGAGGCGAAGGAAAGGAGGAAACCAGAGATCCCTTATCAAAACAAATCATGCCTTGAAGGTACTTCCAACTGTTCGGAGCGGAGCCAAGCTCGTCTTTGGAGCTCTGCTGCCAAAATTCCCGCCAGGACTTATCTGATGAGCGAGGAAACGGAGTGGCCCCCCCGTCCTCCCAGTGTGGTGGGGTGTCTCCGAGGGAAGGCTGCGCTCACACCTGCCTGGAGGAGAGGAGAAACCAAAAATAGGTGCCAACATATTTTGGCTGAGGCAAAGTACAAATCCCCACCTCTGCGGAATGGCTGCGTCTCGGGCTCAGCCGTCAGCTGGCGTTCAAGGCGTCTGGTATCGCTCACCAGCAGATTTTTTTAAGTTTGGCTTATGGGCTTGCATTTGGGAATATCAAACATCAGCCTAGAAACACCTTTGTGGTGGTAATTCCTGGAGCATTCAAGGGTCCCGCTGGGGTTATTTCTGCGTGGTGGGCTCCTCCCTGCAGCATCGTAAACCTCCTTTCAGCATTCAGCACTGAAAGGGTCACTAAAATTGCTTAAATCAGACTGAAAGAGAAGATGATATCCCAAGGTAGCAGCTGGTGATCTGAAAATGGAGTAGCAGGTTCTGAACCATGTGTTTCTTCCTTGTCTCACTGGTATCGTGGTGTCCTTATCAGCTAGCGTGTCCTGAAAATGGGCGAAGTTAAGGGAGAATTCGCATCGTTAGTGGCAGTGCAATTATTTCCTTAGTTTGCTGGTGGTGATAAGAGCAAGGATGGTGTGAGAACGTAGAGAAATTGGGTTGGAAATAACTCTACAAGTTAGGCTAGGACCTCCAAAAATGCACCCCCACCTGCCCCAGAATCATAGAGTCGTAGAATTGTTAAGGTTGGAAAAGACCTAAAAGATCATCAAGTCCAACCATCGACCCAATGCCACCATGCCCGCTAAACCATGTCCTGAAGCGCCACATCTAGACGTTTTTTGAACACCTTCAGGGATGGTGACTCCACCACCTCCCTGGGCAGCCTGTTCCAATGCCTAATGACTCTTTCAGTGAAGAAATTATTCCTAGGAAGCCCCGAGCCTGCAAGCAGCTCTTCCCAACAAGCAAACAAAAAGCTTAGGAGGTGCCTTTTATTTCACTATATTTCCTGAGATGACCCAAGTCAACATGACTCTGGGTGACAGCTCACATGTGCGAGGCAAGGTTATGGGCGCAGGGCGAGCCGTGGGCTGGAAGTGACAGCGAGCATCTTGAGATGGGAGTTTCTGACCTCAACCATGAAGGTTTGCGTTGATGCTGAGATGATAAGAGCCAGATTGCTGAACTGAGAATACAGGTATTACTCACCAGATTTTATCGAGACTTTCCATATCCTAAAGGGCCTCGTGCAGGCTCCAGATACCATCTCTGAACTGCGGCTGCAGATTCAGTCTTAGCACTATTTAATTTTGATCAACCTTCTCTTCTTGTTTTGAGATGTCAGCTCTTAGGCGCATGCCTCGACCGTCAGCTCACTTGTTGGTACTTTGCCTCTTGGAGTTTGCCCACAAAAAAACCTCAATAAATAAAAAAATCGTAAAAGGTGGAGAGAAAGAAGTAGCAAGAGATGCATAATGAAGTGGGTTATGCTTGCCCGGGTATGCTCTGAATTGCTTTAGGGTCCAATCAGATCAGGTTCCTTCATACCTCAAGCCAACCTAGAGGTTTTTGACAGCTTCAAAACACTCAATGAGCTTTATCAGCCAGAGGTTTTCAGATGAAGTCTGGGCTCTGCAGTGGTCTGATGCCAGCAACCAGAATAATTAGTGTTTCTACTGCTGCCAGCTCTGGGGTTTTCTTATTTAATATGGTAAATGGTGACAGGACCCTTCTGTCTTTCCCGTAATGAAGTGGGAAAAATAATCCTGGCTGTAAAACTGCATTAACTGGTGAGCTTAACTCTGTAACAGCAGGTAGACCCTCAAGAGGGTCTACAAGCTGATCTCCATCGAGATCTTGGTGGGGAGAAGGAGACTTGACTTGGTTCTGCTGGTTTTGGTCATGCATCTTATGGTTGAGCAGGGAGTGCTCTTCTGGAAGATGTGCCCTGGTTTAATGTGAGTTATTGTGCTCAGTGCAGAAGTAATTGCATGGAACCATGGTTGACCAGAGCTCAGATTAATTAAAACTGGGATTACTTCGTTCTTACCTGCTTCCAAGGAGAGACATGAGCCTGTGCCTCATGCTGCAACAGAAAATGCAACTACTCTCTAGGAAACCAGGGAAACCATGAGAAATACTCTCTGAGAAAAGCTGGAGGTCACAGAATCAGAGAATCAGTCAGGTTGGAAGAGCCCTCTGGGATCATCGAGTCCAACCATTGCCCTGACACCACCATGGCAACTAGACCATGGCACTAAGTGCCATGTCCAGGCTTTTCTTAAACACCTCCAGAGATGGTGACTCCACCACCTCCCTGGGCAGCCCCTTCCAATGGCTAATGACCCTTTCTGATGTGTTACTCTACCAAGGGACAGGCAAAGCTTTGGCGTAGCAGGGATCTGGACTAGAGTGTGCCATTGAACAGTGCAGCTGACCTTCAAATGAGTGAATATTAGCTATTAATTAAGGAAAAAAAATCCATTTTATCAATAATACAATGTTTTTGACTCTATATTTCCCCATCTGAAGGTGAGGCACTACCGAGCTCCCAGAGGAGAGGCAATAAGGATGGTGGGCACAAAGGTTGGAGTCTACAACTACCTGAAGGGAGGTTGTAGTGGAGTGGGAGTCGGCCTCTTCTCCCAGGCAACTAGTGATAGGACAAGAGGACACAGCCTCAAGCTTCGCCAGGGGAGGTTCAGGTTGGCCATTAGGAAGCATTTCTTCTCAGCAAGGGTCATTAGCCATTGGAAGGGGCTGCCCAGGGAGGTGGTGGAGTCACCATCTCTGGAGGTGTTTAAGAAAAGACTGGACATGGCACTTAGTGCCATGGTCTAGTTGCCATGGTGGTGTCAGGGCAATGGTTGGACTCGATGATCCCAGAGGTCTCTTCCAACCTGATTGATTCTGTGATTCTGTGAAAGTGCTCCAGGGTTTTTGGGTTGAGCCATAGGCTTTGCTTTTCTTTGCTGCTTTTCTCTAACCACGCTTCATGGGCTTGCACGTTGGTGAGCAAAGAGCAATATCAGCTGAACGTGTTCCCTGTGTTTTCTTTAATAAAGCTACAAACCCATCCAAATTCCCCTTCTTCTGTTCAGGGAATGGAAGTTTTGGGTTTTTTTTTTTCCTATGACTGTCATTCCCGACTGGATGTATTTTTTTTTTTTTTTAAATCAGAAAATCAATTCTGACCAGTGCCTCTTCATGCCGAGAGTGCTTCCATTAATATCAGATGGGAAAGGCAGGCCAAACACTGAAAGTGGATATAGTTTGCATTTGAAGGAAGGTTTTGTGTATGAAACTGAGAAATGCTTCCCAGTCTGACACCGGTGATTGATTGCAGTTCTGCTAAAGATTAGCCAGACGTTTTAAGCGCCGCAATTATTCATGTTTTCATAGTTAGATGCTATATTTAAACTGTGTCTAACAATGCATCTACACTGGGTTATGCTGCTACACAGACCCTGCTCCTGAGCGGGGAAGGAAAATGCCATTTTTTTTTTTATTATTTCATTTTTCCAGCTATATTTTGTGCCATGTGTGCTCTCTAACGTAGCCTGCCCCATGCACACATGATGTCAATTATAGCTGCGCCGCCCTTGGCACCGGCACCTTCACAAGGACGGGGGGGTGAGAGATGTCCAGCAAGGACAGAAGGGAGGATCTGGGGGGGTCCAGGCATCGTGGGGTGCAGCTTCTGGCCGGGGTCCCCATCCCTCGCTGCGAGGCAAAGTGCTTCCAGTGATAACCGCAGCCCCCAGGACCTGGCCTCTATCAGGAATAGTGTAGCCAGCCGGTCTGGGGAAGGGATCGTCCCTCTGTACTCGGCACTGGTGAGGCCACACCTTCAACACTGTGTCCAGTTGTGGGCCCCGCACTTCAAGAAAGATGTTGAGGTGTTGGAGCGAGTGCAGAGGAGGGCGACCAAGCTGGTGAAGGGTCTGGAGGGTCTGACCTCCGAGGAACGGCTGAGGGAGCTGGGGGTGTTTAGCCTGGAGAAGAGGAGGCTCAGAGGTGACCTTAGTGCAGTCTACAGTTACCTGAAGGGAGGTTGTAGTGGAGTGGGAGTCTACCTCTTCTCCCAGGCAACTAGCGACAGGACAAGAGGACACAGCCTCAAGCTTGGCCAGGGGAGGTTCAGGTTGGCCATGAGGAAGCATTTCTTCTCAGCAAGGGTCATTAGCCATTGGAAGGGGCTGCCCAGGGAGGTGGTGGAGTCACCATCTCTGGAGGGGTTTAAGAAAAGCCTGGACATGGCACTTAGTGCCCTGGTCTAGTTGCCATGGTGGTGTCAGGGCAATGGTTGGCCTCGATGATCCCAGAGGGCTCTTCCAACCTGAGTGTTTCTGAAGGATTCTGTGACCTCGTGGGGATGTCTGGACCCAATGGCTCAGCGTTTTCAAAGCATTTTGATATTGATGGGTGGAAAGAGGCTGTAGAATAAAAATGTTGTTTTTTTTCTTTCCTGCTGTCGGTGGTAGTGGAAATCCAAGGCAGGAGCTGGTTATGGGATTTCGGGTGATTTCTGTGGATGGGCGAAGGGATAATAGTGCAACTTTGTTAGCCAACAATTCAGAAAACAAGGCGACCTTTTCTCTGTACAATTATACTCTTGAGTGGCACATCTCGAGCAGCACTTCGTGCAGAGATCTTCAGCCACATCCCCATCTCTGTTTCCACCTGAAAACAAGCAAAGATGCCTTGCAAGCCTCAAAATTGCCACGCTTTGAAATGCTTTTCATTTTTTTCGCTGAACAGCACCGTCTCAATACTCAGCCATGGTCCCGATGTGCTCTGGGGCCCTCAACATAAGAAGGACATGGAGCTGTTGGAGCAAGTCCAGAGGAGGCCACGAAGATGCTCAGAGGGCTGGAGCCCCTCTGCTGTGGAGACAGGCTGAGAGAGCTGGGGCTGTTCAGCCTGGAGAAGAGAAGGCTCCGGGGAGACCTTCTAGCACCTTCCAGTACCTGAAGGGGCTACAGGAAAGCTGGAGAGGGACTTTTTACAAGGGCATGGAGTGATAGGACGAGGGGGAACGGTTTTAAACTGAAAGACGGGAGATTGAGATGAGATCTGAGGAAGAAATTCTTTGCTGTGAGGGTGGTGAGACCCTGGCCCAGGTTGCCCAGAGAAGCTGTGGCTGCCCCCTCCCTGGCAGTGTCCAAAGCCAGGTTGGATGGGGCTTGGAGCAACCTGGTCTAGTGGAAGGTGTCCCTGCCCATGGCAGGGGGATTGGAACTAGATGATCTTTAAGGTCCCTTCCAACCCAAACCATTTTATGTTTCTGTGTTTCACTTGCCCACAGCACTGAATTTCCCACTGACGTGAGTGAGCAGACTCTGGGTCACCGAGTTTCAGTTGCATGAAGGTTTGTCCTAGAGATTTTGTAGGCGAAAGCGGTGGGTTTGAGTCTCTGGACGGCTTCTGAGGGGTCCAGACAAACAAGCCTCTTGCCAGTGAGCTTCATTTAATTAATCAGGAGTCTACATTTCTCTTTGATGAATTTGGAGAGCTCAGGAGATCGAAAAGAAATTGAGACCCCCCTGGCTTAGGGAGAGAGGACGTGGAATGCCGGGCGGGAAACCTGGTGGAAAGCCCGACCTTATGATGTGTTTCATTTTAGGAAGGATGGGTGACAGCGTGTTGACTGCTGCGAGGTACCGGCTTGGAGATTGATCGGAGCATTTATCATCCGCCGCTCGTTCACATTTGTAGTTTATGGCGGAGCTTTGAGCCAACATTTAAACTCCTACTGTTTGCAGTAAAGAATAGGATTTACCACTTTCCCGTTCCTTTCTAATGCCTTGAAAATTCAGAAGACAACTGAAACCTGCAAAATAGGTGATGATGATCACAGAATCCCAGAATCAATCAGGTTGGAAGAGACCTCTGGGACCATCGAGTCCAACCATTGCCCTGACACCACCATGGCAACTAGACCATGGCACTAAGTGCCATGTCCAGGCTTTTCTTAAACACATCCAGAGATGGTGACTCCACCACCTCCCTGGGCAGCCCCTTCCAATGGCTAATGACCCTTGCTGAGAAGAAATCTTCCTAATGTCCAACCTGAACCTCCCCTGGCGAAGCTTGAGGCTGTGTCCTCTTGTCCTAACACAGGAAAGTCGAGCTAATAACATTGTATGATTCTAGGATTCTCTTCAAAGCTGAACCTAGATCTGCAGCCGAAGGTGGTATCTCGTCCGGTGCTGCCTGCAGCTGGCATAACCCTGCCTGCAAGCCAGCTGCCAGAAAGAAACTTCAGATCCACGTGTTGCTTTGGCTCTGCAAAGGGGACAAGTGTGATTTATGATGCTGAGAGCCACCATTGTCAGGACTTCCAAATGCAGCATATGTGTAGGCTTGGAAAGTTGTTTTTGTTCTTGCAATTAAAGCACCACATAAATATCCGACAGATGAGGTGCTCCAGGCTCGCTGAGTTATGGCCACGGCTTGTAGAAATCAATCCAGCAGGCATTGATATACTAGTATTTTCTGTGCTAGGATTTATATTTCTCTGTTTCTTAAAGCTACTGTATATTCGTGTTTAAGGTCAGGGTTTAGTTCTGGGCAACCTGCTAAAAAACGTGAATTGTTACTGTGAACTCTGCTTGGCCTTTCAGCTTTGTTGACAGGAATTTAGTCCACATAGACAAAAGGGAGGAAAAAAATTAAAAAGAATTAAGCAGGTGAGGTCATTTGGAGTTGAAAGGAGCCTGAAGCGGGCCTGTGTGGGGAAGGAAGCTGCGATGAGCCTGACGATGGCCGAGACGGCAGCAGAGGAGCATGGCCAAGCCCTTTTTGGTCAAAGAGCAGAGCAAAAAAGGATATTTAGAGAAAGGAAGATAAGAATAAAATGAAGTGCACGCAGGTGAGACCCTCCAGGGTCCGGACGTGCCAGACCCTTCTCCAGCTTGGTCGCCTTGCTCTGGACTCGCTCCAACACCTCAACATCTTTCTTGAAGTGCGGGGCCCTTCAAGAAAAGGTCTAGAGGGTATGTCCTATGAGGAGCTGCTGAGGGAGCTGGGATTGTTTAGCCTGAAGAAAAGGAGGCTGAGGGGACACCTTATTGCTCTCTACAACTACCTGAAGGAAGGGTGTAGTGAAGTGGGAGTCAGCCTCTTCTCCCGGGGAACTAGCACCAGGACAAGAGGACACAGCCTCAAGCTTTGCCGGGGGAGGTTCAGGTTGGACATTAGGAAGCATTTCTTCTCAGCAAGGGTCATTAGCCATTGGAAGGGGCTGCCCAGGGAGGTGGTGGAGTCACCATCTCTGGAGGTGTTTAAGAAAAGCCTGGACATGGCACTTAGTGCCCTGGTCTAGTTGCCATGGTGGTGTCAGGGCAATGGTTGGACTCGATGATCCCAGAGGGCTCTTCCAACCTGATTGATTCTGTGATTCTGTGATAACAGGACCCCCACCTGGGCCCGGTGTGCAAGGGCGAACTTGGGGCAAGCCAGGTGGCCACTGACCGACCCTGCCACTCACCAGACGGGTTCCTTCGCTGCCCTTGCCCCAGCAAGGCATCGGGGCTCACCCCACCCTGCACCACGCCTGACCCTCACCTGCCTTCCCTCCATGGTAACGTGGCCGAGGTTTGGTTGCAAACCCTCTTGGTATGTGCACGGGCGCTGGGCAGGGGGAACACAAAGCTCGGGTGTGACCCTGGTGCTGGACCAGTGCCAGGAGGGATCTGCCAGTGCCATGCCAGCCCTCGCCTCGCTGCCATCCAGCCTTAAATGTAGGTCCCTGGGTGCCGGTGGATGCAAGTTCAGGCTTTTGCTGGGGATGCACGAGGAGCTGGAGCAACATCCATCCCGACCTTGATGCTCTGGCACCAGCAAGGCTTGGGGTGTCACCTTGGGAGTGTCACCTCGGGGGACTTGCACAGCGCTGGGGGCTGCTGGTGGAATGCAGGATGGTCCCAAATCAAAGGGCACCATCAAGCAGCACCGATTTGTAGCCAGGAGGGGGAAGGAGCTGGAAAACTGGGCCTGAATTCGTTGCTTTGCGGCCATATTGTGTTGTCTCAGCATTTGTTGTCTCGGAGCAGACCTGGCACCCCCGATACTGCTTCCAAGAAGGTGCAAGAAACCTGCCAGGGGAGAAACATCTCCCTCAGCCCCAGCTCTGGGAGGGTGATCCATGCCCTGGAGCAGATAGTTTGGTAATCCTTTAAAAACCAGCTATTTTGCACCTCCATGATGCATCACGCCCAGCTGTGGTTTGCACAGCGTCACGCGAGCATGTTCCCTCCATGGAGCTAACGAGAATGAGAAGATATATTTATATAAAATAAAGTTTTAAAAGTTCCGTGCTGAAAAGTCACTGCTTTTTATATGTTATAAAATATTCTGTAAAACTAAAGCAGGGTTTAAGTGATTTGATCCAAGCCCTGTAAACTTCAGTCGAGGGCCCTAATGATAAAGTACCGAGGAGGCCGGGATTTTGCGGTTTGTCATTAAAAGTTCATCCATGAAAACATGGTTTCATGCTGTGTTTCAAACCCTTATCTGTGCCATAGGAGAGCTGAGGTCTGGGCTGAAATTTTCCTGGGAAATTATTTTTAAATAAGAATTTTTCCCGTTATTTTGCGTGCTGTGGGTGTGCTTGTTGCTGAAGCAGGTGAGTGGCGAGATCCCTGGGGCCAAGCTGGGATGCTGAGGTCCGTGGTGGTTTCCCATAAGGGTCCATACCTCCTTTTCTCGCTCACTGATCCTCCTGTGGTCATCTTGTTTTGTACAGAAAAGGGATGTTTCAGTTGTGTTTTTAGGTTTCTTTAAAAAGGAAAGAAAATGAGCTTTGTGGCTTTTGGAGGCCACTTGAACCTCCCCTCACCAGGGGAGGTTCAGGTTGGACATTAGGAAGCATTTCTTCTCAGCAAGGGTCATTAGCCATTGGAAGGGTCTGCCCAGGGAGGTGGTGGAGTCACCATCTCTGGATGTGTTTAAGAAAAGCCTGGACATGGCACTTAGTGCCATGGTCTAGTTGACAGGGTGGTGTCAGGGCAATGGTTGGACTTGATGATCCCAGAGGTCTCTTCCAACCTGATTGATTCTGGGATTCTGTGACCAGGGAATGACACGCTTAAATTAAAACCAATTAACATTGATGTTCAACAGTAGAAAAGCTTTGGTAGCAGCAAGGAGCAGCCTAAGAAAGACGGTGCAGGGGAGCCCACGACTCCCCGTCATCAGGGTGTTTTTAAGGAAAAGGGTGGAAAAAGATTGTCACCAATGGCTTGGGCGTAGTGATGAATATTCACAAATATCTGAATATTTGTGTTAAAGCACAAATCCTGCCTTGAACTTGCTCCTCTTGAGCTGACTTAAAACCCAAAACACTTCCCTGGCTTATCTGGGGACCTTTTAAGCACTGAGATAGGTGTGCATAGTGCAGTGCTGGCTGGACCACATCCCTCAGCTCCCCTTTGAGCATCCAGCTGCCATATGATCCTGGGGGATTTTTTCCGAGGTTGCTGGACCAGCAGTGGGAGAGGAGTCGAATGGATTACGGGATGTCTGAGAACATCACGTTCCCTGCATGCAGGGAAGATTTTTGGGTCCTATTAAAGTGATAAAGACGACTTGAGCCAGTCCCCCTTTTGCACAGGGCTCTGGGCCACATCCCTGCCTTTGCTATTTAGTTTACCACAACCATCAGGACCAAGCACATCCTTCTCTTTTCCAAATTCAAAATCGTGTGGCTTTGGTTCTCCTGCTGGTTTTGGCCCATGTTGGTTCCAGTTTGTTTGCGACTTCTCTCTTTCCCCATCCCTCCATCCTCATCTTCCCTGCGCTAACGCTCCGCTCGAGCCTCTCCGAGCTCCTCTGAGCCCCCAGAGAGAGAAATAAATTGTGCAGAAACAAATTCCCCACATATGAATTCCCCTTGGAAACCCGCCTGCCTCGTTTATAATTAATGCTGCTATTGTTCTCCTCTTTTTGTATATTTAGATGGCCTTTTTGTTTAAAGTTGATTACTTGCTGCTCCTTTGAGTGTCTCTCAGGGGAGGGAAATGGATGATATTTCAACAGCGGATCAGCCACAATATGTACTAAATAAACAGACTTGCTAAAAACACCATAAAGGCCCCTTTGTCCTGTTGGATAGCAAAAGGGGAAAAAAAAAAGTCTCCCAGAGATGCTGGCGAGCGTAACTTATCTATGAGATCTCCTATTGCTATGATTGCACCGGAAGGTGTCCTAAATTAAACACTTCCACCCTTCACCGGTCACCTCAAATGTCACCCCGGCTTTAAAGGCTTAGCAGATGGTATCGTCTTAAGTATTCCCAGTAGCAGCCAAGCCTGTGCTGGGCAAGGTCTCCGTGTTCAGCCGTGTTAACGCGCCGTGCGAGAGCTTATGTCAAGCAGCAGAATAATAGGTTGCACATGGCTATCGATTAAATGACAGCTTTCCCTCCTGACAAAATTGATCTTGGCTTTGGATTTAGCGGATCCCGGCTCCGGCTGCGAGTTTGTTCAGTTATCTAATTTTAATGATCAAGTTTCCATTTCTTCTGCGAAAGTAATTTATATTTCAGAGGCTTTGGAAGGGGGGGAAGAGGAAAGGGGGAGTATGCGAACACCCAGCGATGCGAGGGAAAGGCTGAGCGACCTTTAGCCTGGAGAAGAGGAGGCTCAGAGGTGACCTTAGTGCAGTCTACAACTACCTGAAGGGAGGTTGTAGTGAAGTGGGAGTCGGCCTCTTCTCCCGGGCAACCAGCGATAGGACACGAGGACACAGCCTCAGGCTTCGCCAGGGGAGGTTCAGGTTGGACATTAGGAAGCATTTCTTCTCAGCAAGGGTCATTAGCCATTGGAAGGGGCTGCCCAGGGAGGTGGTGGAGTCACCATCTCTGGAGGGGTTTAAGAAAAGCCTGGACATGGCACTTAGTGCCCTGGTCTAGTTGCCATGGTGGTGTCAGGGCAACGGTTGGACTCGATGATCCCAGAGGGCTCTTCCAACCTGGTTGATTCTGTGATTCAGTCATTCTGGATCTGTCCCTGATATGAGGTAGCTAGAAAACTAATCCAGATCCTGATTTTTTGGGGGGGTTGGGAGCATCACCAGCGTTTTAACCCCCAGGTGATGTGGACCACGCGTGTCTGTGTGAACTTGAGTCACAAGGCTGGTTTGCAGTGTAGGTGCCCAGCAAGCTCCACAACGTCAATGAGAAGCTCCACCAGCATGAGGCTGGTTATACTTTAATTTCCCGTTGACCTCCCCGTTAGAGTGGAAACACGTCATGGAGCTATTACACGGAGGCAACGACCTGGGTTCAGCCCCGCCGTTGGCTCCTGACACAAGCGATGTGCTCAGATAGATGTGGTGGTGTCAGATGGTGGCACTTCCACCAGGGAGGCTCTTCGAAGCTTATCAGACTCAGCCTGCTGAGGAGCAAATCTTGATTTATTATTAACGACCGGGTAGACCAGTATCATGAATGACTGCAAAAATCTCGCATCCAGTCGGACACAGGGTTATATGCTGCTGCTTTTTGGCACTGAAGTTCAACGCTGGGTTAATTGCTTTTGGTCTGGAGTTATCTCTGGAACATCCTATCAATGTTATATGATCAATAAATAAACTCAGGAGAAAATTTAAGACATCTGTATGGACAAAAGTATTGGGTATGAAATCATAGGAAAATCTGCTTGGCCAAAGAGGCTGTTAAAGCAAGATTAGTTTTCATAAACAACATCACGGTGTGTTTTGAAATGCTTGGTTAGACTGCGCAGAAGGAGAGCGGCCGAGTGAGTCGAGGTGAGGAGGGAACCGTTGAATAGAGCTGCAGTAAAGCATCCCAGAGCACATCAGGGTGCCTCAGCCTGGCACAAGGGGAAGTTCATGGCAAAGCAGCCATAAAAACCAGGAGCTGAGCTCGTACCACCAAGCCCAACGTAGCCTCCTGAGGTTCAGACCTCCTCTTCCAACAGATTAAAAGCAGGATTTACATCCTGAGGCTCGGTCATCACGCAAAGCAGCATCATAGTCCAGAGGAGGGCGACCAAGCTGGTGAAGGGTCTGGAGGGTCTGACCTATGAGGAATGGCTGAGGGAGCTGGGGTTGTTTAGCCTGGAGAAGAGGAGGCTCAGAGGTGACCTTAGTGCAGTCTACAACTACCTGAAGGGAGGTTGGAGTGGAGTGGGAGTCGGCCTCTTCTCCCAAGCAACTAGCAATAGGACAAGAGGACACAGCCTCAAGCTTTGCCAGGGGAGGTTCAGGTTGGACATTAGGAAGCATTTCTTCTCAGCAAGGGTCATTAGCCATTGTAAGAGGCTGCCCAGGGAGGTGGTGGAGTCACCATCTCTGGATGTGTTTAAGAAAAGCCTGGAGATGGCACTTAGTGCCCTGGTCTAGTTGCCATGGTGGTGTCAGGGCAATGGTTGGACTCGATGAGCCCAGAGGGCTCTTCCAACCTGACTGATTCTGTGATTCTGTGATCACCTGCTGCGTGGAGTGGAGGGTGCTGCTGTTGTTTTCCATCTCTGGATGGAAAGGATTTCTCTTTAAGAGCAGAAGCCCTGTCTCAACCTCCTCTCTAACCCAGTTATCAACTCCGTTTACTTAAGGACATGTGGAATTGCCACAAACAAGTTGTCGATGCAGAGAGGGAGCTTTGAATTGTAATGAGGAACAGAAGGGGAAAGTGTCGTAGGCAGAGATTAGTAGCTGAGGCCCTGCAAAACCAGGAAGAATCGTGATGCTTTCCTTGGTGGTGAGAGGACGAACGAGCCGAAAACCAGCAGAAAAAAAATTAGGTGAGGAAAATCCGTTCAGTCCTGCTCTTTATTTTGTCCCATCAAGTGAGAACAAGGTAATGAAGTTAAAGACTCTTAAACTGAAAGGGATGGGAACTTGAATCCTGACAAAGTTCTCTTTTTTTTTTTTTTTTTTTAATAAATAGCAATTCGCTGCCACAGTAAATCAAAGCTGATGTGGCTGAATTTAAAACACAGACTGCCTAACCCTTCCAAAGGCGAGTTCAGAAAGGAGCATACGAGGGAAAAGGAGGCTGCAAAATGTGCTTTCCTCCCAGGTGTTGTGGTTTTCTGTTTCTTTCTTTCGAAGGAATCCAAAGTTTGCAGGATTCGGGTCAGAACTTTGAAAAATGTCATCGTCTTAGTGCCATGGTCTAGTTGACATGGTGGTGTCAGGGCAATGGTTGGACTCGATGAGCCCAGAGGGCTCTTCCAACCTGATTGATTCTGGGATTCTGTGCTATTCAAGACCCAGTCACAGGCATTTTCTCATGAGGATTTGAAATTCATGCTTTTGGGAAGATCTTAAATTTCACGGGGTCTCTGCGCAGGCAATAGCAACGCTGCGAGTATGAGGTTTCTTCCTCATCGGGACGCTGTCCCTTGTGCCCTCCGTGTAACTCCCATCGAAAGCGATACACAACATTTCCAAGATGCTGGGAGAACAATTAATAAATTGAATTAATTTAATTAATGCATTGAATAGAATTACATGAGCCCTGCAACAGAAAAATGGATTACTTACTGCCAGCCTCCCTCCTCGGTCCCTCTCGCGGCCGTAACCTCGGAGGAACACTCACTTTACAGTTCACGCCACGACGAGGTCAGATCCAGTGTTGAAATAGGATTAAGTACCAAAGGCAATCTCGAAATAATGTTAGTCTGAGTGAACCCTGATAAAAATCAAGGAAACTCAGAGCTCGGACCTCTCCCAGCCTGAAACCGTACCAGCACAGCCTGCGTCGGTGTGTGCCAGGGGACCACGTCTCCCGAGGTGTTTGCCTTGAGAGGTTTGAGAATAATAAGGTTAAACGAGATTATTTTTTTTAATTTTAGGAAGATTAAGGGTGGATTCAGGCCCTGCACCTCGGGAAATGTGTTGAATCGTTAGCCAGGAACGTCTCTGTGCCTCAGTTGTCCATCTTCACGTGATTTTTTATCTTACCTCCTTTATTAAGCTCTTAAATTTTGGATGGGTGCAGGGTGGATGGAGCTGCCCATAGATAAACCTCACAGTGGCTGTGCATGGGCTGTGGTGGTCTCGATCACGGTGCTGGGTCAGTAGCTAAATATTTGCCCTCTTCCATCTCCAGCTCTTGTTTCTGTCCTCTTCTATCCAGAATTCGCCTTGGTACTGCTTAGTGGTGGAGAGCCCAGTTGTGCCAGTTTGCTCTTCTCCAGTTGGGAAGGTATTGAATCAGCTGAGAAAAAAGATGGGATATAATTACAGTCCTAGAGGAGGTGACGGAGGGATGATGGTTGGAGTTGGGGTGCTTAGATTGTATGGACAGATGGAGTAACCCCCTGGGAAAATGGAAACCTCATTATTGAGTACTGTGTCCAGTTCTGGGCCCCGCACTGCAAGAAAGATGTTGAGGTGTTGGAGCAAGTCCAGAGGAGGGCGACCAAGCTGGTGAAGGGTCTGGAGGGTCTGACCTCCGAGGAACGGCTGAGGGAGCTGGGTTTGTTTAGCCTGGAGAAGAGGAGGCTCAGAGGTGACCTTATTGCAGTCTACAACTACCTGAAGGGAGGTTGTAGTGAAGTGGGAGTCGGCCTCTTCTCCCAGGCAACCAGTGATAGGACAAGAGGACACAGCCTCAAGCTTTGCCAGGGGAGGGTCAGGCTGGACATTAGGAAAAATTTCTTTTCGGAAAGGGTCATTAGCCATTGGAAGGGGCTGCCCAGGGAGGTGGTGGAGTCACCGTCTCTGGATGTGTTTAAGAAAAGCCTGGCCATGGCACTTAGTGCCCTGGTCTAGTTGCCATGGTGGTGTCAGGGCAATGGTTGGACTGGATGATCCCAGAGGGCTCTTCCAACCTGGTTGATTCTGTGATTCTGTGATTCTGTGATTCTATTTAATACGCTCAGATGCTGTTCTCTGGAGGAACAGCCCTCTATTCAGAAAGGAGACCAGGAGAGCTGGATTTGTCCATATCTAGACTCCTCTAAAGAAATGCAGGTGTGATAGATGATTCCTGGATCAGCCTTGCAATAATAAGCGCCATAAATCCCAGGTGAGCTGTCAATTCAGAGGAGGATGGTCGAAGGAACAACTTGTCCCAAGCTTGGGACACCAGCTGAGCTCATGGTAGGTGCTTTCCAGGTGGACTTGTGTGGCTGGTGATGGACTTCCTTCACAATGACATTTTAATGATAGACGTTCAAGATTCAGTTGGAACTACCATTTTTTTCCTCCCAGCTTTAAACACTGCAAACTCAGTACAATGGCTTAACGGACGCTTTTGAGGAATTTGGTAGCTACTAAAAACAAAACCTCTTTTCTGGGACGTTCCTGCCGTGTCTCTGAGCGTAGCAAAGGATTTCTGGAGGCTAAGGCAAGTGCTTGGAAGGTATTTCCACAGAAAATTGCAAAACTAAATCAACTCTGCATGCTGGTAGCTCTATTATGATGAAATGCATTGAACCAAAAAGTTCAGCGTTCTTGGAGGCTTTTCTTGTGGTCAATGCCAGAGATTTCTGATTAATAAGGAAAACAGGATGGCTTCCTCCCTCTGAGGTGCTGGGATTAAACAAATGAAGCAATAGGGATGAGGAAAAGCCTGGAGCCAGAGGACACAGTGGCAGCAAAAGAAAGGAGAATGAGAAGTGCCTATCAAAAAAAATCGTAGGGAGGGGAAGTAGTTTCGAAAAGGCAGTGGGAGCCTTCTCGGAGGAGGTTGGTTCGATGCCCTCGTGAAGATGCACAGTTCATTTGCTAAGTATCTTTTCCAGCCCTGATAATTATCTGAAACAGGGGAAACAGCACTATCCTGGGAGCGGCATCGTTAGGAAGGCTGGTTTCATCAGCTTGCCCTTGCTTGGATTCTCTAGTGTCTAATAGAGCTGAGCTTTTCTCTTGTATGGTCTTGTCTTCTTTAGCTGGCCATCTGCTTTGAGTAAACATGGAAGGCAATTACTCCGAGGAGTTGTGGAGTCTCTGTCTCTGGAGATACCTAAAAAACAACAGATGATGTCCTGAGCAAGCTGCTCCAGCTCCATGCCTTGAGCAGGGGCTTGGACCGGATGATCTCCAGGGATCTTAAGGGTCTTTCCAACCTAAATAATTCTGTGATCTCCTCCAACCCCAAATACTCTGTGGTTCTCCATATTTACAACTTTGAGGTCTCTACCTGCCAGTTTGTATTTGTGATTGACCCTTACAAGTATGAGATTGAGTCAAGAATTACCATGTAAGCCTCATTTTCTTGAGGAACGCATCCATAACGGAAGGAGTGGGAAAGGTAGGAGAGAAAAGCAGAGTGGTTTCTTCACAGGATCCACATTTCATATGTGGTCAGCAGGATAGTGAATTGTGGGGTCGGCACCAGACAGGGTTGGGGGATGAGGGAAAGAGGCTGAGAAGAGCGTGGAGGACGCACAAGCAGCCGATGCATCAAGCTCTGAGTCATGGAGGGGGTTTATTAACTTGAGCAAAACCAAAGTTGTACCCAAAGGCGTTTTGATGTTGTGCAGACATTTACGTAAGGGTATCTATGTTTTCTGACTGTCCCGTGTCCCCGCCAACTGAATCCGATCACCCTCTGCTCGAGTCTTTTTTTCGTTTATAAATGTAGTTCGATAATGAAATAGAAACACATGGGTTTTTTTCTTTTCCAAATACCATGTTAATTTAAAAAAGGCCTTTTTCATTAGACATTATATACACAAGGGCTACAGATTACAAATGCAGAAAATTAAATTGTAAACTCTACAGTGAGGCCTTGGCGGGGGGGGAGAGTAACGAGAGATGCGAACCCTCCCCTTTCCCCAGCCTCCACGAGGACGCTCACGCGGAGGCAGGCTGGGGAAGACTAGCTCCCTTCAAACCCCATAAACCACAAAGGATGGGTCAGATCCTTATCGGCTTTAAATTATACTCATAACTCCAGGCTCGCTTAGTTTCCCAGAGTTAAATTACTTTTGTGCGTGGATTTGAGATGAATTAGGGATTTTGCTTTTTTTTTTTGTTGGCTGCTGTTTCCAAGTTATTACTAAAAAAAAAAAAAAAAAATCAGATTCAGCCTGTTGCTGATCCTAGATCTTAATTAATATTAATTATTGCAATAAATCTGTCTCCATTGAATTCCTGCGGTGGCTGAAGTCCATGACTGTGGCAACAGGTCCAGGTACAGCAGCATCCTTCTCAGTTCTCTTAATAAACTCTTTGCTGCTTCCTTGGTGAAGGGTCTGGAGGGTCTGACTTATGAGGAACGGCTGAGGGAGCTGGGGGTGTTTAGCCTGGAGAAGAGGAGGCTCAGAGGTGACCTTAGTGCAGTCTACAACTACCTGAAGGGAGGTTGTAGCGCAGTGGGAGTCGGCCTTTTCTACTGGGCAACTAGCGATAGGACAAGAGGACACAGCCTCAAGCTTTGCCAGGGGAGGTTCAGGTTGGACATTAGGAAGAATTTCTTTTCAGAAAGGGTCATTGGACACTGGAAGGGGCTGCCCAGGGAGGTGGTGGAGTCACCATCTCTGGATGTGTTTAAGAAAAGCCTGGACATGGCACTTAGTGCCATGGTCTAGTTGACATGGTGGTGTCAGGGCAATGGTTGGACTCGATGATCCCAGAGGGCTCTTCCAACCTGATTGATTCTGTGATTCCTTAAGCCCCCGGGGAACTGCATGTGGTTCCTCTCCCGTTACCTGCGGCGTGCACCCATTCTCCCGGCACACACTCTCTAATCCTCCCTTGTCCCCTTTGGTTTTTTAAAATCCTGAGCTGAAAACCCTCTGTGCCCTTCATTTCTTGCTTTCTCCTGCAGTTGTATCTTCTTGCACTGTCTCTCCATCCTGAACCTTTTCTCTTTTGTGTTGCCCCTTGGCAAGAAGGGTGCTGAATTACCCGTACGATTGCCTGGGATATGTTATATACTGTTTAATAGCAGTGGAACAGGCTGCCCAGGGAAGTGGTGGAGTCACCATCCCTGGAGGTGTTTAAAAGACGAGTAGATGTGGTGCTGAGGGATATTGTTTAGTGGTTGACTTGGCAGTGTTAGGTTAATGGTTGGACTCGATGATCTTAAGGTCCTTTCCAACCCAAATGATTTTATGATTCTGTGATATCTTCATCAGTGACACAGACAGTGGGATCAAGTGCACCCTCAGCAAGTTTGCAGATGACACCAAGCTGAGTGCTGCAGTTGACACACCTGAGGGACAGGATGCCATCCAGAGGGACCTGGACAAGCTTGAAAAGTGGACCTGTGTGAACCTAATGAGGTTCAACGAGGCCAAGTGCAAGGTCCTGCACTTGGGTCCAGGAAATCCCCACTATCAATGCAGTCTGAGGGATGAAGGGAGGGGGAGCAGCCCTGAGGAGAAGGACTTGGGGGTACTGGTGGATGAAAAGCTGGACGTGAGCCAGCAACGTGCGCTGGCAGCCCAGAAAGCCAGTCGTACCCTGGGCTGCATCCCCAGCAGCGTGGCCAGCAGGGCGAGGGAGGGGATTCTGCCCCTCTGCTCCGCTCTCGGGAGACCCCCCCTGCAGTGCTGCGTCCAGCTCTGGGGCCCCCAACATCAGAAGGACACGGAGCTGTTGGAGCGAGTCCAGAGGAGGCCATGAAGATGCTCAGAGGGCTGGAGCCCCTCTGCTCTGGAGACAGGCTGAGAGAGCTGGGGCTGTTCAGCCTGGAGAAGAGAAGGCTCCGCGGAGACCTTCTAGCACCTTCCAGTACCTGAAGGGGCTACAGGAAAGCTGGAGAGGGACTTTTTCCAAGGACATGGAGTGACAGGACGAGGGGGAATGGTTTTAAACTGAAAGAGGGGAGATTGAGATGAGATCTGAGGAAGCAATTCTTTGCTGTGAGGGTGGTGAGAGCCTGGCCCAGGTTGCCCAGAGAAGCTGTGGCTGCCCCCTCCCTGGCAGTGTTCAAGGCCAGGTTGGATGGAGCTTACAGCAACCTGATCTAGTTGAAGATGTCCCTACTCACTGCAGGGACGCTGGAGTAGGTGACCTTTAAAGGTCCCTTCCAACCCGAACTATTCTATGATTCTGTGTAATATGTAATATAGTATGTAGTATATAGAGTATAATAAGTATATAATGTATAATGCATAATATATAACATGAAACATATATAACTATTATTATTATATAATATTATGTATAATAGTATGTAATTTTATATATGGTATTATATATAAACTTTATAATATATAATATAATATAATATAATATAATATAATATAATATAATATAATATAATATAATCCTATATCTAGTCTAATCCTTTCCAAAGGAAACGAAGACCCAGGTAGTCACAGAATCACAGAATGGTTTGGGTTGGAAGGGACCTTAAAGCCCATCCAGTTCCAACCCCCTGCCACGGGCAGGGACACCTTCCACCAGACCAGGTTGCTCCAAGCCCCATCCAACCTGGCCTTCACGCTGCCTGTGAGTTTTGCCCACACATTTTCCCCTCTACTCCTCCCAACCCTTTTTGAACTCGTTGAAGGAGTTCACTGAAATTTCAAAAAGGGTGGAGGGTTATTAAATTACTACACGTTTCATGGAAATAGGATAAGAGGGGAAGTCCAGCAAGCGTTATCCCTGGAGAGGGGCTGTGCTGAGAGCTCACGCTTCGTTACACGCGGAGAATCCAGCGGGAAGGGGGTTTTATAGATGGGATACGGTTCAAGCGGCTTTGGCCCATCCTTGTATCAAAGTAGATCAATCACAAGACATACATTTATATAAAACCACCCTTGCTTAATTTGGTGCTTGCTGAAGCACTTGTGTAGGACTTAGGATGTGGTCCTTTTTATGAGCCTCTGGCTGACTCTGTAAATGACCTGACCCTTAAGTCCCGTGTGGTCTAATTAATTTTTTTTTTAAAGGAGCTGCCGATTTTCAGCATCTCTGAAACCACGTCTGGGCTTTATTTGTTCATCTTTAGTTCTTGGAGCTTTTTAGGGCTTAGCTCACTCACAATAGCATCGTCCCTATGGATGATAACGACCGTGCCGCAGTATTTCCTGCGTCTTCTTTATACTCTTCACAACTCCATCCCAGCTGCTTCTCCTACGCGGTGTCTTCACCACCGAAGGGTTTTGCGGTGGGAGCATGGACACCTCCTCAAAGTGTGCAGAAAACGGATTTTTTTTTTCCCCCTTTAGTTATTTTCTGTGTCCCTCCAGGGTGAGAAAGCTGTGCTGCCCGGCACCGAGCAACCGTGACCACAAGGTCGCTTCAGGTGAGGATGAGGAGAACTTCTTTACAAGGAAGAACTCCTTTTACAAGGGCAAGTAGTGATAGGACGAGGGGGAACGGTTTTAAACTGAAAGAGGGGAGATTTAGATGAGAGATTAGGAAGAAATTCTTTGCTGTGAGGGTGGTGAGACCCTGGCCCAGGTTGCCCAGAGAAGCTGTGGCTGCCCCCTCCCTGGCAGTGTTCAAGGCCAGGTTGGATGGGGCTTGGAGCAACCTGGTCTGGTGGAAGGTGTCCCTGCCCGTGGCAGGGGGTTGGAACTAGATGGTCTTTAAGGTCCCTTCCAACCCAAACCATTCTATGATTCTGCTGGAACCCTTCTGGTGGCTCCCTCCCAGGGACAGGTAGGACACTCACCACGATATTTAACATTGCACACATCCGCAGTGTAAGAGGAGGAGAATATCAAAACCCCGAGGTTTTCTGGGCTACTAAAAGAAACATTGTTTTCCCTCTTGCACATCGCATCGTCTTTTCACTTCTGCTTTAGGCATTAGCTCAAGCCTTCGAGCAGGCAGATAATTAATAACCCATATGATTTCCATCTACATTTCTTTCTAAATCTTCTCAATCTACAAGGATTTTTTTTTTTTTCTTTTCATTTTTCCTGAACTCAGTAGTCCTGTAGATCAGTTGTGCGATCAACTCTTTGAATGTGCTTTCTCTGAAGCTGAGCTGGGGTTTTCTGGAGGCTTTGCTGCCACTTCTAGGGCTGGGTGAGGGTGTAGGTGGGCAGAGGTTACTCGTCTATCGGTGGAGTACAGCGATATGCAGAAGGTCACGGACTCACAGACTAAATAAGTGATGAGATGTCATGAAAAATTTGTATTTGAGCACAAGGAAAGTTCAGCACATGCCATGAGCTTGCTTGGCTTTTATTTATTTTTAATTTTTTTTCTTTCTTTTTGAATTCACTGTCTAATTTATTCATGCTTCTGTCTCAGGAGGCTGGGGGTTTTCTGGGCCATTCAGAAAACAAGCCCTTTTTGAAAGAGAAAAGAGTATCAGACACAGCCAGTGGTTCAGAGAGGAAAATCTCAAAGCAAGAGGAAGAAATGTGGGAGAAAGCATTAAGGCAGGAATGAAAAATGAGGCTGGGAGAGAGGCTTGTTAGCAGCAGAGATGAGCAGCAGCATATAAACAGGAGTTTCTTTGCAAAGTTTTGACATTGCATGAAGGTTTCAGGGGTGCAAGAAGCACTGTGTACCCAACTTCTCTTCTCTTGGGGTTGTACATCTAGGTTGTCTCTGCTGGATCTGCTGTAGGTGGAGGTGAATTGTGTTAGAGGTGGATCCAGCTCTCCACGTGTGATTTACAGCCAACCTCTGGGGAAGCGGCAACGGCAGCCGCCGAGCTGGGTCTCCAAAACTACGAAGTTCACCAAAGGGTGAGAGCAATCCTGCTGAGTGGAAATTGTAGTATCGCTGGTGATTGGAAATGAAACCCCGCATGCGATTGCCTCCGAGGATGTACGAGTAATTCTATCCCGCATGGATCAAGAGGTGGGAAGAGGTTGGGTGTAGAGACAACCAGGCAGACTCTTCTTTCGGACTGTAAATTTTCAGGTTAAGAGGCCTCTCTGCTTATATCCAGTTCTTTCCTTTTGTCTAAATTTATTGACATTCATGTATTGCCTTTGATAGGGTCACTCAGGCCTCCTCTGGCTTTGATGAACGCCCTGTCAGTGATTTATTTCCTTCCCATAATAACGGTGTCAGCGTTCTTTCCCTTTGCTTTCCCAAACCCCTTTTCTTATCGCCACTCAGTGCTTCAACTGCACGGTGCCTTCTGCCGTGGGTGCAACTGGTGTGGTTGCAGGTGGAAGTGTTTGCTGGAAATAACCATCTCCTGAAGGAGTTGGGTGGAAGATGGCTGAGGACATCAGCTTCATGTGCTGGGGACAGCACACAAACCCAGTTAAATTATTTTCATATTGATCAGATCTTCTCTTCATAAGTACCTGGATGCAGAATTTCTTTCCTTCTGGACCCAAAGCTTTGCAGTTCTTGGGAAGCATTAAAATATCCCATCCACCCACAACTCAAACCTTCACTTGCAAACCTCTGTATCTGCCAGTGGGAAACCTTGTGCCGTTATTTGCTCAGGAAATGAGCTGCCTCCATGCCATCACCCTCTGCTCGGTGGCTCGGACGTGTCCTTGGGACGACATATGGCTCTTGCAAAGTTCCTACTGTTGAGGAAGAAGTAGAGGTTTTCAGTGTCAAATTTTGGGGATAAAAAGTCTTTTGAATCCCTGGTATAAGTGATTATGAGATACACGACTGTGGTAAATAACTATTGCACCAATGCCCCTGTGCTAATGGTTTTTCTGGGCAAGCTTGAATGGAGGACAAAGTATCTCAAGAACCATCTGTTGCTCTCCAAGTGCTGTCTCCTGGGCACTGGAAGGGCTGAGATTGCTCTTATCTTGTGATACCATGTCAAGAGACTGGAAGGGACTGTATTATTGCCACCAAAAGGTCCTCTTCTCTGGGCTGTGACCCTCAGAATTGGGGTTGAGCTCTCTAAATACAGTGGGGCTTCTGAGTCTGGGTTTTGTCATCTTAATAACGTGGAGAGAGTGGCTTGGACTGGAAAGTGTGTGCAAGACTCGTGATTCTTTGATGTTTTTGCCATGGATTCTGCCATGCACCATCTCGGCTCCCTTTTGTGCACAGCGGCTTCCACTCTGGCTGTAACATTAGTCTTGTTTTTTCATTTCTTTAAAAAATTTCTTCTTTTTTTTTTTTTTTTCTAAGCTAACAATGACCTCAGCTGTTTGTTTAAGGAGTTCATAACCCCGCAAAAATTTTACAGCGACCGAAAGGAAGTTTGCAAGAAGGCCTTTGATTGGGAGCCTCTGGCATCGATCCGCTGGGCTTCTGCTTTTCGTTCCTATCAAACAATAATAAAGCTGAGAAGAGAGAAGAAAGTAAACAGTTTGGTGTAAATAAAGACAAATCCATGTCGGTTTATCGTTCCTCAAACAGTGCTGTTGGAGCATAGGAAAGGGCGAGCAGGCGGCTTGGCCCGGCTGCCTGCTCCGGCCTGCCCGGGTGTGCGGGCGGCAGGATAACGCACGGCAAGAGGTGAATGAGGCAGCAAAATGGTGAAGAAAATGTGTGTACCTATGGGTGAGCCCTGACGTCCGAGACCTTGAGAAAAAGAAACGCTTTCAATAGGAGGAAATCAGCAAGTTCTCCCTCAGCAAGTTTGCCGATGACACAAAGCTGTGCGGTGTGGTGACACGCTGGAGGGAAGGGATGGCATCCAGAGAAGTGGGCCTGTGTGAACCTAATGAGGTTCAATGAGGCCAAGTGCAAGGTCCTGCACCTGGGTCCAGGCAATCCTCACTATCAATGCAGTCTGAGGGATGAAGGGAGTGGGAGCAGCCCTTCAGAGAAGGACTTGGGCGTACTGGTGGATGAAAAGCTGGACATGAGTCAGCAACCTGTGCTTGCAGCCCAGAAAGCCAACTGTGTCCTGCTGCATCCCCAGCAGCGTGGCCAGCAGGGCCAGGGAGGGGATTCTGCCCCTCTGCTCCGCTCTCGGGAGACCCCCCCTGCAGTGCTGCGTCCAGCTCTGGGGCCCCCAACATCAGAAGGACATGGAGCTGTTGGAGCGAGTCCAGAGGAGGCCACGAAGATGCTGAGAGGGCTGGAGCCCCTCTGCTCTGGAGACAGGCTGAGAGAGCTGGGGCTGTTCAGCCTGGAGAAGAGAAGGCTCTGGGGAGACCTTCTAGCACCTTCCAGTACCTGAAGGGGCTACAGGAAAGCTGGAGAGGGGCTTTTTACAAGGGCAAGTAGTGACAGGACGAGGGGGAATGGTTTTAAACTGCAAGAGGGGAGATTGAGATGAGATCTGAGGAAGAAATTCTTTGCTGTGAGGGTGGTGAGACCCTGTCCCAGGTTGCCCAGAGCAGCTGTGGCTGCCCCCTCCCTGGCAGTGTTCAAGGCCAGGTTGGATGGGGCTTGGAGCAACCTGGTCTGGTGGAAGGTGTCCCTGCCCGTGGCAGGTGGGTTGGAACTAGATGATCTTTAAGGTCCCTTCCAACCCAAACCAGTCTGTGATTCTATGAAATCACACAGTGTGGTGTTGTATAGAGCCAGCGCCAGGCTGAGGCAGCCCCCTTGTTTTGGGCTGAAATTGTCCAGAAAAAGTGATGCTCAGCTTCAAAGCGAGGCTGCTAAGGCTGGGCTTAAAGACGAACCATGTTTAGTTAAGGCTTGAGTGTACCGAGACCATGTGAGCTGGCCAAATTCTCGAGGGTCTTGCTGGTTTTGGAGGGTTTTCACCACCTATGACCACGCTGAAGTAGTCAGGAGTTAATGGGTCTGTCAGAGCTGGAACGAAAAGTCTGGTGCCACAATACGGACGGCGGTTCCCGGAGCAGATGCGGGTTCCATGGATGAGCTTTCCTCTTCTCTGGCAAATTCCCTTCCTCCAAAATTACTTCTACATGAAATTTCTCTGTGTTTTTTTATTTGTTTATTTTTATTTTCTCTGTAATTTTTCCTTTTTTAAAAATTTTCTTTTGCCTTTTTTCTTTTTTCTTTTTTCTTTTCTTTTTTCTTTTTTTCTTTTTTCTTTTCTTTTTTCTTTTCTTTTCTTTTTTCTTTTCTTTTTTCTTTTCTTTTTTCTTTTATTTTCTTTTTTCTTTTCTTTTTTCTTTTCTTTTTTCTTTTCTTTTTTCTTTTATTTTTCTTCTCTTTTTCTCTTTTTTTACCCTTTTTTATTTTCTTTTTTTTTTTGTTTTTGTTGTTTCCCACTATCTACTTCAAACTCGCCGGAGCAGTTTTTTCCTGATGTATTTAAAATTTACCCAAAGTTTTGCAAAAAGAGCTTCCTTCGAGATGCTGTTGGGCGTTGGGACCGGCCGCTGCAGGACAAGGGGGAGCATCGGGTTTCGGCAACACACCGTGCGACACGTCCTTAAACAGGACAGCACCTTTTGATGGGTGCCATCTCAGCTGTCGGGAACCACTCTCACCCTAAACCCTCCCTTTACAGCCCTACCAGTATGCTTAAAAAGCATATTTAACCCCAAAAGGGACTTTCTGCTCTTTCCTCCAGCCCTTCGCACAGCCTTGTGCCGCCTCCTCATCGCCGCCCAAGATGCGAGTGTTGAATTCCTACCTGGAGGGTAGGAAGGCCCTACAGAGGGATCTGGACAGGTTGGGTAGATGGGCTGAGACCAACGGCATGAGGTTCAACAGGAACAAGGGCCAGGTCTTACACTTGGGCCACACCAACCCCACGCAGCGCTACAGGCTGGGGAAGAGTGGCTAGAAAGAGCCCTGGGCGTGCTGATTGACAGCCGGCTAAACGTAAGTAAGCAGTGTGCCCAGGTGGCCAAGAAGGCCAGTGGCACCGTGGCCTCTATTAGGAATAGTGTAGCCAGCCGGTCTGGGGAAGGGATCGTCCCTCTGTACTCGGCACTGGTGAGGCCGCACCTTGAATCCTGTGTCCAGTTGTGGGCCCCGCACTGCAAGAAAGATGTTGAGGTGTTGGAGCGAGTGCAGAGGAGGGCGACCAAGCTGGGGAAGGGTCTGGAGGGTCTGACCTCTGAGGAACGGCTGAGGGAGCTGGGGGTGTTTAGCCTGGAGAAGAGGAGGCTCAGAGGTGACCTTAGTGCAGTCTACAATTACCTGAAGGGAGGTTGTAGTGGAGTGGGAGTCGGCCTCTTCTCCCAGGCAACTAGCGATAGGACAAGAGGACACAGCCTCAAGCTTCACCAGGGGAGGTTCAGGTTGGACATTAGGAAGCATTTCTTCTCAGCAAGGGTCATTAGCCATTGGAAGGGGCTGCCCAGGGAGGTGGTGGAGTCACCATCTCTGGAGGTGTTTAAGAAAAGCCTGGCCATGGCCCTTAGTGCCATGGTCTAGTTGCCATGGTGGTGTCAGGACAATGGTTGGACTCGATGATCCCAGAGGGCTCTTCCAACCTGATTGATTCTGTGATTCTGTAATTCCCTGCTCTGCCGGGACCTCGCCGTCATCCACTATCGCCTCTTTTCCCCACGAATTGCTTTATAATAGGGCGATAACTCCGTGTGCACATCGTAAAACATCTCTTCCCGGGATTTATACCCGAGATGTCAGTGCAAAGGTGATTTCACAGCAGCCGTTCCTCTCCCTTCTCTCCTAACCCAGCTCTTGGCATCCGAAATCTGCCTTTGTTTATACCTTTCCAAGGCTGTGACAATAAGCGCGAGGCCATCCAGAGGTTAGTGTGACACTGCATAAGGAAAAGCCTTTGCTTTTGTTTTCAGATTCCTCTGAAGGTTGGGTTGGTTTGTTTTTTTTTTTTATCTACAACAAATAGCCATAAATCTTGCTGGTTGTCCCCGTGCCCAGGGCTGCCCGGCTGCAGCGCAAGCCCCGCAGATGCAATAGCAGGATGAAATGCTGTTTCAGCTGCGATCCAGCTGAAGTGCAAGGTCCTGCATGTGGGTCGGGGCAATCCCAAGCACAAACACAGGCTGGGCGGAGAATGGATCTCGAGCCCTGAGGAGAAGGACTTGGGGGTGGTGGGTGACGAGAAGCTCACCATGAGCCGGCAACATGCGCTGGCAGCCCAGAAAGCCACCCGTGTCCTGGGCTGCATCCCCAGCAGCGTGGCCAGCAGGGCAAGGGAGGGGATTCTGCCCCTCTGCTCCGCTCTCGGGAGACCCCCCCTGCAGTGCTGCGTCCAGCTCTGGGGCCCCAACATGAGGAGGACATGGAGCTGTTGGAGCGAGTCCAGAGGAGGCCACGAAGATGCTGAGAGGGCTGGAGCCCCTCTGCTCTGGAGACAGGCTGAGAGAGCTGGGGCTGTTCAGCCTGGAGAAGAGAAGGCTCCGGGGAGACCTTCTAGCACCTTCCAGTACCTGAAGGGGCTAGAGGAAAGTGGGAGAGGGGCTTTTTACAAGGGCATGGAGTGATAGGACGAGGGGGAACGGTTTTAAACTGAAAGAGGGGAGATTTAGATGAGATATTAGAAAGGAATTCTTTCCTGAGGGTGAGTGAGACCCTGGCCCAGGTTGCCCAGAGAAGCTGTGGCTGCCCCCTCCCTGGCAGTGTTCAAGGCCAGGTTGGATGGGGCTTGGAGCAACCTGGTCTGGTGGAAGGTGTCCCTGCCCATGGCAGGGGGGGTTGGAACTAGATGGTCTTTAAGGTCCCTTCCAATCCAAACCATTCTATGATTCTCAGATTCCGTGATCCCTCCTGGTGCTCAGCCTCTTCATCGCATCATGTTTAGTTGCAGGGAAGTGTACTCTGAAAGGCTTTGGGAGGTTAATTAATTGGAAGCTGGACTTTGGTCACCCTGGGTATTTTCAGGAGGTTTTTCAGGATGCCAAAAGCAAATGTTGCACGCTTTCCACACAAGAATACTGTATTTTTTTCCCCCTACACATTAGTTTCTTGTAAATTTAAAGTTCCCAAAATGGTTTGCACCCACCAAAAATGAAACAGGTTCAAACAAGCTCAATATTTTCTCAAAAGCAGAGGTTTCTATAGGGCGAGGGATGGCTGGCCAGGCTCCCAAACAAACCTTACGTGAGTGTGAATTTTAAATCCTCCTCTTTTAACCTTTCCTGGAAGTGCTTTTTTGGGGACTCACCTGCAAGTCTGGGGTCTAGAACATGCAACCCCCTCAAAAAGCATCAGGTTGCCCACCACCATCCGCTGGAGCCCAGCGATTTCATGGTCTTGGCGTGTAAAATCTGCTTTAGCCTGTAGATGCTAAGAGGAACGATGAGCTGTCCCAAGGGGAAGTTTGGTGGTGTCCACTCAACCCAAAAAGAGACTTTTTTACAGTGTGGACGGAAAATATCAGGTGAAATAATGGACTTTAATCTTTCCATTTTCCATGGTAATTTATTAGTCTCTAGAAGCCCAAGAAATGCAATTATTTCTTCCCCAAAGTCGTGCGTTACCAAATCCACTGATTTCCTACCTTCTGCAAAGTTATTTTATTTCTGTGTTTGCTTTTAGCCAAATGTTTCCTACCAGTCTTGTCCTCGCAGCTGGTTTAAATATCTATTTGCGTCTGCCTCTCTGTAGAATATGCTAAATGGCTCTAAACGGCTCTCACTGTTTTCCAAACACTATTTCAGACTCTGGAAATATATATCCCGTGGCCTTATAAAAATACTTCTAATCAACCACCCAAATTGCTGGGTTATTTCAGGGGCCAAATTAGTTTTGCAGGTGACACAACTAGATAGGGGGAATGGCGGCGCCTTTGTGGGGGACATCTCTGGAAGTCGGTGTGTTTGCAAAGCTGAGCAAACCTTCTTGGTGGGAGCTGGCAGCATCTGAGGCCACCTTCCATCCCTGTCCTTTGCGTCCTCTGCCTTGGGCAGAGACCCCAAAGTCATCAGTTTCTTCTGCAGTGATGCTGGATCTATCTTCTTTGGGCAGGGTCCTGTGAGCTGTGCTGGAGTAAGTCTTGTCCACACCTCGAATCCTGTGTTCAGTTTTGGGCCCCTCACTACAAGAAAGACATTGAGGTGCTGGAGCGAGTCCAGAGAAGGGCAACGAGGCTGGTGAAGGGTCTGGAGCACAAGTGTGATGAGGAGCGGCTGAGGGACCTGGGGGGGTTTAGCCTGGAGAAAAGGAGGCTGAGGGGAGACCTTCTCGCTCTCTACAACTGCCTGAAAGGAGGGTGTAGCGAGGGGGGGTCGGTCTCTTCTCCCAGGTAACAAGTGACAGGACAAGAGGAACCGGCCTCAGGTTGTGTCAGGGGAGGTTTAGATTGGAGATCAGGGACAATTTCTTCATGGAAAGGGTTGTCAAGCACTGGGACAGGCTGCCCAGGGCAGTGGTGGAGTCACCGTCCCTGGCGGGATTTGAAAGCCGTGTAGATGTGGTGCTGAGAGCCATGGGTTAATGGTGGCGTTGGCAGTGCTGGGTTAACGGTTGGACTTGATGATCTTAAAGGTCTTTTCCAACCTAAATGATTCTGTGATTCTCCTGGGAGGCTGGTGTAGGGACCAGCACAGAGAGGAGCCATGAGATCAGCAAATGGGGAAAAAAATGCCCCTTTTGCTCAAAGAGTTTCCTTAGTGCTGCAGCACGAGCAGTTCTTGCATCCCCCAAGCTCCCCCTTTGCTGTCTGCTGGGGTGAGGACGTTTCTCTGGGTGAGGACCAAACAAACCCATGACAAATAAATGATGGGAAGCATGAAACCATATCTTGGTGCCCCCGTCACCCACCCTTCCCAAATCCCCATCTCCTGTTGTGTTCTTCGAACCATCCAAGATGCATTCCCCTCTGCAAAGGTTTTTTTATTTTATATTTGTTCCCCATGTGCCACCTCATTGAGGGGGATACTGTCTGGTGGCTTTTTCATTCACCATGAGCACCTCGAAGAACTTCATGCCACCTCCAAACAATGCTGCTTACCTCAGAATCACAGAATCAGTCAGGCTGGGAGAGCCCTCTGGGCTCATCGAGTCCAACCCTTGCCCTGACACCACCATGGCAACTAGACCAGGGCACTAAGTGCCATGTCCAGGCTTTTCTTAAACACCTCCAGAGATGGTGACTCCCCCACCTCCCTGGGCAGCCCCTCCCAATGCCTAATGACCCTTGCTGAGAAGAAATGCTTCCTAATGTCCAACCTGAACCTCCCCTGGCAAAGCTTGAGGCTGTGTCCTTTTGTCCTATCGCTGGTTGCCCGGGAGAAGAGGCCGACTCCCACTCCACTCCAACCTCCCTTCAGGTAGTTGTAGACTGCACTAAGGTCACCTCTGAGCCTCCTCTTCTCCAGGCTAAGCAAGCCCAGTCTTTTTATTTCCAATATAAAAAAAAAAACCCAAAAGAAGTAGTTCCAGGTCTGAGCCTGCTTCCTGCAAAGCCAGGCAAGGGCACTGCAGTGTGTTTTCTGTTTACAGTAGAGCTTAAAGAAATAAGCATCGGTTACATAGGGGGAAAAATGAGACCACAGTCAGATTGGACCCCAGGGCAAGGTTCGCCGAGAACAATAGATCTGCTAAACAAAACCGCCGAGGACAAGGAGGAAGTTATCATGAAAAGCAGGGGATATATTAGTTTAGTTTTGAGTGTTTCAGCAAAAAAAAAAAAAAAAAAAAGAAGGTATTTCAAGCACTTGAACTTGAGCGTATCTATTTCGCCACCCAGACACTCTGCTCTCGACCGGCTGAGTGACCTCTGGAGCAGGAATCGCCGCCGCCAGCGCGGATGCTGAGCTCTCCCTTTCCTTACGTGTCAGCTGGGAGATGAAGAGGCGGCTGCCTCTGCGTCCCGTCACGCGTGCGTCTTGAAAATAAATGGGAGGACAGCGACGGGCTGCAATGCTTCGCGTGGAGAGGGCAGCCAGAGTTTAGGAGGCCTTGGCCTGAGGAAGGTTTCCTGCTGGGTGAAGGGGCTGCTGGACCCATTCTCACTCCTTTGGAGGCTCAGAGGTGACCTTATTGCAGTCTACAACTACCTGAAGGGAGGTTGTAGTGCAGTGGGAGTCGGCCTGTTCTCACGGGCAACTAGTGATAGTACAAGAGGACACAGCCTCAAGCTTGGCCAGGGGAGGTTCAGGTTGGACATTAGGAAGCATTTCTTCTCAGCAAGGGTCATTAGCCATTGGAAGGGGCTGCCCAGGGAGGTGGTGGAGTCACCATCTCTGGAGGGGTTTAAGAAAAGCCTGGACATGGCCCTTAGTGCCCTGGTCTAGTTGCCATGGTGATGTCAGGGCAACGGTTGGACTCGATGATCCCAGAGGTCTCTTCCAACCTGGTTGATTCTGTGATTCCTTGGTGCTCTTTTCTTTTTGCTTTTTTCTTGGGTCTTTTGAGCAGAAAGCCGTGCAAGCCTCCACGGGTCATCCCCACTTGTGGTTGGCACCCAGAGCCGCTCACTCCTGCTGCCTCAGAGCCCGTACACAACTCATTGCATGCACAGGAGCAGAGGACAGCACAGGAGCTGCTCTATCTCCTATTCCCTCAAAAGGTTGGACATTAGGAAGAATTTCTTCTCAGCAAGGGTCATTAGCCATTGGAAGGGGCTGCCCAGGGAGGTGGTGGAGTCACCATCTCTGGAGGGGTTTAAGAAAAGCCTGGACATGGCACTTAGTGCCTTGGTCTAGTTGCCATGGTGGTGTCAGGGCAACGGTTGGACTCGATGATCCCAGAGGGCTCTTCCAACCTCATTGATTCTGTGAAATAGCTGCTTCTCCATCTCCTGCCCGTGCTGGTGCACGCCAGGCTGGTTCCCGGCGGCTCCCGGCTCTTCCATCGCTCCCCCAGCCCGAGGACGACGGGAGGAAGCGCTCCGATAACGCTCATTAAATTTATAGCTGCGTCGCGCTGTAATGTTTAATCAAGGTTACGTGACTGTGTGCTGCCGCGCGGGGTACAAGTTCAACGCAAGGTGAATCTTGTCTGAGATAATCTGAAAGTTCATTCGGAGGTGAAGGCAGCGGCAGCTTCTCATAGACCGGCTGGGGTTAGCGAGAGGTCACCTCTTCTTATTTTTTTTTTAATCCCCTTTTTTTTAATGTGTAAACAGAAGAAAAAATGCAACTTGGCAAAGGGCTTGGCATCAGCTGAGCAATTGGAAAAATAATCGTGGCGTGCTGGCCCCACGCTGCAGGTTGGTACCCGGCAAATGCCCGGCTGCGGGGCTCGGGGAAGGTGACGCCGGCGCCTTTAGGGACGGCGGGAGCGGTTTAATTCAAATATCACGGCTTTCTCCTTCTGTGGAAAGGAGGGACCCAGTTGCTGAGCTCAGAAAGACGTTGCTGCCTTGCCTGTTCCTGCTCCCCGCTGCGGTGGGAACCCCCCTGACGGGGAAAACATGCAGTGCCCCTCACCGAGGTATCCGGGCATCACGTCCTGGCTGCCGGTGGCACCAAGCGGGGCTGTATGGAGCTGAAAACGTGGCTCAGTTGTGTTCTGGGCAGACCCTGATCCCTCTGCAGGTACCTAGATTTGCTGCTGAACTGTCAGCAGATGGGGAGCGTTAACCCCTCCCAGCCCAGAGCCTTTCTGGCTGCAAATACCTGCTCTGGCGATTAATCAGGAACGTTTTCCCCCAGAAAGGTGGCATTTAAAGGGATTTTTTCCCCTCTGATACTGTAGGGTCGATGATGGAGGTGGTTTGTGTATAGGCTTGTTTGGAGAACTGCTGCTTTTCTCCCCTCTCAACCCGCTTTCCTGTGGTTAGGGGCTTTTGTGCTTTTTTTGTGCTCTTGTTAACCCTTCTCCTTCCTCACTAAAGCATCCTGACCTGCCGCTGAGATATTAGGATTTTCCATGTTATTTCTTAACATTTTCTTTGGAGAAGCTGATTTTGAAGTGTGGGTCAGGCAGGATGAGTGAGATAAAAGCACGAGGCTGTGTGCACCCAAACTACAGCAGCAGCGAGGGTATTTCTGTATACAAGGGGTACCTCAGTGCACAGTGCCATCATTACCATTAGCAAATCCAGCTTCTCCTCCCCATAATAGCCTCAAAAACACTTCTACGAATAATAATCTACAAGCTGAGCACTTTTGAGGGTCTCACCTATGAGGAACGTCAGAGGGAGCTGGGGGTGTTTAGCCTGGAGAAGAGGAGGCTCAGAGGTGACCTTAGTGCAGTCTACAACTACCTGAAGGGAGGTTGTAGTGAAGTGGGAGTCGGCCTCTTCTCCCAGGTAACCAGTGATAGGACAAGAGGACACAGCCTCAAGCTTCTCCAGGGGAGGTTCAGGTTGGACATTAGGAAGCATTTCTTCTCAGCAAGGGTCATTAGCCATTGGAAGGGGCTGCCCAGGGAGGTGGTGGAGTCACCATCTCTGGAGGTGTTTAAGAAAAGCCTGGACATGGCACTTAGTGCCATGGTCTAGTTGACATGGTGGTGTCAGGGCAATGATGGGACTCGATGATCCCAGATTGATTCTGTGATTCTGTGATTCTGTGATTCCAAACATTGCATCCTAAATTTGGTCCCTGTAACCTCAGATTCTGACCCCCAGCATTTAGCCAGACTCCATCCTCGCTGGGCAGAGCGATGGGTGCACCTCCCGGCCATGCCCACCAAAGATCTGGGCCGTAGAGGCTACTGGGGGGATGCTTCTAAAGGAGACATCTTAGCTTCGGGAATGAATCCCCCTTTGTCACAGTTAAATGGAAACGCAAAGTGTTATTCAATGGCTGGTCCCTGGAGAACGGTCTTCCGAGGCTCTCTCATTTCTTTTGGCCGCTGCCCAGTATTGTCTCTTTGTCTTACGCAGTTTGTCGGATCTGGAGGGTAGAAATACGGTCGTCTTCTCTGGGCGGAAAGCACCATGCAAACTTGTGAACCTGCGTGGAGAATTTGATGAGTCTTAAATAATTATTTTTATGAGTGTAAATTGGCTAATAAATCCAGCAAGGCAGAGTTTCCTTTTGTTCTTTGGGCCATTCATAAAATCCCCCATCTGGGCGGTTATCTCTAGATTTTATTCTCAAACATTGCAATCCCAGTGGTTTTGTACTAAATAATTTTCATGCCTGGTGTTTTTTTTTTTGCAAGCAGCGTTGCGCAGTGCTTTGCCATGCTCAGAGAAACTTGGGATTTCCCTAGAATTCAGTTGAGCCTTCCCTGCAGGCAAGCCTCCAGGGAATGACTAAAACCATGATCCTGCACCATCAAAGTCAGGAGGAGCGTGAACGAAGCTGGTAGGGACTTTCCAGCCGTCTTCAAGATTGTCACCGTAACTCGTCGTGCTAATCCTCAGCATCCCCACCCTTCACTCTTGGGCTGCTTTGCGTCACTTCTCTTGAAGCTCGACAACCTTTTGTGGCTCCTTCATGTGGTTTTTGTGTCGCAGGCTGGGAGGAGAAGGTGGATTCCTCAAAGCCATATTTAACCCAAAAGGGAGTTTTTTTGCCCTAAGTGCGGAAGTGACCAGTTTCTGCAACCAGAAACGCGACACCTTTTGGGTAAAATTGTGTTTGTTAAGATTTGAACGAGACCTGTGGAATAAGTAACTTCTGAAACAGTAGAAAAGTCAACCCGTGTAATTACAGTGTTACTTCAAAGCAGGTGGAAAGCCAGAGGTTTTCCTCCTAATAAACGATGAACGTTTGCAGATGGAAAGCCAGAAGACCTTTCTGCGCACACAGTGCAGGCAAAAAACTTTCAGGAGACCTTCCCCTGGCAATCTGATGTAAGAAATACAAAAACCTATAAACAGGCAATAATACGAATCTGATAATAATCCAGACTGGACAGATTAGAGCTCTGATGGTCTCAAACCTTTCTCTGTTACATACTGTCCCATCTGCCATAAACCTTTCCAGATTCTTCTCATGTTTTTTCCAAGAACTTTTCAGATATAAGTAGACAGGGAAAAAAAAAAAAAAGGAAAGATAAAATTGCTGCCTTACCTTGCAAAATCAATCCAATTGATATGTAAGATGAGGAACTTGGAATCGGTTCTCCTCCCCCCAGCATGAGTGTTCAGGAGGAAGCACAGCCCCAGGTGGGACATCTGCCCAGGAGACCTGGTGGGGCCACTTGAGCGTAGGGTTATTGTGCCTTACAGAGAGGCCCAAGCAAGCTGGACAGCACTCTCTGATCTACAGTAACTCCTAGAAGTCCATCTCTCTCTTACAGGGAGGTCTGGTAAGCACCTAAAATAAGATTGACCTTCCCTGAGCTCCATGTGCATTGATCCCTTGGCTTGTGCGTCGCTTTGGCTTGTGCAACATCAGGTTGCTGCGGGTGCTATGAATCTGCTCACGCAAAGTACACTCAATACCTAGAGAAAATCTTCCTTTCCAGTGAAATCAGGGACAAATCTGCTCCTGCTTTCATTTAGGCCACGATTTTATCCTCTGTGACTTTCACAAGTAAACGAACAAACATTATGTTCCAATTCCTGGTGCCTTTTCTTCTTAGTAACGCTATTGTCCAAACCCTTGTCTCCCCATGGGTTAGAGTATTTCTTTCCCTTTCAGTATTACTTTCCCACAAGGCATAATTGAAACCTCACCAAAATAAATTATTTTGAATGTACTTGTCCATGGCTGCTGCTGTTGGAAACTCTTCAGGCTTTTGTGCTCCATAACAATTACCCGCTGGCTGGCGGTAGGGGCTACTCAACTGGTGGTGGGGATGGGTTGTGGGCAAGCTTAGGCACAGGCAAACTGTGAATTGGCACTAGTTTGGATTCTGTAGTTTCTTGTGCTTTTATGGAGGTACCCAGCAGGACCAGGTCTTACCTGGGTGTTTTCTGGTCCTGCTGGAAGCATCTTGTCCCTCCCTACAGGTGTGTTTAGGATGATGGTAGGGCTCAAGTGTTGTCTTCCTGTGAGCCTCTTGTTGTCACCTTTATCAAAGGAGCTGTGGTGTTAAATCAGTGAAATGAGGTTTTTAAGGTAAAGATCTTGGTGGGTTTGTAAGCTAGTGGTGTGATCTCTTGCAAACTGAAGCACGGCTGGTTTGTAGAAGGTGTCAGGTCAAAGGCTGTTCATTCTGCGTGCTGCCCGCAACAAAGACTGGGGAAGAGGAGCATCAGACTTGGGGGTTATAAGGATAAGGAGGGATAATAGAGCTTTTTAGAGCTGGGTTCAGCTTGCTCCTGAAAATATTCCCTCCTTCTGCCCTTAGAAAGCAAGACCAGTTGCTCATGAACATGACTCTCAGCACGTTTCAGGGCAGGAGTGCTGCCTCCAGCTGGGAAACCACCAAACCCGACTTAATTAACACTTCTCTGCGCCCTGGCATCCAGGGAACATAAAGCTCATCATGGAAGCCTGACTGTAACCATGTGGCATAGCTGTCCCTTCCATGTCGATCTGAACCTCCCCCAAAAACCCACCATAGTATCATAGAATTGTTAAGGTTGGAAAAGACCTAAAAGATCATCAAGTCCAACTATTGACCCAATGCCACCATGCCCTCTAAACCATCTCCTGAAGCGCCACATCTAGATGTTTTTTGAACACCTCCAGGGATAGTGACTCCACCACCTCCCTGGGCAGCCTGTTCCAATGCCTAATGACTCTTTCAGTGAAGAAAGATCACCGCAAGGAAGATCTCACGCACCTGCTGTTGGCAATACCTAGGCCCAGGCCAGGCTCCTCCAGACGCCTGGCTGTCTCCTGCTTTAAGTCCCAGCAAGTTAACTCTAATTCCCTTAGCTCGGTTGGATGTGAGAAATCCAGGATAATTGCGTTTAAATTTGTTGAAACAGGTTGTAGGATTTGCCAGCTAATGGTCTTGGGTCATCTTTCCCTTTTCATCCTTCTCTGTGTGTGTGTGCGTGTGCTGATGGTGTTTGTTTTGGGGTTTTTTAATAGCAGTTGGTGCTTTGCAGAAGGCGTGTCAGGCAGTAGCACCTCGCAGCCCGGCTCTGGCCAGCTCCAACATGTGGTCCCTGGGCACCACGGAAAGTCGACAACTCCTAGTAGAGAAGAGTTTGTCTCATGCTGTACGTGTGCTTGGAGGAAAAAGAACTAAAAGGGTAATTAACAGCTGCAGGGACACAAGAATTCCCTAATATGGGCTTTTATCGAAGGGAAGGTTTAGTTCTTTATGGGATGTTTTCCACCAGCCCTTGCACCATCTCGTTGAGGAAGTTCAACCTCAACATGAGGAAGAACTTCTTTACTGTAAGGGTTACAGAGTCCTGGAACGGGCTCCCCAGAGAGGTTGTGGAGTCTCCTTCTCTGGAGACTTTCACGCCCCGTCTGGATGCGTTCCTGTGTAACCTGCCCTAGATTGGTCCTGCTCTGGCAGGGGGGTTGGACTCCATGATCTCCAGAGGTCCCTTCCAACCCCTCACATTCTATGATTCTATGAGAAGAAAAAAAAAAGAAGAGCCAGATGTTGCATGAAGTTGGGGAATTCAGGAATTTTCATCTGTCCTGCAATAACACTTGACCTTCATCTGTTAGGCTTGAGGAGGGGAGGTCCTTGGGGCTGAGAGGAGACCGTATCTAGTAATCCCTGCAACATCATCCTGACTTCTCTGAGACAGGACAACGGTTTTTCACGTGGGTTTATTTTCATCTTAGAAAACATGTGTCTCCCTTTCCTGCCATCTTCTTTATCTCTAGCCACGATGCCTCCCCTCCCAGGTTTGTGCAGAGCCCACTGTGCCACTGGTGCAAGCGTGCAAATGCTGGTGCTCTCTTTGATCTTGTTCTGGCAGAGATTGCAAGCTGTGTTTTGAATCCATTTGGATTCACGTTACATTATTTCTGGCTCGTCTGGAAGAATTTTATCCAGATCCAGTGCTGTCGTCTCGTGTCAGACAGAACATACTGTCCTACTTCTCTTTGCATCTGGAGTGAGAAGCTTGCAAAGTCATCGTGATGTCCCCATATCCTTTGCCGCTAGCGTGCAATTAGGTTGCAACCATCTTTTCCGCGTACTTGATGTGAAGGCTGTAAAAACATGCCTTTGCTTTGAAAAATATAAGACTTTTGAAGGGTTTGAGATGGTGATATTGCAAGGGGAATGAAAAGGAAGTGGTTTTTGAGGTGGAACTGAGGGAAATGGAGAGAAAGTGCTTCTTGGCCCCTGCCAAAGCGAGCCTGGGGCAGGGCTGGGAACTGGTTCCCAGGTTAATTCTTTATTTCCAGGGTCGCCCTCTCTTGAATCACCATTTGAGTAAGAGCTCATATATGGACAGGAGGAGGGGGAACGGTTTTAAACTGAAAGAGGGGAGATTGAGATTAGATTTTAGGAAGAAATTCTTTGCTGTGAGGGTGGTGAGACCCTGGCCCAGGTTGCCCAGAGAAGCTGTGGCTGCCCCCTCCCTGGCAGTGTTCAAGGCCAGGCTGGATGGGGCTTGGAGCAACCTGGTGTGGTGGAAGGTGTCCCTGCCCGTGGCAGGGGGGTTGGAACTAGGTGATTTTTAAGGTCCCTTCCAACCCAAACCTTTCTGTGATTCTAATCTATGTTTATAAAGACAATTTATTTATTTTTTTCAGGACCTTTCCTTTGGAGGCACACTCCAACCATTCTCCATCTCTTCATTTTTATAAATACACACGTGAACCTCTCCCTGCTCTCGCAGCAGAGATGCTTCTCATGCCCCGAGAAGCTGAGGGTTCACACCCTGCTCACGTCTGCAGCTTTCGGAGCTTATTCCACTCTCATATCACTGCGGTAAAAGCTTCTCTTTTTTTTTCTTCCCCCGCTCTGTCTTTTCCTTTCCCCCCAGTGTATGTGCTGTCGAGTTTGATTTATAGCCTTGAAAAGCAGACTCTAGTTCGAAGAATTAATGGTATTTGCATATTTTATTTGGAATCTCCCCCGGCAGGCCCGCCGCAGCCCAGCGCCGCTGCGCAGGCCGGTTTTTCCTTTCCTTTTTTTTTTCCCCTCTTGTTCGTTCAGATTTAGCAGCAGAGGTGAAAAGTTTAAACAGTAAAACCAATAAAACCACATTTATGTGACAGATAAATCGTTCCGAGACAGCTTGCCCTGAGCCGTCAGGTTTCCTCCTGCCAGACCTCTCTCCTCCGGAGCACGACCCGCGGCAGAGCCCCGCCAGCGCCGGCCGTGCCCTGCGCCGTGCGGCAGCCGGGGCCAAAGGTGCCGGCCCTGGCGATCCTCGGACCTGCCTCGCCGGCAAGATGGATGTGAGCAAACAGTTGTAAAATACACAGCCTATCCGTCACTGTCGTGAGCCGACCGGGGGGGTCTGGCTCTCCTGGTGCTTGGGGAAGGTTCCAGCCCAGGGTGGGAGCGCGTTTAGGATGGGGCTTGTTTAGAATCATTGAGTCATTTAGGTTGGAAAAGACCCTTAAGATCATCAAGCCCACCCGCTAACCCAGCACTGCCAAGGCCACCACTAACCCATGTCCCTCAGCACCACATCTACACGGCTTTTAAATCCCCCCAGGGATGGGGACTCCACCACTGCCCTGGGCAGCCTGTGCCAGTGCTTGACAACCCTTTGGGTGAAGAAATTGTCCCTGATCTCCAACCTAAACCTCCCCTGGTGCAACTTGAGGCCGTTTCCTCTCATCCCATCACTTGTTAATTGGGAGAAGAGACTGACCCCCCCTCGCTACACCCTCCTTTCAGGCAGTTGTAGAGAGCGAGAAGGTCTCCTCTCAGCCTCCTTTTCTCCAGGCTAAACACCCCCAGGTCCCTCAGCCGCTCCTCATCACACTTGTGCTCCAGACCCTTCACCAGCCTCGTTGCCCTTCTCTGGACTCACTCCAGCACCTCAAGGTCTTTCTTGTAGTGAGGGGCCCAAAACTGCACACAGGATTCGAGGTGTGGCCTCACCAGTGCCGAGCACAGGGGGACGATCCCTGCCCTAGTCCTGCTGGCCACACTAGTGCTGATACAAGCCAGGATGCTGGTGGCCTTCTTGGCCACCTGAGCATGCTGCTGGCTCATATTCAGCTGGCCATTGACCAACACCCCCAGGTCATTGGAGTTTCTCTCAGGTGTGCCTATTGCACTCTTGTAGCGATGAGTGCAGCTGGATCCACCTGAACAGTGTGATGGATGAGAGTAGAATCACAGAATGGTTTGGGTTGGAAGGGACCTTTGAAGAGCATCTAGTTCCAACCCCCCTGCCGTGGGCAGGGACATCTTTCACTACATCAGGTTGCTCAAAGCCCCCTTCAGCCTGGCCTTGAACACTTCCAGCAATGAGGCATCCACAACTTCTCTGGGCAACCTGGTCCAGTGTCTCACCACCCTCCTAGTAAAACATTTCTTCCTTATGTCCAATCTAAACCTACCTGCTTTCAGTTTAAGACTATTGCCCCTTGTCCTGTCACTACAGGACAAGTAAAAAGTCTCTCTCCATCTTTCTTAGAAGCCCCCTTTAAGTACTGAAAGGCTGCTAGAAGGTCTCCCTGGAGCCTTCTCTTCTCCAGGCTGAACAACCCCAACTCTCTGAACCTTTCTTCGTAGCAGAGGTGTTCCACCCCTCAGGCCATTCTCATGGCCTCCTCTGGACCTGTTAAAACAGATCCATAAATTAACTTACTCCAACCATCCCTTCAGGCCGATGCCAGCGCAAGGGAAGGTGTGGTGGTGCACCTTCAACGCCGGCAAAGCCCAGCAGCGTGGCAGCCTCATGCGGGAGAGCTGCATTGCTTCAACCTGGTTGAGTTGAACCGAGTTGGGGCAGAGCTGAAGTAAAGCTGTTGGACAGGGATGGCTGTCAGGCCAAGGGCTGTGTGCCGTCCTAGCCACTCATCACCTACGTCTGGTGGGAATGGCAAGTGTTGGCTCAAGCTCTTGAGCAGGAGAGCAAGGGCTGAGCTGCCCTAGGTGGCTGCTCATCCAACTTTTGCTTCAAAATTTCCCTGTGCTGGATTGGCCATGCTGTGGAAGGTTTCTCCAAGGCCTTTCCTTACCCATCTTCTGAGTTCCTGCACGGTTCCCCGAGCCTCTGCTGCCCTCCTGCTTATAACACCTCCCAATGCTTTTTATTTTATCTTCTCCTAACCCTTTTCTAATCTTCTCCTTCTTATTTTTGTTCTTTTGTCCCTTTCTCCTGGGGCTTTATTTCCACTCCCTGTGAGTGGCTACCTGGCCCCTCAACAGTCTGGCCATGCACTTTCTGTGGCAATAACTCGTGCTGCTTTGTTCATGGTTTTCCCAAGGCACATTCAGCCCACCCCGGGGCCACCAGCAAGAGGACGTTGGTGCATTGAGGGGGATCCGATTTAGCCTGTACAACCACGCAGCTTCCCCCAGCAGCCGGCAAACGCGATAGAAGAGTTTTGGCCCTGCTGTGCTGTATGAAAAGAGTCTGTGAAATCATATTTAAGGTTGTCTCTTGAAGGTGCCCTTTGGAAAAAACTGACGATGATGTTCGACTCGGGTTTGTAGTTAACACAATGGACCCACCCTACAAAGCTGAGCGGGACCGTGGGCTGGAAAAGCCCTCTTAGGTCCCGGCTAATCCGTCCCCCCCGCCAGCCCGGGGGATTGTTCCTGACAGCTTGTTTTCTTTGCCCTGACCTACATAGTCAAAAAGAATCTTGTTGCACATTTTTGTTTTGTACCTTGAGGTCTCGGAGGAGCCAAATCCCCTTCTTGGCGGGGTGGGATGTGTTGTTAAACAGTGCTGGAGTCTCCAGGAAAACCATGGAGACGCGGGGACAATGAGCTCTCTATGGTCCTCGCTTGGCCGCAGGATGGTCCTTCTTCGCCGGGCTTCGGTGGTGGGCGCCGGGACGCTCAGATGCAAGCGATGAAGACATCCGTATGCTTGGCAGCCTGTCCTGCAATAGAGCGGTCACAGCAGCTCTCCAAGGCAGAAAGTTGGGGAGAAAAACTCAGCCCCTCTTAATTAACCCATTTTAGATGATGGAGATGAAGGCTGCATCTCATACCTCCTCAGCTGTGCTCTCGTGGGTGGGTGGAGAGGCAAGTCCCCTTAGGGGTAAGGAGGTCCTTGTGTGGGAAAGACGTGGGAGCTCCTGTTGGGATTCTAAGGAAAATAAGGTTGCGAAAGGTGGGGTGGAAGAGGGCATTTAGGAAACCTGGGCTGTAGTTTGCTCATCCCTCACCTGAATCAGCTGCGAGGGATGGGGCACTGAGGGGGTCCGCTGCGGAGGTGAAGGGCTTCAGGTGTGAATTTTGGGGGTCTGGAGCAGGGACTGTCACAGACTGCTGAATTAATCTTCTCTTTCCTTCCCCGCTGCTGGGATCAGCGGTGGTTTCTCTAACAAACAGCTGGAAACCACCTGGGACTCCCAGTCTCCTCCTGTAGCTGCGTTCACCCAAGATAAACACCTGAGCTCCTGGCTGGTCCCTCACCTCCCTGGGGAGCTCTTGTCATTAGAGACGCGTACAAAGATGTTGAGATGGAGCAAGCGTGGTGGGAAATCCGTGTGGCATGGTTCAAACGATGCTGGGGGTGATTTGGGGACAGAAGAAATTTGCCGTGACTTTGACTCCAAAAGCCATAGCTGAGGGCATTGGGGCACTGGGGTTCTTTGCCACCACCTCCTCGGGGTGTCTCAATCCTCATATTCCCCGTACTGCTAGTTCACCCCCAAAATAGAGATAATATATCAGGAGTTAATTATAATTATATAATATATATATATAAAATTATATATAATATATAAATTAATATAGCCATACATAAGTTAATATTAAATATTGATAAATTAATAATTAAATACGAGCGAAATAATAACTAAATATTAGCAGAATTATATTAACTAAATTAATAAAGACTGCAAACCATTTTTTTGTGCTTATTGCCACCTGCTCAGGATCTTTGCCAGCTTTCAGATAAACCACCTTCTCTCTTGCCAGCTTTTAAAAAATCTTATTTCTGTTTTTTTTCTTTCCCGTGGCTGCTGCAGCTCTTAGATCTGTTCATCCAGTGGGACTGGTCAACGTATTTGGCTGACTACGGGCAACCCACGTGCAAATATCTTCGCGTGAACCCAACGACAGCCCTCATCCTGCTGGAAAAGTGAGTGCGGGTCCAGACACCCGAGAGAATTTTCACCCCCGTCTCGCTTGGGCAAGCGCGTGTTTTAGCAGCTCATTGCGTCAACGTGCGGTGGTGGGATGGAGCAGGAGGCTGCTCATCATCCAGGGAGCAAAGATTTCACCCCTGGGTGGACAGTGGGAGCTCAAAGAGAAAAATCCTATTTGATCCCACTAACCTGAATCCTAGGTTTTGTGTCAAAATGCATTGACTAGGCCGAGGGTCTGTCTTTTTGCTTCACTCTTCAGCAGTTTTCTTGGTCTTACAACAGAATTCCACTGTAAAAGTGTATCTCAAGCCCCTGAAATCATTTAAAATTTGCAAGCCTGCAGGCACGTGTACCTGCCCCAAGCCTGCCAGTGTTTTAAGAGGCATTTGGACAATGCCCTCAATAACATGCTTTAACTTTTGGTCAACCCTGAAGTGGTCAGGCAGTTGGACTAGATGATCGTTGTAGGACCCTTCCAACTGAAAATATTATCTCTTCTCTTCTCTTCTCTTCTCTTCTCTTCTCTTCTCTTCTCTTCTCTTCTCTTCTCTTCTCTCCTCTCCTCTCCTCTCCTCTTCCTCTCTTCTTCCCTTCTCTCTTCTCTTCTCTTCTCTTCTCTTCTCTTCTCTTCTCTTCTCTTCTCTTCTCTTCTCTTCTCTTCTCTTCTCTTCTCTTCTCTTCTCTTCTCTTCTCTTCTCTTCTCTCTCTCCTCTTCTCTCCTCTTCCCTCCTCTTCCCTTCTCTCTCCTCTCCTCTTCCTCTCCTCTTCCCTTCTCTCTTCTCTTCTCTTCTCTTCTCTTCTCTTCTCTTCTCTTCTCTTCTCTTCTCTTCTCTCCTCTTCCCTTCTCTCTCCTCTCCTCTCCTCTCCTCTCCTCTCCTCTCCTCTCCTCTCCTCTCCTCTCCTCTCCTCTTCTCTTCTTTCTCCTCCTCTCCTCTCTCTCCTCTTCTCTCCTCTCCCCTCCTACTCTACTCTACTCTACTCTACTCTCTCCCTTCTATTGGATCCACAGAGAGGATCAAGTGCTAAAAGCCCAGCCATGGGACAGGGACAGTGTCTTTAGGTGGCTGTGTGCTCCAGGGCTTGCCCTTAGCAAGGACATGCTCTTTGATAAGGCTGAATCTGAGCCTCTTTGAAGCCTGTAGCTCATGTGCCTTGCACAGCTTCAGCCCAAGCCCTGGAGCTGTGCCAAGGAGCAGTGCCGGAGCGTGCCAGGCGAGCGCCGCGTGTCTTCTGTGGGGCTTTGAGATCCCTCCTGAAGCATGGCGGGGAGGTTTGTGCCTGTCCTGCAAGGCAGGGAAAGCCCATGAGTTGGCTGCAGACTCCAAAAGTGGGATTTGCTTCGCTTGTGACCCCTCTAGCACATGAGAGAGAAGTGCCACCAGTCACCCATCCTGCCCGTGGTAGGAGGTGGCCCAGATGACCCTTTCTGTTGTAGACCTCCAGGCTCTCATTTGGAGGATCAGCCCTGCTCCTGCCCCTTTGCTACCATCAGACCTCACAGCTGGTCTTCCAGCTGATCTGACAGAGAAGTAACCTGCCAAAAATGATAATTAAGAATTTTGCAAGCAGCTCATGCCATGGACACTCCACTGCTAGGTCTTGCATGGAGGAGCAGGCAGGATAAGTGAGTTGCAGTTAGATTTGATCAGGTTTACCATGAAATCAGACCCTGAGGAGGAGTTTGAGTCGTTTTTTGGAGTACCTGTTTTTCTCCATTGCTTGCAGAGGAGGAGGAGACTAGTTTAGAGTTGGGACTACACTTTTAGAAGACCAACCCTGGTGTGCTTCTGAGCTTTGGAGTTGCATCTGTATTATCTGTGGTGCACGTAACCGCACCGCCTCACAGAATCACAGAATCAATCAGGTTGGAAGAGCCCACTGGGATCATCGAGTCCAACCATTGCCCTGACACCACCATGGCAACTAGACCATGGCACTAAGTGCCATGTCCAGTCTTTTCTTAAACCCCTCCAGAGATGGTGACTCCACCACCTCCCTGGAGAATAGCTGATGTCACAGCAACTCATGACATCCCAGTGTTATCAATATAGTACACAGGGACTAAACTTAGGTAGTTGCTGTGTGTAAAGCACTTTTATACATGATAGCATTGGTTTTATATATGTATTTATACGTGTTGTGTCATATGCTGCGAGCTGGGACGGGTGGCAGTTGCTGGGAAGACAGTGGGACAGCAGGAGGGCAGCTCCATGCTCCTGGCTGTTTTCCCCAGGCAGCACTTGAGCGCACAGCATCTGTGCTCGGCGGGGGTGGTAAAAAGCCACAAACCCCATCTCAGCTTGCCAGCCTTCTCCCCAAAAAGGATCTCATTTGAAGGACAATCTTCACATATCCAATTTGCTTTCTGGAGGCAGCCCTGGTGAAGTCACCAGGTTGGCACTTGCATCTCCCGCATCCTTGTGCCATGGCATCGCTGGCATGGCATCGCCTGCATGCTCCAGCGGGCTCTGCCCTCTCCCTGCTCAGGCTTTGGGCCCTTTGGGGAGTCTCTGTGCATCATCCACCAGCTCCAGCTCCCCCAAGACTCTGCACTGGCCTGGCCATAGCTTCAGGCCCATCCGCTCCCCTCCGTGCTCCGAGCCCACCTCCCCAGCCCTCTCCGTCGGCAGCCGAGCTTTGCCGACGAGGCGCCGTGAAATTCTGATCCACTGGTTCCTTTGGTAACTTGTTTTCATCGTTATCTCTTTTCCTAATCACCCATCTCTCATAGGATATCACGAGTGTAAGTATGCTGCTCGCTTGGGCTTTTACCCTCACCTTGCAGTGACTTATTGTTTGATTTAAATGGAGCACTAAATGATCTAAATGCAAGCTGTCTTTGAAGCGGTTCCCTCCGGTAACTTTATCGTCTCAAATGCACTAATTAGAGCTAAAAGAGGAGCTTTTACTCCATTGCTTTTTTTTTTTCTTATAGATTAATTTAAACAAAGCTTGGCTCTGTTGGAGGTGGTGTTTGTTGACAGGGGTGGGCACAGCGCTGAGCTCTCTCTTTCCCTTCCTCTTACTTTTAATTCTTGTGCTCACCACGTTACAAAACCCAGCTTGGTTGTCCCAGGGCTCTGCTTAAATAAAAGTGTTGATCCTCCAAGGAGCTGATTAGCTCCTGTAAAGCATTGCCTCCCTCTTTCAAAGCTCTTATTCTTGGTGGCTGCATGCACCACTTCATCGGGGACTTGAGTTTCTGAACACCTTTGTCACCGACCACGTGTCTGTCTGCAGGGCTCTGATGGCAGGACCAGAGCTGGCGTGGTCTCCTCGAGGAGATCAGCAAGCTCAACCTCTCCCAAGGATGCAGCCACTCCCGATGCTGCCTGGTCCCTGGCACAGCACGCCCAAATTCTGCAGGATTTTGTGTCCTGTAGGCAACTTAATTCATTAATAATACTTAATAGCTTAGTGCCTCTACCTTCCCGTGATGTCTGAAGATACCAGCAGCTCCCATCCCCCCCAGACGCTCATCCCCAGTTTAACAGATCCACCTACGTGCTCTCACTGCTTTTTCATCCCAAGCCAGTAGCTTTATTTGTTCCTTTCTAAGTGTTCAAACATGTGCAAAGGTTTTCTTGCATACAGCGTGCGTTACTTCAAAACATTTCATGGACATTTCAGCACAAATCTGTGCTGAAGTTGAAATAGCCCCAGTTCAAGAGGGACAGGGAGCTACTGGAGAGAGACCAATGGAGGGCTATGAGGATGATGAAGGGACTGGAACACCTGCCTTAGGAGGAAAGGTTGGGAGACCTGGGGCTTTTTAGTCTGGAGAAGAAAAGACTGAGAGGGGATGTGATTAATGGGTATAAATAGATGAGGGCTGGGTGTCAAGAGGAAAGGGGCAACCTCTTGTCACTTGTGCCCTGCGATAGGACAAGGGGCAATGGATGCAAGCTGGAGCACAGGAAGTTCAACCTCAACATGAGGAAGAACTTCTTTACTGTAGGGGTTACAGAGCCCTGGAACAGGCTCCCCAGAGAGGTTGTGGAGTCTCCTTCTCTGGAGACTTTCAAGCCCCGTCTGGATGCGTTCCTGTGTAACCTGCCCTAGATTGGTCCTGGTCTGGCAGGGGGTTGGACTCCATGATCTCCAGAGGTCCCATCCAACCCCTAACATTCAATGATTCTATGATTCAATGACCTGATCAGGTCCCACGGGATCGGAGGTGGCTCTGAGGCTGCCCAGGATGAGAGGGCTCTTAGGGCAGAGGATGCTCTGCTGTGAATTCCCCATGCGTTACCCGGGGGTAGCCCAGCAGGCAGCGATGGAGAGGGATGGGCGCAGCGCTGGGTGGAGGTTTCTGAAGGTACAGGTTTACTTTCAGCACCTCTGATGTCCCCACATAGCCTGTGAAATAGAAACAGAGCTCTCAACCCTCCTGGTAAAGTGGTTTGAGACCAGCTGGAGCTGTACAGCACTGCCAGAGGAACGGGGGTCCCACGGGAGGATGGTTATTGCCAAAATTCGTGGTACTGTGACACCTCTAACCTGTGTGACTCGAAAACCCCGCTTCCCGTTGGTGTGTTTGCTCCCTGGTTCTTGTGGTGCAGCAGCTGGCAACCCGCTTTGGTTAAAAAAAAAATAGAGAAATTTAAAAAATAATACTTATTTTCCTGAATAAAAGTGCTCCAAGCTATCTTGTTACTGTTGGGAAAGCAGCTCGATTGTAATCCTGTGTCTTTGGGCACTTATAACTTCAGCAAATTAGCCTTTGGGATAAAGTTGTTATCCTTGTTTCTAGTTCCAAGCAGGATGTTTTTGGGAACATTTCAGATTCCCTTTGGCTCTTTTTAGGAAGATTGAAGGATGAAAAACCTTAGATTTTTTTTTTAATCGGTTAAATAAGTTTCAAGAGGTTTGATTTGGGCTCCATTAACTCAAAAACCCCCTGGTCTGATGAAGTGCCAACCTCCCAGGGACCATCCACGCTGTGTCCTGGTCACTTTAATGCTTCATTTAGGTCCCCAAAGCTGAAAATATAGATTTATGTGACTCGTCCAAAGCCATCTGCCTCTGCCAGATCTGATTTACTGAGAAAATAGCGTACAAATTGTGGTATTATAAAAGGGTGGTGCAGGCTGAGAAGCAGCAGGTTGGGCGTTGGGAGCCTGGTACCTTCAGGAGCTGTTGAAGGGTTGACCCTTGTGGGGTGGTTTCCCTTCCCAGCACGTGCCCTGCCTGCGTAAAGCTCATGCTTGGAGTGTGCAACAAGACCTGGCCCACCCCAAAATGTTCATCCATGAATACAAGCGTGCATGAACCCCCAGCTTTGCATGGCGGAGAGAGATGGAGCTGCACCAGCTTCGCCTTCAGGTCCCATCCCACCACCCGCTCTTCTTGGCTCTGGGTTTTTGGAGGCCTCGTGGAGACCAGGGCGCTACTTCGTGTCTTAAATGTAATTAAAAAAAAATACAAATCTCAAGAAGATTTTTTTAATTGAGGAAACCAGTGCTGGATTCCTTCCTTTAACATAAATTATATTCTATAATATCGTATAATATTTTAAGTTTACAGCTCCGAACCTTTCCAGCTGCGTCACTTGGCCGCATGCAATGCACCATTTCAAATAAGAAGCCTTAATGCTGTGGGTTTGATGCTAATTTTTTTAATTTCCTCCTAATATTACAGCATTGTCATGTAGTACTTCAGGAATAGACATGGGGATGGAGCAAAAGCTGTTTGGAAGGGGAGAACGAGAGGCTTTAGGGTTTCCTGCATTTTGGCATTAGAGACAGACCCTGTGGTGATGTTGTATTGGGATTTATAGAATCATAGAATAGTTTGGGTTAGAAGGGACCTTTAAAGGTCATCAGGTCCAGGGCATCTCCAACTAGATCAGGTTGCTCAGAGCCCAGTCCAACCTGACCTTGAATGTTTCCAGGGATGGGGCATCTACCACCTCTCTGGGCAACCTGGGCCAGTGTTTCACCACCTTCATCATAAAAAATTTCTTCCTTATATCTAGTCTGAATCTCCCCTCTTTCAGTTTAAAACCATTACCCCTTGTCCTATCACAAGAGGTCCTACTAAAAGGTCTGTCCCCATCCTTCTTATAAGCCCCCTTGAAGTATTGAAAGGCGGCAATAAGGTCTCCCTGGAGCCTTCTCCAGGCTGAACAACCCCATCTCTCTCAGCCTTTCCTCATAGAAGAGGTGCTCCAGCCCTCTGACCATTTTTGTGGCCAATATTTGGCCACATTATCTCCAATAATTTGGAGATATCTTTCTCCAAATTCAAGTTTTACTTTGTCATTTTTTTTCTTGGAGTTAAAACCCCACACTGTGCCTCTCCAAACCAAGGGTTGAAAGTAAAAAATGCAAACTGTGTAAAGCCTGCACATGGCTTGGTGTGCCCATCTTTACACAAATACGTGATAAAAATTGGAGTAGAGCCTTTAGATGCAGCCACCTCCTCTATCAGAGCCTGAATACGGGCACTTTACACGCGGTTCCTTCACGGGGCTTGGTTACAACGTTGAGCAGCGATACCTGTGCCATAACCTGTTTCTGCTCTGCGCAGGATGAGAGACACGAGCAGAAAAAACAACGTTTTTGCCCAGTTTCGGAAAAACGAGAGGGACAAGCAGAAGCTGATAGACACCGTGGCCAAGCAGCTCCGCAGCCTGATCAACAGCCATCACTCGTGAGGGGACTCGGGGAGCTCCTGCCCACGCCGGTCCCTGCACCGCAGCCTTCCACATGCCTGGACTTGGGATTCTTGTTCAAAGAGAATATATGTATTTTTTTATTCACCTGTATAATATTCATGAAACTTTACCCTAATGACAAAACGTTCCTCGTTAAACAATCCCGGGGAAGATAGGCAGCACTTGTGAAGGTGGTGTCAGGAGTCTCCTATTATAAACTCCTATTTTCAGGGGTTTATAAAGTGTTGGTAAATCCTGAAGCCTGGGAGAGAAGTTCACACCCAGACTATTTTATTTTCCTTTTTTTTTTTAAATAAGCCAAATTGAAAGACTCGCTCTGAGTTCCTTTTGTTTAACTTATTCACTCGCAGAACAAATGAAAACAAAAAATATAGGGAGGAGTCGTGGTTTCAGGTTCTTCACGTTTAGAAAGAGGGTCAACCTTGCCAGGTTGTGAATTGGATTTAGGCAGGAGAAGAGGCAGAGTGATTTCCTGAGTTTTCTCCTCTTTTTCCTGGAAGGGCTGATTTCCACCTTAGGTGATGGGTCACTGGAGCTGCAGCCCTTCCCCGCGCGTCTGTAACCCCCCTGAGCTCCACCTCGAGGACCCGCCGGTGTCTCTTGGACCTGCACTGAATGTAGAAAGGCTTCGAGAGCTGCCTCGTTAATTAGATTTGGAAAGGGAGAGCCAGGAGTTAATCTGGTGCTGGGATGCTGCTGCTCGCATCCAGCGCGGTTGGGGAGCAGGAGAGGAGGGGTGCTCAGCAGGGATGGTGCAAAGGCAGACCGGGCTCTCCTGGTGTCCAGGACACTCCGTTCAGGGTTTTCTCCTCTCTTTACCATGCTGATGTCCCATCTTCCCTCTCCTCCTGACACAGTGCAATGAGGTAAAGTCCCTCTGCTTCCCGCGCTTGCGCCGTGTGAGGAACTTGCCGCTGGCCAGGACACCGAGCAGGAACCTCCTGGAGATGCCCCGTGGAGCAGCGTGGCTCAGCACCCCTGGCTCAGAAGTGCCTACGGACAAAACTCTGCTCTGGAGGTGCCCAAACATCCTCTACCCAAACCCCAACAGCCTTTGAGGAAGACGGCAACGCTACCAGCAGGACTGTAATCCCCGCGTTCAGGTTACAGAGAGAGGGGACTCTCGCCCTTATCTTCTCATTACCCTTCTGACTCTAATTACTGCAGGTGAAAGCTTATCCAGGCGGTTCCTCACCTCCTGACCCCTGATGTGAAAGGGAATCAAAACCTTCCTGGTGCGTGTTACGGCCCTGCTTGGGCAGGGGCATGAGCCGGGGCCGTTTCCCACCCTCGGTGGTGGGTGCTCAGCTCTCCAGCTGCTCTGGAAGCTTCTTTGCTCCTTCTCCTTCCCCTCGCTCGGCACAACCTCCTGGAGCTCTGGAGGGGCAGGACTTGTTCAAATGCCTTCACGGGGCGTTTGCAGAAGGGCAGCAGCACATCCTTGGTGCGGTCAGTCCCTTTGCTCTTGGACCACGTGCTCTTTTTGTGGTGTGTTTCTCGCCTGGGAAGCCTGTCTGACACTCAAGCTCTGGATGCACGAAGGTGCTTTATCTTTCCTCCTTGTTCCTCAGCAATACTTTTGTGTGTTTGTTTTCTTTTTGATAAGGGTACGTGTTAATTAACCCTGGAAGTCAATAGGCACGTTGTCAGCAATGACCTGGGGCTGTCGTCCTGCCCCAGCAGTCTCCAGCCACGAGGACCAGTGGATTATTTTCATTAATAGGAGGGAAGAGCCAAACTGGGCTTTACAGTTCCTTGTGTCAGGAATCAGAGGTTACTCTCTTCTTAACGCCTCTTTGAAGTACATGTAAGAAGGATGGAGGAAAAAAAGAAGCAAAAGCTGGTGTTAGCATGGCCAGAAATGGATCATCTTTGTAGATACATCTGCATATGAGCCAGCAAAGGCTTTCAGAGGGACAAGTGAAAATGAACTCAGTCCATTCCCCACTGGTGACTTCTTTCCTGCTCTCCAAAATGCTGGACCTGAGCGTGAACCAGCCTGGGGGCTTCGTCATGGCGCCTGTGAGCCCCCCTGGGGATCCCCAGCTCGATCTGGGCATCCCAAATTTCCTGAGAAGGAAAAATTGCCTGGCGTGCTGGAGTCCGAGAGGAAACTCTTCATTGCCAAATTGCTGGGGAGAGGAAGCAGAGCGGTCCTTATGGTCCTGGCAGCGATGGGAGAGCCTTCAACCCTCCAGCCAAGAGCTGCAGGACCACGGGGCGCTTTTATTCCTCCTCCTCATCCCTCAACGGTGCCACCGTGGGAGAGATGTGGGGCCACGAGTGTGAAGGGGGTGGCAAAAGCAGGTGGGATCGGCTGGTTCAAGCATCAAGCTCCTACCCAGAGGATGGAGATCGAAACAAAAAACCCATCTGCCCGATGGTGACGGTGACAAGGGAAGCTTCAATCCACGGGGCACTTCGGTTAAGGGCCATTAAATTGTAACGAGCACTTTAAAATCCTTCAGAATCCAGCTGCTACAAGTGCTGGCAGCGTGTCACAGAGCATCACCGAGCAGGACAAAGGGGGCACTTGGCATTCCCAGTTTGATTAGTGGGAGGATAGACTGTCAAACACAGTTTTTAATTGCTTCTGCGATTAAAATCCGCTTTGCAGCCGGGATGATTTTTCTCTCCTCCGTGCGAGGTGCAGGATGAAGGGAGGAGGAGGAGGAGGCACTGCCAGGCAGCATCACCTCTGGTCCTCAAGACACAGGGAAGGGGCTTCGTGCTGCCATCGGTGTGAGCAGAAAAAACCATCCAGCTCCTGCCACCGTCTTGAAACTCCTTTTTTTATTCCCCCCCGGGGGTGACCCCTGTATTGCATTGCACAAGATACACCCACATAAAACCCCCGAAGCGGCTGGGTCTTGGAGCAAGACCTTGTTTCAGATGCTCCAGACAGCTCCCAGCCTTCCCCATCCCACATCTGGGCTCTCTTTCCCATCTCCACCGAGCTTTAGTTCAAAGAGGAGCATCACGGCATTGCCTGGATTTCCTCACTCCTTTAAGCTCAGCTCGAAGAAACTGGGATTAGGATCCTGCAAACCAGCTTCTGGCACTTCTTGCTGCTGGGAAAGTCAAGCTCGGCCAAGGGAGAGATTCAGCGAGTTTCTGATTTCAGGAGGTCAAGCACATAACCACAAGGCACAGACCGGGATGAAAAATGGCATTTTGGTGCTCTGGTCCTAATTAACTTTTTGTTCTGAGAGATGCAGTTCCGTCCCTTCAAAATAAAATTAATCTTTTAAACAGATCGCTTAAAAAGCCCTGGAAGACATTGAAAATCCCCTCTAAATCTCTTGCTAATGATCGGTATCCTCCGATACGGATGGTATTGCTTAGGAGGGAAAGGTTGTTGCTATAAATTTATAAGGGAGGTGGGAAACGGGGGGTAGAACCTGCTGCTGGAATCGAAGATTTGCAACCCCAAAAACAAATAATGCTGCTGTTAACCCCTCCGTGTACATACATTGAACCTTCCTTAAGGTTTTTTTAAGCAGTGGCTGTAGAAAAGTCTGGGTTATCCCCCAGCTTTTCCCCAACCCAGCAAACATATTTCAGCACCAGTGGGGAAAAAAAATAATATTAAAAAAAAAACCAGACAAGTTTGGCTTCCTGCAGAGCATCTGCACATCTTATCTTTATAATCCTCAGGGGTTTTGCAGGCAAATAATAATTGGGAATAATTTTATATAAGGTCTCTAAAGTGCGAACTCGCAGCCCAAACCGTACCTATACACGAGGTGGGACAACCTCTGTTAGACATCAGCGCGTGTGCGTGTGTGAGAGAGAGGAGGAGATTTTTCTGCGTGTTTTTTTTTATTCCTAGGGCTGGAGTTCAAGTCAGATGCTCGTAGCAATTTTGCACTTTGTTCTACATCCAACCGCGACTCCAGGCTCTGGTGCGGGGCGGGGTGGTGGAGGGGAGAAGCTGGCTGACGCTTTGTTCGAGGGGGTGTTTTGGTTTGGTTTGCTTCAAATTTGGCTGCTTTTGTGCTGCTACGAAAAGGGGGTGTTGGGGCAGAAGGCGTGGTCCTGCTTTTAGGGTAAAATCTTTTACCCCCCGAGGTAGCGATGATGGGAAGTGGCAGGTGAGGGAGGTTTGCGGGCGGTGTCCCTCCATCCCCCCTTCAAACCAGCATTCAAACCCCAGGCAGAGAAATCGTTGCCCTCGGTTGTTTCCCACCTCCCTTTGGCTTTTTCTCTTTAATTCGGCGTTGGGTTTGGTGCTTTTGTGAAGCATCGAATGGTTTGGAGCATCAAACCACCCTCCCACGCCCCGGCTGGATGCGTGTCCCATCCCTGGGTGCCGCGGGGCTGCTGGGGTCTCTGCGGTACCCAGAGGCCCCGCGGGTGACTCGGGTGTTTGTCACGCTGCTGGGGGGCTCGAAGGGACCACAACTTGCCAATGACTTCACGGTGGGCCCGTCTCTGCTGTCAGCTGGGGACGTTGGGCGTTGGAGGGAAGCGACCCAAATCCACCATGGGACTCACCCCAAAAACAGCGGATGGAGAGGAGGGGCTTAGGCTTAGGTTTAGGCTTAGGTTTAGGCTTAGGCTTCACCTCCAAAGATGCTGGGTGCTGCTGCTCGCAAGCCCCTCTCTTGCCCCCCCGGGCAGCGCTGGGTGCTCGGGGCCAGGGAGGACCTTGGCATCCATCCTCCAGCTTGGGGAGCAGCACCCCAAAACCTCCGTGGGCAGCTCGGGGTCGTGCTCCTGGAATCCAGCCTGCACCGAGGTCCTTTCTGCCTTGGCTCATCCCTCTGGTTTTTATTTTGACATGGAAACACGCCCTCGTCCCCATCCCTCCCTGTCCACTGGCTGCTTGTGTTGCCTTTTCTCATTTTTTTCGTGGGGGGAAGGACGTGATTTTGTAAACTAATGTGGTGAAAACAGCTTTTTTTGCACAAGTCGTTGCACAATAAGGGGAAAAAATTAGTAAATTAGGTTTAACTTTAAAGGGAATTTTTTTTTTTCCTTAAAACTCACTAGCAGAGCTACTGATTAAAAGAAAAAAAAAAGAGATGGACTGATTAAAAAAATGGACTGCATGGTTTACAGGCTAAATTGCGTTAGAAATTAGCATGTTGATCCCGACTGTACATTTATCCTGTTGTAACTTCTATTAAACAATACAGCATATAACTGTTTAAATAAGCGCCTGGGCTTGCTGTGGCTGTGTGCGTCGCTGCGAAAAAAAGTCCTAAATCCCATAAAAGACAAAATTCAACGTCTCTTTTGTACAACCAGCAAAGATTTGCTGCTGAAACACCCGGATTTACGGATTGTCCCGTGGGGAAATGACCCCTTTACAAGCGCTGGCTCCCGCACCCCGTGTTACATTGCTGTGAGCTAAAGCCATGTTTAGCCTAATTTGGTGGCTATTTTAATTGGTTTCTACTATAAATAAGCATGATTAAGCCAAGCCTGGAGTTGAAGAAGTAGCCGCCTTGCTCTCATTACAGAATCCCAGAATCAATCAGGTTGGCAGAGACCTCTGGGCTCATCGAGTCCAACCATTGCCCTGACACCACCATGGCAACTAGACCATGGCACTAAGTGCCATGTCCAGTCTTTTCTTAAACCCCTCCAGAGATGGTGACTCCACCACCTCCCTGGGCAGCCCCTTCCAATGGCTAATGACCCTTGCTGAGAAGAAATGCTTCCTAATGTCCAACCTGACCCTCCCCTGGTGAAGCTTGAGGCTGTGTCCTCTTGTCCTATCGCTGGTTGCCTGGGAGAAGAGGCCGACTCCCACTGCGCTACAACCTCCCTTCAGGTAGTTGTAGACTGCACTAAGGTCACCTCTGAGCCTCCTCTTCTCCAGGCTAAACAACCCCATTGATTACAGCTTGGTTTGCAGATGGGGAAGGTGATCCCAAGTAGGAATTAAGGCTTTGGAGGGCAGAGCAGGGATAACGGCAGTTCATCGAGGTGGGGGATGTTGCATTAGCTTTCTACCAGAAAGCTTTTTGCCCACTCACGTTGCTTATTTTCTTTCATGGTATTTATCATCCTTTACAATTTGATGATTATATTAGCGTGGTGTTGGGTTTTTTCCTGGCCCTAATCACGTTAGGATATTACATCCCCCAAATTCCTCCCAGCCCTGGCACTGAACGTGCAGGAGACTTTGGTTTCTGTGAGATGTTTGACTCGGTACCACACGTTGATTGGGAAATGCAAATGATAATCAACATGACACACGCTAATTAAAAACTGGCTAACTGGGATGTGTCAGCGTGTAATCCTAAACAGAGGCGCAGCACTGGGGCATCTCCATGGGGCCGGGTGATGCTGAGCACACCAGGCTGGGGGGGACTTGGGGGTCCTGCCCCCCTGGTAGGGGCTATGGGGAGGTTTGGTGCAAGGGCTCGGGCAGATGCTGTGGTTCAATTTGTGGGAGTGAAGGATTCGGGGAGTGTTCATGGGCTGGGGGACTCCCTCCTGGAAAGCAGCAGCTGTGTAAAAGGATCTGGATGGATTGTATTCCATGAACTCCTCTAAACCCCTTTTTTAAGCCATTTGTCCCTTTTTGTTTCCATCATGTCCTGGGGCAGGGAGTCCCATGTGTTAATTTGGTGGAGTGGGGAGGAGAAGTGCTCCCTGGTGCTTGTTTCTGACTAAACCTCTGCAAGGGGCGTTTGCACGTGCACACGGGGCAGAAGAGGGTAAATGAAGATGGGAACCTCCCAGATTTAATCTGTCCACCTCAGAATATTCTTGGATGCCATCTGGTAATGGCAATCATGAACAAAAGGGAAAGTGTCATCTCCAACAGCAGGTCTAGGTGGGACCCCAAAAGTGCACGAAGCCCCCCAAGCCCGACCAGCCCACCCTGGGACCCAGCAGCTGGCGCAGCACCACGGATCAGCCTGGTGGCTGCTCCCGTGGGGCAGCTCCGTGCAAAGAGCCTGGGTTAAGGACTTCAGCGTGAGCCCCTGTCCCCTTGGCCTGGTGTGTGTTGAGTGCTGAGCCGTGCTAAGAGCCGACTGGATGCTCCAGGCTCAGGACCACGCTACAGAGGATGCGCAGCCCTGGGCAGGAGGGAGATGTGGGAGCAGAAACAGTCTCTCCAGTGGGAGATGGTGGGCAGAAACCTTCTCGGACCATCCCGGCCGGTGGATCAGTGAGCTGCTGCCACAGGTACGTTTTGGGGCAGGGATGCGGGATGCAGCAGTGCACAGCGATGTTACACCAAAGACCAAGCACTGTGGTGTGGTGGGGCTCTGCCTGCACCCAAATCGGTGCACAAAGCAGGGCCAAACCTCACCACAGCTGAGTGGCACCCCAGAGCCCCTCGGCTGTCTCCGTACCACCAAGCCTTTCACTCCAGGTGTCCTCAGGACTTCTTGTGACCCCCCTAGCCCATGCAGGGGGCTGCCAGAGCAGCCAACCTGGTGTCGCAGCCCCAGGGACATGCTGCAAGCCCAGCGTTGGAGGATGGTGCTGGTTGTAGCCCCATCCATCCGAGGAGCAGCCCCTGGAGCAAACCCTCCCCAGGAACATGCCCAGGCATCTCTGGGGAAGAGCAAGTTGGGACAGTGCAGGCGAGGGGGCGAGACATAGTCCCACGCCTCCGTTCATACTCTGGCCTGATGCCGTGTCGCTGGGTAGATGCAGGGAGCATGCCCCGAGCCCTTGGGTTGGTCCTTTTGCTTGCCCATGCTTTGCTTTTCTCATCTTTAAAATAAGAGTTTCTCACCTTGACATCTTCTGCAGTGCTCTGAGTTTCTGCGCTGGGATTTAACATCTCCTTGCAGTGGCTCGCTGCCTTGTGTTTCCCTCACAGATGGGATAGAGGCCAAGTGGCAAGTCCAGCTGGGTTATCACCATCAGTATGGCTTTGTGGGGTCTGCAGGACACCACAAGGAAAGAGATCCAGCACAGCCTTAACGTGCTTGGACCTAGAGCTGCTCCTGCCCTCTCCAGTGGGACAGGACCTCTGAAGGTCTCTAGGCCAGTCTCCTGCTCAAAGCAGGACTGTTGCTAACACTAGATGAGGATGGCTGTGGCTTTATGTGACCAGGTCTTGAAAAACCTCAAAGGACGGACATCCCCCACCTCTCTGGTGGCCTGTCCCAGCACCACCCTCCCAGTGAAGACCTTCTTACTGTCCAGTCTGAACACAACTCCCAGAGCGTGGTTTGCTGTGCTCGCAAGGACAGCACCTGTGGGCTTACGTTCAACCTGGTTGTCACTGTCACCACTAGGTCTGGTCCAAAAGAGCTGATACTTGGCCACTCAGTTCCCACTCTGTGACTGCTTTCTAGGGTGACACCAGGCAGACCATTGTACCAGGGCTGCTGAGCATGCGGGCTGATGACAGTCCTGTACGTGGGACATAACGAGATAGCAAACCCACAGCTTGATGCAGGCATCTTCCAGTCCCAAGCCCTTATTCTGTCCCATGGCAGCTCCATTCCTGGGGCTGCTGAAGCTGGCTCCCTTAAGGAGGAAAATCCCATGGGTTGGAGACAGGCTCATCTGACAACTTCACTTTCCTGCAACCTCAGCCAATCTCATCAAGGAAGGAGGTTAAGAGGTAAATCAAGGTGAAGGCAAGAAGGGACAGAGACAGGAGGAAATGAATGCTGAGGAATATCTGTTGAAAAGTATTTGTCTCGCCTGCCTCGAAGAAAATAAAGAGGAAAAAACCTCCCTGCTTGTGGTTGCTTGTGGGTTTGGGATGCAACTCTTTGGAAGACAGCTACAGCAAATGCTACAAGAAAGAAAACCCCGTTGGAGGATCACTGAACTCTGAGTCAGGGTGGTGGCTGCAGACAGGAGACTGCAGAGGAGCCAAAACCTTCCCAACCAACCCCTGAACTGGATAAGCACCAGTTAACGATGGCCCAGACATCCCCTTCTCTTTGTTGGCTCCAAAGGTTGACTAGGTCAGATGCAGGTCCCTGCACACAGGCAGGGGAATACTGCCCAAACCACCTGGGCTCACAGCAGAGCTCAAAGCCTGTCTGGGAGTCAGCTCCTTGGAGGTGTGGGGCTGGTCTCATCAGGTCCTGTGGTGTTAACTTGGTATCAGTCGTGTTTAAATCCCCCCTTTGAATGAGCGAGGAGTTTGTTCCCCGACAGCTATTTGGAAGCCTTTCCAGCATCTCACTTCTCAGATACTTAAAGGTCTCTGTCCCACGTCCCACCAGTGTTTATCTGAGACCAGTTTGCACTTGCTTTTGTGTCAGCTCTCGTTCTTCAACTTTATTAGCTCTTTCCCCTCCTTGGTGTTGTCTCTCTTGATATGTTTAGAGAAATCACCCTGTCTTTTCAGCTGGGGTTTTCCCTGCCTGGTGAAGCCCAGGGGCTCTAAGCTCCCTGTCCCTGTCCATTTTCTGGTTGCCATCTCCCATACATGTTCCCATCTCCCATACATGTTCCCATCTGAGCCTCTCTTTCCATATGGTGGACCAAAAAGGTGCATGCTGCAAGGAGCTGCCAGGAGTGACTCGTACACGGGTATTAATGCTTCACTTTCTCAACTGGAAATGTCTCACCAGCTGCTAAACGCCCTCTTTCAGTGCTGTGACAGAAATGCTTTGTTGTAGGCAGTGACCATCGCATCCAGGTCTGTCTTCTCGTTGGCCATGTTGAGGTAAAGGGCTCTTTGCTTGGGGCATGACCCCACACTTTGCTCTAACGGCTCTCACCCTCCTGCCTTCACTCTCCTTGTCATGGTTGTTCCGTTCTTCCCAGTTGCCATCACCATGATCCCTGTCAGTGATGGTGGTGTTGTGATGTGGAGGGTTTGACAGATTTCTTCTGCCATGGGTCAAAACAAGTTCTGACAGATTGGGGAAGATTGTGTGAGATAGATGAGAGAATGTGGCCGTCTTCAATGAACTTTTTCCCACCCCGAGAGTGAGGAACGAGTGGGCAGATGGACACTGGACCAGAGGACCACGAAAATTTGCAGGACTGAAGAGTTTAAAGCAAAAGTGGAGGGAGAAAGCTGATGAAGACAGCTGTCATCACATGCCCAGAGAGCACAGGTGAAGGAGGTTGTTAGAGCAGATAAACAAATATGAGAAGGAAGAGGAACAGATAGCCTAGAGATAGCACAACCTGCGATAAGGACGGTGAGGGAGATGAAGCAGCGAGCAAAGGGGTTGCACCTCCCCTGGCAAGAAGCCTGGATGAAATCCAAGAGGAACGAGCACGGAGCATTACGTGCAGGGGAAGAAATGCGGGCAGGGAGACACAGGAGGTGGAGCAGCCAGATTTGGGATGTGAAACTGGGTCATGCAGGGAGTAACATGGCAGAGCAGTCGCAGTGCCAAGAGAGGGCAAGGATGGTCAAGCCAGATGTCAATGGAGGCGAGGGTGGTGGGAGCATCGTGCGGTCATGCTGTGTGATGGGGAAGAAGCAAGATGGGACCACTTGGGGTAAACAGGACTTTTCTCCTTTCCTCCTCGATGCTTCCTCAGTGTTTTGTCCAAACGCACCGCAGCGCATCCGATCCCCAGGTGGGACCGGGCGGCGTTCCTCCCGGTGACAGCCCCTTCATCTTCGCTCCGTGCCGTGATTATGATGCCCACGTGGCTTCGCGGCCCTGCTAATTGCATTCTGTGGGGCGGTAATTGAATGAAGGCTCACGAGAGCCATGGATCAAAGGCAGGCGCCCATCAATATCTGCCTACCCCAGAATCCGATTAGCAGGGAGAAGGCATAAATCACGGCTGCCCCTCCCTGACCCAGCAAGACTTAATGCAGGTACGGCGCCCAGGCCGGTGTCAGGGAAATGTGATTTGCTCACGAAAGGTTAAGCAACACCGTGGATGAAAAATTATGGCGATGCCGTGTCTTCTCGGCAGTCATTCATCTCCGCGCCGCTTGCCGTGGGATGGAGGGGCTGCCCGAGCAGGCTTTGGGAGATGATTACTCAACGTCGCTGAGACGTGTGAAGTGTTAAAGACCCCCCGGCGGGGCACGGGGCAGTCGTTTGTATTCATTAGCCGGCCGGCTGCAGATGTCGGCTCGCTCTTTGAGGAGGTGCAGAGACGCTCGCTTGCTGCCTGGGTCCTCACAGTCCTCGGTGAAGTGGCGGGACCTGATTTCCTCTCCCTTGGTGGCCCCGGGCACTTGTTACTCCACCGTGCAGGGGACTCCCATCTGAGGAAGGCGATCCTGTTTCTCCTTCACAGAGTCACAGAATCCCAGAATCAATCAGGTTGGAAGAGCCCTCTGGGATTGTTGAGTCCAACCATTGCCCTGACACCACCATGGCAACTAGACCATGGCACTAAGTGCCATGTCCAGGCTTTTCTTAAACACCTCCAGAGATGGTGACTCCACCACCTCCCTGGGCAGCCCCTTCCAATGGCTAATGACCCTTGCTGAGAAGAAATGCTTCCTAATGTCCAACCTGAACTTCCCCTGGTGAAGCTTGAGGCTGTGTCCTCTTGTCCTATCGCTAGTTGCCTGGGAGAAGAGGCCGACTCCCACTCCACTACAACCTCCCTTCAGGTAGTTGTAGACTGCACTAAGGTCACTTCTGAGCCTCCTCTTCTCCAGGCTAAACACCCCCAGCTCCCTCAGCTGTTCCTTGTAGGTCAGACCCTCCAGACCCTTCACCAGCTTGGTCGCCCTCCTCTGCACTCACTCCAACACCTCAACATTTTTCTTGAAGTACATCCACAGTCCTGGTAACAAACCCATCCCAGCGGGGCCAGGCAGCCACTGCCTGCAGGGAACAGGTTGTGTGGAGACCTGGAAAGAACCTGAACTTCAGTCTTTCTCACTACAGTTCCCTTTTTAGGCTCAAGCTGCGATGTCCCCCAGGACTGTGCAGAGTATAGGGGATGCTCTACAGCCCCATCCCACCACTATCATTTGCAGGTCTGGTAATGCTTCTCCACCATGAGGTGCAAAAGCCCTGGCTGAAGCCAGCACTTGGCTCTTCTCCTCCCCAAATCTTTGGCACCGAGCTTTCACTCTGCCCCACCAGCCTCTTAACAAGCCAAAGCCACGGGTTTTCCAGGGCAGAGCCTGGTGGGTGACTGGATCTCTAGGTATGTTTCTGTTCCCATCTGTCCAAGAAAGGATGGGCAACAGCCTCTGAGCTGTCGTGTTCAGACAGGTCTTCCCTCCCTTCCTCCCTTACGCTCTTCCATTTCTCTACAGCATCATGATTTGGATTAGAAGAAACCCACAGAGGAGAGGAAAAACGTCCTTCAGGTGAATATCCTTGATATTGTCCATGCTGAGGGACGGACCTTCTGCAAGGCCAGCTGGCAGTGGGTCCAGCAGTGGGTCCTCCTCCCTCAGCACCCCCCAGCCCCACCTGAAGCTGCAGCTTCTCCTGATCACTACAGCACAGCTTTGGGGCTTTTTGAGGCAGTGAGATTTGCTTTGTAAGGGAGAGATCACTGGGAACCTGATATTTATTGTCCAGATTTGCTTTTGGAGGGTATTAGACACATACCAATGGGCTGTAAAGGAAGACCATGGCTGATGTTCCCCAGGGGGTTGAGATATGAGTGTAGCTTCATCTCGCTGAGTCCTTTCCTGCCCTCAGCTGCCCTCAGCTCCACCAGCTCAGGAGAAAGTAGGAAGCTACATGAAGGGCCTGAACCAGCTGCTGGCAGGGTCCATCTGGACTGGCTTCAGTTGAAACCATGTCTATTGGAGGTGGAAATCCCTAGTTTATCCATTGAGCACCTGCTTCTGGCCTCTGCATTGCAGCTTGTGCTGTGAAACTCCTCCAGCTCTCATGTGCACCTCTTTCTAGGTACAGGCTGGACTGTGTCCACTTACATCCAGCTGCTTGGAGGGCTGAGGGCAGGATATAAGGTAGCCTGCGGTCACTGGGGGTGGAAAAATGTGGGTTTGCATCAGATCATTGACAGGAGGTTGAGCAGAGCATGGTGAAACAACGTGAGGCCCTGAGCTAAGAGTTCACTGTGTGTCTGTGATACTCAACCCCATCCTCCCTGTCCCGTCACGGTCTGTCGTGTCGGGCTGAGAGATACCCTGCTCCAAGGAATCTTCCTTCCTCGTTATGGAAAGGAAATTGCTTAAGACATGCAAAACTGGGCTGGGGAATTAACTTCCTTGGTGGGACTGGTTGGGAGTCTTGTTGCTTGATAGGCAAAACATGCCCAAGATAGGGCTGGGGAGACAATCAAAGCATCTTCGTACCTGGCACAGAATCAGAGAATCAATCAGGTTGGAAGAGCCCTCTGGGCTCATGGAGTCCAACCATTGCCCTGACACCACCATGGCAACTAGACCATGGCACTAAGTGCCATGTCCAGGCTTTTCTTAAACCCCTCCAGAGATGGTGACTCCACCACCTCCCTGGGCAGCCCCTTCCAATGTCTAATGACCCTTGCTGAGAAGAAATGCTTCCTAATGTCCAACCTGAACCTCCCCTGGCAAAGCTTGAGGCTGTGTCCTCTTGTCCTATCGCTAGTTGCCTGGGAGAAGAGGCCGACTCCCACTCCACTCCAACCTCCCTTCAGGTAGTTGTAGACTGCACTAAGGTCACCTCTGAGCCTCCTTTTCTCCAGGCTAAATGGGTTCAGATCCCTTCAGGTACTTCATCTCTAAAGTGTCTGAGAATATTTTGTTCATCTCATAGCAGGTGGTGGAGGGAAGGATCTCAACAGCATTTGCAGGTAGAAGGGTGCAATAGCACAGGGCTTCAGGCTGCATGTGCTGTCAGAAGCCTGAGGGTGTTGCCAGGTTAAAGGGTGAGTGCAGACAGCCAGGAGTGACACAGACCTGCGACCTGTATTTTGTTACTAAGGGCCTGGTCAAAAGTCATCCAGAGCTGCGATGCAGTGTGGAGCAAGCCCGTGGTGTGCAGAAGTGATGTGAGCACCAACGGTCAGGCTGCCCTACGTTCTCCACAGGAATCACCAGCTTCCCAGGAGGTGATGGCTCCAGTGCTGCAGCGAGGTTTGACTTCCCACCCTCCTGAGCTGTTTCGTCTCACCAGCGGACCCAGGAGAAATCAAGCAGCTCATCAGCAAGCCACACGCTGTGCACTAATTTCTGCTTTGGCCAAAAATCACCTTTCTCCAGCATTGCTTGGGAGAAGACAACTCCACTGTTGACTTGGCAGAAGGGATGCAAAGCCAGCTCATCCCCAAAGGCAGACTGAGCTACACATGGCCTTCAAGGTCATGTCCTGGACATATCAGCATCAAAAGCTTCACTGTGGCGACCTACACAGACAGAAAATCCCCATGAACAAGCAGTCCAGGGGATGATCCTGCACATCCAGACCCCAGGAGTGGTAAAGTCACAGCTTTCCCACCTTGCTCCAATGTTCCCCGACTTCAGGAGAGGTTTGTGAGCTGTGTCTGCAGGCAGACCAGCCCAGGGCTCGTGCACGCATGTGGTGGCATGCAGGGGTAGATAGCATCTCTCTGGGGTTTGGCCCCAAGGTGCTGGAAGGAGCGCATGAAGATGCTGGCTTCATCAAAAACCCAACCCAGTGTTGGACACTGAGCACAGTATATGTCAGGACTGGCCTTTTGGGGTTACCAGGGCAAGATTTCCCCACCGCTGACTTCAGCTTAAGACCAAACCCTTAGTCCTAACCCAGGAAAACATTTCACACCTGCTCGAATGCTTTCAAGCCTCTGGGACGCCTTCCCGGGGTAGGGCTGCAGTGAAAGCCCTGAGGCTGTGTCTCTACCAGCAAATTAAACAGTTCCAGGGTTCAGACACCAATTATCCTCGCTCTTAAATTATTAGCACTCGCCCAGGTAATTCTGAGGCATGGTTCGGGAGCGTGCGCGGCCCCAGACTCTTCCCAACAGGCAGGTTGGATGTGGGCACCTTGTTTTGGCATGTGGGGGAGGTTGGTTCAATGGGTGAAGGCTTGTCCCTGCCAGGTGACCTCGGGGCCAGAGGACGGTCCCAGACACGTCTGCAGATGTAACCTCTGTGCTTCTGCAGCGCAGACATGGTCAACCAGGCTCTCTTTTAACAAACCTACAGCTCAAGTCTTTACGGCTTGGGTAGTTTCCAACCATGCAGCCATGAATACCTAAGTGATGATAATTAATTATAACTGCAAACATTCATATTAATTTACAGTAGCATCGGGTTTAATTTTTTTTTCTCCAGGATGCTTATTTTTGCTGATTAAGGCCATGTCTGCAGCTGCTGGTGGTGTCACCAGGGAAGGCCTAAGCCACAGAGTCACAGAATCACAGAATCAACCATGTTGGAAGAGGCCTCTGGGCTCATCGAGTCCAACCATTGCCCTGACACCACCATGTCAACTAGACCATGGCACTAAGTGCCATGTCCAGGCTTTTCTTAAACACACCCCTGGCAGCAGAGGCAACGAGAAGCCCTCGCGAGACAGTTGGCTCCTGCCGTGCCTCCCAGCCCTTCTGGGAAAGTCGCTTCCCCCAAAAAACTGGGACCCAGCAGTGCATGTATCAACTGGCATCTCCGTCGCCATCCAAGGCTGCTGAGCTGCCTGCTCCTCCTCTCCCCGCGCCGTGCACCTTGTGCTTCCCTGGCACTTTTGATCTGCCTGTCTGCCGGGGAGGTGGGATGGGCGGGTGAGATTTGCATGCTGGAATTCCGACGAGGAAGTTCCCCGGTGTAGAGGGGACTGACTTCTTCCTTACTTTTTGGCTTATTATATTTTTATATGATAAATAAGGAGCACCTCTGCTATAGAGACAGGCTGAGAGAGCTGGGGCTGTTCAGCCTGGAAAAGAGAAGGCTCCGGGGAGACCTTCTAGCACCTTCCAGTACCTGAAGGGGCTACAGGAAAGCTGGAGAGGGGCTTTTTACAAGGGCATGGAGGGACAGGATGAGGGGGAATGGTTTTAAACTGAAAGAGGGGAGATTGAGATGAGATGTTAGGAAGAAATTCTTTGGTGTGAGGGTGGTGAGACCCTGGCGCAGGTTGCCCAGAGAAGCTGTGGCTGCCCCCTCCCTGGCAGTGTTCAAGGGCAGGTTGGATGGGGCTGGGAGCAACCTGGGCTGGTGGAAGGTGTCCCTGCCCGTGGCAGGGGGTTGGAGCTGGATGGGCTTTAAGGTCCCTTCCAACCCAAACCATTCTGTGATTCTATGATTCTGTTTGTTTTTTCTAGTCATCTAGTGGACAATCTTTTACTAGATTGAGCATTTTTTCTCAGCAAGGGTCATTAGCCATTGGAAGGGGCTGCCCAGGGAGGTGTGGAGTCACCATCTCTGGAGGTGTTGAAGAAAAGCCTGGACATGGCACTTAGTGCCATGGTCTAGTTGAGATGGTGGTGTCAGGGCAATGGTTGGACTCGATGATCCCAGAGGGCTCTTCCAACCTGATTGATTGATTCTGTGATTATTTTTTTTCCCCCAAGGACTACTAGAAAGCAGGTGAATGTGACATGGCGATCCTTAAGCTCGGAGTCACCCTGATCCCGTTCCCATATAGATAAGCCGATGACTAAAGTATGTCTTGGGCTTTCTGAGACACACCTAGTTGCTTGGCTCCCTTCTAAGTACTTCTTTACGGCCGCTCACCCCACCCCGCTGTGGAAGTTGCACCCAAGGAAAGCTGAGTGCGTCGAATCTGGGTGATGCCATGCCCAGGTAGAGCTGGGGAGAACTGATGCTCAGTGAGACCATTTTCCTCGTCAAAAAATGATGGAAGAGGGAAGGTGTGAGCTTGGTTCTGCTGGGCATGGTCCAAGCATCCAGCATCCCTCGCTGGCTTGGTGCTCCTGAGACCTCTTAACCTCAATTTGTGGGCTGCAGTGCTGGAAGGACACAGACTGGTTGGAGACAGTCCAGAGCTGGACTGCAAAAGAGACCAGAGGACTGGAAATTGTGGCCAAGGAAGTAATATAAAAAGGTTTACAGTTGTTTAGTTTAGGAAAACTTTATAACAGCCTAAAAATATATAACAGGCTTCTGCAAAGAGGAAGAGAATGAGCGGTTCTCCTTGTTCACCAGGAGAAGAGGAGGCTCAGAGGTGACCTTAGTGCAGTCTACAACTACCTGAAGGGAGGTTGTAGTGAAGTGGGAGTCGGCCTCTTCTCACAGGCAACTAGTGATAGGACAAGAGGACACAGCCTCAAGCTTCGCCAGGGGAGGGTCAGGTTGGACATTAGGAAGCATTTCTTCTCAGCAAGGGTCATTAGCCATTGGAAGGGGCTGCCCAGGGAGGTGGTGGAGTCACCATCTCTGGAGGGGTTTAAGAAAAGCCTGGACATGGCACTTAGTGCCCTGGTCTAGTTGCCATGGTGGTGTCAGGGCAATGGTTGGACTCGATGATCCCAGAGGGCTCTTCCAACCGGATTGATTCTGTGATTCTGTGACTGGGACAGGAGGTCATTGGCTGAAATTACATCCAGAGAGGTTGAAGTTGGGAGGAACGTTTTTCTATGGTGAGGACAGGCATTTGTGTCGGGGGCTGCAGCGAGGCAGCATCTCCATCCGTGGAGGTTTGAGAAGAGGGAGGACCAACACGTGTCAGGAGTGGTTTGTACTGGAGCTGATGCTGCATGGGGACCCTTGCACAGATCTGGGGTCAGGTCAGCAGTGGGCTGAATGCCATGCCGTGGCATGCCACACTAGAAAAATACATCCGGAGAGATTTTTTGAATCATGCTCAGCACCACGGAGCAGCACAGGGTGGAGGCAGCTCAGGTCCCCACAGCTTTGGGGTCGGGAGGTGGTGGGAGCTGCTGCCTTGTCGGGAGCAAGGATACAATCTGGATTGTTGAAAAAATCGGGTAACAGAGTGGTTTTAAACACTGCTTTCAGGGTTTTCTTTCTTGTTTGTTCAAACCCAGACCTTTTCAATAATCCTGTGGCTCAGCCAGCTGGGAACAGGACTTCCTGCACCGCTCATGAAATCTGGGGCTCCCTGAATGAGATGGCCTTTGAGGTCCTTCCAGCCTTATCACAGTAATATCAGTGAGGGTTTCACCTGTCCCCGGTAAATGGGTTTGAGCTGGACACCGGGCAAGATTCAGCTCCCAGACTCCCACACCTAAATGTAGAGGTGAAGTTCACTTGCAGACACCTCGGAGGCCAGTGCCAGTTTTAGAGACTTATGGAGCCCACCTGGCCTCCTGTTGTCGTGCAAGGAGAATGCAATAGTCCCAGGGGTGCTGAGCTCTTACCTTCGGCTCCATATGGACAACTCGGGTACCTCAAGCATCTCAGACACCATTTTGTACCTCTGTGGGGTTAACTGAGACTTGCCTTAAAGATTTAGTCTGTGTAGTCACAGAATCACAGAATCAATCAATCCGGTTGGAAGAGACCTCTGGGATCATCGAGTCCAACCATTGCCCTGACACCACCATGGCAACTAGACCATGGCACTGAGTGCCATGTCCAGTCTTTTCTTACACCTCCACCACCTCCCTGGGCAGCCCCTTCCAATGGCTAATGACCCTTGCTGAAAAGAAATGCTTCCTAATGTCCAACCTGACCCTCCCCTGGCGAAGCTTGAGGCTGTGTCCTCTTGTCCTAGCACTAGTTGCCTGGGAGAAGAGGCCGACTCCCACTCCACTACAACCTCCCTTCAGGTAGTTGTAGACTGCAATAAGATCCTCTGAGCCTCCTCTTCTCCAGGCTAAACACCCCCAGCTCCCTCAGCCGTTCCTCGGAGGTCATACCCTCCAGACCCTTCAGCAGCTTGGTCGCCCTCCTCTGGGCTCGTTCCAACACTTCAATGCAATGGAGAGCTCTCAGCTGACCAATCCTATGCATGAGCTGAAGACCTCCATAGATTAAGAAATATCTTTGTAGATATTTCTACAAAGAAGGAATTTGCTTTTATCTGCTGCGGTGCCCATGACTGTCCTCACCCATAAGGCAGCAGGACCTGAGCATGGGATGTGGAGAGCCCTCCCAGATGTTGTGTAGCATATGGAGGGTCACCACAGAGCACGTTGGTTTGCTGAGCAAGGTACAGCCATGCTGGCATGGAGATGTACCACGCTTGGGGAGGTTGCTGGGGCTGCCAGCATGAGCGTGAACACGGGGCTGAAGGTCATTCTTGGTCAGATAGCTATTCCCAGCTCTTTATGCGTTGTCTGCAAAGCAAATGCCTTGTTCAAACACGCTCCTCCATTGGCAAACAGGAAAAGAAAAGCAACAAAATAATGCTGCTTGGGGCTGGGAGTGGAAAGCTGCTATGGCTTGGTGGAATTGAACTGCTCTGAGCTGAGGTGGGAGGGAAGGCAGCAAACAAGAGTAAGCCTTCAGATGTGTTGAGTGGTGGCTAGCATGAAAGCAGCGACAAATCCTTGTATCTGTCCATCATCCCTCCTTCCTTGTAGCATGCACAGTTGCAAAACTCCTGGTTTCTGTGAAGAGTGTGTGGTGTGTCCTCATCCCTCCTGCAGGACGTTGTGAAGCAGAGAGATGCTGGAGCCAGCTCCCATCACAGAATCACAGAATCAATCAGGTTGGAAGAGCCCTCTGGGATCATCGAGTCCAACCATTGCCCTGACACCACCATGGCAACTAGACCATGGCACTAAGTGCCATGTCCAGTCTTTTCTAAAACTCCTCCAGAGATGGTGACTCCACCACCTCCCTGGGCAGCCCCTTCCAAATCACAAGGGTAGAGAGAAAAGAGTTTGTTTGCTCTGTCCTATTTCTGAAGCCCTGAGGTGGGGCTTTAGGTAGAAACAGTATTTTCTGCAAGTGTCTTCTGTGAGTAGAGCTGGACACGTTTTCAGGCACATGAACCTTTCTGTGGGTCCAGAGTAGAGCACGCTTCAAGCCAAGTCTTGGCCAAGGATGACTGAGTGTGACTTAATGATGTCTGTTGGGCAATTAGGCAGAAAAGGTGGTTGTCAGGCAGAACAGAAGGTTAGGAAGGGCAGAGGTGATACGGTTGTTAATCCCGTAAAACAGAGAGAAAATAGAGGCAATAACTGCCTGTGAAGCAGAGAAGCTGCTGTTGGGGCAGCCTGTAAAACGCTGTAGGAGCAATACTGCTCTTCAATCCATCATCTTTAGTGCCCAGCAGTCACAAGCTGTATTCTTGTTTTTTTTCTTTCCAGGGTGTTTTTGCTGGTGGTGAACAAAGCTGCAGCAGAGGGGACCGTGGTGATTCTCATGGTGGCCAGAGCAGGGGCTGGTCCTCCTCGGGTCACCCAGCCGTACCCAGGGCTGAAAGGGAAGGGGTCACCCCTTGATCCATGCTTCATGTCACCTCTCTGCTGGGGCTGGTTCCTCGTGTGTTTGGACCCCCCCAAGCCAAAGCAAGGGAGAAAAAAAATCTGAGCTAAATGCTCCCAAAGCTGATGAGAAGAAATAGTACCCAGTTCCCTCACTGCTCTTGAGAAGTTGGTGCCCATGCTATGAGAACCCTGAATCCTGCTTTCTCATCTAAACGTGGGAGAGGGATTCATCTTGCCCAACTTTAGATCCCTGGGATCTTTCTAGAGCTGAAGGACAAGAGTAGACCCTCCCACCTGGGATTCACCTGTCTGATTTTAGGAGGCTGAGTCAGGATGAGATGGCTTGTATCACTCTTGAGTAGTCCAGAGGAAGCCTGAACAGATGCTCTTAGGTGCAATGTCTGTGTTCAACCAGAAGAAACACGTGTGATGTGAAGCTTAACGTCTTCCCAGTGAATGTCCTTGCTAGATCAGAGAGTATTCCCGTCTCCTATCACAATTCCCACCCCAGAGTGTGTCACCCATGTTCCTTCCCCCCTTATCTTCTTTTCATTGCCTTCTCTTGCTGAAGTGGGGCTATGCCAGGCCATGAGGCACTTCCAGGGAGAGATTCATCCCATCCTAAGACATGGGCACTTCTGTGGGAGGACAGATCCTGCCCTTCTGAAACACCAGTCTTGGGAGGAGATGATCTCTGAAAGCACCAGGGGACCTCAGAGAGCGAGCCTGGAGCAGATGCCTTCTTTGTGGACAACTCCATGTAGGTGAGATGAACCATACCCACTGTCAGCAGTGATGTCTTTTAGATGTCAAGAGAACTGCTCTGATAGACATTGGAAGAAAACTTACAAAGGAAATACCTGGTCCTCCTGGTTATTCTTCAGAGTGTTATTGGACAGCAGACCTTGTTGCCTCTGGAAGCCACAAAGGCTCAAAAATTTGTCAAGGGTCAAAGAAGAACTAGATGTCTCAGAGTGATCAGGGAGAGAGCTGGGAGAGCTGATGGTGCATTTCAGGAGGGGGTTTCAGAGAGCTGCTGCTGGGTTTCAGGAGTAATATGGAGCCCAAACCTGAGGTCTCTGTTCAGTCCATAAGTACTTGACTGCCAGTACTTGGGTTCCAGGAGCATCCTTCATGGGAAGAGGTGGGAGAGCGTCCAGTGACGATTGCGTGACATCCCTGAGCACAGCAGGAGGTGCCTTAGTCCCTCAGCATCCCAGCAAGGTTTGCAGAGGGCTTTGAAGGAGGGGGTCTTTCAGCACGTCCGTGAGGGGAAACCTTGAGCAGGGCAGGGAGGGTGAAGTGCCTCTCCCAAAGTGATCCCCCTTGTCCAAAGTGGGCTGCTAAACAGCTGAGGCAAGTGGGTAACACAGAGACTGGTGATGGGGGCTGAGCTTTCAGACAGATAGCACCCCTTTTAGATATCCAAGCCAGATATCACCCGTTTCATCTTCTGCCTGTCTAATAGGGTTCCCCTCCTCTTTAATCTGCCTCCAGTGATGGGTATCTCATGACCCTCATTTGCTATTTCCTTCACTTTCCCCTCACTGCTCACTCTTCTCCTGGAGCTCGGCTTCTGCGAAGGAGCAGAGAAAAGGGGAATAGCCCCAAAATCCCATTTTCCCTTGGCTGAGGGCAGGTGCTGAGCGGGGTCCCACCACCCTGAGATGTTTGCAAGCCCAGTGGTGGGGTGTGCGGGCAGGGGAGCTGGGGAAGGGAACAGTAGCTGTTTCTCTCCCCGGCGACGCCGACGCGGTGATCAGAGGAGCTGGCCAGAGTCCTAATGAAGATAAATGAATATCCCCTCTCCTCCGCTCCTCCAGCTTTTATTGATGGGCTGCGGGGTGAAAGGCGAGAGCCTGAATGTTCATTTAAGCAGACGTCACGAGTTGCTTTGGAGGGAAAGGTGTAAGAAAAACCGCCTTGTGCTTGAAAGTTACTCCAAGATGAGCACGCTCGGCTTTACAAGCCTTTCCCCATTCCTTCCCCATCCATCACTTCCCAGGAGCCCTTTGTAAATGCAAATTGCATTTTGATAGGAATAATGCACTGAGCCTCTATTAGTGTCTGGGTAATGGAGGAGGCTATTTTAATGCAATCATTCTTCGGAGAAGCTCCTCTGTGCCTTGTTTTAGGCTGTGTATCAAAAACCCATCTGAAAACACGCTCCTCCCCTGCCCTCCTCTCCCTCCCTCCCGCCTCTGGCCTTTCCAGGCGTTGGGATACTTTTTATTTTGGGCTCAGGATTCGTGGGGCAGCCTGGGGATTTGACCGTGTGAATGAGGTCTCAGGCAGACACCCTGTCTGACCTGGTCCCCAGGACAAGGCTTGGTGTGCCAGGCTGGGACGCCTGGACCGTGGGGTGGTGATGGTGAGCACGGTGGTGGGACAACCTGCATCCTTCGGAGCTTGGGGAAGGTCCTGCTCTAATTTTAGGGGGATTAGATGTCTTATCTTCTGGAGCTGGTTCTTCCTGGGCTCTCACATGTGCCTTCTAGCAGGAGGGAGCTTGTCAGTCCCAGCTATAAACATCTCACAGTGTGATGGAGAGTGTGGATTTGTAGAGCAGCCCCTGAGATCCCCGGGATGTTTCTGCACTCAGCAAACTGATTTTCTCATGTCCCAGCCTGATCTCTCCCTCCCAGGGTGTGCAGCAGCAGCTCCAGCAGTGAAATCAGTTTAAGCTGCTTTAAAAAAAAAAAGAAAAAGGAACATTTTAAGCCATTGAGATCCCCCTCCACACACACACGTTGGGAGGTCAGAAAAAAACTGCTTTGAACTATTTAAAAACAAATCTGAGACATCATTCATCTTCATTAATGAGATATTTAACCAGTTCCTTTTAATATCTTTTTGATGCATATGCCAAATGAAAAAACATATTTTGGTCTCATTTTCTGCTTAAAAGGCCATTATTTTGGTCTCCTTTTCTGATTAAAAGGCCATTATGCTCCATGCCCCTTCCCACCTTAACCCCTAAATCCTGCTTTTTTCCCTGGTGTTATCATCACACTCCCTTGGAGCAGCTCAGGCTCCTTCTCACACCTTCCACGTCCACCACCATGATTTGTGCCAGCGAGGGTCTGCCCACAGGTCAGGGAGGTGACTTTTACCATCTCTCCTGGGTCTTCTACAGCAGGATTTAATCTCCTGGAGAGGTCAGTCTAGGTGGGTCGGTCTGTCTGCCTCCTCCTACCTGTTTGGGTACGACTTATGCTGGGTGCTGGAGTGGATTTTCTCCCATTACTGGAAATCAAAGCCATTCAGTAGGAGAAATGTGAAGCCCCCTCCCAAAGGGTAGCTCCAAAGGTGTGGTCCTCCAGCATCTTCCCAGCAGAGATGAAATATTTAGTGCCAGTCAGAAACATGAGAGCTCTTCTGAACTCCGGGGTGGGGACCACCCCTTTTTGGGGGTCCTTGACTCCCAACAAGAAGGATATAGGGAGCGAAAAGGCCTTTCATAAATCAGAGAAGTGGCATGGAGAACAAAGGGAGGAAACATAGAAAGCAGAGGGGGTACTTTCCTGTTGCTTGAAGAGCAGAAGGAGAGGAATGGGGAAGGCAGCGTCGTTAAAGTGAAATCCCCGACTGGAATGACAAAAGGAAAAGAAATTAAAGCCAGATTCGTTCCCCTGGGCTGAAGGAAGGAGGATCCCTTTTGGTTTGTTCCTTCTTTCTTGTTTCCTTTAAAGACAGGAGATCAATTGCGCGGCTTAATGAGAACCGTCTAGCGCGAGAGGTAGACAATGCGAGTCGGAGAAGGATGTCCCAGCGCCCTGGAGATTTTACAGCAGCTTTGAGCATCGGGATCCGTCGCTGTAAGTCGCAGCCCATCTCCGTGGCGTTGTGCAATGAGAGCATCGGCCTGAGCAGGGGCTGCCAGTGGCAATCCTGGTCCCTGATCCTGGAGGACCACCACGTCCACAGGTCCGTCCTTTGGCACACACCCACGTTGCGAGCTGATGATGAAGACACGAGGTGCTCGTGGCCAGTGGTGCATTGGGAGCCTTTGGGGCTGCCATGATGGTGACAGCACTTGCAGGCATGGTCCCCCTGAGCTGCCTGCAGCATCGCTGCCTGCGATCCCTCATCAGGTTCTTCCTCATTCTCCTGGTCAGGAGGCTGTGCCTAATTGGGCTCCAAATGCAGGAGGTCTTGGGGCCCTGATTTCATGTTGAAGGTAACCTTGGGTGCAGAGTTATTGCCAAGAGCTAAGGAGGACTTGCTGGGATGCTACTGGGATGCCCCCTTGGAGGGAGAGGAGAGCTCCTCCTGGGATAACCTCTCTGGGAGAGTGTCCCAGAGATTATCTGTCCTGGTTTTGTGGGGATAAAATTTATAGAATCACTTTTCTGTTACATTTTGTTTCAGTGTGTGCTCAGCTGTGGGATGGTGATCAAGGCCATGAGCAGTTAAACCCAGGGCAGCTGCCCCAGGCTGGCCCACAGGTGAGTTCTGTAACATTAACACCATGTTCACTATAAATTGGAAATCTGCTGGGGATGGGGGGTCTTTGCTCTGCTCTCCTGTCCCACCTTCTCCTTAATAGTCATGATCCCAGGAGGAACTTGCCACTGCTCTATGGGCTGAGTATAACTTTGTGTCTTTTGTATTCGTATTGATATTGGTTTTCTTATTTTATTAAATATGTTTAAATTTCTCCCTCCTTTTCCCAATTCCCTTTCTCAGCTGGGGAGGGGTCTTGGGTGATGGAACAACTGGTTATTGTTTAGCCCTGGGTGTGGGCTGCACAGAGACAGTATCTCGGTGCTCCTGGAGATCCTCAGGGGAGACAGGGGATGCCCGTGGGAGGCAGATGGAAACAAACCTGCTCTTTGCATGCTAAACTCATGCCAACATAGATCATAGAATCATAGAATTGTTAAGGTTGGAAAAGACCTAAAAGATCATCAAGTCCAACCATCGACCCAATGCCACCATGCCCACTAAACCATGTCCTGAAGCGCCACATCTAGATGTTTCTTGAACACCTCCAGGTTTAAAGTCCACCACCCATTAGAAGGCAAGGAAGGACGCAGCGGGGGGAATAAAATCCTTGATCATTTCCCACCTCATCCCATGAATTTCCCTGGCTCCATGGGCAGCAGCAAGACCTGGAAGCGCTTGGACACATCCGTGCCATTCCTGGTGGTGCAAAGTCTCCTGAATCGGTGCAGAGACGCCTCTTTGGAGGCCCCAGCGCCCGGCCCTGGGGATGCATCCTCTTTCAGAGTGAATTATTTTCTCTGTCACTTGATAGGTCTCCAGCCCAGCACGATCCCTTGAGCTTCAGCTGGAGAGAGGGACCTTTCACAGGGCAGATAAGGGGGATGGAGAGGAGGGGGAGCAGGTCTGCGGTAATAGCTCTGAACTTGGCTCGGGACTGTTAATGAATGCAAATGAGCTTTTAGCTACTGGGTCACTCCGCGGTGTTTTGTGCAAAGGTTTTGTGCTCTTAACCGTAACTCGTCACCCTGGATATTTAATACTCATTTATGGGTTTGCTCGCCATCATGCAAAGAGGAGGGGATGCAGAAGGGGGGCAATGCCTCCCAGTTAACCTGTACCAGTACCCCCAAACCGACCCCACAAAGCACATGGTCGTTACTGAAGCTACTGATTTCTGTTCCCATCATAAATCCAGGCTGGTTTATGCAGGAAGATGGGTTTTGCCTCCTCAGAAAACCTGAATGCGGCTCAAACTGGGTATGAATTTATTTCCCTGATTTTTAACTGGGAGCAAGGATTGATTTTAAGGAGGTTTCCCTTAAAAGAAAACTGAATTCTGCAAGGAGGGTGGGAAAACTTCCTCGTAATCCAGTGATCCTAAAGATGGGCTAGAGAAACCATCAGGGGGTGTTTTGGGAGATGGAGAAATACTCAGAGCCAGCATCACCCCACCTTGTCCACGAGTGAAATACCAATTAATCTGTGGGTTTCAGTGGGGCTGTTGTGTTTCCTTTTAATTACAAGGTCACAGAAGCAGTTTGCAGATTCAGACCGGTGCTGCTTGAAAGGGGATGAAGCATTTTTGCAAGAAAATGATCTGTGTTGCTCTCAGCTCTGTTCCACGTGTCCTTGAGGGAAGTGGAAAACTTCCCCAAACTAGAAAGACATGTTCTGAAAAATGCTGTTTTCTTCCTCTTCCCCAATACCTTTCCTCTCTCACAGACCTCCCTCCCATTTTCTGGACATGGAGAAGAAAGATGTCCCTTCTTCTTGCTTTGCTAAAGAAAAAAAAAGATAAATTGAATATTGCTGAATTCTGATGGGGGATAAAAAGCTGGTTTATGCTTTTTTTTTTTGAAAAAAATATCCACTATCACTAGTGCCTAACTGGGATGCCAGCCTGGTGTTAGCCCACTATGGCAACAGACACCCATCCCTCCCCTCTCCTGCTTTTCAGTGTCACCTCTTGTCCCCGAGCCTGGGTGAGCTCCCAGGTGTGCATCACCCTGCACCCCCATGTGCTGGCTTTCGAGCAGGTTGCAAACCCAGGAACCCCGAGTGAGGTTTCTACCCCGGGGTTTCTCTCTGTGCCACCAGCAGGTGCTTGGGTGCTTCACCCCAGCACTCTGCAGCAAAGGGGTGGCCCCATCCCAGAGCATCTTCCCTCTGTTTAAGGCTTCTTGGTCCAGAGGGATGCAGGTGCTGCAGGCTGGGAGGGTGCAGGGTTAGCGAGGGGGGTGTCCCTCACCCAGTGTGGGCTCTGCTGGGTGCCCTAAATGCTGGGTGCCCCAACCATCGGGCACATGAACCCTAAACACCCTGACCGCCCCGGCCATGGTGAGCTCTGGAGCCAGCCGCCCTCCTTGGCTTTTTGAGCCAAAAGAAAAGAAATTTTTAAAGGTGTGGAAGGGAAAAGGGGTTTTTTTGGGGTCCTTTAGGAAAACGTGTCCTTGCTCCGCTGCCGGGCCGTGTCTCTGGAGGGCAGCGTGTGCCCGGTGCAAGCCGAGCCCTTCGCTTCGGCGCTGGGGGAGACAATGAATCCCACGCTGAACTTCCTCTCGTTTGAGGCTCGATGTGTTTTTCATTTGGGTCTTGTTTTGTTTCCTTTCTTTTCTTTTTCTTCCCTGTTTTTTCCCAGCGGGATTTAATAAGCAGAGCAGGCAGGACTGGAGGGACAGGAGCTGGCAGTGGGGCATCGCCGTGGGTAGGTTAACGTGCGTGTCGGCTCCAGCCCTTAAAATCATGAGCTGCCACCACTCTCTTTCTATGAAATTTATTAACTCTTATTTTTCAAAGCATTTTGGGAGAGTTTAGGAGAGGGAGCAGGGAGGGGAAGGGGAGCTGGTGGGAAAGTCCAGGGTAACGGCGTAAATCCCAGCCCACTTCACCCGCACCCGGTGCTTTCAGCGAGGAAAACCTGGTCTTAGAAAGAGCAAACTTTGAATTATTCCCACTCAGCGTGTCCTCCGAGCTGCCTCTTCGTCAGTGTTTTGTATTAAAAGGTCTGGGGTATAAATAGCGTTTCAGCAGCATCTTCAAAGTCTCATCTCTTGAAAATATATCCGTGCACACATGTACCCCTCGCTCCCTCCCTCCAGCCGGTCCCTGTCTCCGATTACGCTGGCATTTTCTTTTGAGATGAACAGAGAAACTTCAACGTAGTTTATTTTCCTTCGGAGCAGGGTAAGATGTTTCTCGTTATGCCTTTTTTTTTAATTTTCTAAAAGGCTGTAGAAGAATAGCTGCTGTATTCTTGCAATGATGCAAAACTCCTTCGCAGCCCTCCCTTTCGAGTCAGTCTCGGCCGCTCGTGGAAGACCCAGGCAGGGGAAAAGCCCAGATGGTTTTCAAAAAGGGCTGAGATTTGGGAGAACAGTTTTGCTGGTAACAGAATAAAAAAAAAAAAGGATGTTTGTTAAGAAAATAAGAGAATAAATACCAGCCTGGGCTGGTGGGTTGGGTTTTCAGAAAGGCATTTAAACCAGATTTTTTTTTTAGGGCAATGTTCTGCGGAGATACTAGAAAGGAAAATTAAACAGGAGATGATCCAGAATACAATAAATTAATTTATTAAAAAAAAATAAAAAAAAAGGAGGACACTTTGGAAAATAATCTCTTCTTCTTGAAAAGAAATTTCAAACCAGGAGAGATTAAGGGAAGACTCTGGATACCTGAGATTATTCACAACGTACTGAAAATATTACCAGCTTGCAGGGGAAAACAGTTGCATCCCTGCTTATCTGAGCCAGCGAGGAGCTTAAATCTTCCTGTTTTCAGAAGCAGAAGGAGAAAACATGCAAAATGTTCCCAATTGAGGGGAAAAAAACCCCAAAAAGCCAACAGAAGCTCAGAACTTTGTGCAGCCCCTGCCGATGCCTCCGAGCAGGGCTCCCACGGGGATGCCCGCCTGGGATTCGGGATGCTCCGAAGGGGCATTGAAGCGTTTGGCCACTGGCTTATTGCCCTGGCATTTTGAGGGAGGGATGGGATGGCTTTTGGGGAGGTAGAAGGGGGTTGAGAGCGACCACAAAATGCTGTCGCAACGCGGGGTGGCACCTGGGGGGGGAAAATTGAGTGTGGATGGGGATAGAGCTGTGGGTGGGATAACCCGGAGGGTGTCCCTGGAGCATCTTCCAGAGGGACCATCCAGAGCTCAGCCCGAGAGCAGGTTACAAGCAGCCCCAGACACCTTCTTGCTTTAAAAGATGTAAAAAAATGAGTTGAGGGATTTTATTTTGATTTTATTTGTGTATCTCTCCGTAGCCACCCTCTATAATAACACCCGGAGCGGGACCAAGCCCCGTTTCTTTTCCTTGGGAGAAGGCGTGCGCACAGAAAGGGGAATATCAAAATGATCTCGTTTCTGTCTCTCTTCGGTCTCGTGTGGAACAAAGGACAGATGGGAACAAGAAAGGAAGGAAAAAAAAATATCACCTGTTCCCATCCAGTCTTAGAGAGATCGCCGTCATTATCTCGGCAGCTTCACATTTCTAAAGGGGCTTCATTTTTCTTTTAAACACTGGCATCTTGTTAAAAAAAAAACCCGAGAGGAGAAATCCCCCGTGGAAGTCCCCCCAAAAAACCGAATGGCTTTTCCTTGCCTTTCCCTGCCCTCCCCACAGCCCCAAACTTTAACACCTGGGAAAAGAAAGTCGAAAGGAAATGCAACCAAAACAAAAATAAAGGCCCCCCCAAGCCTGGCTTTTCTCGGTGGCGTTTCTCCATCTGACAAAAGCCTTTGGTTTTCTGTCATTCTTTTCATTTCCTTGATGGCTCCCCCAATTGTCAAGCCTTCAAGAAAATGCACTTTAGCTCTTTGTCCCCAAATGTAATTTGATAAACTCTTTGCAGAAACATTCTGGTTTCCGAGGCTTTTCAAAAAAAAAAAAAAAAAGAAAAAAGAAAGGGAAAAAGAAAAATAAAAGGGAAAAAGAAAAATAAAAGAAAAAAGAAAAATAGAAAAAAGAAAAATAAAAGAAAAAATAAAAATAAAATAAAATTAAATTAAAAAGAAAAGAAAAAAGAAAAATAAGGAAAAAATAGAAGAAAATAAAGAAGGAAAAAAAACCTTCATCAGGGAGATGATATTTGAGAGCCTATTTGAGCATTTTAAATAAAAATCAGGGTTTTTGCAGCGGGGTGATGGAGGGGAGAGGCAGAAGCGGGGCGGAGGGGGCGATGCGGGCGGGCGGCAGCGGGGGCTTTGGGGGAGCGCGGAGGAAGCTTTACATTGTCATCGTCCCTAAATGCTTATGAATACTCATTTTTCCAGCAGCACCCTGTGGGCGGGGACCACCCCAGCTTTCACGCTATAAAATGCTGCGGGTTTCCCTGGCGTGGGGAGCGGTCCGCGGGACCTCCGGCTTCGGCGTGGCTGAAGCCAACGTGGGCTTCAAGGTTTGGTAAGTGGCGAAAATAATATGGATTTTTTCTTATTTTTCTTTTTTTTCCCCCCTGTAGGAGCTGGGTGCTGAGCAGGGGGTTCAGTATCAGGGAGCTGCACCCAATCGCTCATGAAATATCTGTTCCCTTTTCCTTCGCTCCCCTCGGTTTTTATTGAACCGCTTCTTGCCCAAGGGGTTTGTTGTTGTTTTCTTTCAAGTGAGGGGTGAAAAAAGCAGTGATGACAACTTGGAAATTTCATTGCAAGGGCTTTAAAGGCGCCTGGTTAGGGAAAAAAAAATAAAACAAAGCAAAACAAAGCCCTAAAACAGAACTGGGGGCCTATTCCCAGGTGGGGCAAGTGGTGTAACTCCGCTCCAAGCAGGGCAAGGTGGCTGCTGGGCACCGGCTGGGGGACCCCCCCTGGGACTCTGGCAGGCTTTGGGGGGGAAAAAAAATAGCAAAATTGATTAAGAAGTGAAAATTAAATTGGAGATTTGGTTGCAAAAAAAAAGTATAGTGCGGATTTGGTGGCAAAAATTAAATTGGAGGTTTGGTGGCAAAAATTAAGTGGGAGATTTGGTGGCAAAAATGAAACTGCAGAGCTGCAGAAAAAAAAAATTAAAAAATAAAATTAAATTGGAGATGTGGGGTTTTTTTTTTTCCCCATTAATACCTGCCAGGGTCAGTGGTTAAATTACAAAGGTGCTGGAGATGGGATTTCTCTGAAATGTAAAGCTTCCATATGTCCCACAGCGCCCGTGGGAGCAGCGCAGCGGCCTCACTTGCCGTACAGGTGGTTGAGCAGTTGGAAAGTACGTTGCGATCCATCTCAGCAAAGTTCCCAAATCAGCTATAAAAGTGTTGTCAGAGGAGAGAATATTAATTCCTGCAAGAAATAAAACACACCAGCAGACTGAAAAAAAGTAGCGATGTTCGTAGCAGAGAGTCCCGGCTCGAAAATTGAAGTTATTTGGGTGAAGTTGATTTTTAAAAAATAAATAGAAATAATCTCACGTGCTAAAAGCAGGCTTGGAATGGGACGTGAAAATTTAAAATGACACTTGTGCTTTTCCAGTTCCTCCCAATTGCCCCTTTGGGTGGGTTTTGTCTGAGATATGGGTAGAAATGACTATAAAAAAAGGGATGGGGCATGAGCAAGCGTGGCATGAGAAAAAGGAAAAGGCAATTTCAGAAGCAACTTTTCCCTTTGGAAAAAAACAAACAAACAAAAAAAAAACCAAATTAAAATGAAATATTACCTAGCTGTGCCTCCGGGATTATTTCAGGGCATCCACTCTGGATCCGAGACGGATGGCAGCGGCCGTGAAGGAGGGGAAAAAAAAGGCACGTAGGGAGGTGATGTGTGCAGGGAGCAAAGTGACCCGGAAAGACAGAACAACCCCACACTGACTAGGGCTGAGGAGAGCCAAGTAACGCAGCGTTTAACCTACGGGACTCTCTGCTGCTCTCTCCAGCCGAAATTCAACAGCGCTGGAGTTTGTCAGGAGCTGCGTGGAGCCAAAACCCATTAAATTTAGCAAAGAGGGAAATTTGGTGCTTTAGGGCACAGAGCAGCACCCGTCAGCCCGGAGGGAGCTTTTCCTGGCACAGGTTCTTTCCCCCTTGCACTGGATTTTCCTGCTTTTTTTCTGGCATGGGAAGAAGTTGATGACCCCGTTTGTGTTGCAAAATTGGACCTCGAGGTCTGACCTCCTGGGGAAAGCAGGATTGAGCCCCAGGGTGTGGGAGTCAGTAGCGTTGAGCCCCAAACCCACCACTGCCTTTGAGCTCAGCCGCATCCCAGGGTGGCGAGTTCCTCACGTTCACCCAGTGCTGGTGGGAGCAGGGTCTGCACCAAAACGCTCCTTTGGGGCTGGTTTTATCAAATCTGTTGCCTGATGGTGCCATCACCCCTCTCCTCCTCACGAATAATTGCTCCTCCGTTACCTTCTCCACCCCATCTGCAGTTTCACGGGCTTTATTTGAGGATGATGATGATAAAATCACCCAGATGCTGGTATAAGTTGGGGCAGAGCAGGGAGCGCCTGGGCAGAGCTGTGGCTGTGCCCCGGTGACCTGGTTTCAGCTCTGCCATTGACCTTGGAAAAGGCGTTTTCCCTCTGGGCTCTCACAGGGGGGAATCCCGCAAAAAAAAAATGCCTAAAAATAATAAATCTTTTTTAGGCTTTTCCCCTTTACCTCTGAATTCCCACCAGTGGGAAAAGAAACAGATTCTCATGAAAACTGGGTGCTGGTGGCTGGTTTCTGTCCCTCTCCCAGCCCCTCCAAGGGGTGTTTTCACACACTTACAAAGCAGCAGGAGACATTTCAGGACACGGGCTCTGTTCTTTCGCGGGGTCTGGAGCATCCTGGGGGTGGGTTTTCCCTTGGGAAAGGGAGGAGGAGAGCGAGGCAGGCCAGGTCTACCTCTTTGCTGGGCATGTCTGTGGTCGGCCCCATGGTTTGGGGGTTCCTGGGGTGTTTTCTGTGGCAGGTGCTGCCATCAGGGGACGAAGTGAAGCTGTTGGTGGTAGACGTGCTTCTCTTAAATGTCTCTTTGTGACCCAGTCCCCATCCCAGCCCAGGTCTGGTGCTAAGCCCAGTGTTACCCCCCCGTACTGGGAGATTCATGGTGTTCCCTCCACGCTGATCTGGGAGGACAAGGGGAGAACTGAACCTCCTTCCCCCTATTTTCCCTGCTTGGCAGGGGGGTATCTGAGCCCGTTGAGGTGTGCGGGATGGCTGGGAGGGTGTCAGTGGCTGGTGGGATCCAGAGCTACTGGCCCTGGGCGAGGGGGAGCTCCCGGGGGAGCAGGTGGGCAGGGAACAGTGGGGTGTTTGTGGCAGGAGGAATTTGGGGAAGGTGTTTTGGGCAGGTATTTAGGGAAGGTATTTGGGGAAGTGCTTTGGGATGTGGCCGGGGGGGGGGGTTGGAACTAGATCTTTAAGGTCCCTTCCAACCCAAACCAGTCTGTGATTCTATGGTGTGAAGCACTTTGGGAAGGTGCTTTTGAGAAGCACTTCGAGAAAGCGCTTTGGGGAGGTGCTTTGGGAAGGTGTTTTGGGGAGGAATTTTGGGAAGGTGTTTTGGGGAGGAATTTTGAGGAGATGCTTTGTGGAGGCGTTTTGAGGAGATGCTTTGGGGAGGAATTTTGGGGAGGAATTTTGGGGAGGAATTTTGGGGAGGAATTTTGGGGAGATGCTTTGGGGAGATGCTTTGGGGAGATGCTTTGGGGAGATGCTTTGGGGAGATGCTTTGGGAAGGTGTTTTGGGAAGGTGTTTTGGGGAGATGTTTTGGGGAGATGTTTTGGGGAGATGTTTTGGGGAGATGTTTTGGGGAGATGTTTTGGGGAGATGTTTTGGGGAGATGTTTTGGGGAGATGTTTTCAGAAGAGGCTTTGGGGCGGCGTTTTTTGGGGCGGCGTTTTTTGGGGCGGCGTTTTTTGGGGCGGCGTTTTTTGGGGCGGCGTTTTGGGGGCGGCGTTTTTGGGGCGGCGTTTTTGGGGCGGCGTTTTTGGGGCGGCGTTTTGGGGAGGAATTTTGGGGAGATGCTTTGGGAAGGTGTTTTGGGGAGATGTTTTCAGAAGAGGCTTTGGGGCGGCGTTTTTTGGGGCAGCGTTTTTTGGGGCGGCGTTTTTGGGGCGGCGTTTTTGGGGCGGCGTTTTTGGGGCGGCGTTTTTGGGGCGGCGTTTTTGGGGCGGCGTTTTTGGGAGGAATTTTGGGGAGATGCTTTGGGAAGGTGTTTTGGGGAGATGTTTTCAGAAGATGCTTTGGGGAGGCGTTTTGAGGAGATGCTTTGGGGAGGCGTTTTGAGGAGATGCTTTGGGGAGGCGGTTTTGGGGAGGTGTTTTGGGGAGATGCTTTGGGAAGGTGTTTTGGGGAGATGCTTTCAAAAGATGCTTTGGGGAGGCGTTTTGAGGAGATGTGTTTTTGGGGAGGCGTTTTTGGGGAGGTGTTTTGGGAAGATGCTCTGGGGAGGCGCTTCAGGCCGAGCCGGGGTGGCAGCCTGCAGGGAGGAGGGGGCTTGGGCGCGGTGCGGGGAGGTGCGGAGCGGTGCGGGCACCTGCGCGCCCCGCCTGCAGTGCCGCCGGCCGCCACCGGGTGGGGCGACAGGGCAAAGAGTGAGCGCGGCGGCGGCGGGGGGGGGGCTGCCGGTCCGCACCGGGGACCGAGGGGGGGGTCCTGCAGCGGGATGCAGCGGAGGGGGACGAGCCGCCCTGCACCGGAGGGGGGTCCCTGCGGAGGGGCGCACCGGGAGGCACGGCGGAGGGGGGGTGGGGGTCTTCCCTTCGCCGGGATGCACCGGCGGGGTGGTGGGAACTCCCTTCGCCGGGATGTAGTGGGGTGGGGGGGGGGGGGGTCTGCAGCCGAATACACGGGGAGAGGGGGGTCAACGGGGGATGCACAGGGGTGGGGGACCCCCTGCCTCGCTTTGTGGCCCCGGATGCACCGGGACACACGGCGGCGGGTGCTGCACCGGAGGGGGTGTCCCTACCCCGAGGGTACCCAAGGATGCTGGGGGGGGGGGATGGCAGCACCCGCCCCGGGATGCCCCGGGGGGGGATCCCCGCAGAGGGACGGGGGGGAGTCGCAGGAAAAGGGCTCCAGTCCTGGGTCACCCCAAAAGAAGGGGGACACCCCCCCCACCTCGAGCCGCAGCGGTGGGGGGGGTCCGCAGCCCCTCTGGGCGCTCCACAGTCCCACCGGGCACCGGCCTCAAACCAGCTGGGGAGGGTAAAGGGGGACGCGGTGTTGGGGGGGGGGGTGGCGAAGGAGAAGGGAGGAACTCAATGAACTTTTGTTTTTCCTGTAATCTGAAGCAAATGCTTTGCAAAACTGCCCGTAACCAGGCAGCCCGGATACCTGCCTTCGCCTCCATCGCTGGGGGGGCTGGGGGGGGGGGGTTATTGCAGCCTCCTGTGTCAGGCAGTGTCTGGGTTGGAAACAGAGCTGGGATAAAGTGGGGGTCCCCAGCCCTGATCCCCCTGTCCTGGAAATCACTGAGGGGGGGGGGGGGGGGCAGGACAATCACAGACCCCCCCCTCCCCAAAAAAAAATAGAGGGGGTGTGGAATATATTACCCCTTGCTATATTGCAAGGGACAAATCACTGGGAGCAAATAATTGGAGGGGGAAAATCAATAAATCAATGCAGATAGGCAAATAATTGAGGGAGGGGGGATCATTGCAAGAGGGCAAATCATTGCAGGGGGTAAATTATTGCAGCGGGGTAAATTGTTGCAAGTGGGGAGGTGATGGGAGGGGAGCAAGGAGTAGTGAGTGGGGAAATGGGGGGGGGGTGTTAATTGTTGTAGGGAGGGTAAATCATTGCAAGGAGCAAGTAATGAAAGAGGGGCCTATCAATAGAGGGGGCAAATTATTGGGGAGGGGGCGAATCATTGCCTGGGGCTAATTGGTGTAGGGGGTAAATCACTGAAAGGGGAAAATCATCGGGGATAAATCTGGTGTGTGTGGGGAGTTATTATGAGGGGGGGAAAATCATTGGGGTAACACTTGCAGGGAAGAAATTGCAAGGGAGAGTCCTTAAGGGTTAAATATTGGCGGGGGGTCGTTGTAAGGGGGGTAGATCTTGGGAGAGGGAATCATTACAAGGAGGAAGTCATTTGGGGTTAAATACTGGGGGGATCATTGTGAGGGAGGATCATTAAAGGTTAAATGTAGTGGGTGGATCATTGATTAAGTATTGGGGGACCATCTTAAGGGGGAATCATTAAGGATTAAATATTGGGGGGAGCATCGCGAGGGGGAAATCATTAAGGATTGAATATTGGGGGGAGCATCGCGAGGGGGAAATCATTAAGGATTAAATATTGGGGGGAGCATCGCAAGGGGGAAATCATTAAGGATTGAATATTGGGGGGAGCATCGCGAGGGGGAAATCATTAAGGATTAAATATTGGGGGGAGCATCGCGAGGGGGAAATCATTAAGGATTAAATATTGGGGGGAGCATCGCGAGGGGGAAATCATTAAGGATTAAATATTGGGGGTGAGGGGGAATCACCAAGGGAGTCATTGTGAGGGGAAAATGATGGGAGGGGGGGCATCATTGCAAGGAGGGCATCATAAGGGTTAAATACTGAATACTGGGGGGGGGTGGGATGATTTGGGGAGGGGGAGATGATTTGGGGGGGGGATGATTTTGGGGGGAGAGGCGACGGAGCTGAGCCGCTCTTGTCTCTCCGCAGGCCGAAGGTACGGAGGGCGGCGGTGAAGAAGGAGGAGGAGGAGGAGGAGGAGAAAGAGGAGGAGGATGAGGCCGAGGAGCGCGGCGTGACCGTGCGGCGGGCGGCGGGCCAGGGCTCGCACGCTCCAGCGCCGCGTCCGCCCGGCCCGGCCCGGCCCCCCCGGAGCCCTCTGAAGTGGGGGGGTGCGGGGGGGAGCAGCCGTGCTGGCGGGCGGCCCAGCCCCGGCTTCCCCGCCTCTATATAAACACACATGGACTTTCTTTTTTTACTCAAACTCAACATTGAGAGGGGCTATACCCAGCAGCCCTGCCTCCCTTTTTACAGAAGTCTGGTGAAAAGTCTGGGGCTAACAAATAACCGGCATATAGAGAGATATATATTTATAGAGATATATTTATACAGAGATAGATAGAGATATAAACCGATCCGTCTCGCTCCGTGTGTATAGATACATATATATAGCTATTTAATTCTTCCATCTCTCCAGCTCGTGGCTGACTTATTTTATGATTTTTTAAATATTTTTTTAAATCTCGCTCCTTTTTTTTTTTCTTTCTTTCATTTTTTTTTTCCCCCATTCTGGTGTGTGTGACTTTGCCTTGAAAGCAAGGGAGAGCAGAGCATCTGCATTTGGACTTTTGGGGGTCTTTTTTTTTCACTCTGTTTTTTTTTTCTATTTTATTTTTTTTGTCCTCGAGTTTTTTGGCTACTCAGTTGCCCCCACCCCCTTCTTTTGGGGTCTTTTTTTTTTTTTCCCTTCCCTTTTCCCCCCTCTCTTTTTGTGTTGTGTCTGGGTTTTTTTTCCCCGCCTGTGTCACTCTGTCAAGTTTATTCCCAACAAGAACAAAGTTTTCAGAGAGGGACAGAGGAGAAACTGCTTTTTGCCCCCCCCCTTTTTTTTTTTCTTTTTTTTTTTCCCTTTTCCCTTCCCCCCTCCCTTTCTCCTGTTGTTTTTCTAACCTGCCAGCGGAGAGGGGGGCGAGCCCGGCCCCCCCCCACCCCAGGACCCCCCAGGCAGCCTTTACCGTGCGCTCCGCAGTCGCCCTCTTTTCGTGCGTGCCTGTGTGTGGGTGCGAGCGTGGTGCCTGTCAAGGGGCTGTTTCTCTCCCCACCCTCCTCCTCCTCCTTCTTCCAAATATGCTTTTTGCAAGTTTTGATCTCGTCTCGGCACTGGCTACCCTCGCGGCGTGCTTGGTGTCGCTGACTTTGCTGCTGGCCGTGTCCCAACAGCTGTGGCAGCTCCGCTGGGCTGCCACCCGCGACAAAACCTGCAAGCTCCCAATCCCTAAAGGCTCTATGGGATTCCCTTTAATCGGAGAAACCTTCCACTGGCTCCTGCAGGTAAGGAGGATTCCCTTCCCTTCCTTTCTCTTTCCTTTCCCTCCCTGGAAGGTGGGTTGGGACCGGCTTTTTTTTTTTCTGGCTTTTTTTTTTTTTAAGGTTTTGTTGTTTTTTTTTTCTTTCTTCTTTTTTCTTTCCCTTTCGATTGCATCATGCGGGTTCCCGGCGAGCTGGGGCCGGGGGGCTGGTGGCGGCTGCGGGAGGGACGCGGGGGGACACCGGAGGGTGCCCGGCCCGGCTGGGCTCGCCCCGGAGCCGCCGCCGCGCTGCGCTCCCCGGCCGGGCACCGCGGGGTTCCCCCGCCGGAGGCTGCCGGGGAGGACCCTCGGGGTCTCCGCTGCGCTGCCAAAAATCTCCTTTCCTTCCCCCCCCCTCGCCGAAATCCTTGAAAAAATGATAATACTAAAGCCGGGGGTGGGAGGTAGCCCCGGGTGGATGTCGCCGGGCACGGCGCGGGGGCTCCCCGGGTCGTGTCCCCCCCGCTCGCCACCCCATGCAATGGGCTCGCCAACCCGTCCCGTCCCATCCGCGTCCCCAGGGCTTCTCCCGTTGGGTTCGCAACCCGCCCGGCTCGGGTCCGGCCCTGGGGGAAGCCCGCGGAGGTAAATCGGTAGATTAACCCGGGATTAACCTTGCTAAATGCTGAACAGCGGCGGGCGGAGCGGGATCCCCTCGGACCGCGTCGAGAGAGGGTGACTGCCAAAGAAAGAGGGGAAAAAAAATTAAAATAAAGGGAGGAGGAGAGGAGGCAGGAGGCGGCCGAGGGGTGCCCCGCTGCGGGGGGAGCTGGGGGCACCCCGGGGGCTCGCAGCATCCCAGGAGGGAACCCCCGAGGAAAATTAGCCCGAGGGTTTCCCACCTCCTCCTCCCAGGGCCAAATAAAAATAATAATAAGCAAATGGGAGCCTGGTGAGGATGCTCCCGCCAGCCAAGGTCGCGTTTTCATTGACGGGACCGCCGAGGGGGCTGGCAGAGCCCGCGGCGGGGCAGCGCAGCCCGGTCCCGGCTGCGGTGTCCCCCGGTGTCCCCCCCCCCCGCCCTGCGCCACCGCCGGGGAAGCCCCGACGTGGGAGCCCGGCGCGGCGGCTCCGCTCCCCGGCCGGCCCCCTCCCCGCCAGCGGCGCCGAAGGGGTTAACAGCACGCTCTCAATAGGGCTTTATTTTTTAAAGAAATTTATCAGATTTTTACGGGGGGACCAGAAAAGGGTTCTCGCTTTTCCACAGGCTCCGTCCAAACAGAGTCCAGGGCTAAAAATACAAAATTTTGTATAAATTGGACTCCATTCGAAACTTCTCCCACATAAAGGTCCTCTTTGTGCTGCCCTGGAAATGGTGTACAAATAACTCTTTATTAATGCCACAAAAAGGACTTTAATTATATTTACGCAGATCAAGAAACAGGGTCACCTGAACATCTGAAAATTCACAACCGCGCTTTTGTTTCAAAATAAACACACGCAGCACCGGGGCTGCAGCGCTCGCAGCTATTCTCCCCGCTCGGGATGGGGTTTTTTGGGGGGACACCTCCCCCCTCCTTCCCCCTCTGCGGCTCCATCCGCCTCTTCGCCGACAAAAGCCCCCGGAGCATGTGGGAAAGTTATTAAAGCCTCTCAAAATCTGGAGATTTACTTAGGCAAATTGCAGCCTTTCGAGTAAATTCAGCCTGAGCGGAAAAAAAAAAAAGAGAAAGGGGAAAGAAAAAAAAAAAAAAAGGTTAAAAAGTGCCAGGGGAGGTGAAGGTAGAAGTAAAAGAAAGGAGGAGGAGGAGGAAGGGGGGGCGGAGGGCACCGACCCCCGGCGGGAGGAGCGGGCGGGCAGCGCCGGGCGCCCCGTCGGAGGGAGCCGGGTGGGATGGCGGGGTTACCCCGCGCCCCCCCCATTCCTGCCCCCCCTCCACCCCGGCTGGGTCACCCCTAAACCTGCAAGAACAACCACCCCCCCCCCTCCCCAAGCTGCTCCCCGCTGCGCCGTGGGCATCCCCACGCGTGTGTGCGGCTGCGCGGGCGCGGAGAGGCCGTGCGGTAACACCCCCCCCCTCCATGTTTTCCCCCTCCTCGGTCCTTTCCCCCCTCCCCAGGGCTCCTGCTTCCAGTCTTCGCGACGGGAGAAGTACGGGAACGTTTTCAAGACGCACTTGCTGGGGCGGCCGCTGGTGCGAGTGACGGGGGCGGAAAACGTGCGGAAGATCTTGATGGGGGAGCATCACCTGGTGAGCACGGAGTGGCCGCGCAGCACCCGCATGCTCCTGGGGCCCAACACCGTGGCCAACTCCATCGGCGACATCCACCGCCACAAGAGGAAGGTGAGGGGCCCACGCGAGACCGGGGAAGGGCGGTGGGGGGGTGGGGGAGAGCGTGGGTGCGCGCGTGGGGCGGGGGATCCCTATCTCTTCTTCCCCTTCTTGCCCTCTTCTTCCCCTTCTTGCCCTCCTCTCCCCACTTCCCCCCCACCATGGACCCTTCGCACATGGAGGTCACACGTGGGCCCCCCCACCGTGTCCGTGCTCGATGCCTTTGAGGAATTTAAAAGGACGATGGGGAGGCGAGGGGTGGTCACACGCGGGGCTGCCCCGCAGAGGATGGAGGTGCTGCCCCTCTCCCCCCTCCCATCATCACCCCACCAGCCCCCCCACAACCGGTGACACGCATGGCGGGGGGCTGCTGTGAGCCCAGTGGCAAGTGCAGTCCTGGAGGGCTCTTAAAAGGGTGATGCGGCCACTGGGGGGGCAGAGGGTGGCGTGGGGTGGAGGGGAGTGGGGGGCAACGAGGAGGGGGGGCTCCCCCGTTTCCAGGCTCTGCTGAGAGGTGTTGTGGGGAGATCCCGTGGGGTTTGTGTTTGCTGGGGGGGGGGGTGTCTCATGGTGCTGGGCGTTGCATTGGATTTTGGGGCAATTGGGGCTCTGATGGGGGGCCCTGGGAAGAAGTGGGGAGGGGGGGACACGACTGAGCTGGCTGGGTGGGGGGCTGAGACCCTCCTGGGGCCTTGCGTCACCTCACCCCCTTGGTGGTCCTGGGGTCAGACCCTCCTTACAGGCCCCAAGGCAGGCAGGTAGCGCAGGGCAGCCTGGTTTCGGGGGGCGTTGAGCCCAAGCAGATGTGGGGGATTGTCCTCACGTCCCCCTGTCAAAAAGGTGGTGGCAAAGGTGCCAGCCTGCAGAGGCTGGCGTGGCGGCGTGGGTGATGGCTCCTCCATAGGACAGGCACTTTCCCAGCTGGGTCGGGGCAGGCAGCGGGTTTGGGGTGACTGCCGTGTCAATCCCTACCCAAGACCGGGGCAAACTCCGTGTTTGCAGTTACACCCCGTTTGCTTGGGCTACTTTTGTGTTTTTCTTAAGGAGGGAGATGTTTTTTCCAACCTTGCTGTCAAAGTTCATGGGGCTCCCTCCACCATGGAGCATAATTTGCAGCAGGAGAGGTGCAGGGAAACGGGGAACGACACACTTTGCTCCGGCAGCAGCTTTGGCTCCGATTTATTTCCTATTAAGGGAGGGTTCAGCGGCAGCAGGCAGCGGTTTGGAGGTGCCTCTACACTCCTTCACTCCTTCTTTTATCTTCTGCACAGCAAGATAATTTCTTGCTGCTGAGAAGTGGGGAGCTGAAGGCCTTTGGTTACGATGGCCTTGATAAAACCGCGGAATTCAGCCCTCAGGAACAGACACCGGGGGAGGCGAGGAGAGTGGGGTCATGGAGAAGGGAGGCCTGACCTCTGTGGTATCCTGATGGACTTGCAATTTGTACCGCAGCTCAGACGGGGAGCGCCGGCACCGGCAAGGAGCAATACCAGCAAAGTAGAGAGGGGAGAGCTTCTCTCCCTTGATATTTCTACCTGATGTTCTCACTTTTGTGTTTTTACCTAGTGGGAAATACATGTCCCACTCTAAAGGGTGAATCCCAATGCTTTCAGATTTTTCTGAGCCCAAAGTCTGGGCTGAATCTCCATCCTCCTCCTCCTCAAAACCCTTTTGCCTTCCTGATTTTTGGCATCGTGCATGATCCTAAGCTGGCAAGGATCCTAATTCCTCCTTAAGGGATGGCTAAAGCCTCCTGAGAACACGTACTCTGGCAAAACACTGTTCAGGGATGACCTTTACCAGCAGTGCCTGCTCCTGCTCAAACACCTTGCCTCTGCTTTGAGCTCTGGCATACCCGAGAGCAAACTCTTCCCCATATCAGCGGGACTGGGGATGCTGGAGTAGCTGATTTTTTTTTTAAGCTTTCTCTTCCAGCAGCGTGGGGTTGGGTACACCGGCCTCAGCTGACTCCCTTCCCTTTGAAAGATAAGGTGAACCTGCTTCTAACGGGAAGAAAATAAATCGTTTTGTTCTCGGGGAGATTGCGATGACCAGATTAAACCTTTTTCCAGGCCAGGTGCCTTCTACTGGCAGAAATTGCAGGTGCCTTTGGAGTTCGTTAGCCCTGAGCTTTTGTTGCTTTAAATGGTGTTGATTTTTAACCCTCCCCACCCCACTGCTGAGACTGTGAGAGGTCCAAGGAAGCACTAGATGTAAGATTTGAACTTGCTCCTTCTTGGTAGAAGTTTTTCTCTTAGTTACCCAGTTGGGTACCTTCCTCTTGACCCTCTGGGGAACCGAGCAAAGAACCTGTTGGCAGAAGACCCTGCTTTCCACAGACTTCACCAACTTCCATAGTAAGGATGCTGGTATTAATATAAATATTAAAAGAATTGGAGCAGCTGAAAGCTCCATGGAAAAGAGCAGCCCTATTTCCTGGGAAACCTTTTAGGTTGATGATAATTCAGTTTAAAGCATTGTGGGGCTTTGTGGAGCACAGTAGCTTCGTCCACCTCTCAAATTCTGTTTTCTACCTCATCTCTGAGCTTGAGCCTTTGCTTGCTTTTAAGTGGTTTCTCCTACTCTGGTCTTGCCAGAAATTGTACATGAGGTTTAATTTCTCGTGGCGCTGCTTGTGGTGTAGGGTGGTAGCCAACACGAGGAAAGGTAGAGCGTGAAACCCCATGTGTTCAGCATCTGCTGTGATTCCAACCATTGGGGTCATCTCTAGCTCTTGTTCCACAAACCCTTACGTGGTCACCACCTGCGATAAGTCCTCATCATCTTTCTAAAAATCGGTGGAGTTGCACTTATTTGCAGCTGCACTGGTGCATAATGTTTCATCATCCCCTGGCAACTGAGCCGTGGTCTCCTCTTGATGGGACAGATTGCCACTGAGATGTGAAGACAAGCTCTAGCAAAGAGCTTTAAACCCAACACGTTCTTGCACGATGTTTCTGGTCGCTTGCCATTGAAATCAGCTGTTCTGCTGGCCATGTGTCGTGAAGCTTTCCAAAGACTTTTAGCTCTTCAATATAACTTCAAGATCAGCAAATTGCAGCTATTGCTACTGGCTCTGCAGTAGGACGCTTTGCCCATGATGGTGGTGGGATCAGAGCCAAGTTGGACAACTCTCTGGAGCCTTTCTCTTAGGTTTGATGATTCTCTATCTCAGCTTCTCTTCAGGATCTTGCATGGACTCAATATCCCCTTCCATAAAGCGGATGAATATCCTCTTCTCCATCCCAGAGGCTTTAATCCCGTAGGTGTTGATAAAGGACTCTGAGATGCACGTGTGGGAGGTGCTCAGGAGGAACAAAGCCATATTAACAAGCTGCTCTCTGCTTTCCCATCCCGTATTTATTAAATCTCCCCTGCAGGAGGCTGTCAAAGTTCATATAAATTGGAGAAAACTTCCCCCTTTTGGGAAATGAACTCTCCAATTATTAGAGGGGGAGTCTCGGGGTATAAAAACTTTGCCCAGGGATGTGACAGCTTATGGGGCGGGATGGAGGGTGAGAGCAGGGCTGGGAGCAGGGCTTGCCTGCGTCAGGGGTATCGCTTTGTTGCAGATAACATCAGCGTTGGCTCTGTCCTTGGCCTGAGATGGAGCTGGTCGATAAGAACAGTTTACAAGTAGTAAAAGAAAGCAACCCAAAACTCCTCAACCTCCCTCCTGAGATAAATATCTACTGAGAGGCTGTTACTGCTGTTGGGTCACGGAGTTTATGTCGATGTCGGAGAAGGACCTGGGCCACCCGGGCTGCGGTGAAGGCTGCTTGTTCCTCTACGGTGGCATTTTTGTCTCAAAATCACCTTGCAGGTTACTGGCAGGAGCAGCCACGTTGCTTTCACATCTGGCTGGGCACGGGCATGTCTTTGCTCTGGCTTTTTGGTGGCAGCCCTCTGCCTCTCTCCGTTGCGTGAAGAATGCATGTTGTCCCTCGGGGTCAGGCGTGACATGTCCCGACGGAGGGGAGCTCCTGCTCTCCTACAGTAACTCATCAGGAAGGGATGGCTGGGAACGGTGCCTGGCTGAGGGTGCTCCTTGCCCCACACTTCTGCCTCTGGTGCTCTCCCCATCCTGCTCTTGTTTCGGTGGCACAGCCATGCTGCCTGTGCCATACCCTGGCCCAGCCTGGCTGTTCACTCAGTCCTTTTCACATCTTGCCCTTGTAGACATCTTCAGTTCCCATTTCTACCCGTAAGCTCCCATTTACACCCATGAAACCCCAGTGAAACCAGTGCAGTCGCTCCAGATTTACCACGTGTGTCTTCTGGAAGCGTCAATCCCTGCATCAATATGAGCTGTAACGAAGGGGAAGCAAAGCTGCTCTTAGGCACCAGTGGGCTCTGGTTTTATGGGATGTAAGGCCAGTGGGAAGTTGAGGTTCAGCAAACAGAGAGGGACCCCAGCATCTTGATGGAGAAGGAAATGGGAACTGGAAATGGCCAGGACGCATGGCCCTTAGGTTTTAGGTCCTAAGCAGCGCCCTGGGGCCAGGAAGGAGTTTCCCCGTGCTACGGTGTGCGGGGAAGGTGGGACTCAGACTTTCCTCGGAAGCATCCAGCCTTGGCAGAGGAGCGCTGGGCTTGCCGGGCCCGTGCTGTGTTCCAGCATAGTAATCCCAAAATAGGCACAGCTGGCTTGAAAAAAAGGAAAAGAAAGAATAAAATAAAAGCAGTCCGTGGGCTGGGTAGACATCCTAGACCCGGAGACTCGAGGAGGAAGCAGACAGTGGTGCAGAGAAACGGCCTGTTTTGTCTCACTGTCCAAAACTACATCATTCATTAACACACCACAATTAATGTTCTGCCTTGGAGGCATACAAGTGTTGAGCTTATTAGCACCAAGTAGAAAGGTCTGAGGCTTTAATATAGTTTGCAAGAGGATTAAGAACACAAAAGGGGCCATAAATTTACAACCAAATATAAACCAGCTGCTGTGGGCTGGACTGGGGGGGGGGGGGGGGGGGGGGGAGGGAAGGAGGGTGATGGGGGAGAGGGGCGGGAGGAGGAAGGAGGGATGGGAGGCGGCAGGAACATACCTTTTGCCCTACAAAAAACCCCGACACAAGCTGTTAAGAGGGGTTTTTTTAGGGGTTTTTTTCTTTGCATTTCCACCCAACCCCGCCGCCCTCCTCCTTGTAAATCCCACGGTGGAAAAGAAACCGTCCCCTTCTATCTGACCCCCCCGCAAAATCCTGTCAGTCAGCTCAAGGGGGCTGGATTCCAGCTGCCATCGGCTGGCCCTCCTCCAGCCCCTTCTTGGGGTGTCCGTGTCGGGCTGCTGCCCTGTCAGGGAGTTTTAACCCACGGGCGAAAGCCACTGGAGATGGAGAAAAGGCTTTCCTCGATGGAGGAGGGCTCCCGCTCGTGGTCTTGGGGAAGAATTTGTCAGCTCAGTTGGCTCGTTGACTTTAGACCAAGTAGCGCTGTCATCTACAGTGGTGTAAATCCAGAGTAATTCCAATGGATTAAAGAAAAAAAAGAAACAGCAAAGCGCGGGCGCTCCTGGCTGAAAGGCAAATTTCATGTGTTTTCATAGCACCTTCCACCCCAAAATGCCCTGTAAGCTCAGAGGGTCTTGAGAAGCTGTGATGTGTTGGAGTGTGGTTACAGCCCTGCGAGCTGAACCTCTTTAATGTTGACTGCTCTAACTTTCTGTGCCGTCCGGGATGGGAGCTGTTGGGTGCCCTGTGAGGCATGGAGAAGGTGGAACCTCTCCTCAGGCTGCAATGCTCTGCGTGGGTCCAGGCTCTGCTTTAGAGCGGGAATGGGGGATGCCAGGAGCTAATCCCAGAGATGGGAAAGAGCTTTTCAAACTCAGGATCTGTCCCACACTGTCTTTGTGTAGCTTTGGTTTTCTACTGCATCGTACTCCATCCTTACAAGCAGCTCAAGCAACCTGCTGGGTTGTGGTTGATAACATCCCACTCATCGCTCTGGGGACCGAGTGCTTTGTTTCCTTTGAGACCAAGGGCTGCCCAGGGAGATGGTGGAGTCACCATCTCTGGATGTGTTTAAGAAAAGACTGGACATGGCACTTAGTGCCATGGTCTAGTTGACATGGTGGTGTCAGGGCAACGGTTGGACTCGATGATCCCAGAGGTCTCTTCCACCCTGGTTGATTCTGTGATTCTGTGATTCTGTTTCAGGTTAATGATGCTCTCCATTACTTCTCAGGTGGCATTTCTGCCACTAACTCTATCTCTCTGTCAGCCAGCTTGCTCTTAAACTTTCCTCTCCTTAATTTTGTAGGGTGGCCTTGAGTCATCTCAGCCCTTGTCATCTCCTCCCTGGTCTTAGTTTAAAGCTCAGAAAAGGCCTCTGATAGCTGGCAGGAGCTCATGTGTTCAGAAGCAGGGACATCTGCACCATCAGATGTGTGCTCATCCCCATATGATGCACAGAGGTCTTAAAAGACCTTACTCAGGATTCTGGTGGCAGAGCTGGTGGAAGAAGCGCTTTTCCAAGCGTCTTCCCCTATTTCTGCCAAGAGATGATGCGTGCTCAGAAAGGTGTATTTATTTCACCTTCGGGGTGGAGCGGGCTGCTTTATGGGGTGAGGGTTTCCCTCTCAGCCTCCCTGCGAGCGTGGCTGCCCCTCATGCTCTGCTCCGCTCCCAGCCTGTGGAGCACTTGGCAAGACCGAGGTCTAAGCGCTCCCATGGAAGAGCACTTGAGGCTGGTTTCTTTGCCAAGTCTGGCTTTGTCTCTAGGAGAGTCCATCCTCTGGTTTACTTAAACGCGTGGGGTTCCTTCCTTTTGGTCCCTTCTGCGTGCTCCAGGAAGATGCAGGAGGTCAGCAAAAAGGGGACTTTTCTCCTGATATTTCTCTTCCATTGGCTCCGTATCCGTGCTGCCTGGGCAGGCTGCTCTCCTCCTCTTTAGCTCTGGGTAAACTCTCATCTTCACGTCACAGATCTGGGATTTAGTACGTGGTGCAAAACCAAACAGGATAGCCCGTGTTTGCAGGATGCTCCTTCTCCACGGCTCCAGCCACAGGCAGCGGGTGCTTGCCCCATTGGACCTCTTCTTACCCAGATGATCCCACCTTTCTAATCCCTTCTGGCTGGACACAGCTCCTGTTTCTTTGCCACACTGTCTGTTGATGTGATATCGTCTTTCTCTTTCTCTCCCGGCATTTGATTCCCTCCTTGAAGAGCGGTGACAATATGTAAGGTGAATTTTGCTCTCCTCAAATACACTGGTTCCTCATGGATAAATGCGGGGAGAGCACTTGGAGCGGCACTTCAGAGGTGGTGTAGGCACACAGATGCTGAAGTTCAGGTTGGACATTAGGAAGCATTTCTTCTCAGCAAGGGTCATTAGACATTGGAAGGGGCTGCCCAGGGAGGTGGTGGAGTCACCATCTCTGGAGGGTTTTAAGACTGGACATGGCACTTAGTGCCATGGTCTAGTTGACGTGGTGGTGTCAGGGCAATGGTTGGACTCGATGATCCCAGAGGGCTCTTCCAACCTGATTGATTCTGTGATTCTGTGTTTAGGTATCCCCATAAAGTGGGCTAATTGACCTAAATTGCTGAACGTAGCTCGTTGCATTTTGCTGGTGCTGGTGTTGGGTTTTTTTTGAGACGAGGCAGTTTTGCAGAGGGGGGGTGCTGAGACAGATGCAGGGTGTCCTGCTTGTTCCCTGCTCTCACCCCCAGCCTGGCCATCACAGCCCCTTTAACCTGATAGCCTGTTACAGGGTTTTGGATGGAAAGCGAAGTCTCCCGTGACATGTGGAGGGTTTGTAGAGCTGCTCGGACATGCAGATTTTTGAGCCATGGGGAAATGGGGTGCTTGAGATCATTTTCTGAACTCAAGTGGAAAGATGAAATGCTAAAGTTTCTCACAACCCTAGATGTTTAAAAAAAAATTAAAAAAATAGGGGTATGGGCAACTCTGAAAGGTGCATGATCATCCTAATGTGGCCCAAGGATGCTGAAATGATCTTTACAATTTTTTCCAGCACATTTTTTTTGAGAATGATTCAAATTTCAGTAAAACTGCCTTTTGCAAGGGCACTCATTTCTTTTCTTCAGCTGGGTCAAGTTTGGAGACTCCAGCTACCGTAACCAGATTCCCTTTGGAGATGGGTCACAGCGTTCATGGTGCTCTTGCACTTCTGCCTGGGAGAGGTTGCTGCCTTCAGCTCCCCCGAGACACCTGCACTCCTCACCTGCACCCTGCATGCAGCACTTGGTTTTGGTGGGCAAACCCAGCATGGTCAGGAGCTGAAACTCTTGGCTTTTCCCTCTCAAGGGGCCTGGATTCCTCCCGTGGTGGAGCACGGCAGGAGACCTTGGAGTGGTCCATGTGCTCCATTTTCCAATTACAGCATGGGGAGAAAAGGCATCAGCTCTTTGCTATGTGTCTGTGAAAGGCAAAGCCCTTTAAAAATAGATGTCAGCGTGTCAGGGCAGCGGTGGGATTTTGTGGAGGTCCTCTCCTCTTTGCGGTGCCTTACATAGTCTTCACAACTTTTTTACCGTGTTTTCACTTCGCCTAGTGCTCCTGATGCCAGGGCAGCCTCTTGCCCATAAGGCTTCTCATCCCACTCCAAAAATATCATGGTTTACAAGCCCGCTGGAGCGTGGCAGTGGGCTCCACGTCTGGCAGCCCTGCGTCTGATGTCGGAGAGAGGCAGACATCCATTATAACATGGTGACAGCACAGGGTTGGGACGGACACCGCCTCGTCTTTTGAAATGTAGGAAGAAATAATGTGTCTCCAGGTTGAGACACGGCTTTGGGTGCTTCCTGACACGTCCTGCCAGCCAAACCACTGGTGGGTGCCAAATTGGTTCGTGAAAACATCTCCACGCTAGTTGTGCCTTCGTTTGGTCGGGCCAGCAGCTCTGGCCACCGCGGGCCGGGTGAGACACAGGTGTCTGATCCCAAAGTGTAAGTTTTCCTCCTGGAGGGGAGGAAGGAATAGCTCCGTTCCCTCAAGCTTCGCCAGGGGAGGTTCAGGTTGGACATTAGGAAGCATTTCTTCTCAGCAAGGGTCATTAGCCATTGGAAGGGGCTGCCCAGGGAGGTGGTGGAGTCACCATCTCTGGAGGTGTTTAAGAAAAGCCTGGACATGGCACTTAGTGCCATGGTGTAGTTGCCATGGTGGTGTCAGGGCAATGGTTGGACTCAATGATCCCAGAGGGCTCTTCCAACCTGACTGATTCTGTGATTCTGTGGTTTGCCGTGTTGATGTGCCAGGTGGGAGCAGGGGAGAATGTGGTCAGCAAAAGGCAGGGGCTGAAGCTTGTGCTTGGCATGGGGAGCTTTGGCCAGCACCAAGGAGGGGGAACACAATGAAAAACATCATCTCTGCTAACTCCTGTCCACCCCAGCCAGCAAACAAGCCTTTGCTATGCATGGAAACTCTGTGGGTTGAAGTTCAGGGCTCTTCACTTCAATGTCCTCTCCTCTTTGGTGCGGTTTAAGGATGGGGCTGGGGTATTCTCCAGCCAGGACCAGGGGCAGTTTGCTGTCACACAGTGCTGGACCTCTCCAAGAGATCCTGCAGCTGAGACACTGGGAAGGAATTTTCTGCCTTAGGAAAACCATAAATCTTTAAATGTCCTGTTTCCACTATGAGATAGATTCGGAAGTTTCCAGCCAGGCTCGCTGGGTGGTGGTGTCTTCCTCGGCATGGGGTGAGCATGCATGTGCGGGTGTAAATGAATGCCCTGGGATGGAGCAAATCCCCAGATTGGGCTCTTTGGGGACATATCAAAACGTGAAAAAAATGAGGGCTCTTTCCAGCGTCCCCCAAAAGTCCTGGCCGTGCCCTGGCTCTGCTGCCGAGGCCACCTGGCCAGACCCCCACCACGGCTGGGCTACTGCAGAGCCGGGCATCCCCTTGGAGCTGATTTTGCCTCTTGGCAGCTCTGGAGCAACATTTTTTTGCATCGATGCTCGTTGATTTTGCTTGATCTTGCTCCTGCAAGCGGCTGAGACGTTCGGCTCAGCTTCACTAGAGGGCGCAGGAATTTTAGGCTAGAAACGTGCGGAGGGAAAGTTGGCTGCCTTTTCCTCCTTTTTAATCAACTGGAAAGATGCAGGGTTGAACTGGAGGTGACTGGAAGGGGATCCAGACTTGTGTCTGGCTGGGGAAGGATCTGCTGACATCTGGGATTAGGCGATGCGGAGCGCAGAGGCGGCGAGTGGATGGGGCGTCGCAGTGAGCCGGCGGCGTGGCCTGGACTCACCATGTCGGCTGGCCCCATGGCTGGGAGCTGTGGGCTCCAGCAGACATGGGGTGCAGCTGGCTGGCGCTGGAGGAACCTGATAGCAAAAGCAGAGCTCAAAAAAGGGGCAAAAAAAGACAAAAAATCCCTCCCGGTCCCCCAGTGCTAAATGCTCCTCCTTTTCAGGCTGGGCAGGTGGTGTGTTGACCTCCACAGAGGCTCAGTCTTCTCTTCCTGAGGGTCTCCTCCTCTGCGTCTTCACTGGGCATCGCTCCTTGGTAGGGACACTCTCCTCTTCGGAGTCTGGCTTGGTCTGCGGGGTGTGGATCCAGCCCTGGGCCGGTTCTCTGTACTGCTGCAGCAATTCTGCACAGCAGGACCAGAGGCATTGGGATATTGTGCTTTTTTGCGGGGTGCAGGGAATCTCCGAGCCCTTTGCCTGTGGGAGATGGTGGGCAGAGCTGGGGGATGACGTGGTTTGCCCCAGGGGCCACGTCCATTGGGACGGTGGCTCCAAGCAGGGCTGCAGCCTCGGCGCCTCTTAAGCAGAGGCTGTCCCCTCGCCAGCTCTGCTTTCAGCTGGAGAAACTGAGTCACGGGAGAGGGGATTCAGTGGGGGCCTCTGTCCTTACCCCAAACTCCCCAGCATGGATGAAGGGCAGATGCCAGCCAGATAGGGAGATATTGGTGTCCCTTCGCCGGCCCCACCGAGGAGGTCCTGTCCCATCACTGTGGAGCAGCTTGTGGCTGCCAGCTCTCCTCCAGCTGGCACTGCACCAAAGCCTAGTGTCCTGCTCATGGCCACCAGGAACCGGCCTGTTCCCAGCTCCCTTCATGCCATCCCCAGCCAGCCGAGGGACCCGGCTTTAGCGTCTCCAGCTTTTCTTTTCCAAGCGGCTGCTTTTTCACCGCCCTCCCTCCCACAGGCAGGTCTGCCTGAGCATCGCTGCCCTTTCCAGGCTTAAAAATAGCTCGTGAAGTGCAGAGAGGCGGCAGAAAGCAGCAGCAGCCGCGCGGCCTCGCGCCCTCGCCGTGATCTCACCGCCCCGCTGTTCGTTCATTCATTCCTCCGCTCCATTCATGCCTCCGCTCCTCGTAGCCATCCGGGGACAGCTGTCTGTCTGCAGGCAGAGCTGTCTGTCGGTCTGCTGGTGTTTTTCTTTCTGATCCCTCCTACCGTCCCGTTTGCACGCTGGTCTTTCCATGCGGAACCTCCGAGCTCTGCCCCACCGTGTGATGAGTTTTACTCAGGGCTCAGCCCGAGCGCGGCGCGTGATGAAGCGGCTCTTGTCGAGCCTCCTGCCCGGCGCTGCGAGGGGACAGAGGTGTTATTTCACCAAACAAACTCCCAGTGAACGATGTGCATTAGCAATGAGGGGTCACAGCCAGGAAAATATTACCTTTCCCTTTGAGGGCTGACTGCGGAGGAAATTCTCACATTTACAGCTCCAGCGAGTCCGGCGCTCATGGAAAGAGGTGGGGGGAGGCTTTGATTTCGCTCCTCTTGTTGGTTTGATAACTTTGAAGCCCCCCCACCATGCATTGAGCCCCCTCAGGGACTGGCCACCGGTGGAGGCCACGCAGGCTTGCAGTTCCCTCCTCGGGAGCCTGTTTTAATTTGATTTTCCCAGAGGCCTGGCGGTGCGTGTGTGCGTGCTGCCCCGTGTGTGTGTGTGTAGGTTAATAAAAAATAAACAAACAGCACTTTTTCCTCTGGTGCACTCTGGGAGGGATGCGGCGGGGGACGCCGAATGAAAGCGTGCGCTGTGGGCTGCGCCGGGGAGGGCTGAAGGGACATTCCTGGCATTGCTGAGCTCGTCGTGCAACGCGCGCGGGCCCTGGCCCAAATTGGAGTAAGGAGCCGTTAGCAGCGGGGACCTGGGGAGGCCCACTCCCGTGCAGTGTTTACTCGCAGAACTTAAATTAATGCTGTCTGCTGACATCAGGGGTTTTTTTCCCTGGTTTCCCGAGGAAATGAGCCATGTGCGATCGCAACCTCTGCGGACGTGTGTGCGTCTCTTCCCCACTTGAACCCCTGGCTAAGTTCAGCCAGATTTCACAGACATCCTAAATGCCTCAAAATAATTATTTTACTTAATTTTTTACACATATTAAAAAAAGGTGGTTGATAGGTGGGAGAAATTGCCAATGCTTCCCATTGAGAGAAAAGCTTGCGTGTGTCTGCGTGTGTGCACAACCATAATCACAGAGTCAATCAGGTTGGAAGAGCCCTCTGGGATCATCGAGTCCAACCATTGCCCTGACACCACCATGGCAACTACACCATGGCACTAAGTGCCATGTCCAGTCTTTTCTTAAAGACCTCCAGAGATGGTGACTCCACCACCTCCCTGGGCAGCCCCTTCCAATGGCTAATGACCCTTGCTGAGAAGAAATGCTTCCTAATGTCCAACCTGACCCTCCCCTGGTGAAGCTTGAGGCTGTGTCCTCTTGTCCTATCGCTAGTTGCCTGGGAGAAGAGGCCGACTAATGTTAGACACTAAAGAATCCCCGTGGAAGAGATGTATTAGTAGCATCCAAATTGTGGGATGAATGTAACTGAGAGCCATGAGACATGGAGCCGTGGGAAAACCGGCTCCATCTGTCCTGCCGTGCACAGAGGTGTAGCTTTCCCTCCCACCTCTGTTTTGCCCCGTGTTATTGCCTGTCGTTTGTGATGGTTGTGGTGGGGATCAGCCTGCGGAGGATCTGTTGGCTGATATTTCTCCATTGACGTTTTATGGCAGCTGTTTTAGAAATTGATGACGCTGGATGATGAATTCTGGATGATAATGAGTCTTCTGCTAAGTGGACCTGTGATGTCTGTTTTTATGGACAGAAGCTGGTTACTAGAGAAGGGAAAGAGGAGGGTGTTGGGGCTGTGTAGAAATCTCTGCTCGCTCTCTTTTGTAGGTTTTCTCCAAAATCTTCAGCCATGAGGCACTGGAGAGCTATCTCCCCAAGATCCAGCTGGTGATCAAAGACACCCTTCGGGCGTGGAGCAGCAACCCTGAGTCCATCAACGTCTACCACGAGACCCAGAAGCTCACCTTCCGCATGGCCATCCGTGTCCTGCTGGGCTTCCGCATCCCCGATGAGGAGCTCAACCGCCTCTTCGAGGTCTACCAGCAGTTTGTGGAGAATGTCTTCTCCTTGCCCGTGGATCTGCCCTTCAGCGGCTACAGGAGGGTAAGAGATTTGGGCTAAGTCCTTCACCAGCCCATAACACCAAACTGGGATTAATGGAGCGCTTGCTAATCCCCACCTCTACGGGTTATTGGTGGGATGTCTTCTCACCCTCTGACCTCTGGAAGTGAGTCATTTTGGGCTACAAAGTCCTGTTTCAGGAGTGGAGAGGAAGATTCATTCATGGGTTTTTAGAGTGTTAGGGACTGTGTGGGTCGATGTAAGAGAGAACACAGTCAGGACTTGCCCAGATATAATGTGTAATTTTTTCTCACTTGTAACTGGCAGTTTTGATGTTTTATTTTGTTTGTGGGACCCTTCTGTTAATTCCCTCCTGTCCCCAGGGCAAAACAGGTCAGCGGACCTTCTAATTCCAGGCACTGTTCTAGTTTTTTGATGTATGATGCAAAATGAAAGCCTACCAAAAAAACATAGACAAAAAGTTGTATTGTTTTCACGGGGAATTGCGGTAACAGAAATATGGGGTTTTAAAATTTATTCTTGTGATTCCCACTGTAAATTTTGTTATTGTTATTTGACCACGTGAATGAGCCCAACTGTTTGCAGCCCTGAAGCATGTGCAGCAGCAGGTTAGCCCGGTGCAGCTGCATTCAAATAGGAATTGCTTTACTGAGACCAGGTGATAAAATTGCTCGGGAAGCCCATTCCGCTCCCAGGAAGAGGTTCCTTTCGGAAGAATTGACTTTTCTTTGAGAGACAATTTTCCCAGGGGTGAGCTGGAGGCCTGTGAATTGGTGCAGTACTGGGGCTCCCACATCAGACCTATCATTTGCACGTAGGTGCTGATTACTCTTGCCTGTAATCTCACCCGCTTGGGGTTTGCTCCTCCTGCCCAGGGAACAACTTCAACATCTTTATTCTTCTCTTTGAGCATCTGCAATTGCAGTTGTATTCCTTAGACACGTCGTCCTCCAGCTCCTGGGGATGCTGGGCTGGGGATGGTGGTGGTAGCGTTGTGTCCTGCATGGTCCGATGGCTTTCTGCTCCACAGGGCATCCGGGCACGCGAGACGCTGCAGAAGGGGCTGGAGAAAGCCATCCAGGAGAAACTGCAGAACACGCAGGGCAAGGACTATGCCGACGCACTGGACATCCTGATAGAGAGCGGCAAAGAGCACGGCAAGGAGCTCACCATGCAGGAGCTGAAGGTAAAGATCTTCCCCATGGTCGCCTTGTCCATCAGGGCAGGGGCTCCCCGAAGAGCAAAGCGTGAGCTGCTCTAAGGAGGATTTTTTTGGAGCAGACCTGAGATGATCAGTGAGAGCTGGGGGACTGCAATGTGTGGTTGGAACTGCAGGTGAACCCTGGTCTGGTGGATTATGGTGCCAACAAGTTGCTTTCCTATGGGCCATATTTATTAGCAGATCATGCTCAGCCCTTTCTAAAAAGTATTTCCAGGGAATACCAGAAGACCATACAGGTTTGCTGAAGATTTCAACCTTGACCAGCTTCATCCCTTGACCCGTCCAGTTCTATAGTGCCTCCTTTGCAGGGCATATGAGCCCCCATGGAGCAGGGTCACAGCATAACTTGTCCTTCATATGCCTTCAAGAGCCACCTCGAGGGTTTCTTCTGCCTGTCTAGTCCTCAGCATTCTCCAAGGCTCTGTGGGAAGCTCACCATGGCGAGTGTCCAAGACCTGTGCCTGCACAAGGAGAGACCTTGCAGTTAGACATGACCAGGCTGGAGAGCTGTTGGAGAAAAAAATGCTCCATGGCAGCCTGCGTGCCTCTCCCTCGATGTGCCATGGTTGCTGGCCTGTCTGTCCATCCATCCCCTGTGTCTTACCCTGGCTTTGCTCTTGTCTTTCAGGATGGCACCCTGGAGCTCATCTTCGCTGCCTACGCCACCACTGCCAGCGCCAGCACCTCTCTGATCATGCAGCTCCTCAAACACCCCCGGGTCCTGGAGAAGCTGCGGGAGGAGCTGCGCAGCAAGGGCATCCTCCACAACGGCTGCATCTGCGAGGGCTCCCTCCGGCTCGACAACATCAACAGCCTGCACTACCTGGACTGCGTCATCAAGGAGGTGCTTCGCCTCTTCACCCCCATCTCCGGGGGGTACCGGACGGTGCTGCAGACCTTTGAGCTGGATGTGAGTATTGCCATGTCTCTGGGGTGAGGCTGCACCGTGAGCTCCTCAAAACAGCCTTTTTCATGCTGTTGCAAAGCTTGCTTGAGCCTGGCTTAGATGAGACCTCAGGGAGGACAAATTAGGTCCTGCTGGTGATGGGAGGTGGAATTGCTCTGGATTCAGAAGAGGGTGGTGGAATCTGGCCCGTGGCAGGGAAGGGATACACTCGAGCTGTCAAGGAGGAGACAGGCGTGATGCTTCAAAGAGCAACTCGTGACAATGTTTGACGCCAAAATCTGAACTGGGGTGTGACAAGGGAAAGGTTTACTGCAAAGGGCATCTCCAGGCTGCGGGATGACAGGCGGATTACTCATCGCGATGGCTGGAATTTCCTACTAGCAAAACAAAATCTTGAGACCCGGCTTGTCACTGTAAATCCTACTACTGTAATGATTTGAGTCGGAAATCTTTTAAAGTGCTCAGGGGATGATAAATCCGCCCCGTTTCTCATCGCCCAGGCCCTGACATGTGCGTTGGGCGTGTGGGGCTGGCAGGCGGCGGGGGTGTGAGCAAAGCCATGGGATGTTCTCTGAAGGGCACATCATGGGTGCAAGAAAATCTTCTTCCCTTTGCCTGGTGGCAGTCGAGCACTGTGGGGTTCCTGGGAGGTGACTCCTGCCAGCGACTGCAAAGCAAATAAATAGCAGTGGATCATCCGGTGGGTCCCTGGGATAGAGGCAGGAATAAACCCAGGGTTCCCACCTCCCAGCCCTTTGCACTGCACTCTCTGGTTCTCTTTTAAATCTGCGTCACGATCAAGTAATAAACCCAAATAAAATGGGAAAAGCAGACAAAGCAAAATGGCTTTATCTTGTTCTCCCACTCCCTCTCCCTTTGCAGTAAGGTTGACGCGCTCTGGTTTTCTCTCCACCCCTTCCCTCTTCTCTGCAGGGTTTCCAAATCCCCAAAGGCTGGAGCGTGATGTACAGCATCCGGGACACCCACGACACCGCCCCAGTCTTCAAGGATGTGGACGTCTTCGACCCCGACCGCTTTGGGCAGGGTCGAAGCGAAGACAAGGATGGCAGGTTCCACTACCTCCCCTTTGGAGGAGGTGTACGGACCTGTCTGGGCAAGCACCTGGCCAAGCTCTTCCTCAAGGCGCTGGCCATCGAGTTGGCCAGCACCAGCCGCTTCGAGCTCGCCACCAGGACTTTCCCCAAAATCACCCTGGTGCCCGTGGTCCACCCGGTCGATGGACTCAAGGTCAAATTTTTTGGACTGGATTCCAACCAGAACGAGATCTTGACGGGGACAGATGCCATGCTGGGGGCGACGGTGTAAAGCCCACGCCGGCGGCACGAGGGATGGGCGGCCAGGGGACGGAGGGGTGGGGTGGGGGCAAGGGGGACGAACAGGAGGGGAGGAGAGAGGGATGAGAAGCTTCTCCACGATGCTCACTTCACAGAGCCTCCGGGTCGGGACTGCTTTCTCCACCGGTGAAGCTGCCAAAACCGTTTCGGGGCGTGGAGAAGCGTTGGGGTGTCGTCGTGCGTCTCGTTTCGTTTCGGAAGGAAGAAGAGTCGCAAACCCCAAGTCGAGCTGGGATGTCTGACCATACACAGTATCTAAATATTATAAATATATATATATAAATATCTATAAAACACTTCTGCTGCCAGGAGGAGCGCTGCAAAGGCCCGACTGCGGGAAAGGCTTCGGAAATCAGCCGGCGATCAGAGGTCTGGCGTCCCGGGGAGGCTCTTGGGTGGCCTCTGATCTTTTTTTCTTAACAGTGTTAAATTAGCTGGTGATAACAGTGTTTTTTTTTTATTTTGTTGGGGTTTTTTTGTTGTTGTTCATTTGTTTGGTTGTGTTTTTTATTTCGGGGCGTTGGAGGCTTTCCTTGGCAAGGGGGAGACAAGCGACGCCCGTTCCCGTCCCCTCTCCTGCTGGTGCCGGGGTAGGTTGGGGAGGGGGGGGGGCTGCCCTTTTGCCTCCTCTGTGGAACCGAAAAACCCTGTGGTGTGTTGTCCAGGGCTGAGTGGATGGTGAGCTGTCCCTCTGAGGCCTCGGACGAGTGCATATTTACATTTTGCATTTGGGGCTCTGGGTAGAGGCGGGGGGATGTGTGTGTCCTTTTTTTTCTCGTTGAGTTTCCTGCTGCTGCTACACGGCCTGTGTGCACCCATTCCCTCGTGACAGCTCCTCACCAGCCCCTTCCCCGTGCAAAGGCACCCATTTTGGGGGGCATTTCGGTGCCTTTGCTCTCCCTCAAGGTGCAGGCACCAGCCTCCGAACTGCATGGCCCCACCGACCCACTGCAGCTCTGCCAGCGCCGGGGCGCAGAGCGAAGCCGCCCCGCTCAGAGCTGCTCGTTTCGGTGCGTCCTCTTCCACGGGATGCGTTTGCATTAAAGGTGATCTCTATAATTAAGCCAACCTACACATCGTTTGTCTCGTGTTTGGGGTTTGTTTGGCCATGGGAGAGCTCGGCAGGAAGGAGAGCGAGCGGCGGGCTCCTTGCAAGCTGTCCACCCCGTCCCACCGCTAAACCTCGGGGCCCTGCCCAAAGCTTCTCTGGCACAAGCGAGCGGCCACCAAGGTATCTTGCATTTGATTTCCTGGGTGGGTTTGTTTTATTTTATTTTTTTTTGCATGCAAGAGGCTTCTGGGTTGAGTGTGAGATGGGTGGGTGGTGTTGAAAGCAGACATGGCCTCGCGCGTGGGTGCAGAGCAAAAGCTCCCTGAGTGCTGCGACAGGCGTTTGGTTCAGACCAGAGCTGAGCACCAGGTTGGGAGATCCCTTTCTGACTTGGGGCATCTCTACCCAGCCTGCCCAGCCCCACTCCTCTCCCATCTCCTGCCCTCCAAGGTGGAAAGAACAACAGAAGGACCATGGCTGAGACCTCTCCTAACCATAATGGGAAAAGATCTTGTGCTTGGGTGGGCAGCTTGGCTTTCAGCTTTAAAGGTGTCCAGAGAAGTCAGAGGGGTTGAAATAAGAGAGACGAAGGGGCAGATGTGGCTTACCAGGTTGCTTTGCAGGTTGTGCTTTTGACGAGTGGGTGCCTCTTTGGAAGGTCGAAGGAAGTGTGAAGCAAGCGATGGTGATGGCTGCCTTTGCCAGCCCGTCGTCTGGTGGGGGCAAGGAGGAGGGAGGCAGGTTTTTAGCTGGGGGAAGCACTTGAGGTCAGATTGCCGTCAGCCAAGCTGCCAGAAACCCCCCCCCAAGGAGCATCCCAGTGGATGGTCTTCACTCACACCAGGGTGCACAGCTTGATTTTCAGGTTGATTTAACCTGAAATAAATCTCCCAGTCTTCTAGGAGATGCCATTCAGATCCAGACCTTGACTTCTGGTTGCTAAACAACACGCCAAACCCAAAAGCAAGGTCTCGGGAGCCTCTGACTATGTGCACCACGTCCCTGAAGCAGAGGCTCAGCTAGTTTGCCAGCCAGGAAATTTTGAGTGAAACACTGCTAGCTCAGACACTGTTGAGATTTCAGGTATTTCCCTTGTCCCTGATGGAGAGAAAACTTCCCTGGTGATAAAAGGAGCTTCGTCGCAATCAAAATCCCAAAGGGCAAAGAAGCAAAGGAAAACGTAAACCTGAATGTGGTGGGAAGGGGTGAGTCTCCCAGGGGCAAACATTTGTGGAAAGGTAAGTGGCATGTGGGGGTGTCCATGGTCTTCGTGGATGATGAGGTCTTGTAGGACATGGGGATGGGGGCAGGAGGTGGATGATCTGCAGGGTGAAAACCCATCAGAGACCCACCACCGGGTGCTCTCCAGGAGCCCCCATCTCCATCTGAGACCTGTCAGGGGAACAAAACTGTGCTGGGGGGGAGAGGAGCCTGAAAAGGGGGAAAGCTGGAGAGGGGAACGGACAACTAGGTTAAAAGGTCCATCTAAAATCTCATGGGTGGCTTCGCGCCACGCTACGGCGAGCAAAATCTCTTGGGCAGACTCTTCCAGAAGGGCTCGGTCCCGCTTGTGCTTGTGGGAAATCAGTGAAGGGTTTCACTGAAATTTTAATTTTAACTTCTAATGTCTTTACAAAGTGAAAACCAAACGTGCTTTTGAGTGAATGGTTGATTGGAGACGTTGGTTGATTGGACATTGGTCATGTAAGATGCATACATCCATTATATATATATGCTTACGTCATGTGTATATATAATGTTTGTGTGTGTGAGTATTTAATCTAGGCCTAAGTAAGTCATGCTTTTTTTTTTTTTCCATTCCTAACTAATATAACTTGACTAAAAAAGTTGCTGCAGTGGGTTTGCAGAATAAAGCACTTTGAATCTCAGAATTGTTTGTTCGTTTTTTTTTTTCTTAGCACAGTCCAATTTGCTATAATATTATTTTATACACAAATTTTTTTTTTTTTTGGTCTGTCTTTATAAACTATTATAAGTACTATTTTTGTTATAATTCAAAATAGATATTTAGTATAAAGTTTTGCTGTTAAATATTTGTTATTTAGTAAAATATGATTTTTTTTTTCTCTTTATTGTAAACATTGTCTGGAAAATTAATATGTTTTATCACAGTTGTTTTTAATATTAAAAAAAAGAAAAAAGCACTTGTGGGGGTTTTTTTTGTTATGAAATTGGTGCCGTGTGAACATGTGTCTCAGTCATGTGGTTTTTAATATGTATATAATATTATGTGTCGCATATTAAAATGAATGTTGTGTATTTTGTGATCTTAAAGCAAAAAAATAATCCATGTGGCTATTTTATAGACTTCCATAATAAAAAGAGGTGAATCTCCAAACTTCTTGTTTCATATTCTTCTGCATCTCCTCTCAAAGAGCTTGTGGCCTCCTGGTTGGGGGTCTCAGGGTAACACCCCCATCCTGGGAACTGGGGTACCCTGTAAGTGGGATTTTTGCACCCACCTGGGGACCTGTCGGTCTCCCCGGCCAGGGTGATACTCAGAGCCTGACTGGATGTGGTCCTGAGCAACCTGACCAAGGTGCCCCCCTGCTCTGAGGTCCATCCCACCCTGAGGGTTTGGTGAGCTCCAGGATACCCAGTTTCTGCCCAAAGCTTTTCCCTCTCCTCAGCAAGAGACAGAGGCTGGACAAAAGAAGCAGGAGAGAAGGGAAAGGTGCTTATCTGCAGTGGCGTGTGTGCCCTGGGCTTTGCTGGTGGCTCTTTCAGGAGCTTACACCATATAGAGATGACCCAGGAGACCATCATGGATTGAAGAACATATACCCAACTACTGATTGCATTGGCAGGCTGGATGGTGGGCAGGATGGGCATGGTGGACCAGATGAGACAGGACACACTTCCCAAGAGTAGCCCAGGTGAGAAGGATCCTGCGATGGGCAGCAGCAGTGCTACAGGCTGGGTAGGAGCAGACAGGTTGTCTCCAGATCTCCCATCATCTCCCATCTGGGCTACTGAGAGATTGACTGCTCCAGTAACCAGCTCCTCAGCTCGTCCCAGAGTTGTCTATGAGCAGGGCTTGCTTTGAGCTTTTTAAACCCCAAAACTTTTAGGAACTTTTGGCCCTAAACCACTTTGGGTGGTGGGACGAAGAGCTTTGCATGAGATGTGACAGAACAAGCTACTGGTGGGAGTTTCAGCTGCACCTGTCCCAGAGTGAAGATGGGGTGGGTTGGGAGTGCAATTAGATAATTATGTAAGTAATTAGCTTCTGTCTCCTTGCTTGTTTCCCTATAAAAAAAAGCTCTGATAGTGCCCTGGCTGTGGTGGGAGTGTTGGAGAACAGGATGTTGCTGCGCTGCAGATCCTTTCTATGATCACATTCAAAGGCAAGTGGAGGCTGGAGGAATTAATACAGCTCTTTGCAGTTGGCTGGAAAATATGACCACGCAACCCAAACCTGCGTCCCTTCGGTGCAGCCAGAGGATCTGAGGCTCCTTTCCCTCCCTTTAGTGCTTTGTGGCCTCTCTCTTTTCCTCGTTGCTGCTCTGGATGTGTCCTGCCAACAGCGGTGTTGCCGTGTCTGTCCCGGCTGTCGCCAAAAAACCACGGTGAGGTTGCTCTCCTCCATGGTCCTGTCCCCTTCCTGGCCCCTCTTTGAGCCGAAGGGACCCATGTGTCACCTCCTCACCCTTCCAACCCACAAATCACTTATAATACCCATCTGTCACCTATTTAATAGTAGGGAAGCTCATTTCCTTTTAGCTTTTTCTCTTTGGGATTTTTTTTCCCCCCCCCCACTCCCCTCCCTTTGCTTCTATTAATTTATTTATTTATTTTTAATTAATAGCTTTCAGCAAGAAGCTGCACCACCCCTGGAGGGAGACGATGTGGCTCGCTCGGCTCCGACAGAAGCAGGGAGCTTGTCCCGGGTGGCCTCGCGGGAGCCGCTGGACGGCAGCGCAGGTCAGTCGGACTCCGTGTACTTTCCATTCAGCTCTGGCGCCGAGTCTCACGTTTACTCGGTTTCTTTTAACTTCAGCTGAACTCTTGGAAAGTTTCTTTTTAAAGGTTGTGTGTGAGAGCAGAGAAAAGGTGTGCGAGTGTGCGTGTAGGCACACATGGACTTTTCTTTGCTCTTTTTCTTCTTTTTTTCTTTTTTTCCCCCTTCTGAACACAGCCCAGTCTCTCTTGCAAAATGAAACGCCCTGCTGGAGAGGGCTTGCACCCCCTGGGTCTGGCTGAAGCACGGCTTTAAAGTGCAAAGCTCAAGGCTCAGGCCCTTCCAAGGGGATGGAGAGGCAGCGTTGAGCTACAAGGAACAGGTTGCCCAGAGAAGCTGTGGCTGCCCCCTCCCTGGCAGTGTTCAAGGCCAGGTTGGATGGGGCTCGGAGCAACCTGGTCTGGTGGAAGGTGTCCCTGCCCGTGGTGGGGGTTGGAACTAGATGGTCTTTAAGGTCCCTTCCAACCCAAACCATTCTGTGATTCTATGAACGGTGCAAAATGTTGAAGTGTCACTAAAATAACGTTTACAGGAATTATTAAAAAAGAGAGAGATAGGAGAAAGGATTGAAGAGGAGGCTCAGAGGTGACCTTGTTGCAGTCTACAACTCCCTGAAGGGAGGTTGTAGTGGAGTGGGAGTTGGCCTCTTCTCCCAGGCAATTAGCGATAGGACAAGAGGACACAGCCTCAAGCTTTGCCAGGGGAGGTTCAGGTTGGACATTAGGAAGCATTTCTTCTCAGGAAGGGTCATTAGCCATTGGAAGGGGCTGCCCAGGGAGGTGGTGGAGTCACCATCTCTGGAGGGGTTTAAGAAAAGCCTGGCCATGGCACTTAGTGCCCTGGTCTAGTTGACATGGTGGTGTCAGGGCAATGGTTGGACTCGATGATCCCAGAGGTCTCTTCCAACCTGATTGATTCTGTGATTCTGTAAAATAAAGTTTACAGGAATTATTAAAAAAGAGAGAGATGGGAGAAAGCAATAGATTTCCAGGTGGCTTCTTGGCTTCTTGGCACCACTTTCCCCCCAGATAAATTTAGGAGCCTTAGCGGACCCCCAGCTCTGGTCTTAGCTGGCATTTAAACACCATGGGTGCCTGTCACGTGTTGCACCATGAATAGAATAGAATATTTCAGTTGGAAGGGAATTACAACGATCATCATGTCTGCTGGGGGATGCTGCTACAGCAGACGGCTTGCGGGTTGCTCATGGCTTCTTCTCTCCATGTTCCTCTTGTGCTGGAGGCTTCACACACCAATTTTAGACTCTTGAGGTGAAATAGCAAGGTTGGTATGCCATGTGCATCCAGTTCCCTGCTGGCCTCCTGATAGAGACAGGCTGAAAACCCCCCAAATAAATCCTACTATAGCTTCCCAAATGTTGGAGTAATAAGTTATAGTACCTGGACAGCCTTGATATTTTATAGATGTCCAATTTGTACATTTAAAAATGATTGACTGTGACAGCAAAATGATGTAAAATGGTGGAATGGCAAAGGGCTTTCTGGCAAATATTTGTTTTTAAGGTCTGCCTCTTCACTTGCATGTGAGAGATTTCCAATTTATCCCAGCTGGAAATGAGTATTTTCCATTACAACAGGTGATTGCACCCAAATCCTAACTTATAGCATCTTCCTGATTATTGATTTAACTGCTGAAATGTAATTTTGATATGATAAAATACAAATGATAAAGGTTTGCATGAAAAAAAATGTGGCAAAGAGAGGGTCATAGAATCATAGAATGTGAGGGGTTGGAAGGGACCTCTGGAGATCATTGAGTCCAACCCCCTGCCAGAGCAGGACCAATCTAGGGCAGGTCACACAGGAACGCATCCAGACGGGGCTGGAAAGTCTCCAGAGAAGGAGACTCCACAACCTCTCTGGGGACCTTGTTCCAGTGCTCTGTAACCCTTACGGTAAAGAAGTTCTTCATCATGTTGAGGTTGAACTTCCTGTGCTCCAGCTTGCATCCATTGCCCCTTGTCCTATCGCAGGGCACAAGTGAGAAGAGGTTGCCCCTTTCCTCTTGACACCCAGCCCTCATCTATTTATACCCATTAATTAGATCCCCTCTCAGTCTTCTCTTCTCCAGACTAAAAAGCCCCAGGTCTCTCAACCTTTCCTCCTAAGGCAGGTGTTCCAGTCCCTTCATCATCCTCGTAGCCCTCTGTTGGACTCTCTCCGGTAGATCTCTGTCCCTCTTGAAATGGGGAGCCCAGAACTGAATGCCAGGGAAGCTTTGAGGCTGTGGCTCATGTCTCCAGTGGACCTGTGTGTGTTTTCTTGTAAACAAATAATCTGCAATGTAGAGACACAAAACCAGGGGCTGAAGATGGTTTTAGCTAACACATCCCTGCAAGGCTTCATGATTGTTCTCTCCGGTGGTTTCACGAGCGGACTGATTGCTGAGTTTACCAAAATCAAGAGCTGATCCTTCCACAGTGGGTTGAGCTTCCCAGGGACAGTGAAGATCAAAAAGGGCAGGCTTCAGAGTGTAGGGTGAGAGCTCCATGATGGAGATCTTGGGAAAGGTCTGTGTCAGGGTAGACTTTTCTCAGACAGCTTCCCAAAGCCACCATTAGGTGATATGAAACTAAATTAAGGTAATGTTGAACGCAACCTTGAATGCCATACTCATGCTAAGGGGTATGGACTCCAAACCCAAAGGTTTCCGAAGTATTTCAGGCAACAGCTTGAACAATCAATTCACTCACTCTAAGTAAATTTCTTTTTAATGGTCTAAGACCAACATCCAAATGACCTTACCTGCGTCCTCCAGTTTGTGTTACTATTTCACGTCCTTCTGCAGCACTCAAAAGTCAACGGTTGTCTGTCTTCTGACTGTGTTGTAAGCTGGAGCAGGGGTTTATATGCTTTTTCAACATTATAAATACAGATGGAGTATATATGTATATTTGTTCTGAAGTATCGTGTTTGACCGTTTGTTATGGCATGAACAGTTCCTCTTTCAGTGTAATGAACACAATTTTATCTGGCACAAGAGCCGTGTTTAGTCTACATTCACATATAGCTTTTCCTCTAACAATATTTGTCTAATTATGGCTACACGGGTTCATTTTGCTTGGTAGGAAAAGGTTGTTTTTTGGATGTGCTTGTGTGTGATGGTGCTGGATTGCATCGAGCAACCCCAAACAACCACAGGTGTGCTCCTTGGGTGCTCATGAAATGTAAGAGCAGCTGTTGTGCCCCACCATACCATATACCTGTCTCTGACCATGGCCAGTAACATATATTGAGGGAAAGGTTGAAATAAATGGAGTAGGTGTAGACCGAATCTTTTTTTCTGGCTAAACCTTAGGTTAGGCCTACAGGTTGGTTAGGGAGGTCCTGGCCTGCTGGAGCACCAGGATTACTTTGTAGTCACCAATGGAGATGTTCTGCATCAGCTTGTCTTGTCCTCTTCTGGATCTCTCAAAGCAGATCTTTCTCTCTTGGTGTTGTGGCTTGTAAAGCATTTAGGGAAGGAGGGATATGGGTTGAAAAGGTGAGGGAGTGATGAAGTACGGCCAGCAGTGCTGCTGGTTAAGCTTGACTGACTCCAAGGGTTGGGCTGCAGACCACCAAAACACAGAGCCTCATGGGAAGCCCAGTGGAGGGTGTTGTGAGTGTCCTGGGCTCCCATCACATCACTGGGCTGGACACTATGGCAGCGTTTCACATCCTGGCAGCATTTCACATCCGAGCAGCAACCAGCCCAAAGCTCGATCTCTGGCTGGTCTCAACCGCCAGCTCCTTCTGCAGAAGTTTATTTAAAACCAGAAGCCCACGAGTACTAGAATTGCTTTTGCAGGAGTCTCATTAAGACAGACATTATTGCATCTATTAATAAAGCAGAACATTTCCTCTGCTGGATGTTAATCACTGGGTGGATACACTCAATGGGGCAGCGAAGGGGCCTCATGGACAAATCTGGGTTGAGTAATGTGTCAAATTACTCTCATAACATTAACCAATGTTTGTCCACAGAAAGCTAGAAAAAATGGACCCTGGGTAAGGTCAATTATAGGAAAGCCCCCTGAGATCAATTCATTAAGGTTTACAGGACTTAAAATGTTGGACTTGTCTGAGTCACCCCGCAGAGTTTCAGCAAGTGTGTTGTTATCTGCTAGTGCTGATACGGCAGCTAAGAGACTCCAAGGAGTAATTAATCAGTGAATCCTATGAACCTTCCACCCCATCAAGTTCACCATCTTCTATGGCAGGTTGCTGGGTCATTGATCCTTCTGCTTGGGCAGGTGGTGGGATGAGGTGACCACTGCAGGTCCCTTCTACTCTGAGTTATTGTATGATTCTGTCAAAACTGAGTTTGAACTGTGAACTGCTCCACCTTCCTCTCTAATTTTGTGCAAATAACCTCCTCAGGCTATTGTCCCATGACCATGGATGGATCTGGTTCAGCCCACCACAAGGCAGGGCACAAATGTGCGTTTATGTGCAAAGATGTGCACGTGTCTTCCGTGTACCTGCACACAGGGCATGCATGAGATGCTTGTCCTACCTGTCAGGATTTGCCCAGGTACTGCTGAGCTGCTTCGTGCCTCAGTTTCCCTCTTTGCCCTGTGGGATAGGCCAGAAGTTCCTGCTCCTGCAGGTGTTCATTTGCAGGGGATGGAGTAGGTCTTGGAAGAGGCAAAGTGCTTTATCCTTGTGACTGGTGATTCCCTGGCAGCAGTTTGGTATCAAGCCCTCCCTCTCTTGCCTTGTGTTAAGTGGACTAATATCCCCCTCTGGTAACATTCGACTCTGCAAGTCAACAGAGTGAAATTTAGATGTTGTGACCCTGAACTCACAAATGAACTTGAAATCCATGAGGCCTATTGGGGTCTGTTTCTACTTTTAAGATAATAAAATTAGGAAGGGACTAGGAAACTGGGTTTGAAGCCCTTCCAGACCTGCTCCATGAGCTCTGTACAAACAAATGTTGTATTTATATTGACCTGTTGTCAATTTTCATTTTAATTGCCATTGTAGAGTTTTCCATTTAAAAAAAAAAATGTTAAAAACAGTCTGACCAACATATTTCAAGCAGATGCAGAAGAACCTACAGTTGGTTTCTGGAACATCCCTCAATCCTTTTGAAGATGGACAGCACAGAAGAAAGCAAAGCATCCTGCTCTCAAGGAATAATTCCAGGATTACTGGGAGCTAGTGTTGATTTCCCTTTTTTTTTCAATAGGGTCATCAAATCACCTTAGAGACCTGATCACCTGGTCTCACTTCTCAGAGGGAATCATCCCTGTGCTACAGGCAAGCAAGAGGCCATGCCTTGTGAAGACCGAATATAAGGTTTTCAGAGGATTATTTACAGAATCACAGAATCAACCAAGTTGGCAGAGCCCTCTGGGCTCATCAAGTCCAACCGTTGCCCTGACACCACCATGGCAACTAGACCAGGGCACTAAGTGCCATGTCCAGGCTTTTCTTAAACCCCTCCAGAGATGGTGACTCCACCACCTCCCTGGCAGCCCCTTCCAATGGCTAATGACCCTTGCTGAGAAGAAATGCTTCCTAATGTCCAACCTGAACCTCCCCTGGCAAAGCTTGAGGCTGTGTCCTCTTGTCCTAGCGCTAGTTGCCCGGGAGAAGAGGCCAACTCCCACTCCACTACTACCTCCCTTCAGGTAGTTGTAGGCTGCAATGAGGTCACCTCTGAGCCTCCTCTTCTCCAGGCTAAACAACCCCAGCTCCCTCAGCCGTTCCTCATAGGTCAGACCCTCCAGACCCTTCCCCAGCTTGGTCGCCCTCCTCTGAACTCGCTCCAACACCTCAACATCTTTCTTGAAGTGTGGGGCCCAGAACTGGACACAGTATTCAAGGCACAGGTTATGGGAATTTCAGCCCCAGGGAGTTAAAAGACCCTAAAAATCTTTTTATTGAGTAACATGACTGTAAGAGAACATAATCTGGTGGTCTGATGGGTGTGGGGATAGAAAGTTTTGTTAAAGTGAGTTCCTGTGTTCAGCAGAGATGATTCATTGCCTCTGGTTTATGGATGGCACAACTCCACGGTGGTGTTGCACTTACTTAAATCTCGGTCACACTCAGTAAATCTGACTTGTTCTTGCCTAGTTTCAGTCTGAGGGTTACTTTGCTGCAAGCAACTGCCACCTTTGGCTCTGTAACCTCCCTCCCGAAAACCCCTTCAGCCTTAAATCGCTCCCATAGCGATGCAAAACCTCTGATGCTCGTGGTGCCAAAGCAGCTCGAGATAAGACCAAAACTAATTTATTATAGTATAAATATTTTAAAAGTTGTGTTCAGAAATTGCTCTTGACCTTATTGCAGTCTACAACTACCTGAAGGGAGGTTGTAGTGAAGTGGGAGTCGGCCTCTTCTCCCGGGCAACCAGCGATAGGACAAGAGGACACAGCCTCAAGCTGCACCAGGGGAGGTTCAAGTTGGCCATTAGGAAGCATTTCTTCTCAGCAAGGGTCATTAGCCATTGGAAGGGGCTGCCCAGGGAGGTGGTGGAGTCACCATCTCTGGAGGTGTTTAAGAAAAGCCTGGACATGGCACTTAGTGCCCTGGTCTAGTTGCCATGGTGGTGTCAGGGCAATGGTTGGACTCGATGATCCCAGACGGCTCTTCCAACCTGGTTGATTCTGTGATTCTGTATGAAGAAGGGTTTTGTTACCATTTGGGCAATGGCTGCTCTTGGTAGAACTGCTGTCACAGAAAATTAGTGAGATGTTTTTAATAGGAGGTTTTATTAAATCGAGGAAGCTTTACATGCGCGGGGGCAGACGGGGGAAATGCGTCTCTGCCAACTTTCACGGACTTCTAGATCCATCACGTTTATGACCAAGAAGGGACATTAGATCATCCTGTCTTATCTCATGAATACATGCCTTAAATTGTGTCCTTTTACCTGTGCATCTTTCCCTACCATGTGAACTCAGCAAAAGCACGTCTTCCAGGAAAGCATCCCATCTTGAAGAAATCAGGCAGCTGAGAATCCACCGCTTCCCTCAGCGGTTCGTCTGGTTAATCACCCTCACTGTTTATTTCCACTTGTAATTTGTCTGACTCTCAGCTATTAATTCTTGTTCTGCCTTTCACCACCAGGCTAAAGAGTCCTTTAGGATCCAGATTTTGCTCCTTGTGAAGAGGCTTACGTGATGTAATCAAACCAGCTCTCGGTCTTTATTTTTTGATAAGTGAAAATTATTGAGCTCATGAAGCCTCTTGCTGCTTCAGCCTCTGAATCATTTCTCTGTGTGTTTTCCTCACAATCATTCATTAACACACCATCTTTTTAAAAATATAGGACACAAAAACTCTGCCCTGATTTCCCTTGTCCATCTTGGTGGAGAAATCACCGAGGAGAACTCATCTTCCTCAGAAATGTCTGCATTCATAGATCACTCTTAGTTTTCCCTTTCTCTCACAGCTTTGTGATGGGACCCATCAGCAGGTAATTGGCCCCTTTTGACCTTATATCTTTGGTGGAGTGGTTGTTTTTGGGAGATGTGGCCAACACCCCTGCTTTGTGGGGAGAGGTGTGGGAGCTGGGCAAAAAGACCCATTGTTTGTATGAGCTCAGATTACCAAGAGCTCCAGCTTGCTCCTTGTGCTGCCTTGTTCTTGTTGCAATTTATACTTCGTGCAGGCTTTTAAGTTATCTGAGCTTTTTTTTTTTTTTAATGATGGATTTGAGTTATCAGAAGAGTGGAAAGGTGGAGAGAGTCTGGGCTTGATTTGCATGGGCTGGTGGAAATCCAGGAAAGGATGGGTGAGAAGATGATGATGATGCTGAGCCAGAGCTGCTGGGGCAGCCAGTGCCTGAGCAGAAAGAGGTGCTCAATGGCACTGGTGATGCTCACCCCCATGTCGTGTCCCCTGAGGCAGCTGGATCAGGCAGGTGCTCCAAACTTCTTCACTGGCAGATGCAAATGAGTTTGGCTGCTGGATGCTCCCTGCAGGCAAGGTACATGCTGATGCCCCAGCTGCCGGTCACTGGCCTGATGGTCCATTCGTCTCCCCCAGCACCACATAGTTTAGTCACCAGAACTTGCTCAAGCCATCAGAGGTGGCTTTCCAGCAGGCTGTAAATTCCTATTTTTTCCCATAGGGAAAAGTTCTGCAGGCTTACCCATGCTGAGGACCTGCTCCTGTGCTTGGGAAGGATTGCAACAGGATGGAAGATGCCTCTTCTCTCAGGCAACTAGTGCTAGGACAAGAGGACATAGCCTCAAGCTTTGCCAGGGGAGGTTCAGGTTGGACATTAGGAAGCATTTCTTCTCAGCAAGGGTCATTAGCCATTGGAAGGGGCTGCCCAGGGAGGTGGTGGAGTCCCCATCTCTGGAGGGGTTTAAGAAAAGCCTGGACATGGCACTTAGTGCCCTGGTCTAGTTGAGATGGTGGTGTCAGGGCAGTGGTTGGACTCGATGGTCCTAGAGGTCTCTTCCAACCTGATTGATTCTGGGATTCTGATTAAATCCATTGGTCTGTTTGGACCAAACAATGGTGTAATGGATAAATCTTTGTGTTGTCCTTGCACCTGAGGGTGACTTGGCCAAATGTAACATGTGCACTGGGGTCTGGTTTTTGTGTGAGGCTGCGATGTGGCCAGGGAAGGTGCTGAGCCCTGGGCACACATTCCCAGCTCTTCACACCCAGCTGGGAGAGGGGGAAAGGAGCAGGCAGCAGGAGACATCAGGGCAACGGTTGGACTCGATGATCCCAGAGGTCTCTTCCAACCTGGTTGATTCTGTGAGACAGCGGTGGCCAAACAGAGGAGCTCTGCGGCGGGTCTGATAACCCGGGCAGGTTCACACGGCCAGGTGGTTTCTCTGTCTATTAAAAGAGAGGGGAAACCAGACAGTAGACGTGGTCAGCCCTGTGGTGCAGACACCTAAACAGAGCGAACGTGCAGTGGTGTTTCCATGGCCCCAAAATACCAGCCAAGCTCTCCCGGCTGCCCAGTTCGGAAGTGCCAGTCGTCCCTCCAGTGTGACTCTGGGGCATGCTCTCACTTTGCAGTTTGTGGTTTATTTACTGTCTGGGTGCCACTGTCGAGCTGGGAAAATATTCCAGGGGTGGCTGAACCGCATACTCGGAAGGAGAAGGCCACACTGGCTCTGTCTGTGTTTTTATGGATCTCCAGCTATGGGATAGGGTCAGCCTCCGGAGTTGATGTGAGTGGTGAAGCTAAATGTCTGCGTTGATGAAGGGCACTGATGTAGCAGCAGTTCCTATCAGGCCATTGAAAATGGAAGGGGAGAACCTGAATCCAGCCTCTTTCTTTGCTTGACAGAGGTGATAATGCAGTGGAGACTTATGCTGTGCCTGACAGCAGGCACATGCAGAGGATCTCCTTTGGTCCCTTTGGTGGAACAGCACCATTAATGGCATTTTATGCCCCTGTAAGCAAAACTGAAACCCATCTAATCAGCCTGGCTTCTGTGTTCCTCAGTTTAAGTGCTAAATGAAATGCTCTGCCTAGGAGGTTGGCTCTGGGTTGAAATATCATGGGTTAATTGTAAGTATGAAGGTGTAAAGACAGTGTGAACAGATGCAACTTGTGGAACAGAAGTGCATAAACTTCATAGAATCGTATCACAGACTGGTTTGGGTTGGAAGGGACCTTAAAGATCATCTAGTTCCAACCCACTGCCACGTGCAGGGACACCTTCCACCAGACCAGGTTGCTCCAAGCCCCATCCAACCTGGCCTTGAACACTGCCAGGGAGGGGGCAGCCACAGCTTCTCTGGGCAACCTGGGCCAGGGTCTCACCACCCTCACAGCAAAGAATTTCCTCCTAATATCCAATCTAAAGTTCTGATTTCCCTGGTTATGCTCCTTCCAGCAAGGTTTTCTCTGGGTCAGCCCTGCTGTTATTATCTTTGCCCAGACATCTTTGGCCCCTCTCACGAGTGCCCAAGGAGATTGCAGACAGCCCTTCACCTCCAAAGCCATCTGCTTTGTCCTCCCTTGCAGCTGCTAGAACATCCCGTGGCCTTGAACCCTCCCAGCAATGCATCTCGTGCCCTTATGGTATGGATCTCCTAATTGTCCCCTGCTTATTGCAGCTCAGGACAAGTCCATGAGCCAAACAATGGCCCCAAGTCCTACCCACGAACCTGGGGAATATTATGGTGCCCCAACATCCTCTAAGTTGTTTATTTTTTAGGAAAACAAACCTCTCAAAGGCATGTTAAAATAAGGTATTAGTGTGGCCACAAAGTCCAGGCTGCAAAGGCTGGGAAACCGCAAGCTGAACTGTGGTTGTGTGGCTTTGATTTTACTCCTTTTGGTATGTAAATGGTGCTCCTGTCTTAAATGACATGGTCACAGGCAGGGTGGTATTGCTACACTTGGCTGATCAAAGGGATGGTGTTCACTTCATGAGCAGCTCTTTAATAACTGGTTTTCTTCTTGTTGACCAAGAGCAGCTGTGGGTCACTGGTTTTAGGCAGCTGTTTGGTCCCAGCTCTGTCCACCTGAGGCTCCACCTGACCCATAGAGGTTGCCCAAACTGGCACAAACTTCTTAGCACTGGGAGCCAGCAGCATTTTGCAGAAGGGGAATGGAGGTGCAGTTGACACCCCAGCATGTGCCTGAGGTGAGTGACCATGGATGTGACCCCAAGTTCAGGGCATTTGTGGGACCTGCTGCTTCTGCAGGCAGCCCAGTCCCACTTCACCCTGGCCATGCAGGGGTCAGCTCGAGGCATTAGGGAATATGCCAGGCCACTGTCTGCCCACACAGAGGTTGCCAAACCCTCTGTGTACCCTCTGACCTTTTGTGTGGGGACTTTCAGGGATGCTCCAGCACCCAGGAGGGAGCTGCACCAGGGAAGTCAGCAATGGGCAGGCAGCATGGCTCCCAAAGGTGCTCTTGGGGATGCTCCTGCTCCATCCATGGGATGTCCCAGCATCTCTCTTGCTGGCAGAAGCGAGATGCCCACAAATCTTCCTAGAGCAGTGCTTGCATGTTACCTCGTCAATAAGATGTACATGGAAATTTTTCACAGCAGACCTGGGTGGTTGTGAGGCCACGCACCCCTGTGCAGTGCTGGGAACCAGTGCTGATAAAAATCTCACCATTCTTCAGTGCTATGGAGCTGCTTGGGCACTGCTGGCATCCTTGGGAAGCTGTTTGTCAGCTCAGTGCTTGTGTTCTTGTGCAGCACAGCAGCCCTGTTCAGGCTCTCTCCTCCTCTCCCGCTACCTGCTTCCCTACCTGGGGCTGTGCTCAGGGGTGTGGGGCTGTGTTTACCCACTCGCAGCTGAGCACACAAGCTCTGACAAGCTGACACCCAGCTCTCAGCTCAGAATCACAGAATCAATCAGGTTGGAAGAGCCCTCTGGGCTCATCGAGTCCAACCATTGCCCTGACACCACCATGGCAACTAGACCAGGGCACTAAGTGCCATGTCCAGGCTTTTCTTAAACACCTCCAGAGATGGTGACTCCACCACCTCCCTGGGCAGCCCCTTCCAATGGCTAATGACCCTTTCTGAGAAGAAATGCTTCCTGATGTCTAATCTGAACCTCCCCTGGCCAAGCTTGAGGCTGTGTCCTCTTGTCCTATCACTAGTTGCCTGGGAGAAGAGGCCAACTCCCACTCCGCTACAACCTCCCTTCAGGTAGTTGTAGACTTAGTGCCCTGGTCTAGTTGCCATGGTGGTGTCAGGGCAACGGTTGGACTCGATGATCCCAGAGGGCTCTTTCAACCTGATTGATTCTGTGATTCTGTGTATTTGCAGCAGGAGGATGCTGTGCAGGCAGCTTTCCACACGTGTGTGTGGTTACGTAGGCTGTGATCGCTCTGCGTGTCTTGGTGAACAGCCAGGTCAGCCTCCCTTGGATGGGTGGCCCCTGCCCTCTTCTTCCCAAAAAGCTGGCAGCGGTTGGGCAGCATCTCAGTGCAATGGCACTGAGTAGACCCTGGGGTCTGGAGGGGATAACTGCCCTCAGCAGCAGCAGGACCTGGGGTCTGGAGGGGATAACTGCCCTCAGCAGCAGCAGGACCTGGGGTCTGGAGGGGATAACTGCCCTCAGCAGCAGGTGCCATGTGTCAATACAACCTGAGGCTGTGACTGAAAGGGAATTTCATTCTGTTAAATGTCTGCTTTGGGAGTGCTTGTGCCAAGGTGGTGTGTCATGGTGGGTGGTGCTTTGGGGTGATGGGGCAGGTGGGGGTCTGCAGGGAGAGGAGCCTGATCCTGGCTCAGGATGTAGTCCCGTGCCCTCTCTGTGGCCCAGGTGGATGGGAAAGGACAGACCATGGTGCTGCTGCTGAGAGCTGTGAGCTTGTTTCGTGCTTCACCAGCGCAGTCTGTGGCTGCATGAACTTTCCTTTGCTGGTTGTGCTTTTGGGTCTGCTCAGCAGGTCGGTGTGGGCAGTAGCGTAGTCATGCTAGGGCCTGTGGGAGCTGTGTCCTGGCACACCTTGCACACACCCAGGCCAGGTTTGCTGGGGTGCACAGGCACTGTTGTAGCTGCCATGTTCAGGGTTTTGGGGTGAGGCCTTCCCCAGGTATCACAGAATCAATCAGGTTGGAAGAGCCCTCTGGGCTCATCGAGTCCAACCATTGCCCTGACACCACCATGGCAACTAGACCATGGCACTAAGTGCCATGTCCAGGCTTTTCTTAAACCCCTCCAGAGATGGTGACTCCACCACCTCCCTGGGCAGCCCCTTCCAATGGCTAATGACCCTTGCTGAGAAGAAATGCTTCCTGATGTCCAACCTGAACCTCCCCTGGCGAAGCTTGAGGCTGTGTCCTCTTGTCCTAGCGCTAGTTGCCTGGGAGGTGCCGCTGTGATGGGGGGGTGGTATTTTTATGATGCTTCTCTGTGTGATGCTTTTTGGCGCCAGTGCAAATCCAAGTGCAAGGCGTGTGTGGCTCTTTGGGGAGCTGTCGAATGGGACAGCGGGATACGTGTACCCTAATCCTGATTGCACCCATCCAAGAGCTTTTGGAGCTGGACTTTGGCACCAGAGATGGGACTCCGGTGCTGGACATCAGACTCAGACACAGCCCTTGGCTGTGCTCCCTTGCTGCCCTCTGCAGGCAACTGCCCCTTGTCCATGGCTCTGCTGAGCAGATTCAGCCCATCCCACAGAAACAGCCTTGGCCTGGCTCGCTTTCCCCCCTCCCAGCACCCCAAAATAACCATGCTGATGGGCTGAGGGCTGCTGGGCACTGGAGGAGCTGCCATGCTCGCTCGGGGTGGCCAAAGGGCACCCGCAGCCTCCCCGGCGCGGCCGGCCGCCCAGCTGGGCAGCTCGCCGATGGCTTTGGCTGCGGCTGCTGCCGGAGGAGAGCGTAGGATGGAGAAATGTGAGTCAGCCCCAGGAGCCTCGCATGCGAGCGGCCACGCAGAGCTGCTTGGCAGCTGCTCCCCGAGGGGAGCTACGTGCGTGGCGGGTGAGCGTGGAGGGATGCGGGCGCTTGGGTAGACCAGCCCAGCTCCCTCCAACGGGGAGAGTTCGTGGAGAAACACAGTTGTCACTATAATTGTCACAGTTTTCTTTCTAAACCTGCAGGCAGTTCGGAGGGTTGCTTTGGGAAGCTGCTTTTACATGCACAGACTGGGCGTCTGTGCTGTGGCTGGACCTGAAGCTTTGCCTTTCCTCCCTTCTGCACTTCCTCCACTGGGAAAATCAGGGTTGCAGCCTGTTTGCAGGAGGGTTACAAAGATGGTCAGAGGGCTGGAGCATCTACAAGGAGAGGCTGAGGGAGCTGGGGCTGTTCAGCTGGAGAAGAGCAGACTGAGGGGGATCTGATCAATGCTCACAGATACCTCAGGGGGGTGTCAAGGGGATGGGGCCAGACTCTTCTCAGTGGTGCCCAGTGACAGGACAAGGGGCAACGGGCACAAACTGAGACATGGGAAGTTCCATCTGAACATGAGGAGGAACTTCTTTGGTGTGAGGGTGCCAGAGCCCTGGCACAGGCTGCCCAGGGAGGGGGGAGTCTCCTTCTCTGGAGATATTCAAACCCACCTGGATGTGACCCTGTGAGACATGCTGTGGGTGACCCTGCTTGGGCAGGGGGTTGGCCTGGATGATCTCCAGAGGTAGCTTCCAATCCCAACCACTCTGTGATTCTGTGCTCTCACACCACAGGCCTGCCTGGACCACCTTCACTCTCCCTCCGTGGTCTTTTCTGGACCAGGATGCAGAGCTGGGAGTTGGGCTGATCTGGAATATCTGGCCTTCAATCTGATCCCAACCCAGGTTGGGATGAGGGTGTCTGTAAGTCTGTCTCTGACCTGAAGCAGCAGTGCATCGCGAACCTGGACCTATAGCACCCAAATATTTATTAGCGCTGGCTCCAGAAGCTGTGATCTGAGGGGATCCAGAGGAGCCCCAAACAAAACTCCTCGGGCAGATTGGGTTCTGCATGCACTGAGGAAATCAAAGCATAAAAAAAGGAGGGAGAACTTGAAATCACCCCAGTTCTGCAACACTTCATTTTTCAGTTTCTGGGCAGGATTTATATTTGGCATCTAATTAATCTCAAAACGTACAAAAATCATGCAGTTTTGCAATTCCACAGTGCCTTTTACCTGGGAATTTTGAAACACCTTGTTAGAAAAAGGGGCTTTGCAATTATCCTAAGTATCCAGATGGAAAAATCAAGCTAGGCCATGTGATTTTGCCAAGGCTACCCAGACAGGCAGTGGCAGAGGTGCAAATGAGGTGGTAAAGGCACTTTTCTGTTCACAGAAAATTGAAGTTAAAGGAAAAGGGCAAGACAGGTTCACTGCTGAGCTTTCCAGGAGCAAGCCCAGCTCCAGCCCTGTTTCCCAGAGCCTGTACTCAGCCTGACACTCCATAACAGTTGCTAAACCATACAGCAGCTGAGTAATACGATAGTGGGTTAATTTGTGGTTGCAAATGGAGCTCAGGAGCCCTGATTGATGGTACCTTACTCTGATCCCACAGCCCTTTATAATCAGGACATAATCTTACACAGTACCTGGGAGCTGAAAGCAGTTTTGGTCTCCAGTAGCATAAGAAGGTCTCACTTTGTAGGGTTGGAGGGCTCCACCTTCCAGGTCCTGGAGTTCAACATTTGTTACTGGGGTTGCATGCAACAGATTTTCACATATATGGAGGTTTGGGGTTTTTTTTTAGTGGCTATCAAAGCTCTGCAGGACGTGGACCCTGCTCTGAAGTAGTTTGCATTGGCGATGTGGGAAGTGGCAGGACTGTAGCCTGCCTCAGCTTCACGGTGGTGAGGCTAAACAGGAGGAGCAGATGGGTCAGAAGAAGGAGAACCAGGATGGTGAATTGGTTTGCTATTCATTCACAGACCAAGAACAGCAGAGAATATCTGGATTTTAGACATGGCTTAAAAAATGGAGTTAATAGGATGAGGGAAGCAGCTGGACTCTGTTGCATATAGGGTCAAGGCGTCAAAAAAAACAGGGGAAAGGACATCCTTATGGTTAGGGGGCTAGGAGATGTGGTTTGGTTCCCTGCTTTGTGTTCTGGTGCATTCTACCCTTGGTTTGGGGCAAGGGGCAGACTGCATACTTGGGCATGTGTGGCTGTATTTGGGCCTCCAACCTGATGGTTGAGGAAACCTACTCCTCCACACTGCTCAGGTCTGCAAGTGCCAGTTTTGAGCTGATGGCTACTTTTTGAGTCACCCATTCCTTGAATCATCTTGCAGTTACCTTTGAGGCTTTGCAATGTTCAGGCTGATGCCCGAGACTGGTGCTGTGAATGTCTGTCTCTGCATGAAGGGTCTTAGCTTCCTGCTCTGATTCATGAAGATCCTGTGAGGCTGAGCACCTAAGTACCATAGTGAGATGTCATAGATAGGGAAGGAAATAAGGACCCAAAAATTAATAAAACTTCCGTATGGATGGATAAAAGAGAGGATAAAGGCTGCAGAAAGGAGGGACAGCACAAGAAAGGATCTCACCGTGCCTGAAATGCTGGATCTGAAATGGTGGATCTGGAATGAAGTGTGGGCTCGGCATGAGAGGCAGAGGAGGGAGCAGATGTGGTGAGACTCCTGCGGGCAATGCCTGCCCCGTGGATTACTGGTACCTTAGCCCAGGTAAGAGGTCATTTGAGCTCTGGCAGCAGCTAAAGGGAGCACCAATTGGAACCAGATGTCAGGAAGTGCGAGGCACCACAAACGTGTGGAAGGGCCTCCCAGCCATGGCGGTGGAGGCCCTAACACTGGGGTCATTCACGAAGCAATTAGTTGGCATCCTGTGGTTTTGGCCTGTTAAAAATGGGAATCAACCTTCAGGAGCTAAGTGGGGCTGCAAGGAGCTTTCCCAGCGCAATGGGAAGTGCTGGCACAGAGAATTAGAGTAAGCTCTGGATGGTAGCTGACGGGAGGTGGGATGAATGGACCTGCCGTTGACCATGGAAAGACTCCTGTTGAGTTCAGAGAGCTTTGCCTCAGGCCGAGTGCCACAGCTTTGAAAAAAAAATGGAAAAGAGAGGCCAGGACCTCTACCTCTCATTCAGCTTTCCTGTCGGTACATCCATTAGAGCATCTATGAGTCGTGTCTTCTGTGTTTTCTCTTGGGGAGCTGTTGTCTGTTGAATTGTTGAGGCAACAAGCCGAGGGTCATGATGGGTCCATAGGTGCTTCAGGTCTTTAAAACTGGCTCAGGAGACTTTGTTAAGCACATGCTGTAAATCACCTAAAAGTTATGGTTGAGATTTTCTTGCCTGGCTTTTGTAGGAGGTCAGATTGTTTGAATATATGCTGTTCTTCACGCTCCTATGATCATGGTAAGGCACCCTCTTTCTTCCCCTTTGCTGCCGCACGTTCCTCCACTTTTCACCAGCTTCTTTGTGCAGAACAGAGAGCCTGTGAGGATGTATTGCAAAAAGACTCTCCTATTTGTTTAGACTTATGTATAAACCTCAAAAAAAGCTGGGAAAAAACAGTTCTGAGGCTGGAAATTCTGGCTTGTGCTTTTTCTTTTTTTCATTCTTTCTTTTCTTCTCCACTATTTCTGCTCTATAAAATCCTGCCAAAACCTCAGCAGACATCTTACTCTAGACCAGTTTTGCAAGCTCAAGAGGGTCAAATGGTCATCTGCTTTTCTGGCTGCCTGCATACTGCATCCCTCTGACTTGAGTTTTTCCTACCCTTGATTTACTGCGGGAGGAGAAAGGCTGAGGTACAAAGTCACCCCATGTTGGCTGTGGAGAAGCATTTATGCAGGTGAATATTTGGAGAGCCACCAGCTCCAGCTGCTGAGCACTCACCAGTAGACAGATGCTGCTGTGGATCAGGAGAAAAATATCCCAGCCCCTGCTTGCTGAGGTCTGAGAGCTCCTACATTAAGTCTCTATCAGGCTGTTTCAGGGTCCACAAGGTCAACGGATGCTGCTCTACCGAGCTCAATAAGCTACAGGATACATCCAGCAGGAGACAGTCTTCAATTGAATCATGATTTATTAGTGCAGTTATGGAAGCTTATTCTCTCAGGAACCATAATGCTGAGTAATATTACATGAAGAGACAGTGATGTATTGTACATCATGGGACACCAGCTAATGGAGCAGCCAGAGCCTGCATCAGTCCGTTCTGAGTATCCTTGTATGACGAGGCCCGTTCTCAGGGTCAGTGTCCCTGAGGTTTGACACGAGGAAGATGTGTAAGATTTGGCACTGTGGCTGGTGTCTGCAAGGTGAATACTTAAAGCCAGATCAGACTCTCTCCCCTCGACCACTTTTATACACCCTGAAGCGTGTCACACCTTGGGAGGTGATGCTCCCCCTCTGATGACTGTTGGGACTGGCTGGCTGAGCAGGTTGGACTAACACCTCACTCCAAGGTGGCTGGAGGGAGGCAAGAGGATTCTCAGCTGAGGGGATACGTTATGCAGCTTATTGCATTTGCCCTCCTGGGAGGCAGACCTCTAACTGCTCTCCCAGCATCTTTCCTTCCCCTAGTGCAGGAGATGGTTGCAAACTTTCTACCATTACGTTGCACGCTTGGAGCTGGAGGTCCTGAGCTGAAAATGAGAGGAAAATGCTACCACTAAGGGCTGCAATGGGGGAATCCTGTCTTTGGTACTTGTCTTGAGTGTGAGCAGCAATGCAGAGGGCATGGGATGCTGTAGCACCTTGCCCAGTGTCAAAGAGAGAGAGAAAGGTTCATGCAGGCTAAAGAAAGAGCAGATCCACTCAGATTTTCCCAAATGCTGCAGGCTGCATAATAGTACATGGGCAGGAGTCAGAGCGGTGGGTTTGGGGGGGATATCTGGAGCGGGGGGACACCCTTTGCTACCCTCTGCTTCTTCCAAAACTCACCAAACGAAAAAGTCCAAGGGGCTATGGCTTTGTAACCGCTCACTTAACAGGATTGGAATGACTTACTAACCATTCCTATCTGAACAAAAATAACACCAAAACATTCTCTTTTCTCCCCCCTCCTCCCAGGCCTCATGACTTTAAAAGGATTTGTGACAAGCCATGAGCCTTGAGAAAATAAACCATGATGAATTCCCATCCACAGAGACAATTCTGAAGGTATGTGTCCCCTCCTCCCCGTTCGCTGGAAAACCACAGTCTTGGCCAGGACTGGAAGAGGAGCCATTCATTCAAGCCTGATTTCCCCAACTGTATCACAAGAAACGGTCTCAGTCGCTCTTAAATGAGCTCCGTGGGGATTCTCCTTCCCCTCGTGTGCCAGGTTAGCTCTGCAGAGCGTGCGGGGCTGGCTGATGTCAGATGGGAGGGCAGCACGTTGGAGCAAGCACGTAACCAAGGGATGGCTGGGAAGACGACAGCCTAATCAGTGGGCTAATCACCCCCTGGAAATACCCAGCTCCTTCTAACTCTGTTCCACTGTGATTAGCTTGGGAGAGGGACCCTAAAGCAGAAGACACTGCCTTACCTTTTTCTAAACAGCCAGTGGGTTTTCAGTGCTATGGTTCAGGTTTGCAAAAGGGTGTTTTTTTTTTGTGGGGGCTGGCATGGCTTTTGGATTTCAGTGAGAGCGTGTAGGGTGCAGACCTTGCCCTGTTACAGCCTGCCCCTCTGGAGGTATCTGAACAAATCTCATTGACTCGGTGGTCATAAGTGTGCTAACCAACATGGGTGAGAAGGTTGGTTTCTGCCCCAAGCAGCTTCAAGTTATCAGAGAGCAAAGCAAACAGCCGTCTGTGGCCTTAAATCAGAGTCTTGACTCTGGTCTAGGTCCAGGAGGGAAGTCATCTCAGCTCGATTCCTTGACGTACGTGATTTTCTAGCCTGTGCTGGCTCAGCTGGTGCTTGGTGGGGAGCAGAGCTGCGGCTCCAGCCGCTTCCTGCCCACCAGAGTGGGAGGAGGAGCACTGGATGCTTAAAAGCTACCGGTTTCCCTTGCACTGGTCCCCACAAAACATGACTTTGCTCCTCTGAAAACACACATGAGAGGATTTACAGTAGAATATGCCGCTGGGAGGGATGAGGTTAGCACAGGGCATTCTATGGTCTACGTAAAGCTCTGTGGGATGCCTGTAAAATATTGTGGTTTGAGCTGGTCAGAAGAAGGACAAGGTTTTGCATGCAGGAATCAGAAAGGTTGTTTTCTCTCCGTGCACCAAAAATCATCTGTTTGTTTGGTTTTGTCGAAAACATTGGCAGAGATGTGCAAAAAAAGTTCTAGTCGACAGTGTGGTGTTTTGTATTTTGTCATCATGTTTTGTAATTGTTAAACTCTTGCTGATTTTCCTTCATTCTTCTTTTGTAGTTTGGAGATTTATTCAGACCTTGGTGAAAAGCTGAAAGCAGAAATAAATTTCTTTGAATAATCACATTCTTGGGGAAAGGTAGAGGGGAAAAAACAGTTTTCAACTCTTTCCTCAGTTAAAAATTATCCCTAATTCCAAGTTATACTAATAAAATTGTGGTATTACCTTGCATGGATGAGCAAAATGGTTATTGATTCCCAACACCTCTTCTTGCCTTTTCAGTTGGAGCTGCCTCACCTTCACTTGCCTAAGTGGTCCCATAGCCTGCACGTATTTTATGAGAGGGACCAGACAGATCTTTTCCTGCAAACCTTGCATAAGGAGGCCCCATGCTACTCTAGCAAGGCTAACCAGGGCGGGCAGGGAGGAGGAAGGACCGCGCAGGCGTGAAGTTCGCTGGGAAATCCTCTTGCGATGAGTGCGGAGTGATGACACATCAAAAGAGATGGGGAGAAGCAAACCCCGTGATATCAAACACATGGCAAGATGAACCACCTACTGTTTAATGAGAGAATTAGGTCACATGAATGTTTTTTCTCAAGCTACTTCAATCTGTTTCTAATCCTGGCCTAGGGAAGACTGGATGAGAAGCAGGAGGCCTATATATATATATTTTAATGTTTCTCATCTTTAAGTGTGTGTGTATTTATATTTACCGTAATTGCTCACAAAGACATGTTTGACACTGTTCTTTCTGGTGTTCTTTGGCAGCAAGAGGCTTTTTACCACCAACCTATTGATACCACATGGTGGGTAAGAGCACCTCCTACTCTCCCTCCCCTCTTTGCTCCAGACTGAAAAGCACTGGGTTGTCTCAGCCTGTCAGGAAAAAAAAAAAGAGAGAAGCCAAGTTATTGGTTCAGCTCCAGAGCCCCCCCTGTTTCTCCTGAAATGTGGATCCCTTGTTCCAGCAAGGGTACGTGTGCATACGTGCTTGCTACGGAGCGTTCCCATGGCAGAGCTTCCACAGCACTCTATTTATTTTGCTGGGTTCTCATTCAGGTCAACCACGATACTCTGAAGCGTGGTGGTTTGGAGTTGGAGATGGATCATGTGGTCTCCATTATTGGAGATCACCGCTTAAAAGCCAGTCTTGCCAAGCCAGACCAGAGCCTCTTATTAGAGCCTCTTATTATCTGACAGCTTTGCCCGAAGTTGGATGAACTTGGAGCCTTCTGGGAGAAGGGTCTTCCTGGTCAATGTGGATAATGCAGAAGTGCCTGTAGGATAGAGGATGAAAAAGAAAATAGTTCCTTACTTCTCCAGTGGTGAAAAAGGTCTATACTTTGGTGGGAGTTTTGCTTAAACAGATTGTTCACTCACAAGTCCTTGTTTCTCTTGGGAAGTCACTATAAGTAAAGATAATTTGTGTTTGTGGGGGCTGGTGGCCTATCAAAAGGGCTTGTAGAGGAGAGATCATTACATCATGTATTAAGCAGATTTATAAAATCTGTTCTTCTTCACTGAGGACTCTGCTGTGAGAAGGACTGCTGATCCAGAGCCCTGCTTTGGAAGATGGAGTCTTGTCTGTGAGATACAGCTAAAAGCTCTGCCAGGAGACCACTGCAGAGGACTTTCTTGGACAAATGTGCTGAATTTGTCAAAGAAACCAAAATGCTGAGCTGGGTTGGGCTGAGATCCCTTCAGAGAAGATCCAGTAGCCATCTGCCTGGGGACTGGAAACCAGCCTGCAAAGTGATACTTGGGCTGCTGCTGCTCATTGACCTCATGGTGAGCAAGATTTTGGGTGAATGGATGAGGTGATACAACAACAGCATCTTGGGGTGAGGAAGGAGTATTTCTCACTGATGGCTGGGAGGGAAATCAGATGGGTTAAGGCCAAAGATACTGTAAGGATGGCACAACATAGATGTGGGCTTCCTACTTTAATATACATACATGAATAGCCAGCTAGCTATTTTCCCTAAGCAGACACATCCTTTTCTGCAACCTATATCACAAAGTGCTGGTGACTGAACCTTTCAGGGGTTCTTGTGGGATGTCTGGAGCTCCTCTGGCTGGGGAAGGGAGACAGGGAAGGTTGAACTGGGGTAATTGTTCATTACAAAGGACTTGCATATGTATATCCTAAAGCTGCTGTTTACTATCATAAATTCTTTGAAGTTAAGGTCAGAGATGGTTAGCTGATCCTCTCAGAGAATTGGCTCCTCCACAAAGTGATTCACCTCCTCCAAAGATGACCTGCTTTTTGGAAATAACATTCACTCTCCGTTGATTCTTAAGGAAGCCAAATGTCCAGCCTGGGCTGCCTCTGGCCTTTTAAACTCCTAAATGCAAGTGGGATGAATCCCACTCTTAACATCTTAATCCTTTTTAATTAGATCGAGCTTTCAAGGTCTTCCACAACAGCATTTTCTCTTGCTTTTGGATAATTTCTGTGGCTTTTTCCTTAGCTCTATCCAGCTTTTAAAAGACCTTTTCTATAATATATATTGCAAACTGTACACAGTCTTTCACTATCTGTCTTGTCTGTGGTTTCTGCAGACATAGACACTCTTCCTTTCTCCTATTCACCATCACCTTTTACAGAAGTCAAGTTGACTTTCTTGCCCATTCTAACATTCAAGTCCTTCTCAAAAAAATCACTGTCCTTCGGGTCACAGTTCTCTGCTCTATGGGTATGGCGGATGCTCCTTGTCATGCATGTAACATTGCGTTTTGCTACTGAAAATATATATTTGAGCTGAAGCATGCCAGCAACTTGATAGTCCTGACAGAGCTGAATGCCCTGCCCTCCTCTTTAACAGCTTACATCAGCTGCAAGTAATATATTTGCTTTCATGAAAGTTGATGACAACGTTGACTACCTCTGGGCAAGGCAGTAGATCCTGACAACCATCGGTGATACTTTCTCTCTGAATAATACCTCCCAGCTCCTGCAAGCTAGCCAGTCCCAATCTATTGAATGTATGTTTTATTTCTATAGTGTAGCAGAAACTTTTCAAACAGGAGGTTGTGCAATGTTAAATCATGCACCACATGAAAGTTTGTATTATGCCTGTAAGAGACTCTTTGATGAACAGAACTCGTAATTTTGTCAGAAAATGAGATCAGGCCTATTTCCCATGAAAAACATTGACTGACATTTGTTGCAAATGTAATTATTTTGTAAGGTGGAGTGGTGTCACCTGGCCTAATTTTAACCAAATAACAATTTGCTGTCTGATCCAAACTAGCTGCCAAGGTTTGTTCTGCAGTCAATGGAGCGAGATCAACCCTCCAGCAGCTGAATCATCTAATCTACGTTAGACATCTGTCTTAACAGTAGGATGATTGCTGTTTGGAAGTGCATGCCTGTCTCCATTGACTGAAGAAAAGGAGCAAGGATTAATTTTGAGCTAGCCTGTGTGTAGCTACTTGAGTGAAATAACTTCTGCTGTTAAAATATTGGCACAGCTTTACCATGCCTTTCTCCAAATGTTGGGAAATGCATTGTTCCCCTTCAGGACTCTCATGACTCATAGTCTAGGGAGTTTCAGGTAAGTCACAGGATGAATCCTCAACACACAAGTCCAAGATCCCCTCCCTGCCCCTTCTCTTTATCCAGAAAGATCACAGAATCACAGAATCAACCATCTTGGAAGAGACCTCAGGGATCATCGAGTCCAACCGTTGCCCTAAATAGTTAGGTTGGATGGTGAGGCTTTGGCTAGGATGTTAATGGGGCAGCATTTGCTAGACTACTCCTTGTTTGCCAAGTAGCCACAGGCTTTGATCCTTGAGCTCTGTGCCTCATCCCAGCTGGAAATGAAAGTCTTGTGTTTCGCCCAGAAAATGCCTTGGAAGCAAGTGGTGAATTTGAGAGAAAGTTGCATGGGGTGAGCATGGAAATGCACATGTGATGCCTTGACCCTGCCTTGGGGGAAGAGGGCATGGCCGGGCTGGGCTGGATGGTCAGAGCTGGTCAGAGGGAAGCAATGCTTGTCCATGCAGCATCATGTAGCGATGCCTCGAGCCATCTCTTAGTGAGATCAGTATCACCCTTGATAGTGCAGCTTTTGCCCCAGTGAGGAGTGCCAGGGTTCCAGCCCATGCTTCCAGGACCTGTGGGAGTGGGGTGCCAGTCGTATCACATGGTGTATCAGTTACTGCAGCATTTACCAGCTCACAAAAACATGCACGAAGAATGGCAAGTGTGTGTGGGGGGGTTGTCAACAAAAATATATGCATTTAAAATTGCTTTTTAATGCTGGTTATCCCCCAGATTCCTCCATTTTTAGTGTGCATCACTCCAAGCAGACCAGAATAGTGCTGGAAGTGAGCAGATGCACAGCTGCAACTACAAAGTGCTGAAACCAGCCAAGGATTTAGAAGCTATTAATTATAAATAAAACAAATTACTGTATTTCACGACCTGCTAATTTGTAAGTGGAGAGAGAAAAGCAAAACAAATTAAATTGTTGTTTGCAGCAAATTGTTTACTTTGCTCTCATAATAAATACGACAAAAGAAATGCCAATGCTCTGCCAAGGCAAAAAATGAGTGTGTCTGCCTGTGAGTGTAATTCTTCTCCTGTTAAGCACTTTAAATGAGTGAAGCTGAGAGGATTACAGAAATCTCGTGTTTCATCCTTTAAGCTCTTTGTTCATTTTTGCATTTCATTGATTCCATGGAGGACAGACTAGATTGCTGTAATGTGGTTAATCATCAATTAGTGTCAATTGGAGCAATTTGGTTGTCATTAATAGACGGGTTCCTTTTTGGGAATCAGTTTCTCTTCTAAGAAGAACAATCCTTGTTATTGATTAAGGGAAGTGGAAACATCTTTTTAGTTGTATTGATTTTATTTTAACTTCTTTTCCCATCTAGCACATGGATCAGCTCCTGCAGCTGCAGTGCTAGGCAGCAAAAAGACATATTAAGACATTTGTGAACAAGAGAGATGTATTTGGGTACAGCAATATTCTCTTCTTTCCACCTCAACAAGTCCTGCACCACAACATGGAGCTGGGAAGTCACCAGATGTGCTGTGCTTTGAGGACCTGTAGTCAGGAAGAGTTTCGACTCCATCTTTCTTCAGTGGTCAGGACTGGCTCTCAAATATTTTAGTGTTTCAGATATTTGCATTCCGGACATGGTCCCTTGTGAGAACAGCAGAGCCATCCTAAGCACGGAGGAAATGTGGATTCAGACCCATATCCAGACTTAGTAACTTAAGTCTTCCCCTCTAATGGGCTGGACTGAGATCTCTGATCTGAGAAGTCCCAAAAGGCTTCAGCTGGAGCCCATGTGTCCGGTACAAGGCATTTCGAGACAGATGAAGGCCAGCTGGATAAGGTCCAGGGGAGAGCAGCAAGAATGATCAGAGGTCCAGAAAACATGACCTCCAAGGAAGGACTGAAAGAGTAGGGATTGTTTAGTCTAGAGGAGAGAGGACTACGGAGAGATTTGCTGGGAGACTGCAAGTGTGTAAAAGGGTACCGTGGAAAGGAAGAGAAGAACCTGTTCCTTGAGTCCACTTCAGGAGAACAGACAATACGTTTTCATCTAAATCAGGAGGGACAGGAGGAGAGGGTTTGCAAGGGTGAGGTTAGTTATGTCAAGCAAATGTCTTTTGGTAGAAGTGATCCTGCGAGGGAGAAGAAGAACAGACTAGATGACCTAGCAAAATCTCTTCTAGTTCTGTTTTTTGTGGCTATTTGAAGTTGTTTGAATTCTGACCCTGATTTCGCTGCCCTGGTGTGTGACCTCATAGAAGTGAACATGGGGTGGAACTTGTGGTTTGAAAATCTAAGAGATTATCAGAAATGGTCAGGTGAAGGAATGCTATGCAGGGCAGATGCTGGCATGTGCAGAGCAAGGAGAAGAGCAAACACCAATGGGTCACCTGGGAGTCTACATGGCTGGAAGTTACACCCACAGGTACATCTGTGTATGTAAAGGAGAAGAAAATATGAGATGAGAAAATACACTCCCTGGTGAGTGCAAAGTCCTTCCCTCCATGCTCATCACCATCATTCTTCTCAGTTTTGGATGGATACATTGCAGGGAGCTGGCGTTTGGGAATGTTTCTGAATTTAATACCTAAATTACTCCTTTAATCAGTACTTCTGCCTTATTTATCACCACATTTTCATATTAATTTTTATGCAGATGACAAACATGTCTAAATGTCCTCAGATGGCTCTGAAACCACTGCTCTTCACCTCATGTGCTCTCAACCTTCTCTTCCCTTCTCTGTTGGCAGGAAGAAGACAGCCATGACCTCCAGTCTGGATTACTCTCACCAGGAGGGATCATACAAAGATCTCCAAGCAAACACGGACCCAGCTGCGACTGGAACTGCGTTCAGACTCACATCAATGTGGTGCAAGAGGAAAAAGTTTATGAACTCAGGCACAATGTTGCTGTAACATGGCTATTCACTTTTTGGATCCTACCTGTCACCTTCTCAAGGTACTCCATAGTCCATGCTGAGTGCACTAGTCTGCATTAGCTCTAAGCACCCCTGTCTCTATGCTGTCCTCCATATTCTGGGCTGTTTAAACCTTTGGAGCAGCTGAGGTTATTCCAGGTTAATAAGGAAAGATTAAGATTGTTGCTGTTGTTTAATATCATGTTGGTGTGTTTCAATTTTACTCCAGCTCCTTCTCAGTGGAGTTCTTGGTTTGTTTTCTTTTTTTGAGGGGGGTGTTGTCATTGTTGTTTGTTTGTTTGTTTTTGTTTGCTTTTTTTTTAATGAGATCAGAGATGTAAGAGTCCCTTGGCATGGACTTTTAAGTCATAAATAACTTTTATGGCCATTTTGAAGCTCAGGCCAGTCCAACATGGGTGATAATCCACTGTGAATCACAGATGTTAGAGCCTCCCTGATAATAAAGATCTATGGTGCTATTTCCACAGTTTGTCAGGAGTCTGGAAGAGGTGTGTGCCCAGACTCTGGGCACAGCATATAAAAGTCCTGTTAATGTGATTTCCTAACAGTGTTCTCCAGACAAGGTGCCCACCCCTATATCTTGACTTTCCCTCATTTTCAAGTGCCTGGGAGGGAAGAATGAAGGTGAGCAACTCTTGCAGACCCTCACAGTGGGGTTACTCCCAGCCATGAAGAGCAGACTTTCATGCCTAGTCCATGCCTGGCTTTTCTCAGATTTGGGCAAAGGTCTTGCCTGTGCTATCTGAGCACCTTCCCATGGTGCATGCGTGCTCAGCGTCACATGATGTGTTTCTTGCAGGGAACACCCTGCCCGGATCTAGTCCATCTCTAGTCAAAGGATTATTCCCAACAGAGTCTGCTTTAGTCCATTTTTAAACGTCTTAAAGAGCAGGGTTTCCACCACAGCCCCTGGGGAGGATGTTCCACAATCCAGTTAGATCTCACTGCTAAGAATGTTTCCCCTGATATTCAGAGTTCATTTTCCATTTCTTAATCCCATCTTGTGATTCCTGGTTATTCCCCTGTTGGGCTAACCTAAACAATTCCTCCCCCTCCCCGACATTTATGCCTGTCAACCAGTCAGCAGACAGTTGTCTTCCTTTGCTGTCCTCCAGCCAAGCTATACATATTTAGCTCCTTCATTTTTTTTCCCCATAAGTCAGTCCTTCCAACCACTTAATCATCTTGGTTGTCCCACTTTGACTTCTCTCCAGCTTGAAGCATTCCAGTGCTGCTGAGGTGCTCCTCAGCAGTCAAGTCCCCAGTGGCCTCAGCCCAAAGAGGAGGCTGACAGAGAAAACCTTGATTATGAGAAAATCCCTACAGCCATCATCTTCTCTGTCATGGGGCGGAAACAGGGTTTCGGTGCTACCCCTGAGACCTGGCTGGAGAAAAGCTGCCAATTTCATTCAAATATTCCATTGAATCCAGGCACTGGGAACAGCCGAGAAGTGATGTCCTGCTGTGTTATTTTCATTCATTTCATTGTAATCTGCTGTGGCGGTGTTGGAAGGACACAAGGAGGAAGGGTTGGCCCAAGGAAACACAGCGATAAATGCACCAAAAGAGCTTGCTATCGAGCCACAGCCTGGCCATGCCAAGGTCATGTCATGACAGAGAAAAAGCCCAGAGTACCTCTTCCATTTCCCTTAGGACCCTTTTTCTGTCTAAACATGAAGGAAAGGAAGTTGCTTTCTGTTTGCCATCTGTCCTGAGCCAAGGCTGATGCTCACCTTGTTTTCTTTGGGTATTAATATATGTTTGCTAATGCAGGCCAGAAAAAAACATTCTCTAATCTTTCTTTAAAAAGTTGAAAGAATTAGTTTAGGAAGAACAGGCTGGCAGCATATGCAAATAGTCCTGGGCCACTGCAAATCTTCTGTCTCCATGTAGGGTAAATTAAACATCCAGGAGTTATGGGTGGTTACCACTCTGTGGAACCTGACTCACCCCTTTCCAGAACCCCTCAAACTCTTGCTCTTTCCAACGAAAAGAAAAGCAACTGGAATTGGTGATTTAACCAGCGCTCACTGGAGCAGGGGTCAGGACTCGTTTGAAGCTCTGGATTCCTCCCAGGATAGCAGTAATGTCTCAGTCTTAATTAGAGCCCAAGGTGCCATCGGGTTACGAGGAGATGCTGTGGTGATGAAGCTATTGCCTTTGCCTGTGGCATAAAACTAAGCCCCAGACTGCTTATTCACATCCAAGATCCTCTGCCGTGATTGAAATTCATTACAGTGTCGGCGTCTGTTATTTGTAGTAGAGCATTGTCTGCCGCCTTAGACAAGAGAGTGCCCCAGATGACGGAAGATTTAATGACATTGGGAGGAAAAAAATGACTGTGCCATCAAAATAGACAAGTTAGAAGGAGGAAGGAAATTTTTTTTTTCTCATTTTAATGATACGGAACAGAAATTTTAGGCTAGAGAGGAAAGTGTACTCAGCTTCCTCTGCTGGGTCAGGTTTTCTCAGGAGTTCAGTCCCAGCTGAAGCACTTTTGTAAAGCTGCAAGTTGTAGGGTGCTACAGATCTTGTCCAGAGACAAGGCTGTGCCTGAAGCCAAATTGCTTGAAATAGCAAGTGATGATTTTAATATGTGATCATCCTTCCCACACACCACTGTGAGTGGCAGAGGCTTAAAGCATTGACCATCCCTGATGTAGCTTAATGGCTAAACTTTACTCTTCTGCAGCAATCCTGTGCTTATTTCATACAAATACCGAGTAGTGAATGGCTTTAAATCATGGCGGGGTTACTGTAGCTGAAAGTGCTTTGTACTAAAACTGCAGATTACTGTAGGTCAACCCATCAGAAAATTCCTCTTCAGATTTAGCACACAACCTCTAATTTTGCTCCTCCAGCCTATTTTAAAAATAGGAAAACAGCCTCTTTTAAAAATAGGAAAACAAACACTTTACTAAAAACATCAGCTTTTTTTTTTTCCTATTTTATTTTGCAGGCTGCATAGGCCCTGACTCAGCAAGGCATTTCTCCTCATGCCTCATGTAGCACATCCCACCTCTATTTTCATCTCCTCATGCCTCCAAGGAGTTGCCTCCTGGGTAAAGACCAGTTAGTGGAAACTTGGTCCTTGTGAAATGCTGAGCGAGCAGGCTTAAAAAAGAGGAAAGCTTGGATGAAAATTTGCTACTTGACAGTGAAACCCCCGAAATCCTCTTTCTACAGAGGACATAGCTGTGAGGCAGAAGGCAGTGTGATAACTGCCTTAGCTTCGCCAGGGGAGGTTCAGGTTGGACATTAGGAAGAATTTCTTTTCAGAAAGGGTTATTAGACATTGGAAGGGGCTGCCCAGGGAGGTGGTGGAGTCACCATCTCTGGAGGGGTTTAAAAAAAAGACTGGACATGACACTTAGTGCCATGGTCTAGTTGCCATGGTGGTGTCAGGGCAGTGGTTGGACTCGATGATCCCTGAGGTCTCTTCCAACCTGGTTGATTCTGTGATTCTGAACATCAGGTCCCTGTGATAGATCATGCCACCAGATTACAGAATCACAGAATCAACTTAAATTAAATTTAATTAAATTAAATTAAAATAGAACAAGCCTTGGTGCTCACCCACATGGGTACCCAATGTAATGGGCTGTTCCCATGCACAGTATTCGCACCTTGAATCCTGTGTCCAGTTCTGGGCCCCGCACTTCAAGAAAGATGTTGAGGTGTTGGAGCGAGTCCAGAGGAGGGCGACCAAGCTGGTGAAGGGTCTGGAGGGTCTGACCTACGATGAACGGCTGAGGGAGCTGGGGGTGTTTAGCCTGGAGAAGAGGAGGCTCATAGGTGACCTTAGTGCAGTCTACAACTACCTGAAGGGAGGTTGTAGTGAAGTGGGAGTCGGCCTCTTCTCCCAGGCAACTAGCGACAGGACAAGAGGACACAGCCTCAGGCTTCACCAGGGGAGGTTCAGGTTAGACATGAGGAAGAATTTCTTCTCAGCAAGGGTCATTAGCCGTTGGAAGGGGCTGCCCAGGGAGGTGGTGGAGTCACTATCTCTGGATGTGTTTAAGAAAAGCCTGGACATGGCACTTAGTGCCATGGTCTAGTTGCCATGGTGGTGTCAGGGCAATGGTTGGATTTGATGATCCCAGAGGTCTCTTCCAGCCTGGTTGATTCTGTAATTCTGTGATTCATGTTGTTCATCCTTATCCACCGAAGTGGATTAGAAGTATTTGAGCTCCTGTGAGACTCCTTGCTAATCTTGAAAGAGCAAGGAGTGCTAAAGAGTAAAAATGTGGTTTTTTTTTTTTCTTTAGCTCATGCTAGGAAACTTTGCCTTTCTTGCACAGACACATCTGACCATACTGACCTACCTATTTATTACTTGCAAGCAAGGTTATTGCATCCTCCCGTGTTTGAAGTTAAATGTGATGATAAGGTACTTGTCTGAGTCCAGCCTCCCTTTGGGATGGAGGAGAGTAAAGTCCATGCCACAGAGACGAGGCTAGAGAAAGGAAGAAACACTGATCTTGTTATCCAGCTACTCCAGCCAGTGACCAGAAAATGAAAGTTATCTTTTTTCTTCCCTGGGAGCAAAGGGAAAACCGTGTCCCAGTTGTCACACCTCTTTCTCCCACCTTTCATTGCCATTTATCAGGTCTTTGTAGTGTATTTTTACAGTGGCCAAAGTCAGTTTGGAGGCTTTGGTCAGGCATGAAGTGTCCATAAAGGCATTTCGGAGGTAGATGAGCTGTGAGGTTCAGGAATTTCTTTCTAGTAAGAGGGGTGTGGGTAAGGAACTATAAAAACGGACCTTGATCAGTTCAAGGATGTGATTTGCTGTGGTAGTTATACAAGCAAAGGGCTGGAGGCTGGGCGACTGTTCTGGAGAAACATAGCTACATGGCTTTGCTGGTCTTACGTCTTCCTTAAGCACCTCCTGAAGACAAGGTATGGGGTGAGTTGGACCTTTGGTCTAATCCTCATCATGGATTTGTAGAGGGAGTCTGACCCCAGTTGTGCAGGAAAGCCCATCCTGGTTACATAGAGTAAGATTCAAGCAATGTGTTTGTCTTTGGGCTCTACATGAGAACATGATACTCTGTGGGTGCAGGTTACGTGTTTTCTAAAGCCAAAATCCTACATGCTTCATAGTGTTGCTACTAAGGTCCCTATCCCTCTTAGCATTTATGGCAAGTCGCATTACATACCAGGTGCTTTCAAAAAACTCCAGGAAATTTCCAAGATTCCAGATGCCTCTTAATGCCCAGCTCAGATGACCAGTGTCCAGGACACCTGCTGCAGTGAATAGCAGGGTGATCTCAACCGTTCTTCACTCCTCCACTATGCTTTACACCTTGTTGAGGCAAAATGCACAAGAAAACATAAGCAATGTCACAAAATGCCTTCTAAGGATCAGGGGTTGCTTCGTGTCCTGGGTTTGTATCATGACATTCAGGCTACTGTGGATACCCTGAGGAATAAATAGGATTCCAATAGTCAATAATAATAGCAGCCATGATCCTGAAACGTGAGCCACTGACATTTAAAGTTTATTTACTGCTTTTGCAGTGCTTTAATCTCTCACTCCCCTTTCTCCTATGTTAAATGGCAAGTAAAAATAGTGTTTCGAGCTAAAAGCATGGGAAAGTCCAAAACCCTCTCTGCATTCCCACTAAAACACCAGCAGTTCCCACAAATTGGAGATTTCCCTTCCTCCTCCCCAACTTTTCTCTTTTTTTATTTTTTTTTTTTGCACTGGATAGGAATTGTTAGATTCAGGGAGACCATACAGGAATTGGGGTTGGAAAGGAAAGGGAGTGGGGAAGGGGGGGAAGCAGGGTAAAGCAAATGGAAAAAAATACACCACAGTAGTAGCCACAGAATTCTTCTCTGCTCCAGCTTCTCCTTTGAACTGGATACGCCACCCCCCCTCTTTAATAGGGAACAAATTTTCAGTGCTCTATGGGAAAGTTTGAAGGCAACATATTTCTGACAGGTCACTGTCAGTTCACACTAAAGCGTTTTTTGCCTTTTCCCTGCCCTTACCCCCTTTTCTTTCTTTTCTTTCTTCCTTTCTATCTTTTTTTCTTTCTCTCTCTATTTTTTAGAATGGAAATGGTGCCTGCAATGTGCTGTCTCAGATGCTGACAGGCACATTGTTGTGGGTAGTGGCATGCAGGACGCTTGGGGTTAATGATGTCCTGCTGATGCCACTTGTTGCTCAGGGATGGCAAGTAGTTGTCCCTTGCTCGGCAAGCCGAGGAGTTTGGAGCTGGGCTTGACCCCTGCCTGGCCTCTGAGCTCCAATGCCAGCTTTGGTGGAACTAGAAATTGTTCAGGTGATGTGTTAGGGGACAGTCCAGAGGTGTTGGAGCGAGTCCAGAGGAGGGCGACCAAGCTGGTGAAGGGTCTGGAGGGTCTGACCGACGATGAATGGCTGAGGGAGCTGGGGGTGTTTAGCCTGGAGAAGAGGAGGCTCCGAGGTGACCTTAGTGCAGTCTACAACTACCTGAAGGGAGGTTGTAGCACAGTGGGAGTCAGCCTCTTCTCCCGGGCAACTAGTGATAAGACAAGAGGACACAGCCTCAGGCTTCACCAGGGGAGGTTCAGGTTGGACATTAGGAAGCATTTCTTCTCAGCAAGGGTCATTAGCCATTGGAAGGGGCTGCCCAGGGAGGTGGTGGAGTCACCATCTCTGGAGGTGTTTAAGAAAAGACTGGACATGGCACTTAGTGCCATGGTCTAGTTGCCATGGTGGTGTCAGGGCCATGGTTGGACTCGATGATCCCTGAGGTCTCTTCCAGACTGGTTGATTCTGTGATTCTGTGTGACAGGATGAACTGCCCAGGGGCAAACCCTAGGAAGACCCTGGATGTTCCTGGACAGCTCAGTGCTAAATTTATTCTCCTGGCAAATTTGCAAATAATAGCAAAGTTTTGGGGAGGGGGAGAAGGCGGAATGTAAAGTACAGACCTTGGCATAGCTGAGACAAAGAGAGCTGGAGGCTCCCTTATACTAATGGACCTTCCTCCCTGCTAATGGACCTGCACCTTCAGGGATCTGAGATGCTTCTGCCCAACCCTCTCCAACAGAGACACAGCCACTGTGTTGAGCTGCACGTAAAGCTTCGGACACCCTGCTCATCTGGAGGCCCAACGCAGCGTGCTGAAGTAAAGCATTGCATTGGCCTCGTTGGACAAAACTCTTGATACTCAGCCAGTTTCCTCTACATCCTGGCCGAGGGTGCTCAAGCCCTGGTTCCTTGCCCAAACATAATGATAGTTTTCAGCCCTGGCTTGAGGCAGCACTTGCAATGGCCAATGCTGGTTTTCTGGAGGACAAAAGCTGGTGCAGACTGGTACTGCCAGGGGAGCAGGCAGAGGAAATGCTTTTTAGGGAAAGCCAACAAAATAAGGCTGTCCTTTTTTCCCAGTCTGCTGTGAAACTACAGTGGCTACTGCTGCTGGGGGCTGGCTTGGAGCTGCTGGGTTGAAATAGGAGGTGCTCTCCTCCATTTCCCTTCCTCCTCCTCTCTGCAGCAGTGTCATTTACTTGTTCTCCAAAGCTCTGTCTCCTCTCTCCCCCTTCTTCCTGTCCTTCCTCTTCTTGTAGGAGCAATCCATGGGGTCTGTTTTACCCCAGTGCAGAAAAGCCTTGTGCCATCTCCACCCACCACCTCCCATGACGGCTGAGATGGTGCTCAGCCAAAGGCCCCTTGCATGTGGTGTCCTCTCCCCCAGCAGCACCTGTTGCCCAGCTTTACTGGCTTCCCCCACAGTAGCCAAGGGGCTAATAATTAACAACAGCAATCAATAAGCTGCATTGCTGCTGCCAGGTGATGTCTAACACATCGTCTCACACAGTCTGTTGTTGCACCCCAGTTTTTTGAACGACACTCGGAAGCTCGGCAGAGGGTGGGGGGCCTACGGTGGAAGGAGGCCCTTGCAGGGTAATCTTAGGCAAACATAATTGGCTTCATATGTCTCACAGGCCACTTCTGAGATCTCAAAGCAAGGTCAAGGGTGCTTGAGGCAGAGACGAGAGGCTGTTCTTGCTAACATTCATTTCCCAGTGGTATGTCAACAGCTTGTTACATGGCCAGGGCTGACGACTGTTAAAGATTGGGATGGGTGACTCATCGCATTTGCTTTAATATCCATTTTTATTTAGTATCGCGGTGCAGTGGCTTGACTAATCGGCATAAATCTCCCCTGCTTCCCAGGAGCAGAACACATCAGCGCTGGGCCCAGGAGGAAAAATAGAAAAGCCTTTTAAAATGAGGTTTGGTCAGTGGTGTCCCATGAGAGGGACAACCTTCACCTTTGGCTGTTCTTTGGGGTTTCTGCTCATCTTGCCGGGTGGATTTTGGCTTGTCAAGATGTCCCTACTTTCACTGGCCGAGGCCTCAGGCTTTTCTTAACACACTCTTCTTTGAAGTCCTCTGATGCTCATTGCAATGTCAGCAGTATACCCTGCTGATGCTGCTAACAACGGAGTTAGCCTGGGCCAACAGTTGCCAGGGCTGACATCCAAGGGTTCAGCAAAAACTTGTTCACAACAGATGAAGGTACCTGAGTTTCTATTGATTCCTGTTGCTGCAGAGCTGAGCAGCTATGGGGAATACTGGCCACTTGTCCTATCAGCCAAGTACATGCTGAGATCTTTAGGAAATCTTGTGATTAGCTGTGATGGTGGATCTTGGGGAAAGGGAGGGAAGCTGGATGAAGGCAGTTGGATAAAACTAAAATCACTAAAATTACTTCCCAGCCAGCTTTCCATTCCAGGGGGCTAAAAACATTCCCAGGACCTGTGTTTGATGGTAAGGTTTTTGTCCAGCCTGGCAAAGTCGGCCTCTTCTCCCAGGCAACTAGTGATAGGACAAGAGGACACAGCCTCAAGCTTCGCCAGGGGAGGTTCAGGTTGGACATTAGGAAGCATTTCTTCTCAGCAAGGGTCATTAGCCATTGGAAGGGGCTGCCCAGGGAGGTGGTGGAGTCACCATCTCTGGATGTGTTTAAGAAAAGGCTGGACATGGCACTTAGTGCCCTGGTCTAGTTGCCATGGTGGTGTCAGGGCAATGGTTGGACTCGATGATCCCAGAGGGCTCTTCCAACCTGGTTGATTCTGTGATTCTGTGGCATATCTTCTGCTGGGGGTGACTGATGCGTTTTAGGTCATATCCTTAGCTGGGCTGACTTTTATTCTTTTCTTGGCCTAAGTGTTGCTGATTTCCCCTCATGCCCTTGTTGAAGCTTGGCCATGGTTCAAATAGGTTCCTTTGCTGATGCTCCATGCACTGTTTCCCTCTGCACCTCTAAAATGCCCTGCTGAATGGAAGGAGGTGAAAATAAACCTGCAGAGCATGATCTGTCTGCTATAGGATGTTGTGTTGAGAACTCTCATGTTGTGTTGAGAACTCTCATCCCCCCACTAAAAGGTGAGATCTGTGGAAACATCTAATGTTTAAAGATCAGCCCCTTGGTCCCTGTCAGGTTACTGACAGTGTCAGGGATAGGTGCCGTAACTCCTGGTTCAGCCAAAGCGGGATGCCCAGATCCCACACGCCAAGTGGAAACCCCCAGTAGGAAGTCTCAACCCCAGGACTTCTTTTGCTGGAAGTTAGAGCCTCTGCTCAAAGAGGACCCAGGGACACTGACCTTGCCTGAAGGTAGGGACCCAATTAGGTAGTGGGCACCCACCTGGCTTGTGGTGATGTCATCTCATCTGCCTTTGTTTTTTGTTTTTTCTTTCTAAAGAGAGTTAGTGAATGAAGTGCAGGCACTGGAACATGGGTGGCTTTCTGGGTTGTGTTTGTGGACGTGGGTGTTTGGGTTCTGCTCAAGTCCCATTGCAGGTGTGAATGCACCTACCCGAGACTGAATACTTACGTCTGAATTAAGCTCCAAAGAGAGAGACACCTCCAGAAGGTGGTTTGTGCCCACTAGTCTAGTCTTTGCTATTTTTGGGGGCATAATGGAAACCCTGTAGTCAACCTGACTTTTTTCTGCTTCAGATTTGCTTTCACCTCCTTCAGTTCTCTCATCTTTACCATGAAACAACTTTACTTCTTTGTCCAGTTTTATTCACTTCCCAGGCTGCCTCTTAGCACCGTTTCAATGGAATTACACCAATGGAAAGTCACAGAATCACAGACTGGCTGGGGTGGGAAGGGACCTCTGAAGATCACCCAGTCCAACCCCTGCCAAAGCAGGGTCACCCAGAACACGTTGCACAGGGTCGCGTCCAGGCGGGTTTGAATATCTCCAGAGAAGGAGACTCCCCCCGCTCCCTGGGCAGCCTGTGCCAGGGCTCTGCCACCCTCACACCAAAGAAGTTCCTCCTCATATTCAGATGGAACTTCCCATGTTTCAGTTTGTGCCCGTTGCCCCTTGTCCTGTCACTGGGCACCACCGAGAAGAGTCTGGTCCCATCCCCTTGACACCCCCCTGAGGTATTTGTAAGCATTGATAAGATCGCCTCTCAGTCTTCTGTCCTCCAGAGTGAACAGACCCAGCTCCCTCAGCCTTTCCTCATAAGAAAAGTCATACAAAAGTTAGTAAAGTACCTCAGCTCTGCTTACAACAATGTCTAGTATAATCTGTAGTGGTGCAAATTGTCAATTTTAGTATCTCATAACTAATATGTTCATTAATTCATAGGATCATAGAATATCTCAAGTTGTAAGGGACCCATAAGGATCATTAAGTCCAACTCCCTGATCCTCACAGGACTACTTAAAACTAAACCATATGACTAAAAGCGTTGTCCAGGCTCTCCTTGAGTTCTGCCAGGCTTGGTGACATGATCGTGCCAGGTTTAAAACTGCTTCTGCTCAAATCACAGAATAAGAAGTCAACATGTTATCAGAATAGGCAGTTCTCCTGCTTTGCAGTGAGCAGGTTGGTTGTGGTCTCCAGTTAAAGTGAAATATACCCAATCCCCAGACAGCTGCTGCCTCCTGAGGTCTCCAGTTGGATTGTCTTATACTTTCCCATCAAAGAGCAAAAGAGTGGGGAAGGAACACGAGGAAGACATCTGTGTCACCTCCTCTAAGTGCATTAGACAATAACTTTGGGCTGAGGTGAGGTAATTTCTTCAGTGTCTTTTTCTCTCCAATCCATGAATCACAGAATCAACCAGGTTGGAAGAGCCCTCAGGGATCATCGAGTCCAACCGTTGCCCTGACACCACCCTGTCAACTAGATCATGGCACTAAGTGCCATGTCCAGTCTTTTCTTAAACCCCTCCAGAGATGGTGACTCCACCACCTCCCTGGGCAGCCCCTTCCAATGGCTAATGACCCTTGCTGAGAAGAAATGCTTCCTAATGTCCAACCTGAACCTCCCCTGGTGAAGCTTGAGGCTGTGTCCTCTTGTCCTATCACTAGTTGCCCGGGAGAAGAGGCCAACTCCCACTTCACTACAACCTCCCTTCAGGTAGTTGTAGACTGCACTAAGGTCACCTCTGAGCCTCCTCTTCTCCAGCCTAAACACCCCCAGCTCCCTCAGCCATTCCTCATAGGTCAGAGTTGAGTTAGATGACTAACTCAATCCAATGTTTCAACTTGTAACTTTGGGCAGACATTATTGGCAAAAGATTGGAAAGGGGAATAAAAACTCTGTGAGAGAGTGGCATTGCTTGGGTTGTAATATTAATTAAGCAGCTTGCAATATTAATGCTAGAGGTCAGATTCCCTTATTCCTTGTCAGTGTCCTATGCACTAGATTACACTGCTTCCCCTGTTGACTCCTTGGTGTAACTCGGTGAAGTCAATGGTGTCGTGCTCTCCTGCTCCTTCCTTTCCCTCTAGGCATGAATCACACTCCAAGTCCTTGGCTCCGGGACGCATCCATGAAAATGAGGTAAGTTTCCAGTCTTAGGCACTGACAGAGACGAGCTGGGAAGAATTTGTCTCTATGTGGCTGGAGAATGACTGTGTCCTCCCATAAGGGAGCAGAACTGGAAGCCAGAAAAAGGATCACCTCTTGGCAGCGCCGCGGAAATTCAGCATTACAGTAGCAAAAGGTCAGGACGCAGTGCAAATGTGGCTAATTCTGCCACAGCAGGGGAAAGACTTTATATGGTATGGCCCTCTCCTCCTTTTCTCAGGAGAAAAGACTTTCAGAACACCCCGGTGGAAGAAGCCAGAAGTGGGGGATTCTTGACATTTTCTCGAAACCCCTCAAGGGAATCCTATCAAAGCAGAGAGCTGGTTACAGCCTCCTGCTGTTACAAATACCATCTAAGCAACCTCAGGCTGACCTTCGTTGGTCAGTGACACTGGTCTTTCTCAGAAACCCACAGTCCTAAAAAAGAAGGAGCCGCTTTTTCTCTTTCCTCCCCTCCATCACCCTCTCCCCATTGAGCGCCAAGCCAGAAATGACAAACAATCTCTCGACCTTCCAAGAAAACAAGGCAGAGCCACCTAGTGCGGAACAATAGAGAATGATGAAGACACAGCCACAATAGCTGGCTGTGGTTAACCTCAGAGGCTGCAGTCAAACCCAAGGAAATTACAGAAAACCCTTAAACAAATACAATGGCCACGACTGTTTTCTCCCCAGGGGACCCATAAATAGAAGCTAGTGCTCCCGGGGAGGGAGGAGGGGAGAGGCAAGTGGCCACTGTTTGTTCTTCTGTGGTTCCGTGTAGGCTAAACTGGAGATTAGGCTACGAAATCGAAGGCAGCAAGAAAGTAGGCAGTAATGGATTTTGGCACCGATTCTCACACGAGCTGCTTAAATTCAGAGGAGAAAAATGCCGTGTTCCTGCACGGTTCCGCGAGGCTTGCGTGGGCTTGCTTCATCATCTGCGAGTGCAGATTAAATTCACCTTGAGCCAAGGGTCAGTGACTCTTAAGATTTTTCCATCCCTTTTTCTTTTCATTTCATTTTAGAGCTGAAACTTAGGTGATGCCTAGGTAGGACCATGGTTTGAAGCGGTGCCTCTGTACGGGAGCATCAAGCTGTTGTGGTTGTATGTGCTTCAGGCCAGTGATGATCTCCCTCTGTCTCTTTTTATTCCCTATATCTTTATGACACCTGTCCTCCTGCAGGGACATCTGGACAATAGTTATAGTGCTGATAGCACAGAGCAGTATAATAAAAAAAAAAGTCTAGGCTGGAGCTGACAACAACAGTGACAGATGGATCCATCTCCTTTAGTTTCCAAGTCTTCTGCATGCTGCTTGTGTGAAGTTTTAGCATAGGGCTGGACTTGAACTGGTGGGGAGCTCTGGCCATTTTTTTGTAGAGAAGGTTGCAATTGGTGACCTTATTGCAGTCTACAACTACCTGAAGGGAGGTTGTAGTGAAGTGGGAGTTGGCCTCTTCTCCCAGGCAACTAGCAATAGGACAAGAGGACACAGCCTTAAGCTTCACCAGGGGAGGTTCAGGTTGGACATTAGGAAGAATTTCTTCTCAGAAAGGGTTATTAGACATTCAAATGGGCTGCCCAGGGAGGTGGTGGAGTCCCCATCTCTGGAGGGGTTTAAGAAAAGCCTGGACATGGTACTTAGTGCCATGGTCTAATTGCCATGGTGGTGTCAGGGCAATGGTTGGACTCGATGATCCCAGAGGTCTCTTCCAACCTGGTTGATTCTGTGATTCTGTAATTGCTCTCAGTGGCACCTTTCCTTCTGGCCAACCTATTCTGCGACACCATTTTGTATCATTGCTTATTCTTGCCATGAACTGTTCCACTTATAAGAAAAAGGATGCAGCAGAAGTTACCTATACCTCTTTGTCTTGCAGTGCAGAGATGTGGTAAATCAGCTCACTGGGGTCATAAAAGCAACCTGTCTAGAGCAACTTGGAGCTCAAGGCCTTTCTGAGTCCTCAGATTAGCTTGAGCATAATCAGCTCAGGTATTCTGCACAGGGAAACTCTGATTTTAAACAGCCTGGATGCACAGAAAGAAAAGAGAGTGACCCAATGAATGGTTCCTTGAACCAATAAAAAATAGTTGTTACAGAAGAGAAAGACAGCTTATGCACCCTAGGCGCTGCCATCAAGTCATCTCAAGCTGCAATTGCCTGCTAGCAGTTGTCCAGCCCCATTACCCCTGGCCCGCTCTCCTCCAGTGCAAGCAATTACCAAGGCAATAACAACCATTACTTCTGTTCCTCACAAGTCTGAATTCCACAAGGCAAATACCTCTGTATGGAGTGGTGTGGAACTGGATGGGCAGGTCCTAGCTGGATTTTGCTGAGCTTTGTGCTTTCAGGCCTCCCTTCCTAGAAGGTATAGGTCAAAACCAGAGTAGGTGAGAATTTCTCATTAGCTTTAGCTGGGAGTAGGGAAGACCTCAGGTGCAATGAATTAATGTGGCAAGTGATCAGCATTTTTTTTTTCTTTTCAAGGAAATTTAAGAAGATACCAGCTGTGTGTGATTTTTTTAGTCTGGGAGATCTGAGTCAGAGGTGGTGCCATGGCAGCAGCTGAAGGTAGGGGCTGAGGTTTTGTGTTGGTTCTTTTTCACTGTGTGGAGAATTAGCAAGATGAGTAACTGGTTCTTACCTTTTCTCCTGAGAAGGCTGGAGTACCTGCCATAAGTTACACCACGTCCTTTGACGTGGTGTAAACTTCAAAGGTGAACACTGAGAAACTCAGATTCTCAGTGACTTTGAGATCTGGACCAGGTCCCTTTAGTTTCTTATAAAATTAAAAGACACTTGAAATAGTCCTGATGACCTTTTTCAGTGTTTCTCTGGAAAATATTAATTTGTTGAAACGAGGACTTCTTTGTGGAGATCCTGCTGATGAATTAATTAATGCAGCTAGCAGGATGTACTCAGTCCAGGATAAAGCTGGTTCTTACAGTCAGATTAGCCAGCATTTGGCATACCGATCGTTAGGGTTCAGCTTCCATGTGTGATTCATGCAGTGCAGAGGGTTACAATTGCTCTCATATCTCATGTGAGCTCTCTAATAACTGAGCTATTTGTCCTTCTTCCTTCCTGCCCCTCATCTCTACCATATTTACAAAGAACTTCCAAAGGACATATAATAGTGGGATAATGTGATCTTCGAGTCATGGAGAAGGAAAACATTTCCTGCTTAACTAAGCTTTGCAAATAATTCTGCTTGGCTTGGTGCTTTCTCTCTTGTTAATCTTAGTTCTGAATCATCTAGGGGAGGAACTAACTAATGTTTGGCCTGAGATCCTGAAGGAGGTGTCCAAGGCCACATTAATCTGGGTGAATGATGTAACATTCAGCTTTCTGATTCACCCATTGGTCACAAGGTCATGATTAAGCCTTGCAAATGTCACTTACCTTGGGGTCCCTCCGGAGATGAATCATGACTTCTTGTCTATAACCCCACTTCAAAGATAGCTTTGGCAATGTCCTGAGAAGACTGAAAGGAGCAACTAACAAACACCTCTGGTTTCCTGTAACAAAATGCTCAGCTGAAGCAAAATCATCCGTAGTGAGATGAGTCCATGGCACTTGGCAGACATCCGACTGCTGACCCGTCCCTGAGCCTCAAGGTGGATTATGATCTCAGGACAAGCTATAGCTTTGCAGCAAAGTAAAACAGCCTTCAGAATCCATTTAGGAAAAGTTTAGGCCTGTTTCTGTGTCTCTTGTTGACCTCTGTCAATATTGAAGAGATGGTCCCTCTCTCAAACGTAAGGGACCTCTTCTCCACCTCTTGCCATGACCGGGGTATCCAGCATACACTACAACCATAAACTTGGACACTGCCATGTATAATTGTTGCTGTAGCAACTTGGGGGTGTGAAGAAGGGAATTAAGCTAGTTGGAGATCTCCTGTGAGGCTTGGAAAAGCAAGAAAAATGATGGTGTGAGATGGGAAAGGTTGTGGAATATCTGAGGAGGATTCTGAAAAAGTTGATGAATGCCTGTAAATGCTCTAAGGTTTGACTGGAGGTTGCTTTTTTTTTTTTTTTAGGGAAAGATGTGTATTTTTGGGTAAAAGAAAAAAAACACACCTGAAGCTAGTTGGCATGAATACTCTAGTTTGGAGAACCTTTGACCACCTAGATTCTTGTCAATCCATCTGTCTGCTGCTAAAATCTTCAGCTTTTGTCCTGTGCCTCTTGGAAGTGGTTGGGATGTGCAGGCAATGATGTTGTTCAGTACCTGGAAACCCCAGACCTAGGAAGGAGGGTGGGTGCCTGAAGGTTTGTGTCAAAAAGCTGGCTGGCCACAAGGATTTATGCCCTACACAGCTGGTGCTTTGAAGGCAGAATAAGGAATTTCCTTGGCATAGCCAAAGACTTTCCACTTTCACAGGTTAACATGGGAGGTGATGCAGTGGGTTGGTGTTCCTGAGAATTCACTTGTCCTTCTTTAGGGACCTGAGAAGTGTTCTCCACTTTCCAGAGGCTTTTTGGCACTGTTAGGACATTCAAGAGAAGACCTGCTGGGAAGGTGGCTTTTGTAATACTAGTCCTGGTTAGGGGAAAACCTGTTTTTTTTTTGGTTTGTGGTTTGGTTTTTTTTTTTTTCCTTTAACCTAGTGTTCAGGAAAGATGTTTTCTCCCCTTTATCCCATTTGCTTAGAGAAACTCTCTTCTGAGATGTTTCAAAGTCTATGTGCACCTGAACATAATGGGCCCTGAGCTCAGCCAGAACTTTTAAACACCCCTTGGTTGATGCAGGAGCTCTAATCCATGGTAAGGAGAGTTCAGGAAAGGTACCCAAGCCAGTATTATAAAACCAAGCTGATGTCTGAGTCTGTGCATGGCACCACATCTGCCTACCTCTGGCTCCTTGCATGGTAAACGCCGGAGTAAGTGTGAACACGATGCTGAATGCCTGAAGCACTTATAAATGCCCAGGCTACAGCAGGTAGAAGTGTTTATGGCTGTGGGAGATATTTATGGAACTATTACATCCTCTGTTATTTTGGCCTCATTGCCTCCTTACAAAATCTTTAATGAAGGTTTATATTTTATACTTTCCCTCCTGGCTTGTGCTTGCTTGTAAGTAAGTGTGATGGCAGCAGGTGAAGGTACAAAAGGTCCTGCAAAGTAAGCCTGGGAAATGCTTGTGGTGGGTGTACAGCAGAGGAGGAGAGGGCTCCTGCTTCTCAGCCTTGTTTCTTGAGAAGCCCTAACGCTCCGCCGCAGCTCACGAAAATGCAGACAGATGCAGCTGCACGTTTCTACTCTTGAGCCGGCTGTGTGCCAACCCATAACCAGTAGTTCAAGCTTAGTACCGTGTGGGTATGCATCCTGCCTTTGGGCTAGTGTGACTATGTGCCTTTAGACCTGACTGACTCAGGAAAAGGATGCTGTTAGTGTCTGCACCAGAATGTGAATGCTTGCTCACTTGCTGTTGTTGTCTAAGTTGATTCCATATATCTGTCTATTTCTCTCTATATATATGTATTTATTTATTTCCAGCCCATGCCAGCTGGCAGTCCTGTCGTCCTGAGAAGGCTGGCTGACTTTTCACCATGTATGAAAACATGGACGTTGTCTTTCTGGAGCATTTTATGCTTTTTAATGAGCTTGTCAGAAATTTGTGGGGATGCTCCATAGGTACAATAAGTTTGGCAGAAGATTTCTCTGAGAGAAGGGGGGTTTTGTACCAGTTTGTACCAGTCAAGCTCTAGGTGTTTTCCTTCTTGTTGACCTTACCTTAAATATACCAGACCAACAGCCTGTGATGGAAAATCTGCCTTAAAAAAAACCCCAAAACAACCCCAAATCGATGAGGAACTGGAATGGGCTGCAGAGTGTAGTCTTGACTGCATGTGGAAGTGCCTCTGTTGGGATAATCTCAGTTTCTTTGTACAGGTACGGGTGGCCCTATGGTTTTGAGTCTCCTTAACAGGACAGACATTGCCTTGTAGCAAAGGTGTTGGGCTGGGACTCTGGGGTAGTTGTGCTCAATTCTTTGCCCTGCCATAAGCTCCCTGGAAAATCTTGGACTAATGTGTCTCTCCTGTGCTTGGTTTTCCCCAGCTGCAAAAGCAAGGGGTCTGGTGTCCCTTCCTACTTCCAGGCAGTAGTTGCTCTGAGCATAAATTCACTCAGGCCACCCCAGCACCGGGTGTGAGGAATGTCTGAGGTTGGTTGGAGACAAGCAGACATAGGGAATATTTCTCTCTAGGTTTGTAAAGCTGCTGTCATCTTGTGTGGATCAAGACTAAGCATCTATCACAGATGTGGCTTGGCCTTTAGACCTGAGGGCTTTAATTTATTTGCTGTCACTGCAGACAGGCACATCCATAGGCAAAACTTCCCAGGAACCATCTGCCCCATTCTCCTGGGAACAGGACAAACACTTGCAGGAGGTGACAAAGTGCGGAGGCACGTGCAGCATGGGCCGAAGGGCTCTGAGAGATGCCTCTTGACTCATTCATGATGGCATGAGCTCTTCACAATTTGTAAACTCCAGGAGGGTCAAAAGTTGAAGGGCTTTTCTCTTTTGTTTGCCACCTACGTTGCCCTGTTTGGAGGAACGCTTGCGGGAATCCTCCCTGGAGGTGCACACCAGGAAAGACAGGCTGCATTGTTCTGGCTCCCGACTCAAAACCAACACAGCTGACATGCATTGCTGCATGGTTCATCAGCTCTGAAAGGAAGGGAAGAAGCTGGTGACTTAATCCTTTGAGTGCTTGCCTTTCATCCCTTCGAAGAGCCGGATATTTTTGCCTCTTGTCATGGTTGTAGGCAAGCTGAGTGCATAGGTTCCTTTAGAGGGTGCAGCCCCACACCTACAAAACTGATAGCCATAGGGCATGTCTATCCTGCTGGTGTAGGCAGACCTGAACTGCCTCTTCTCCTGTGCAAGCTCTGAGTTGGGAGCACGGGGTGTGCTGTGCCAGGTCTGGATGTGGCCTGGCCATGTATCCTGGTGCTGTGCTTAACAGTCCCTGCCGAATCCCTGCAGTGCTTTACCTGAGGCCAGCAAAACCTGGCTAAAATCTTAACCTATCCTGTGTGAGCCCACCCAGCCCCACATAGACCTAGAGGTGTGGGACCTTATTAGGCTGTTATTTTTTTATTAGGAAGAAGTGAAAGCCATGGAGGTCTGGTGCAGAAGGCAAGTAGCTCTGCAGAAGGGAAGCTGCCTCCAAAACTCTGGCATAAAGGTGCAAAGCATTGGGTTGTTCCTCATTGCTTTCCTAGACATGAGGAGCACCATATGCCCTCAAGTGGGACCTGTGGCGGAGTTTGCTGGTGTCCTGCCTTGTCTTTTCACCAGCAGAGGAGAAACACCAGCTGCACCCTTCTGTGGAAGGGGAAACCCACAAGCGTAGGCTGGTCTCAACCTGTGCTCCTGTAACCGCACGCTCGAAGCCAGAGCCTCCACCCTCCTGTCCGGCTGCTGTCACCCAGCAAGACATGTACAGGGCTGCAGACTCTTCCTTGGGGCAGGGATTACCCAGACTGACGAGAGTTTCTCCTCGTTTTGGATCTGTTTTATCACGTCCCAGTCCTGGCTGTAACTTGAAGCAGCTCAGTCTTTCTCTGCTAGAAGGAGGTGTGATTTTAGTGGCCGCTGTCTGGAGACACTCGTAGGTTTTAATGAAGATGCTGTGAATCCCCCAAAAAGACACTTCACATCCTGTACAAAGCTTGTCTTTATCCCTTTTAGACTTTCAAAATTATTCTAAAATTGTGGAGAGTCAGCACCACCGATGTGTCCATGGTTTCCTGACGCTGTATGTGCAGTACAAACTGCTGGGATGTAGCTCCCAGCTGAAGGTCTCTCAATTTCTTCTGTAGAAAATGGCAGGCAGATGTGTTTGACTTCAGCTTTTGGCATTATGCATGTTAATTGATTAAAGAAAAGCTTCATAGCTGTGCTAGATGAGGGGGGTCAATTCAACTGGACCCTTCAAACCCAAATGTGGATGACTCCAAAGCAGGCATGGACAGTGTCCTTCAACAGAAGTTACCAGTTCAGTTCCTTTTGTGCTTCTTTTTACCTTACTGTGCTTGTATCTTGGGGAAAACGTTGTCTTCCCCCCTCCTTGTTTTTTCTTTCATCTTCTGTTACCTTACAGCATCTCCCAAGTACTCAGCGGTTTGGTAAGCGTGCTAACGGCCTTAGTGGCTTCTTAGCATTTATCTTCTCTAGAACAACTGAGGAACTATATTTTGCAAGCGTCTCCTTGGTTGTTTTATCTCTAGCCAGCTTCCTAATTTCACTTCTAAATTAGACACTCTTACTTGGTAGAAGGGGATGCTTTTTAAAAGAAGCTTATGTAAACTCTTTGGAGGTTGTGTTAATTGTATTTACTTCTGTAATTAATGGACTCACTCCATTTTTGAATGATTCCTGCCCTGCTAGTAAATGCTTCACATTCCTTCTACCCACTTCTCTGCTGATGAACAAGAAAGTTAAATGACTTCATGGTTGTGAAAACTTCTTCCCTTCTATTTTTTCCCTTTTTTTTTTTTTTTTTGGAAAAGCTGCAGATCTTTGAGAGGGTTTCTATGAAACCATACCCATCACTTCACATTCCTGGCATATTTCCTTTTCAAGCGTAGGGTATTATGTCTACATAAAGTCACCTTCTTCATGGGTGGATTTTAAATGCCATATAAAGGGCTAAATTTTTTGTTCTGCAAATACTTCTGTAATAAGCTCACTTGTTATCCTCTGTCAATCTAGTCTTTACTGTGGAGGCAGCGTAGCACTCCTGGGATGTTGCAGAGCACGCTTCTTAATCCTGATCTGGTGCTGACCTTCATTCCAACCTTGGGCAAAGCATTTTGTCCACTTCCCATCTTTACTCTTTGTTTCCTGACTGTTTAGATGCTGAGTCCATTGATGCTGCTGGGACAGTCTTTTCCTGAGCAATGAATGGTATCAATGTGAGATGAGGATTTTATCAGCATCCAATATCCTGAATTCATACACTGTGAAAATGGATAGCTAAAAACTTTTCTTCTCAGAAAGGGTCATTAGACATTGGAAAGGGACTGCCCAGGGAGGTGGTAGAGTCACCAACTCTGGAGGAGTTTAAGAAAAGACTGGACATGGCACTTAGTGCCATGGTCTAGTTGACGTGGTGGTGTCAGGGCAATGGTTGGACTCGATGATCCCAGAGGGCTCTTCCAACCCGATTGATTCTCTGATTCCCCTGTTTTCACACTTGGAATCTGCTCTTTTCCACTACTTAGGGGTTTCTACTTGGAGTTCATGGGTCACAGCTTTGCTTTGTACCCTCCAAGAAAGCTATCATTTATGTAACTGGACCCAAAATGTGTGGGGAGATACCTACTGACCAAGTGACGGACAGGACCTTGAAACTCTTTAGTTTGTCTAGGCCAGAAAATAAGAAGGAAAACTTTTTTAAATCAACCAAAAGTGTGATCTACGTGGTTCAAAATATTTTGGTTTAATCTGAAACAAAACTTTTGGGTTCCATTTCAGGTTCCTTTAGCAAAGGCAATGCAGACTCTCCACTCCAGCTGCCTTATAGTCAGGTAACCAGTTAAGGATGGCTGCTTCCACTTAATGCCACATAGTGCCATGGCTTAATAGTTAAGGAAACCTGTGTTTGTGGGGAAAAAGTCATTCTCCCCACATCCCAAGAAATTAGGCCATATGCAACAAACTTCCAATTTTGTTATTTTCTTTTTTTTTTCCTGTGCCAGAAAATGTAGCTGGCCCAATGGTAATGGATGGACTTTGTGAATAATGGAATGCTTGTGGAGAAATACACCACGCTGGAAGGCAGTTGCCACTTTTCTGTCACCAGCCCAGTAACAGAAGGAGGAGTTAGTACAGGAGTGGTCAGATCACATAGATCCATTGCTAGGGATACAGACAACTAGACCAGGAAACACCTACTTTGTTGCCAGGTGACTTATGGCCAACTATTGCTTGCGCTTCCTTGCCAATACTGGTCTCACTGGATTTGGATGAGAGCTTGACCTCGGTCACCTATCAGTGAGTCTTGCAGGGGAAATGCCATCTGAACTTTGTACTTACCTACTCATCACCAAAGTGTGTCTCAGTGGTTCAGATGGGGAAACTTATCTGGTGAGATCTTCTGGGAGGAACGCGGCCACGTAGGCAGTGGTGAGAATGTCCCCCACGCGTGTGCTGCTGGAGCCAAGTCGCGGTATGAATTTGGCGTGGCAAAATTTGAACGGCGTGCGTTTTTGTTGGGACTTGTTGAGAGGCAGTTCGAGCTGAACTGGAATCCCATCCCAGGCTCCTTGTGCTGGCTGCCAAAATTTGCCATTGTAAACAAGTTGCACAACCCTAAGACACTTTCGGTAGATAAAGTAGGACTCCTGCTCTCCTTTTTGTCCCCATTCTCTTGAAGTGTTGACAATGAGAGCAGAACTGAATCTGTATGCTGGAGACATACTCAGGATGTTTCCTGGGTTAATATTAAATATTCAAGAAGAAAATCTCTGTAAAGGAGTGAAAAGGTCAAAGTTCAAGTATTGCCTCATCCAAGGAACTTCCTTCCAAATCAAGGGCTGTGCAAGGGTGACCAGATTCAGGTATTTAGATATGGTTACTCATACAAGGCGGGGAATGGGGGGAGGAAGATGAGGAAGCAAGGATCACAGAATGAAACCGGCTTTTGCAAATGTCACTGAATGAGCTGCCAGGTGTCTGACTCATTCACCTCATTGGATTTAGGTTACGGTGACGGAGGCCTCTGCAGATGCACTGGGGGTAGTGTGGGAATTGGGTGCCCACAGAGAGTTTGCATGGCACAGGGCAAGATGTCCACCACCAGGGAGGTGGTGGAGTCACCATCTCTGCAGGTGTTTAGGAAAAGGCTGGACATGGCACTTAGTGCCATGGTCTAGTTGAGATGGTGGTGTCAGGGCAATGGTTGGACTCGATGATCCCAGAGGGCTCTTCCAACCTGATTGATTCTGTGATTCTGTGATTCTGTGAGCTGCTGGAGCATGTCCAAAGAAGGGCAACAAAGTTGGTGAAGGGTCTGGAACACAAGTCTTATGAGGAGCAGGCGAGGCACTTGGGGGCATTTAGTTTGCAGAAGAGGAGGCTGAGGGGAGACCTTATCGCCCTCTACAACTATCTGATAGGAGGTTGTGGTGAGGTGGGGGTCTCTTCTCTCAGGTAACCAGCGACGGGACGAGAGGAAACGGCCTCAAGTTACGCCAGGGGAGGTTCAGGCTGGACATTAGGAAGAATTTCTTCACTGAAAGAGTCATTAGGCATTGGAACAGGCTGCCCAGGGAGGTGGTGGAGTCACCATCCCTGGAGGTGTTCAAAAAACATCTAGATGTGGTGCTGAGGGACATGGTTTAGTGGGCATGGTGGCATTGGGTCGATGGTTGGACTTGATCTTTTAGGTCTTTTCCAACCTTAACAATTCTATGATTCTAATGCAAACAGACTGAGCCAAATTTTCACCTTATTATGGTCCTTTCCTCCCTCACTGCTGTTTATTGAGCAGGAGAGACCCCAGGAAGAGGTGTATTCAGGACACTGCCTGATGAGCAGCCAGTGCAGCCTTCGACAGCAGCAAAGGCAAGCAATTGACGCTGCCTGTATAGGAGAATCAATCGAGAGAAGGAGTTGGATTGCAGCAGGCTGCTGGAGACAGGCTTGGATGGAGCTGCAGAGCTATCCTCTGCCTCCCAAAAGGCTCTGTGAACCACAGCTCTCTGCCTCGTGACGCCTCCAAAGCTAGATGAGAGGCAGCCCTGCATAAGTAAGCTGTCTCACGCAAAGCGATCTTTCCCTCTTTCCCACCTCTTGCTGAGAGTGAAATATTTGTGACGAATTCCAGCAGCATAAATCTCAGCTCAATAACTCCAAAATCTCTTGCTGCAGTTGCTTGCCAGTTGCCCAGGCTCCAGCCCTGGAACGGGTCTCAGCTGTGAATTTCCTGCCTTCAGCTGCAGGATTCTCAGAGAATTCTTCATGGCACAGGGACAAACACACCATGACCTGATTTATGGGTCGAGGGCCTGTTTCTGCCTTCCGCAACTGGGCAGAAAATGAATAAGAGTTGGTGTGAACCGGTGGGTGTTTGCACGTGTCCAGAATGTCTCTGTGGTGACAGCCAAAATTCCTGAACATCCAAAATGACATCAAGTTGCCTTCAACCAGCCCCCCTTGGTGCAAAGATAATCTATGTGCAGGAACACCATCATCTGAGGACACAATTCTTGGCCTATATCCAGCTGGATTGTGAGGGTATCCCACATTCTCCACTAAAGTCTTTAATTTAGTACAGAAGTTGGGAGACTAGACTCCTTACAGCTGATGGAGAAGGAAAGGTTGAAGGACAAATTTGCTGTAGAGTAAGTCTGGGGAGACTTGGCATCTATTTGGGAGTTTAGGGTTGTGTGGGAGTACCTGCCCACTGCCCCTTCACCCACCACCAGCATGTCTACATATGTGAAAGGAGACCTCTCTTTGTGCATCAGCAGGTGGAACATCTCCTTGGGAGCTCATCATCCTCTTGCTAGATACTGCTGTTAAGCATAAGCTAATAGTCTTCAAGGAGCCTGGAGGCTGTCACGAGCTGATTCCCACTGCTTCAGTTCTTCGAGAAGCAGCTCAGCTGGCCTCTTTGCTGCCAGTGGATTTTTATTTCTTGGGTTATCTACTTCCCAGAGCTCTGCAGGGGTGCCAAGCTGGGCTCCTCCGTGCTCCTTCCCAACTCTGCAGACTCCTGGCTTTTCTTCTTGGTCCCAGGTTTTCCAGCATGGTTTCTGAGTAGCCCATATCAAGCATTTCCTTAGTGCAGAAGTCCTTTCTCTTACTTGCTCCAGGTCACACTGTGTCTTTTCCTGAACTGGGTCTACTGGCACTGGATCCAGTCTTTCCCTGTGAGTACTGAGCCAGTAGGCTCGTTCCAGCTGTTCCTACTAGGGCTGTGCAAATCACTGATGTCTTTGGGTTGGCCCACAAAGCAGAGTGCTGACAATGTTCAGTGTGAAATGGAAGCATCTCTGTTCAAGCTTAGTCTGCTTAAAGTCAAGTAATTTGGCCTCAAAGTACAGTTTCAAGCAGAGGTATTTCTGAAGGGGGGGAAAAAAAAAGTAGAAAGAAAAGTCTAAACAAAACACTGCTTCCCTGAAATTTTTTCAGGCTTTTGGTGGAAACTATTCACTGAGTTTGCAAATAGTTTTGGTAGGCCCAAACCCCAAAATTTTTTCAGTGAATAAATTATTCATCCAAAAAATCTCCTGTGCTGCGTCAGTCCTTGCAGAATCTACCGCCTGGCGTTGTCTGTGGGTCAAACCCAACCGAGGGGTGTCTGCCCACCTCCTCCGCCTGTGCAGACAGAGTCTATCCCAGGAAAGCTGCGTAAATGCTGGGTTTAATCTTTGCCTTGGTCACATTTGAACTCGATAACTCGCCAGCCTCTAATATTTGCTCAATGAATAGCTGAAATGTCCAGAGCAGACAACCTTTAAATGCAGAGCCCTCTATTGTGGTTTTCTTCTGTGGCAGCATGAATTTCCTCTACTTTTGCCTGAGCTGCCTCTAGAAACCCCATAATAATCATGTTATTATCTCTTACTAACTGCTAAGGAATGTTGATGTAGGAAAGACCTGTGCTTTCTAGGCAGGTTAGACAGATTATAAACCTTTATTTCCTTTTTCTGATCATTTGGCCTTGTCTTAATTCATCCGCTCTTTGTTTGGCCTCTGGATGACTTCTGGGTTTGTTACATACGTCTGGGCCACAATTTTTTTTTTTTGGATGAATTCACACATCTAAACCATTCTGGGCTTTTCTAGTTAGGAATCACTCCTAAAACTCAGGGCATGAGTTGTGCCATGGGGTGTGTGTGGGGGGATCTGATCTTTAAATCTCTTTTTTTTGGGTTTTGTGGGGATTTTTTCATGTCTTTAGTTTTTGATAACTTTAATTTCCATGAAATGACATTTGTCTATTTACCTTGGAAAGTATCTCATGGTCACTTTGGGAAGAGATGGCATTTTAGAGACTGGAGGAGAAAGTCCTCCGGATGGTTCACAGCCCCTCTGTTCTTGGCATTGGACCCTCCTTTGGCAAACTGCCTTCTCCAAACATGTCAATTCATATTTCTTTTAAGGACTACCAGACCCACAGAATCAAACCCATCAAATCAGACCCATCCCAGAACAAACTCCCATCGCCCTGTGATCGTCCCATCCCTTTGAGCAGCACCTTCCTTGGTTCAACTCCAACACACAATGCCGTTGGGGCTTGTGACCCTGAGTGGGGTTGTGGGTCTGATGGTAGAAATGCAATTGCTCCTGCTGGATCCAGTGTTGCAAATCACAGCTCAACTGGGCTTGCAGCTGAAAGTTGTCTGGGAGGGATAGCTTGTCCTTAGATTATGCCCACTGACTGCCCATCTCCCTCGTGTATCCATCTTGCATCTGGTTGTTAAACCCCTGGACTGAAGCGGAGGCATTTTGCTGGTGTCAAATCCAACGTCAGGAAGGTTTGGGAACTGACTCACCATGCATGCTCTCCCACCCGCAGGATCCGAAGTCATCCTGGCAGCGTTTCAGGGCTGAAGGAAAGAAAACGTTTTAAGTGGGACAGGGGAGAGGACTGGAGCTGTCTTCCCTCCTCCTCCTCCTCTGCATACAAGTGCCTTCTGATTCCAGGCAAGGCAAGCCTGGAGCTTTTTTACTTTTATGTGGAGTCCCGTAATAAGGGAACTCCAAAGAAGGTGAGAAGCAATTTTGTTTGTTTGTTTGTTTGTTCGGAGGTCAAACGAGCAGTTTGAAACCTGTTAATGATACATTCACACCACCTTCACCTGTTGCTGTGAGCACCTCACCATCACAGTGATATAGCTTTGCAAAGAGTAGTAACGAGGCTTTGTTAGCAAGCACGTGATGAACCCAGACAGAGTCACGATCTGCTGTGAGTGTAGATACATGAGGTATGTGACTTCAAGACCAGAGCTGCCTTGTGTCTGGCCAGTTTGGAAGAGGGCCAGGGGATCTCGATTTACATCCATTTATTCAAACTTGGCCATGGCTCATCACTCCCTAACTTGCTTGAGGTGAAACTAATTCTGTGAAGCTTCAGAGTAATTATTCCACGGGATTCAGAAGGAATTGGCCCTTCATTAAAAGGAGATTCGCTGAGAGCTTTGAACAATCATCTTTTTAATTTTGAAGAACGTTGGTTTTCATTTATTGTCTTTTCCGCCTTTTGTTTTTTATTCCTCTGTTTTCCTCTCTCTGTAATTTCTTGTATTTCCAAAGGCAGAATGGGCTGAGGAAGGGGTGACCAAACTGTCCTGTTTGACCTTGTTGGTCTCGCAGAAAAAACTGTGGGAAATAAAAATGTACTGTTGGGATAAAACTGTTGTTCAGTGGGAGTGTGTGGACTGGGGGAACAATGGCTTTCAAAAAGCATTAGTTATGGCTGTCCTGCATCTTGCATTGCTTGGGAAATTCAGAGTCTGTAGGAGATGGTGCATAGCTCCAGCCCCTGTAGGGACATTCACAGGCAAAGCCTGCTTTGCAATTGCCCCTGAAAGACTGACCCATCCACGGCTGCAGCATCTCTTGCTAGTATCTGCTACTACTTGCTAGTAGCATTATAATCTCTTGCTAGTATCTGCTACTCTTGCTAGTATTTCTGCTTTTCAGCAAGGGTCATTAGCCATTGGAAGGGGCTGCCCAGGGAGGTGGTGGAGTCACCATCTCTGGAGGTCTTTAAGAAAAGCCTGGACATGGCACTTAGTGCCATGGTCTAGTTGCCATGGTGGTGTCAGGGCAATGGTTGGACTCGATGATCCCAGAGGGCTCTTCCAACCTGGTTGATTCTGTGATTCTATATTTTAGTCCAGGATTGATAATGTCTGAGCTGAACGGTGGCAAGGGAATCTCTCCCTTCGGTGTACTTGCAAGCAGGACTTTTTTACAGTACCTGTTGTTGCAACGCGTGAGGAAGGATCTGCTCCCCAAAGGCAATGCTGAAGGGCAGGTAAACCTTTGACAAAGTGTGTAACTGGCCTTAGGCTTTGTAGGGGAATGGCTGTGCTCCCTTTTCCCCTCACGTTTGAACAATGGGCATTTATTTCCAGTGGGGACAAATTTAGGAAAGGTAGCAAACTGAGTCATACTAATCATCTGCAATTTGGGTGTTCTCAGTGTGTATGAACAGCTGGACTCCAAATCCTTTTAGACTATATTAGGAGTTGAAGGTCACTGGCATGTCTTTAGGAAGGTAATTTCCCCTAACTTTTAATAAGGGCTTGAATTTTTAGCTGTGACCTCCATGTTACCAAAACCTACCACGTGTGTGTGTGTGCATTTCTTCTTTACCTCTTCCTGTGATGAATCCTGATGAAGAATCACCAGGCTCATGACAGAAATGATCTGCTTTATTTTCTTCAGAAACAGTCCTGCCTAATAAAGGGAAAACCCTTTGATTTGAAATCCTCTGTCCTGACGTGTCTTTATCTTCTTGTTAATTTGGTCACCTACTTGCTGCCCTTTATTAGGTCCCTGGCTCTCAATATAAAAGTGTCCTGTGTGTAAATATTGTTCGTACCTCCAGTCCCTTGGGGCTTGACTTTCAGATTAGTCTGAAATCCGGCAGTGACACCCTGACGAACATAAGCAGTTCCAAAATCTTAAGTTTGTTTAACAAACACTAAACATTCTTAAAAACTCCCAAAACAGGATGAAAAGAATATTGTAACCTTCCCTTTGAAACTTGCATTTGGAGGCAGTTGCTCCTGCCTCCAATATTAGGAGCAAAAAAATATCCCAACCATCATCCCAATCCATAAATCAGAGAGGATTTAGTTGGAAAGTAAACTCTGTTTTGGGTGGGAATTTAACTTTCTATGGAAAACTTTAATGTTAGCCAAAGAAAATCCCCTATAAAATATGGTACCGGTTTTCTTCAGGCTCCTATTTTCTCCTTGGGGTGAGGCATTCAGCCAGGTCATCTTCCATAATGCATTGCTTAGCGAGGGGTAGAGGCATCGTACAAATTCCTGGTTGTTGAGCACTGACAGATGTAACCTGGTATGAACTTCCCCTTTGCTATATGAGGTAGACAGAAGTCTGGTTTCTGGTGTGTTTTTTTTTTAAAAAAAAAAAAAAAAGAATTATTTTTTTTTTTTAAGCTTTCATAGAGTCGTAAGGTTCATGATTGCACATATAGAAAGGGAAGGAAACCTGATCATTCCTATCCAGGGTAAACAATTTTCTCCTCACTATTGAAAAAAGAGAAAAATTTTTCAGCTCTTTTCTTCTGAAACCTGGGCCGCTTCTTTGGGTGCCTACATGGCAACTAAAACATCTGTTCTTTATGCGACTGGATCTGAAAACGGTGGGTGAGTTTGCTAGATGGAAGTGAAATGAAAGTAGGTTGTGTCCCTGCTCTCAACCCCTCCTGGCAACTTCCATGCATTCAAAACCCACAGGCTGAAAACCACGTTTGTAACTTATCCTTTTCTGAGCTATTTTAGTAGCTAACGTTATTAGTGTTAGTATAATTAGAGGCATTCCAGCTCGGTAATGGATTCCATTCTGGGAGACATGAGTTTGCTTAGCCCTGGGCTTCAGTCAGCTAGAGTTTCCCAAATTGAATGGAAGCTGAAGATCCAAACTTCCTTGGGGTGAAGAACTTTATTTGCGTTCCAAAACCTTGTCTGTCCCAATTTCCCTTCAGGACTTCCATTGTTTCTGATATTGTTAGAGCCTCCCAGTTTGTAGCACCATTCTGGACCCACCAGCCTGTAGCCCTGCTTGGTAAGACAGTGGCCTTTGCAGGTGACCAGATGCCATGATGGTGTTTGATGGGGTGATCTCAACTAGAGAGCCCGCAGTTTCTTGTTGCAGGAATGGGAGGAAGAGTGAGGTCTTGGAGCAAAAAAGGAGTCTGATGTGGGCAAAGCAGAGCTGTGGTCTGCTCCCTCCTGCTTTGGTGGTGGACTGACTCGGTCTGATCCTAGCAAAGCTTCATCTTCTGGGAGGGTTATAAGCAGGGAGGGTCTGATGGTTTTATTTAGCATTGTTTTGCTCACGCGAAGCTTCCCTCCAGTTCATGCTGACAGGGGCTCTGGGGGTGCTGAGTTACCTCTCTACTTGTGAGGCCAGCACTGAAGGAGTTGAATTAGGATCAGTCTTCTGGTGTTGGGGGCTTTGTGTGCAGCCCCTGGGAACCGAGCGGGGCTGCTAGCAGTGCAGTCTCCCAGCTGGAGACAGCTTCACCAACTTGGAGGGAGATATTTTTTTCTTCCCAGCTCACAGCACTGCCAAGCAGAAGGTAAAGTCATGAGAAGAATTGGAGGGGGTAAGCAGGGTGGGAGGGAGCTCTGCCTCTAACCAATTCCACCTGTTCCTGTGCACACAGACTTGCTCTAATTTCTGGCCATCTGTATTTTTACTTTACGCTCTGCCTCAGAGTCTCCTCCAAAAGGTTTTTTAAATTACTTTCCCAGCCTCCTCCTTGCAGAGAGAGCAGCTGATTAGTGGCTCCCCCTATTTAATTTTCCTATCTAGACTAATTGTTTCTCTTGATGGTCTATTTATCAGGCTAGTTTCCCTTCTGGGCTGTTTTACTCTGTGATGCTTTTCCAAAGAGCGGAGGAAGGGTAAATAAAAACCAGACAAGCAAAGTAGATGCAACACCATCTACATTGTTTCTTATTAAAATGAATACTAAATTCTTGGGCCACCCCTCTCCACAAAGGATCCCATCTTCCCCTTAATTTCAGTGGTTTCTTATCCCTTCATGAGCCATTCACCATGTTTCTACACAGCTGGGAGTTCAGCGCTGTGTTACATGTCCTGCGTTCCAGTGCTCTACAGGATCTTGGTTCTGCTGAAATGTCTGGTCTCACAGACCTATGTCATGCTCCTGTGGTGTTCACCGAGCCTCAAGCCCACCAGATATATGAGCTCTCATAACGAAGCAGGGTCCCTACTGTGGGCTTCCTACCTAGACAGTAGGGCGTTGTTCAGAGATTGAGAGGATGCTATGGTCTCTCCCTTCCCAAGCTGTAGCTAGGGACTGAACTACCCAAGCAGCCTCTTCTTGCCTTAAAAAGTTTGTAACTTTACAGATGCAAATACATGAAGTGGAAGATTTTGTACCTAGTGATTGAGCAACGGTCCTGGGACATGGCAGTTGAGTTTAACACACTGGTCCTGTTCTGGAAGAATGGGGTCTAAAAATGGGTCTCTTGCTTCCAATATGAGTCTGATGTCTCAACAGAACCAAGATATCAAGGTATTTTTCTGTGTTGTGAAGAGCCAAACTCATGGAGAAAGCTATTGAAGGACTCCTGTAAGCCACAGGTTACTCTGGTTTGTAACATGGATCCCAATGCCTTGCTGAGTAAAGCAAAAGCCTTTTCCCTGTTCATAACATCTTCTAACTTCATGGCTCCTTGGAGTCCAGTTTGCAAATGCCAGCATTTTTTCATGCATCACCTGTGCTCTCAAGATGAGGCCTCTAAGGCTGGGAATTGCCCTGGCTGCTGGAGAACCATTACACCACCCCTGGTGTGGTCAGGCAGGGAGCACTTAGCATTTCTGAAAGGTGGCCCCACTTGTACTTGGGGAGAAGCAGAGAACGTCCAGATTGGGTGGGTCTACACAGCATGAGGAGCTGCCTGTGCTAGCCTTGAGTGAGAAGGGGTGTCACACATAGTATAGGCAGGGTGGACAGGAATCTCCAGGACCAATGTGAGATGCCTTCAGAGACTGTTTTCCTTTAGGTGATTTTCCTAGCACGCCGTAGACAGTTTAGGGCAGGGGCTGGGATTGCTAATTGCTCAGACAACATTCAGCCATATCAACAAAGGACTCATTGTCCGAAGCGCTCTGTCATCCTTTAGACGTGCTCCACTTTCTCAGGACCCTACCAGTGGGCAGATGTCTTCCAGTCCCTTCAGCAAGGGGTGAGGCAGGGCTAGTGATGCAGCTTTGCTTTCCCCTAGAGCAGGTCCATGCTGGGTGCTGGATGAAGCTGAAGGTTTCTAGGAGTAAAGCTAGAATGCACAATTTTATGAAGCATGTTTTCCTGAACTTCAGGAGGTGCTCACGTGGAACAGGTTATTTTAATTATAGTGGCCCCAAACTATGGGCTGTCCAGCCTCAGTGTTTATTATCGACTTGCTTTTTCAAGGGGGAGTGGAATTGGGATCTCCTAAAGGGGCAGTCTTAGAGCATCCGTTGGGTCAGTCCTGAGTCTTGGAGCAGAGAGCCCCAGGGATCAGAGCTGAACTCATCTGTTGTAATTTTGGTTCATTTTATTTCAGGAGCAGATTGTGCAGTAAATTTCTTCTTAAATCTGTTCAGAGGCAAATGCCTCGAGACTGCAAAATTTCAGCATCCCTTCTTGGACTTTTTTTATAATGGGTCATACGGACCATTCATGCAAATATCTAGTTCTGCTGTTGATGACCTGGGCAAGTGAATGCCATAGATCATACGTTGCTGTTGCTCTTGTACTTAACAACACAATTTTTCAGTGTTTTAATAATTTCTCTTTTCCTGCCACACTGGAGAGGAAACATATTTTGTGCTTCTGGTTTACAATATATGGAAAGCTGATGATTTTATAAAGGTGTGTTATACTTCTTCGCAGTTAGCAGGCCCACTCATCTTAATTTCTTTTTGTATGAAGGTCCCAGCAGGCCAGTAACTCCTGTCACTTGTCTCTCATGCTCTTTCAAGGCACAGTGACTGCAGCAAAGGCACCATTAATGAACACAATGGCAATACTATCTCCTTCATCTCATTCTACCTGATGTACCATTTGGCTTGGGTTTTGATTTTAATTTACTGCAGCTAACAGTAACAAGAAGAAGGAGGTAGTTCCTTGTGCTGCCAGTAGTTAGGCTGGGGAATGCCTTTCGGTAGGATGGTGTAGATGCTTAAAGTTTGCCTGGGTTCATAAAGCAACTGGACAAATTCATGGCAGAGACATTCACAAGGGATGTCTCCATCCCTTGAGGTGTTCAAGACTCAAATGTACAAGCCCTGAGGAACCTGATCTAATTAGACCTGCTTTGAGAAGGGGTTGGACTAGGTGACCTAAAGACACCCGCAGGAGCACCCTGTGGTTGTAGGATGCTGGGGAAGTATTCTGGAGAGTATTGCTCCAAGACTGACCCTGTTTTTGAAGTTTCTCCTCCCCAATTCCTTGGTTCTTGACTAGTGTCAAAGACAGGTTATGGGTGAAAGAGTCCCTTGGTGGACTCAGTTTGGTTTTTCTCTTTTTATTCTTCTGTTTGTTCTATTAAATCACAAGCAGGATAACTTATTTAAACCAGACCTCTTTTGTATGATTAAGCATGTATATTTAAACATACACACTGCAGCATGGTTCCTTTGAGATTTCTTATGTTTTTATCTTTTTATTCTTGTCCTTGGGCAAATATGTGGAGATCCTTGTCTTTTTCCAGAGCTGTCTAAGGCACCCAAACCCAGTTCCCTGCTGCACTAAAGAAATGACTTCTTATGTTTTCTAAAGTTTGTCTTTGTTTTCGTTTTCCCAACAGTACCTCATTTTTCAGTTCTTTCTTTGGAAAGGTGGGCAAAGATGGCAGTGTGGCTTTTTGCTCTGTCTGGGGTGTGAAAAATCACCCTTAGATAATTAGTCTTAGATCTAAATGTGCTAAATTTATGGCCATGGCAATCTTTTCCTTGAATAAAGAACATCTTGACAAGCATCCTGTTGAACATGGTGCTGTCTATAACCCTCGTTCCAGAGGTGGATGTTTACACTGCTGGGTAATGAATGAAGGGGCTATGTTAGAGATGAGTCAAGTGACAATGTATGGGGAAGCTCAGCTCTGAAGACCATGACATCTGCTCTGTTTCCATTTTCTATTTCCTAGTTAGACTGGAAAATGGTAGGGCTTGAAAGGAGATTGCTCAATGTGCACAGCCAGCTCTTCAGCCACAAGCTAATTTCTCTTTTCAGCCAGCAAAGGAATGCCAAACTGGCACTTGGCCTGGTCATTAAAGACATTAGAAATTAGGATTCATAGGCTCATAGAACAATTCAGTCTGGAAAGCACATCTGGAGGTCATCTAGGCCAAACCCCTGCCCAAACCAGGCTTAATAGATCAGGTTGCTCAGGGGCTTTTCCAGCTGAGTCTTGAACACCTTCAAAGAGGGAGTTGGTCCCACTTCTATGAAAGTGTTCCAGCATTTGACCACTGTCATGGTAAACAGGGCTGAGGCATCATCTGTAGCTTCTCTGGGCAACCTGTTCCAGTATCTCACCACTCTCATAATAAAGAAATTCTTCCTTATATCCAAATTTAAAACTACCCTCTTTAAGCTTAAAACTGTTAGCCCTTGTCCTATCACTACAGGCCCTTGTAAAAAGTCTCTCTCCATCTTTCTTCTAAGCCCCCTTTAAGTATTGAAAGGCTGAAGTAAGGTCTCCCAGAACCAGACCTGGTTCTCTCAGCCTCTCATCACAGGGCAAATGCTTTGGACCTCCTACCATCTCAGGGCCTCCACTGGCCTCTCTCCATGATGTCCATGTCTGTCTTGCCTTGGGCAGTCCTACACTGGACATGGTTCTCACCTGTGGTCTCACAAATGTCAAATAAAGGGGAAGGGTCATGTCCTTGGACCTGCTGCTTCACTCTTGCTAATCCAGCCCAGGATGCAGATCCTATGGGAACAGAACTGGAATTCACACCAAATGGATTTGTCTTCAATAAGTAAGTGCTCTGTCTACAGGAATTTAAGGAACAAACTGTTTGGGTAGGCATTTTTATCATTGATTATCCCTGCTGTAGCATGCACACAACCTGAGATTCAGGAAATCTTGAGGCAGCTTTAGCTCTGCTTTGGATTCTTTGGAAAGTAAAGAAACCTCTGACTTTTTTCCTCATTGTGTGAACAACAATACTAGTTTGCCCTTTTTGCTTGGTCTACGGAGATTTCGGGTCTGTAGAGCAGGACCATAAGACTAGGAGTCCTGCTTCAACTTGGAGGATCCACAATGCGACCATGACCAAAGGCCATGGGTAGAACGGTTTCCACAGGGATGTCTCTGGCTCTTGCATGCAGTACATGCAGCTGGAGCTGTTCATTCGTGTGACACACATGCAGAGAAGAGTCTGGAAGCACGGATTCACACTCACATAATGTGAATCAGCCTGAAGCTTCCTGGAAAAATAGTCGACTTTTTGTTTAGCCCTAAAAAAAAAAAATCCAACAACCTCTTTTGTTCCGGAAACCTCTGGGCATATTAAGCGAAACCAGATACTTGAGGGTGGGGGTGTTGGGGGAGAGAGGCATACAGGAAAGCAATCAAAATCTACTGGAGGAATTTCTCCTTTCTGGAAGAACATAAACCAGTAACAGAATGTAAACAACCCGCCATATGTAACTTGTAAATCAGAAGTAAAAAGAACAAGTTCCCAGCAGGCCATTGTGAACAGTTGGCTGTTGAGTCTTTTTATTTTTGTTCTTCTTGTTTGATTTAATTTTAAATTTGTCATTCTTTTCCCTCCTCTTCCTGCTCCCCCAAGATGAACCACAAGCCGAACTCTTAAAGCTTGGCCTCCTAAGTTGTGCCTGAAATAGTCACAGTGTATTAATTGTGCAGTGGCAGAAGCACAGGGTTTAACAAGGTCTAACAATGGTTCCTCCTGAAATCATGCCAACAGCATTAGTTGGTTGGGACAAGGCTGAGTTCTCTTCCTGAATTAATCAGTCACCTGTGCTAGCCGATGTATGAGCCGAGCAGTTTATTTCTTGTTTATTTAATCTGCAAGGAGTGGCTGTAACTGTTGGAAAGGAGAGAGATAACTTTTTAAAGACTCTTGGGAGTAATACTTTTGCAGCTTGACAATGGCTTCAGTCTTTAACGAATACAAACCCACTCTATTTAGACTTTAGAAGACCTCCTTACCCCGCAAATCCCTTTTCGAACTCAGGAGAAAAAAAATAGGCACAGGATTTTTAAAAGCAAGTAGAAGTCTGATTGCATGGAACTATTGCTCTTGTGGTGCAAAGTGGACTCCAGGGGATTGAAGAGGCCACGTTTGATGCCCTTCACCAAAATATCCACCTGCTCCTTCTCAATGTACAGCCACATCAACTATATGCAGCCTGGACGTGAGCTTGGAGCTGAGCCCAGGAAGGCAGGAGGATGGGTTTGACTCTGAAAGGTAGATCTATCCAAGATACATATTTTGTCATACAATGCATTTCTATGTTTTTTTTTTAAAAAGAATAGAAAACAGGAAATTTCTAGAAAAACTTAAAATAAAAAATGTTGTTATATTGCATGGTTTAGTGGTGGCCTTGGCAGTGTTAGGTTAATGGTTGGACTTGATGATCTTAAAGGTCCTTTCCAACCCAAACGATTCTATGATTCTATATCAGATATACCTGTTTTTTCTAGCATCATACCTTGATCTCAGAGTAGATCTGCGTTCACAAGATGAACTCTGATCTCTAAGCGTGGTGCAAATTAATAGGAGTGGAACAAGAGCAATGTTTTGACTTTTTAATGTCTACAAAGAGCAAAGTGAATTTATAAACACAGTGTCCTGAAGACAAAGGCGAAAAGAGATAATTTCTTTTTACTTCACTCCTGTGTTGAACAAAGCCCTCTTGTTGTTTTGTTGTTGTTGTGAAACTGAGGGAATGAAGAGGCAAACCCAGCCCCTGGAATATTTAGGGACTTCACCTCATATCCATTTCAAAGACACCTCCCTGTAGCTGAGCTTGCAAGTAGAGTTTAGCCAGGGAATATGGCTCATTTGCATGATTTCATCTCTCCCCCTAAAATACGGGCATTTGTAGTAATTTGTTAAAATAACGATTAACACTGATCCTTTCCGGTATCAACCGCTGTGCTGTCAATGAGATGGTTACAGCTTTGGAAATCCCCCCACCCACCACTGCGTGTTTAGGATCACAACCTGCTCAAGGCAATCCTTAAACTTCAAGCAGATTTGGAAAGACTTTCTCAGAGCCTTGTCTGCCCTTGTCGTGACAACTCTGATATGTCGCGTTCCTGACAAGATTGTGCATGAGATTAAAGGTGGGGTGGGAACCAGGATGGCGAGGGGCTCGTCAGAAACTCCCAGGAGCTGCTGGGGATGGCTTCAGAGTCTATGGAAGCAGCATTGCTCTTCTCTAGTGCTCTGGGACTGAGCAGGCTGGAAGGCAGAAGTTTTTTAGGTGTGCAGGAACAGCAGCTGAGGGACTGTAGCCCAGCTGGGACCAGTGTCCTGCTATAGAAACGTGCAGCAGCTCTTCCTCTGAGAGGAGGCTCAGAGGTGACCTTAGTGCAGTCTACAACTACCTGAAGGGAGGTTGTAGCAGAGTGGGAATCGGCCTCTTCTCCCGGGTAACCAGCGCTAGGACAAGAGGACACAGCCTCAAGCTTGGCCAGGGGAGGTTCAGGTTGGACATTAGGAAGCATTTCTTCTCAGCAAGGGTCATTAGCCATTGGAAGGGGCTGCCCAGGGAGGTGGTGGAGTCACCATCTCTGGAGGTGTTTAAGAAAAGCCTGGACATGGCACTTAGTGCCCTGGTCTAGTTGCCATGGTGGTGTCAGGGCAATGGTTGGACTCGATGATCCCAGAGGGCTCTTCCAACCTGATTGATTGATTCTGTGATTGATTGATTCTGATTCTTTATCTTGCCCTTATGGACAGTTTTGGACCTGTAGAAGGTCCCTCAGGTGATGGTAGCAGTGACAAAGGACTGTGTGAGTGCCAAATACCTGTAGTAGGGCTGGCAACAAAGCCAGAGAGGTTAAGTGCTTAGACAACATTGAGACTGTGCTGAGCAGGACTCCTGCCCTTATCACTCAGGTCTTTGGTGTTGCTCTGTGCTGAGCAGCACATGGAACCAGAGGGAGCAGGAGAGGTAGGCAGTGGAGATAAACCAGTGCTGCTGCTGCCTTTGAAGATCAGTACGTGCATCTTCAGGATGAGACATGACACACCCCAGGCTTCAGTAACTCTGCTGAGGAGCTCCCAATTACCATGACAGCAGTAGTGACACTGTAGCTACGTAAAGTTAGGACACATGAATCCTACCCAAGGGGAAAGCACAAAAAAACCCCCACTGCTACTGGTCTGGCCCTTGTGGCTGAGATGTGTTTTGCAAGTCTTGTGGGAAGCATCTGCTCTTGATGATGTTTCTGCTTTGCTGGTGCCCATTCTGTCGCTGGTGTCAGTGTGTCCTGTTCACATAGCGCTGGGCAGAGGTGTGTGCACAACTGGTGCTCAGGAGCTTTCACAAAAGCAAATAAGATTTGGAAAGGTTCCTGTTGGAAAAGTTAGAAAACAGAAGAGGAAAGTGGTGGTTCAACCAAGCAACACAACTGTGAACAATACAGGAGGTTTTTGGAAGTTATTTAAGGTCTGTTATTTAAAAAAAACCCTGTTATCCAAAAATTTTAGCTTAAAAAACATAATTGGAACTATTTCTGTTTGAACTAAACTGTTTCCCTTAAGAAATGTGATCTTTTTTTTCATTTTTTAAATGGGAGACTAAAGGAATATAATCACAGCAATTTTCTCAAATGATTTGAACTCTAAGAACTATTTCAATAAACTTGAGTCAGCTGGTTTTAGCCAAAAGTTGAGCTGAAATACATGACCTGACCCTAACAAGAAGCATTACGAAAGTTCAGACCTAATTCAAAAAGCTTGGCCAATAGAGTAACACAACAACAAGGAGAGGACTCTGCATAAGAGGTAGCGTGGAAATGCGTGTTTCCTCCTTGGGTGTTGCTCATGCAGATGCTGCACAACCCATTACTCACACAAGCATTTTTCAGCCCGCTGGGGTCTGTCCGTGATCCAGCACTATCTCTTACAATTGTCTAGAGGAAAATATAAAGTTCCTGGTAAAGTCTTTCAGATGGTGCAATCCTGGCAGAGAGGTCAAGTATGGACAGGACAGTTATACGAGGTGATTGTGATGACTTGGTAGAAAATCATCTCTTGATCGTGTTAACGCAGCCAAGGGCGAGTTTACACTTCTAAAGAGCTTACAAAAGGAGACGGTGTCTTGGAAGGCAACAGCTCTGGGAAGGCTTGGGATTAACAGCAGATAACAAACTGCATGTATGCAAATTATTATAAACAGCAGGAAATCTTTTAACTGTCCGCTGTGCCTGTGGTGGCCGGACAACTGGCGAGGACAAAGCGTGTGGCAAAGGACACCTAAGGTGAACTAGGGGATGAGCTTTTGAACTGGAAGGACAGTTAAGTCCTGAGACAGACTGTGGGTGGGTGGAGTGGGGTGGGGAATCTCCATCCTGAAGGGCTGTGGTATCTTGCAGGAACAAATTGTCCTGCAAGCGCCGAGCCGAGCTTTCCCAGATCCTCTGGGCTTGAAGCTGGCTGGCTTGGCTTTATGAGACGGATGAACTTTTTTGGCTTGGAAGTCTTTTCTTGTCCCTGTAGAAATGAGGGGAGGTGTGTGGGTGTTCTTGTCTGAAAACTGGTGTAGCCAACTGAAGTGTTATGGTAAAATTTGCCAGAGAGATTTGGACTACCATAGGATTATTGTTCTCACTGGAAAATTGAGGGGTTTGTACAATATTTTTTTTTTTTTAAGGAACTTATTTTTTGGGATACTCAAAATATCCAGGTGTGTTCTTTTTTTTTTTTTCACTGCATTCTTTAAAATGTTTAAATGTGTCTTGCTTTCTCTTCCCTTGCTGAAACTAAGAAAACTTTTTGGCTATGTCTATAACAGTAAATGAGATGTGCCTGGGACTGTTCTCTGGCCCTGAAGCCAACAGGGTTGGGTATGGGCTTATGCCCTTGCTATTGGGCTCTCTTCTCCTCTGAAACAGAGTGGCTGCATCCTGACTGGCTCTTAGGGATGGTCCCTGGCTCAGGCTAGCTCCTGTTCAGGCACTGTTTGCAAGAGCATCATTTGGCCTGGCCCAAAACTGTGCCAGGGGCTGCTGTAGGAGCGTAACAATCTAGAAGGTGGTGGTGTTGTGCCTGGAAATGCTCCCTGACACTTAAATTTACTAGTGCAGATGTAGCCTTTGCATATTAGCAGGACCTAATACTCTCTGGTGGGACACATGACTTGTGATAAATAGTGATCGAGGTGAAGCCAAGTCAAAGGATGCAGAGAGCTGCCTCGTTGTGACATGGTGAGTGTTAGGACTTGTCTTCTTTTTCCTGATAGATTCGTTCAGGCACTGGAGTTACAGGACGGGGAAAAAAGCAACCGCTGTCTATTCTCAGTGTTGACACAGATGTATTTCTTAGTCATGAACTGGCAGAGGCAATATTAGCATGCATCTCTTCTTGAGGAAAAATTACCACTTTTGTGGGGTTTTTTTTGTTTCTTGGGTCAGGCCCTTGGCTGGTCTGAACCAGAAGAGTGTTGCCAATGCCAGGAAATTATGCTGGTTTCTACCAATTGGGATTCTGGCCAAGGATGTGCAGTTGCTCCTGGTTTGCTTGTGCTGTGGAGTGGTGGTAAGGGGCAGCTTTGAGGACGTATTTCAACTGCTAGAGATGTTACAAAATGAAAAATAAAATACTGACTCACAGTGTCTTCTCTCTGGAGCCCCCAGACTCGATTTCATATAAAGACAGTGGAAAAAAAAATGGTCCTGTAGTTTAGGTAAGACGCATCCAGAGAAAGGTCATGTTCAAAGGACTTAGTACTGGTGACTAACCTGGGCTTGCAGGTTCTCTCCACCATCTCTAGAGGGGTTCAAGCCTTACCTAGCAGGAGCTCTGAACACAGCCTTGCCCCATTTCCTAGCAAAGTCATGCCCAGTACTGTGCCAGCTGCAACATCTACTTGTCCTCTCTCTCTCAGCAGAGCAACCAACAACTTGGGGCATAGCATCTCCTCTCCTCTAAGGCAGCCACATGCACCTGGAGTGGGAGTCTCTGAAGGGAAATGGGGTTTTTGCAGCTCCACCTTTTCAGTTCATCAGGGTTTTGTTCCTCCCCAAAGGATTATCCTGGAGCCCTCGCTGTTACTGGGGAAGAACCTGGATTTACAGGACATGTAGGAACTGAACTTGTGTTGAAAGCAATGTGATTTATGCACATTTCTTTAGGGTGCTGGTACCTGATTCTGTACGACCTAAGTCAGTGAGAAGTGCAGGCACAGGCTCAGGCCCTTGAAGTATATAAATGTTACAGGAATGAGTCCAAGAGAAAGTCCTAAAATAGATGACTAGATAATTTCTGACCATTAATGACCTACTAGAAGATCTGAGAGCTTAAAGGCTCTTCATCTAGGAACTCATTAAATGCCAGACCCATTAGCTGTCATTACTGCTCTTACTATTTTTGGATATGTAGAAATGTTTAGAAAAACAAAGACCTTTCTAAAGTGCTGTTGAAGTTGGAGGTATAGCCACACGTTGCTGTCTATGCACTGAGGGTGATCAAGATCTCACTTTTATCAGGACCAACAGGTTTGTCCTGAGAAGCTTCAGTGGGATCTATTCTGACTGGATACTGACCTAAGATGAACATCTGGTCCTAGGGCACAAATAAAAACACAGCAGGACTTTTATTTTCAACATTCCTCCAGTTTAGACCTCTAATTCTGAGGTGCAGTTGTGGGCCATGAAACCTCTGATGTATTTTCAACAAGATTTCACATATTTTCATGAAAAAGGTATACAGCTCTTAATTTCTTCTGCAGATGAGACATGCAGACCAAATACATTTGTCGGATATTTTCCTTTGTCTCAGATAGTTAAGATTAAGGAAAGAACACTGGTATTTGGAATCGTAACAATTAAGCTCTAACTTTCCTATTCTGTATGTAATTTTCATACCATTACAAATACTCAGGTTTCAGATATGCAGTACCATAACAGGAACAACACTCACAATTACTATTTCCTGAATAGGGGCACAGATATCAAGCTCTTATAGTGTCTGCGGGGTCTTTCTTGCCTGTGTTACCACAGTGGTTTCAAAAGGACTTTGAATCTCTTCTGCCACCACTGACACATTGGTGTAACTGTGCTTGACTTAAAGTGTTACACTAGTGTGAATCCAAATTGAGCTGGGAGTTAGACGGAGTTGCTTTGGTTTCATATCAAGCCAGGAGAACGCAAGGCCATTGGCAGGCTTTCGTGGTCTAGGGCAATTTACTGGTTAAATGGCTAATGGGGGTGAGAGTTGGAATCCTGTTTCAATTACATTTACGATGGAGGAAAAGTGCTGCTTGCCAGTGGCAGGAGATCCTTTCCAGACCTACATTCCCAAAGCAGGAGAATTTCGCTGCTCTCTGTGGAGCTATGCCAGGATGGAAATGGTGAGTTCAGGCTCTGGGATCCATGCTTTGTAACCATGATACCCTTTCCTCAAGAGGGAAAGCTCTATGTCTATGTTGCATGCTCTATGTCTAGAGCATGCAACAAGCTTTGGAGAGTGATCACAGAATCACAGAATCAACCAGGTTGGAAGAGACCTCTGGGATCATCGAGTCCAACCGTTGACCTGACACCACCCTGTCAACTAGACCATGGCACTAAGTGCCATGTCTAGTCTTTTCTTAAACACATCCAGAGATGGTGACTCCACCACCTCCCTGGGCAGCCCCTTCCAATGTCTAATGACCCTTTCTGAAAAGAAAGTCTTCCTAATGTCCAACCTGAACCTCCCCTCGCGAAGCTTGAGGCTGTGTCCTCTTGTCCTATCACTAGTTGCCCAGGAGAAGAGGCCGACTCCCACTTCACTACAACCTCCCTTCAGGTAGTTGTAGACTGCCATAAGGTCACCTCTGAGATGATGGAGAAGGATTGTAACCATAGCTTTTTGTATCACTCATCCCAGCTGATGATCTGCTCTGTGAATGTTGTGGTGAATGTTGTGCTTTGGTGGATCTCTGAACGTCCAAGAAATTAACTGAGAAATAATGGTGATGTTTTGCCTTGTAGCACAGCATGGCCATGCTGGGCCTCCATGCAAATACACACCCTTTCATCTGGGAAAATGAAAGGACGTGTTCAAGGTCATATAGCAGAGCTGCAAACAGACCTTAGCCTCTGGGCTCCCACCTCAAGGTGTTGGCTATCAGACTTGGCCTCTGACAATGGCTTATGAGATGGTTCCCCATTTCTCCTTCATGAAGCTGCTCTGACTCATCTGCACCGAGCAGACACAACTTCCTTGGTCCTGTTCCCACAGCAGCAACTGTTGCCTTTGGCTTTGGTCAAAAAAGCTTCTAGGTGCTACAATCCCATAGCAATCAGCAGGAATTTAAGGCCAAAATGCCTTTTTGGAGCTGGGTCTCTGTCCCTGCTCTGAGATGTCTTGTTTCTGCTGGAACTAATGTGGCTGGTGGGAGGCTCTGAAGGTTCAGAGACACTGAGTTTTTTGGTTAAAAGATTAGAGTATCTATCTGTTGTGTCTACCAGCTGGTTAACCAGGCAGCCAGACCCAATCAAATAGCTGTGGCTTTTCCTACTCAGTGCAATGCTGGGTCATTGAAACGAGCTTCATTTTATTTTTCTTTCCCATGTAGCTTCTCAGATGTAAAACTAATTTTATTAGTTATAGGGAGGGATCTGGCTATGAAAACTGTGTCTGCTTAATCAACAGATCTTGCTTTCTGTTTTTTTTGGTCACTGTCTTCATGAGAGTGAGCTCTTGGTCTAGCAGAGTGATGGATGAACCAGGTGAAGTCCATGAGGTTTCATACACTGTTCCTGGCACAGAGGTGTCTGATGCCAACAGGCAGCACGACACAGTGCATGTAAAGCCTCCATGATCCACCTTACCTTTCTCAAGGCTTAATTTCATGCCAGCAGGAAACAAGCAGTGGGTTTTTTCCCGGGCAACTAGCGACAGGACAAGAGGACACAGCCTCAAGCTTCACCAGGGGAGGTTCAGGTTGGACATTAGGAAGAATTTCTTCTCAGAAAGGGTCATTAGCCATTGGAAGGGGCTGCCCAGGGAGGTGGTGGAGTCACCATCTCTGGATGTGTTTAAGAAAAGACTAGACATGGCACTTAGTGCCCTGGTCTAGTTGCCATGGTGGTGTCAGGGTAATGGTTGGACTCGATGAGCCCAGAGGTCTCTTCCAACCTGGTTGATTCTGTGATTCTGTTTTGGCAGAAGATAGCTCAATGGCAGGTACATCCCTGTCCACTGATGAAACAGCATCTCGACACCAAGATGTTTGCTGTGTGATGTGCCTTTTCAGAAAAGAGACATCAGGTTTTAGATTTTTATTTCGAGATGACAATCTTGTATAGAAAACTTGCCACAAATTAAGTGATGAGAAAACACTAATACTTTATTTTCCCCCACTCTAAAACACGGCTTTTTGGTTTTTTTTGCTTCAGCCAGCAATGCAAATAACGAGGGCTTGAAAGTGCCTTTCCTGAGCCAGGGGAGCCATGGTTCAAGGAACACGAGCAATGAAAAGGTGAAGTGACTGTAACAGTGGGAAGCAGCAGGAGCTGCTGTGCCCCAAACAGAGGACTGGAAACCTGCCCATCTCTGACTAATACATACATAGTTAGTTATTCCTCCCCAGAACCGGGACCTCCCCCAGGAGCTACTAGAGATAAGATTTACAGGAATGCTTCTTGGTAACTTTTCCCTGCCACCAAGCAGTCCCAGCCAGTGCTGCAAAGTCCACCCCATGCAGCACTTGGCTCAGGTTTCTTCTGGGCCCCTCGTGGCTCCCTGGTATAATTAATGTCTTCTTTTCTTTTTTTTTTCCTCCTGTTTTAAATTCAAAGTGCCCAAAATATGTGAGGACCCTGTTGCAGCCCACCGGAGAGCTGATTTTGCAGCATATTTTGAGGTGTGTTGTGAGCGTGTAGGAATGTGTTTGAAAGGGTTGGATGGTTGTAGAGGATAGAGAGTGACAAACCTGAGAGAGACTCATCTATATAGTGTGCAGGGAGCAAAACCTGGAGCAAAACATTCTTAAAACTGTGCCTGGGTTTCACCTCAGAGGTCAGTGGCTCATCCCACAGAGAGGCAGGAACAAGCTAACGTGTGGTAGGGATGACCAGAGGACCATGACCTAGGGACAAACTGTTTTGCTAAGCCATTCATGGTTTAGATGTTCCTAGTGGGTAACTAGAGCTGGCAGGGACCTCAAGGGACTGTCTCAAGACTGTGGCCTGAACTAGTGCTCAGCTGGCAGAGTTGGACACCCCTACCAGCCCAGCTGCAGCAACATGCGTGGGCTGCAAACGCGCCTGAGAAGCAAAATATATCAGCCTCTGCCAAGCCCCTCCTTCCTCCTTCTCTGGGTGGCTCCTCTGAACCTGCCTTTGGTGTCACAGTATGGGGCAGATAAGCCCTGGGGGACTTCTGGGAAGAAGAGCTGTTTCCAAAAGTACCTGAGGGATGTGGGATCTTGATAACCCTCAGTTTCTGCTGTCTGTCAGCGTTGCCTGTGCTGGAGCAGGGTGAGGAGCAGGCAGAGCTGTTCCATGCTTTGGCAATTGTCTCTCTTCTCTCTGGGCATGGCCCTTGCCTCTTGCATATCTTATCTCATGTGTGTTTTATTTCCCCACATGGAGTACAGCTGGGGCAGGAGGTTTATGAGCAGGAAGGCATTTCCCCTCCCTGAGCATGGCTCGGGAAAGGGGGAGGGAGAGGGGAGGGGATTTTGTGGCTGACAGACCAAGGGGATCCAACGTGCCAAGCTACATCTGTGGTTCCTGAGAAATCAATTAGCGAGGGAAGGGAGGGGTGGTTGGCAAACCACACGGTTGAAAGGAAAACATCACAAAAATGAGAGAGAGTGATGTTTTGAAGAAGCAGCGCTGCTGGAAGATGTGAGCGAGCGGCTTTGGTAGCGGGTGCGTGTGAGAGAGAGATGCTCCCCAAAAGGTTAATCAAGTCCTGGTAGGGAAGGCTGGCCTAGGATCTGGGAAGCAGGCTGCTAATAAAAGAGGCTGAGGGACCACACTCATCCTGAGCTGAATGATATAACCCAGTATCTGTGGTATGCAGTGGCAGAGATTGGGGAAAATGCACATTTGGCATCATCACAGCATTTTGCAAAGTCCATTAGAGTTAGACGGAGTATTTGGGCTTTTTTTTTTTTCAGACTTCAGTTCCCTCCCTACAAGTCTGGAGGACTTGAACTGCTCTGTCCTAGTATTTTGGAAATGAATGTGTCCAGAGGTACTTAAAGAAGTATGTTTTGATGCTCTTCAGGATGGAAATGGGGCATATTGGAAAGGCCCTTGGTTGGACAGTCAACATGGACTGCAGTTGTAATGAGGGAACTTCCCTGCCACTAGTCCTTCCTCCTCAGACTGTGCAATTGTTTTAAATTAAATAAATCTTTGGGTCCAGGTCTCTCCATTTCCAGTCAGAAACCTCATCCCTGGTTTGGAGGAGTTTCTAACTCCTTTCTGTTTCACCAGAAGGAAGATGTGTGGTTTTGGGAAGTGACTCACTACTTCAGGAGAGGGGCTGATGCTGATAGTGGTTGTCCTTATTGAATTTCTCATCCCAAAGCCTTGCCCTGGCAGAGTTGTATGTGTGGTTATGTGGAGAGCTGGACCAGGGAACTAATCTGGCTGAAAACTTGTCCTAGTCCTGCCTGTATGGCTCACCAGTCTTGCTTGCTGTGTGGTTTGTGAAGTCTTCTGCTGGCACCAAGGTGAAGTAGAAATATGTGACTAGGGGTCTGTTGGAGATGTGATGACCCCTAATACCAGCAGCCTACTCCAAGACCAGCTTGAAGGGACAGTAGAGCTAAGCCTGGTGCCAGATGAGTAGACTGCACTGCTGGGGGGTGGCATATGTGTCCCTTAGTCTTCCTCCTCAAGCAAAAGGGAACTGAACACCCATTTCCTACACCTGTGACAACTGCTCAAACCACAGGTTTGTTTTTTCCTCCTTTTTCTCTCTTTCATAGCACTGCAATGGTGCCATGGGGACAAGAGTGTGCACCACCTTTGGGAGGAAGCTCCAAGGCACGGGGAACCTGTCTGTGGTTGTGGTGGTGCATGAAGCACCTGCAGCTCTGGTGAGGAGGGAGACTTGAGATGAGGTTCCAGGCTCCTGGGCTGAGGGATGTGCCCTGGAAAGCACCTTGGTTGCCTTGTACTCTGCAGGGAGGTTTGAACCCCCATCCCAAGCTTGACAGTTTGGAAACCAGGCCCTCAGGGTTGAGCACTGTAACACTGGGGTGACTTTCATGAATAAACTTGTCTGCCATCTGCGTAGGGATGGTAGCCATGTGTACAGAAGTGTCCCCACACCTTTCTCTGTGTTGTTATTCTCAAAGAAAACTTCCCTCCAAGCTCCTTCCTGGTGCAACTACCCAACTTGTAGGGTTTGTCTGGTCCACTTGTTTTCACTATGATTCTGTTCCTCTTATCACATTCCTCCAGAACCTCTTCTAGGTCTTTCAAACCACTGCTTCTATGGTTCCTGGGGGGTCAACCTGCTGAGAAAGGAGAACTGAGACAACATGCAGTGGGGCAGAAGAAGGGGGAAAGTGTGTGCACGTGTCTGAGAGAGGGAGAGGACTTGGGAATGAGAGCTGCCGATGTTGTGATAGTGTCCCTGTGTGAGATGGAGTTCATCTGTGGGTGTGAGAAAGGAATATTTGGAAGTGAGCATGCGTGGGCGTGAGGTGTGTGTGAGAGTGTGCGTGCATTTCCATCCCCACACTTTGAAAAACTTTTTGGTGTTCAAACAGGCCCCAGTTCCCGAAATAATGAACCCATCTTGAAAAGTTACGAAGTCTGTGGAGACCCTGAGGAGACGGGTTTCCTTTGCCTTGTAACACATTTTAAGCAGCTCGTGCTGGCTAATGCAGCAGGGCTGGCTGCAGAGAGGTATGCTGGAGGTCAGGGCAGGTGCAGAGGGATGTCTAGGGGAGCCCAACACCTACTCTCCCACTCCTATAACCTCATCTTGCCAGGGCTTTTGCAGCTTCTGAGATATGGAGAAATGCAATATCTCCTCCATCTCCTCCACCACTGCCCATTGCGCTCCCTGAAGGCCATGGAAGAGGTATGATTGGAGACTCATGGGGTCAGGGCTGGGTTGTAGGTGACCTCATTAACTCCTATAGAAAGTGAAGTTGTCCTAATTTTTATGTTGCTGTGATCAAGGAGTCAACACTGTGCTCCTGAAGCCAATGCAAGTATTCATGCTCTTTGGAGCTGTGTCCCTGGACTGAAACGCATGGGCAGCACGTACAGCATGTAAACCCTTTTTATCCAAAACCATATGTGTGCTGGCATCACTGCAAGGGGATCAGGCTTCTCCTCCTGTGTCAGCAGTTCTTTGCCTCGCTAGCCCCAACATGCGTTCACAACAGGGGAGATGTGGGCTCAGGTCCCTTTTCCATCAGGAAGGGTCCAAGCCACATCTCCCACCACACTCTCCTACCACCTTCCTGAGGCGATGTGGGGAGGTGGCAGGTGCCTTTTTGCTCCCCCTTCCCCTCCCATTTGGGGAAAGCTGTTCCACCTCGCAGCGGGGAAACACCAGATTCAGTGGGTCAGCAAGAAAGAACAAGCAAGGCTGTGTCTGTGTTAGCGCTTGGGGAAATTCACCTGGGAGCGGGGCAGCCCGAGATCCAGCTCCTGCTCCAAGGACTGTTTATATGTTTTAAAATTAAACAACCCATGGAGCTGGTAACTGGAATTCAGGTCTCCCCACTCCCAGGGGAGTGCCCTGATCCCAGGGCTGCGGAGTCATGCTCACTCTTGCCCTCTGGAGCTTCAGGTTTTGATTTATTTATTTATTTTCTTTTTTTTTTTTTCCTGCTGAGTATCTTCTCCAGAAAAGGGGTGTGTGAGCCCCTCTCCAGCTCTGCAGTAGGAGCACTGCTCATGGCAGGCAGGATTTGGAGGATTTCTGCCTCCTACGTCAGAGGGAGCTGGGCTGAGGTTTCCCAGACCCAGGGAATGCTCGCTAATCTATCAGTTGTTAATTGGGAGGGGAGTGCATGAGTTTTACTACCTACTCCTGCACATTATGGGCAGCTGTTGGTGCTGTGTGGCATGTGATGTGGTAGGCATGTGATGGAAACGCCTATGGGCCAGGCTTTGGTGGTGACACAAGGGAGGGACAATGTGTTGGCCAGGCATGGCCTGCATGGACCAAGACACTTCTGAGCATGTCCTGATGCCATGCGTTTGGGCTGGGGACCTTTACTGTAAAAATGGAGGTTTTTCATGGACTGCAATGGCCCAGGGTGACATGGCAGGTGAGCAAGGGTGTGCGAATGAAATCTTGGATGTCAGTGGCTAAAACATGCTGGATTTGGCTATATAGACCCTTGTGGGAGAGTGTTCTTGCTCTTACTGTTGATTTATCCTGGGCAAAGCTTTCACAGTCTCCAATGGCAGCAAGCCTTCAGTGAGGCCCCTCGGAAAGCAGCGTGGTCTAAAGCCTGGCAGCAAAAGTCGCAGTAGAGCCATAAACAGGAAAGCTTTGATATTGCTGGCATTAGGGATGAAAAGCAAGGAGAAAGGCTCTTGCATAGCTGCCATTGAGCCTGGTGCTCCCATGTTCCCCAGCTTTCCCTCTGGCTTTTTAATGGTCTTTCTAGCAGATCCCTAAATCCCACAGGAGCTGTCTCCTGACCCTGCAAGGCACTGAGCTCCCCTCTGGAGGTGCGGAGGGTCCCCAGCTCCGGTTACGACGTCGGTCTCCCAAGTTCTAGTTCAGTCTCAAGCGTGGAGTCTGTGCCTGTGGGCAAATCACTTCCACCTCTCTAAGATCTGGCTGTAAAACAAGGCTAATAACACCAAATTACCTACCTGTGAGAATTAATGAGATCATACATGCTCAGCCCTTTGAAGGCATGAAGCATTACAGAAGCACTGGGGCATTATTACAGAGTGTGTTTTTAATATACGTCTAGTTTCACTTACAAATTGGAGTTTTGCTCCCTTTTGACTAAACAGCACTAATTAGACATGTAGGGTAGGAAATAAATGTTTCCAGTGTTACTCAGGCTGGAAACCAGTTAATTTCAGGGTTCTTTGGTTTAATTGCGTCTGAAAAGACATTGAGAAAATGTGTAATGAGCTGAGAACGCTTTAACTTTGTTTTTATTGTTCCCTAAACTCTTGCTTCTGCTAAGTCACAAAATGCCAGTAAAATAGTGGAGAACTGGACTTGGAGCACTTTTTTTTCCATGCGTCAAAGCAAAATAATTCCTACTTATTCAGTTGAATGTAGCACTCCTCCTCCATAAATCTCCGAGCACTTCACAAAAGCGGGTGCAGCATTACCCTCATTTTACAAAGTGGGAAACATAAAGCAGAAGGAGGTTGTGGGATTTGCCCAGGGTCAAGTAAATTAGGCCTTGGCTACGTGAGAAACGTGCCAATTTAGTAAAACAGGTGGAAAACACACTGTGGACACTTACCTCACTTTCAGAGTGGCTTTTCTTGTTTTCACTTTAGCCAATTCATGTTAATTTAAGCTTGCTTTAGCTTACTGGGTTTAAAGCGAAGGTTTCCCATAGCCTATCGGACTGGGTTGACTAAGCTGGACTAAACTCACTCCCTGGCTTGATCTGGTGTCTGTACACAAGCTCTCACAGAATCACAGAATCATCCAGGTTGGAAGAGACCTCTGGGATCATCAAGTCCAACCATTGCCCTGACACCACCATGGCAAATAGATCATGGCACTAAGTGCCATGTCCAGTCTTTTCTTAAACACATCCAGAGATGGTGACTCCACCACCTCCCTGGGCAGCCCCTTCCAATGGCTAATGACCTTTGCTGAGAAGAAATTCTTTCTAATGTCCAACCTAAACCTCCCCTGGCGAAGCCTGAGGCTGTGTCCTCTTGTCCTGTCGCGGTTTGCCTGGGAGAAGAGGCCGACTCCCACTTCACTACAACCTCCCTTCAGGTAGTTGTAGACTGCACTAAGGTCACCTCTGAGCCTCCTCTTCTCCAGGCTAAACACCCCCAGCTCCCTCAGACGTTCCTCGTAGGTCTCAGTGGCAGAGAGGAGATACGGGGTGCCTGAAGCATGGCACATCCCATATCTCCCACTTATGGGAAATCCTCTTCTTCTGTGGGGTTAGATTAGGTGTCCCTGGCAAAGAAGAAGCCACACTGGGATGTCTCCTGAGCATGTTTGGATCAGTGAACAACGTCAGTAAATGCAAGGAGTCAATGAAGGTACTGTAGGGTTTTTATTGACACAGCAGAAGCACCACTTATATGGCCTCTTCTTCTGGGCAACTAGCGATAGGACAAGAGGACACAGCCTCAAGCTTCGCCAGGGGAGGGTCAGGTTGGACATTAGGAAGAATTTCTTTTCAGAAAGGGTCATTAGCCATTGGAAGGGGCTGCCCAGGGAGGTGGTGGAGTCACCATCCCTGGAGGTGTTTAAGAAAGGACTGGACATGGCACTTAGTGCCCTGGTCTAGTTGCCATGGTGGTGTCAGGGCAATGGTTGGACTTGATGATCCCAGAGGTCTCTTCCAACCTGATTGATTGATTTTGTGATATTCTAGTTGCATTTTAGATGCCTGAGTTCCTGGTTTAGGCAGATGTTTTTGGATTTAGGCCTGTTGGGTGATGTTTCCCCCTGTGGTCTCACAATTTGCTGTCACTCATTGCAGCTCACCTGGGAAAGTTCAGGATGGGTATGTTGCTGCGTGCCATCCAAAGGTCTGTGTGGGAAGTCAAACAGCACAGAGCTGATGTGGTTCAGCTGACGATAAAAATAACAAAATTAAGGATAATAATAAAAAAGGAAACTGCTGAAAATTTGAAAACCAAAAGTTCCTCCATTCTTGTTTTTCTGCCAAGTGTAGAAGTGTCCATGTGTTTTTTTTATTTTCAAGTAAAAAAAAAAATCCTTCACAAATCTGAAATTAAATTTAAAGACAGGAAAAGTGAGAATTTTTGCCTCCATTCTCACTCGTTTTCAGCTCCCTTCTTCTCTCAACTGGGGCTGAACTGAGTTAATTACGATTTTGGGACTCTTGTTCATGCTGGTGGCTATTTGGAAGGACATGGGCAGGTAATTTTGGGGAACCTGTGATGGAGCAAACATGGGATTGATATGTCCATGCCTGGGGATTGGATGCACCTCTGTCTTTAGTGTCAGAAAAAAAGGCATTTTGTGAGAATTGGAGTCAGGTCTTCACCCTCCAATGACTGCACACAGGGCAATGGATTCCTAAGAAACACTTTTAAGTCTAAATGCCTTAAGTTAAGTGACCTGTGGTAGAGAGGTGTTTGGGGTTTTTTTGTTTGCTTAGGTTTGATTTTGTTTTGGATTTTTTTTTAGATAAGGCACTACATAAAAGCAAGGGAGCACACTGCAAAAATCACAAGGAAGTCAGACCAAGAAAAGCTGTCCATCCTAATCACTGAAAACCATTCCTGGGTCCGGATGTGGTACTGTGGTATTCAGTGGCTTTCTGTTTTCCTGTAACCTTAGAAACAACCATGACTAAAGAGACTGTGGAAAGAAATGTCTTTGCTTTCCCACCCCTTCATTCCTGGGGAATATAATTAGGAAACCCCAAGATCCACAGTCAGGTGGGCTCTTTGGGGAATGTTTCCTGAACAATGTCAGCGTTAGGAGAGCTGTGGTTTGGTTCAAGGAGGCTTTGGGGGACAAATTGTGTCCTAGGCGGGTGGTGGACATGGTGCTTGAAACTGGCTGTGGGCAGGGAGCATAAGAGAGTGATGGCCATTCTCTCTTCAGACTCCAGAATGATTTAGAAACAGAAGCACAGAATCAATCAGGTTGGAAGAGCCCTCTGGGATCATCAAGTCCAACCATTGCCCTGACACCACCATGACTGTTGGACCAATTTGCAGCTGATTTGGAGCTGCTCAGAGATGATTGGGCTGGCTGTGGCAAGCATAAAGAAGGGACGATTTTAGGCTCATTTACTGAATTTGGAGACCCAGAAGGTCTAGGGTATATGTCCAGCTCTCCATAGACTTGCTGCGTGACCAGAACATGTTTCTTACCTGTGGAGTGGGACCATAAAATCATAGAATGGTTTAGGGTTGTAAGGGACCTTAAAGATCATCCAGTTCCAACCCCCTGCCACAGGCAGGGACACCTTCCACTAGACCAGGTTGCTCCAAGCCCCATCCAACCTGGTCTTGAACACTGCCAGGGAGGGGGCAGCCACAGCTTCTCTGGGCAGCCTGGGCCAGGGTCTCACCACCCTCACAGTAGAGCATTTTTTCCTAATATCTAACTCTCTCAGCCTCTCAGAAGGATCAGTCCTCTCAGAAGGATCAGTCATCCTTCTCATGTTATCTGATATGGATCACAAGCATCACTTCCATAGATTCCTCCTGCTACGTATGTTTACTCAACACGTAGTTCTAAGGATCTTTGGCCATTACTGAAGAAGTTTTCAGTGAACTTTGTTGAAAAATTAAATCTTCATGAATCTTTATGTGAAACATTTATGCAGCTATGTTTTCATTCTAACTTTTGGAAAAGAAGTAACTGATTCCTGAAGATGTATTTTGAATTTGCACTAAACCTTTGAGTAATAGTCTGCAGGTAGAAATGCATGCCATCGGAGATTTAATTTAATTCTTTAGGTTGGCTTTTAGCTATGCATTCATTATCCAGGATGGGATGGGGGTACATCTTTCTTAATCTGTCAGTTGGTGTTAGAAAGAGTTTTTCCACAGCCAAGGAGACCAAACAATGAATGAGATACTCATACTCACTGACCTCCTACTTTTTGTTTCCCTGCATTACACAGGTGTGCAGTTGGTGCTGGGAGGGGAAGAGCGAAGGGAATTTGTTGCAAATGCAAGGAATTGGTTCAGGTGACACATCAGAAAGTGTTATCTGAAACTCACAGTGAAGCAGGCGTAGGTGAAGCCCTATTCTGCATGAGGAGGTGGAAGGCTGTGGAAACAAACTGCTGAGACTGAGCCATGTGAAATGGGAACATGTCCCGTGCTCTCTAGGGCTGGTGAGGGCTAGAGCTTCCTCAGGACCCTTAATTTTTCTGTAAAGTCTCCTCTATCATGTCCTAAATAGGAAGTGCACAGAAGTGGGGGAAAAATGCAGCTGTCTTCAGATCATCTGTTTTTCTACCTTGCCTCTCCTTGTCCTTTGGGTATCTCCCTTTGGTCTGTTCCTTTGTGGTGGGGGAATCCCAGCCTTGCTCAACTGGGACAGGCGCAGCTGGTGATTCCTGGTTACCGATAGCCCTTCCTCAAGGGACAGGAGACACTGTCTTTGGGGACTGCCACCCTCAGCTCTCCCTTGCTGCATGGATGGCTGGCGTGCTCATAAACCCCTGCTATTTTATGGCATGATATTCAATCTCAGTTCAAATCTATACCAGTTTCTAACTTTAAAAATTCTCTGGAGGTTCAGGAGCATTTCAAAAGCAGTTCAGCTGTCCGTACAGGGGGTGTATGGCCATCAAGTGGGAATGGTAACTTTTTCAGACTTTTCTAGTAAAGCTGACTTGCCTTTGTTCATGAAACAATGTTCTTCATGATGCATTTAATGCTTTGGATTGTTTCATAAATGTATTTGGCTTTTGAGTTGTCCAGAGCAGATTCAGATGAGAGATTATGGTCTCCTGAAACCTGAGCACTTAACTTAGGGATATTCTGGGAGTCTGGGCGCTTCCAAACGGTGACATCAATCCTTTCCTTCTCCGTAGCTTTTGAAAGCAAGGGGAGAACGTGCTGCCTGCCAGCCAGCCCCGAGGCGCTCGGCGGGCAGAGCCGGGAGGCCCCCGCGGCGCGGCGGTACCATGGACAGCGGTGGGACGGCGCCGTCCCCCACCCGGGGGCCGCCACTCGCGGGGACCAGCCGGGCTCCCAGCCCGCGGTGGGTTATCCCTCACTTCTCCTCCCAAAGCTGATGGCCTGACATCGCCCCACCCTCGGCTTCGTGCCCTCAGCCTTGGAGAATTTTTCTTGTAGCAGCGGCTTTTCTTCAGCTGGGCTGGCTGTTGTCTTTAAAATAGCACCTGGTTTTGGATGTGTAGGGTAGGGTACCTACGTACTTCTTGTTTACACATGAGGTATTCTCCATCTGCCTTAGGCATAAAGGAGTCTTTCCTCCAAAAGCAGATAACTTGGCTTTTTGAAATCTTTCCTCTGACAACCATACGGGGCAGTGCCCCTGTATGACTGCAAATAGGACAGAAATGGACATGTTGGAGCAGGTCCAGAGGAGGGCCACAAAATGATCAGGGGGATGGAACACCTCTCCTATTAAGAAAGGCTGATAGAGTTGGGGTTGTTCAGCCTGGAGAAGAGAAGGCTCCAGGGAGACCTTATAGCAGCTTTCAGTACTTAAAGGGGGCTTATAAGAAAGATGGAGAGAGACTTCTAGCAGGGCCTGTAGCGATAGGACAAGGGGCAATGGTTTTAAACTGGAAGAGATTTAGATTTAGACTAGATATAAGGAAGAAATTTTTTGTGATGAGGGTGGTGAAACACTGGCACAGGTTGCCCAGAGAGGTGGTAGATGTCCCATCCCTGGAAATATTCAAGGTCAGGTTGGACGGGGCTCTAAGCAACCTGAAGATGTCCCTGCTCACTGCAGGGGGGTTGGACTAAATGAGCTTTAAAGGTTCCTTCCAAGCCAAACTATTCTATGATTCTATGATAGCTGGAACATGAGGAGGAAAAATCTATAATCAGGTATTTCTGAGAAAGGGGATTTGACTGGTTTCTGGGGGTGGGGATCTACTAGCAACTCTAGCTCTAAAGGATCTATTATAGTTCTAAAGAGTGAAGCGCAGGCCATGGAGCTTGTTCTGGTAGTAGAGAGAGGTTACCTATCATGGCATCCCCTCTGCTCACCAGGAGGAAGGAGTGCTGAGAGAAGATTAGAAAATTTTTCAGGTTGCATGTTAAACACCTGTAATTTAATGCATAGAAAAAGAACCACCTTTGAGCCTGGGGAGGAGCAGTGTACAGCAAAGTGGCTGTAGATGCTAATCAGGCTTGGTGGAGAACACAAAAGAGCTTAAACTGCAAAAGAAAGCTAATTGCAAAACCTCAGGTGAGAAACCCACCTCCAAGCATTATTCTGCTACACCTCTGATCAGGACATTGGTGCTGAGTGCAGAGAATTGAGGACATCAAAGCAGCAGCTATGCATAACGAAGGAGCACTAATAATTGCTGAGAAACTAGTTCGGCGATCTCATAAGCACAAGAAGCAGAAAAGGGGTACCAGGTCCCAGGTGGCCAATGAGGCTGTGGAAATCACCCAGATTTCTTCTGTACTTGGTGAATATTACACTGTAGATTCATGGCTAGTTGTACTTTTTTACACCAGGTGGACACTTGGCCATCAGCTGATTGCTTCTATATGGGTGCTTCCTGCTGTAGTTAGGTTTAAAGGGTAATTTGTCTCACATTTTCAGCAAACAGAAAAAAATTCCTATCAGGTCTAATGCTTTGCCATGACCAAATTATATTCCTGGCCACACCAGCCTTGTCTGCAACAGCAGTCAGTGTAGAGCATTGGTTCTGGGGCCAAGGAATGCTACCCATTGTGGATGGACAAGATGATCTGGGGGACGGTTGTTCTGGGATGCAACCAGCACAGCTGTTCAAGAACTGAAAGGACATCATTAAACATTTGATCTGTATTTCAGAAGTACCTGGAGGTTCCGTCAAAGATCATGGTCACATTGTGCTTGGCTCTGTACAAGCACACACTCCTTGGCCTGAGGTGTTTGTAATCCATAGAGGGACAAAATAGACAAAGGCTGGATTATGGACTCCCTTTCTCAGGCGGGAATTTACTCAGGCTTTGCAACATCCAGTCATTTCAGACTGAGGGATGGAGGAGTCTGTATGCGTTTGTGAAAAATGGGTTGGATATCACAATATGCTGTAATCCAGAGGCAGGTCCCTCTGGATTAGGGCAACCAGAGCTGTTCAGGTTTCCTGAGCCCTGCACTGGTGCTGGGTGTTGGGGAAAGATGGTCTTGGCAGAGGCTTTCTTCTCATGTTTGGCACCTAGATGGCATGAGCATGTTTGTATGAGGGAGGACGTTGTGATTCTGCGAAGGTGGAGTTCTTGGGTTCTTCTAACCCTCTGAAGTTGAAGGAACTGGCAGGGGTTTGCCCTGGAAGACTGGCTCTGCTGCATAGCCCCACCTGTAAGAAAAAGAAGTGTGGAAGACTCCAAAAGAGTAAGATCTTGAGCCTCCTGTGGTTGCAGTCTATACCATGGAAGAATCTGCTATCATCTCTTTGCTAGTGAGTCTTCTAATTTATACCAATCCATTGGCTGGTCTTCTGTAGTACCAGAGCTTTCTTTGGGTACCACCAGTTGGTTGTCTCTGAGTGCTGCTCTGTATTAGGCAATGTTATATCTTCCACCAAAGCTTTCATGGGACCTTGGGGACAGGCTTCCTACATGCCCAGACAAACATTACAAAAACTGTTTCTCAGTGCGAGTTTCCCACAGCCAAAGAAATTCCTTACAGGGGCCACACCTGCCTCTGAACTTGTTTAACACCAGCCTACTAAATGGGTGAAGCTGATAGGAACTGGAACCCACTGGAAAACACGCAGCCCAGCCCAATCTGAACATCTTTACCTGGGGCAAAACTTTCCTCTGCAGAGAAGGCGACAGATGTCAACTCCAGTACTCTGCTTCTCTTGACGTGCTCCCTTCCACCCTGGGGAAGAGGGCTGAGACCTACAGTGGGTTTCAAATGGAGAATCCCAGTACTGGCAGTGAGAAATATAACTCTGCATGGAGGCAAATAAAAATCATTCCTCATTAGAGACTCGAGAGGGGCCTGCAGGGGAATCCGGGGTCTGAAACCCCTCTGTGAAATTCTTGGGTGGGTTGCGATGCTTGTGTGTTCCTGGCAACAACCCTTTTTGTTTTTCACTTGGAACAAGTTTTTCCAGGTCTGGAAGTGTCCCAAGTGAGAAGAAAAAACTGATATCTCAGCTGGCTAAAGACTCATGGGAACACCTTTGAGAGGATTTTAGTGTCATTTATCCTGAGCGTGAAAACAAAACCTGGCCTGTCCCTTGCTTTTGAACCAAGACCCTGAAAATTAGGCCAATGGGAATGAAGAGAACAGAGCTGAGTATTTTTGGTAAAAAATACTTTTGTTTAAAAATGGTTTTACCACAAATACCACCTTGGATCAAAAATACTTGTGATTATGGGTTCGAAATTTGAAACACCTTCATTTGGAAAATAAAATGAAATAAATTATATTTTACTTGTTGCCTTCTCCAAATAAAGTTTTTCCTGTTTAATTTTTTCAATGGCATTTTAAGTTTAAACATTATTCTGATATTTATAAAGGTTAAATTATATAATAAGGAACAAACGACTTACTCCAACTTGAGTCTGTGGCCTCTATAAATTTATTTTGTTTTACTGATTTTTCTACCTGAAAAATCAAAGAGTTTGGGATCTTTTTTTTTTTTTTAATTCTTTTAGCTACAGTGTTGAAGAATCAATTTCTCAAGCTACCAATTAGGACCCAGACCTGTGCTGAGGTGTATGATTGAGTTTCACAATATGTGATCAGATTTGTGCGATCTTTTTGTGGTGAAGCTGAGATCCCCATGATACTTTGAAGGAGTTAAAATGTAGAAAAACAGATAAGAGATTTAGTGAACTTTTTTGGCATACTCTGGTTATTCACCTAGATAGAAGATGGAAAACTTTTCTTTTTTTCTCTTGGGACTTTCCCCTCCTTTTACCTGTTTCAACCCCCCCTTGTAGATTGTGATGTCAGCATTGTTGGCTGCTGCTTCTTCACTTGTCCAGGACGTAGAAATTCCCAGACTAGCCCAGACTTGCAGTCTATTTTAAGTCTACCGTCCAACACCAAACAGGTGTAAAATCCCTGCAGTCAGCAGAGGCAGGACAGTTGAATGGAGAGCTCCACCAGAGCTGGTAGACACTGATTCCTCTGCAAATTCTCCATCAGGAATCCATAAGATGTTGATTGCTAAGAACTGGGCACCAAGGAAATGCTTCTTCTGTGCTTATCCTTGCTACATTATCCTCATATATACTCTTTCCTGGATCATGCTCCATCACAGTGATGAAGCTAGGGGGTGGGGGTAGATGGACTATCAATGGACCACAGTGGTCCATTGACCTAAAAGTGCGGTGGTGAGCTTAATTCTTAAGTGTAAGTGTCAACTTTGGCTGCATGAAACCCACCACAGCCAGCTGCTGAATTAGTTATCTTTGCATCTAGCTGGGGTCTAATCTACAATTGTTCTGGCGGGGGGGGCATCTGCACCATCTTTTCTTAGTTTTGAAGACGCTTATATTCTAGCATTAACCCTTGAAAAGAGAACCTGGATTTTTCCTGACCACTGGGGAACGTGTGGACATGGCATGGAATGGGACAGTGCTTCACTCCTAGGCTGCATTCAACCAAAACACAGCTGTGTGCATGGGATAGTTCCCAACAGACACTTGAGATAGGGGCAATTATCTCAGTGGTTGTCGGGGATACAGGTTCCTTGGCTCACCTCATGCTTTATCAAGAGCTTCCCTGCATGGTTCTTGAGCTAGTGGTAGGATTTTCCATCTCATTTTCCCTTCATGAGGTGGAGGATGATTTTGGTGGTGCTACATCTGAGGAGCAGGTCCTTTGGCTTGGTTAGATTCTCTTTTCACCTACTTACTGATGTGCAACTAAAACTATCCCTGAGTTTGGCTGAGGGCCATGTGAAACCATGTGGTTGCTGGTGGAAAACTTCTGAGTGGAATCCCATGGCAACAAAAGGGAGCACCTACTGCAGGGTCCAGAGCTGCCATTGTGTAGGGCAAGACATGCAGATATGGAGTGAGACTATAATTTGTGATGAAGGCTTTTACAGAAGAGCACCTTGATTTTTGCAAGATGCTCAATTTTAGGCTGAAGTATAAATGCAAACCGAAGAGGCTTTGAGTCTCAGAGCTGTAACCCATGAACCCGCGTGTGTGTGCAGGTTCGCATGTCACGTTTGAGGCTTGCTTAGATCCATCTGCTGCGCTGAATCACACAAACAGGTGAGTTATCTGAGCAAGATGGGAATCTTTGCCCTCCTTGCAGCTGGATCATGAGTGTGTCATTGGCAAAACTCCCCTGCAGGTTAATGACTTAGAAAGCCCTGTGCTTTGCCTGGCTGTGATAAATGACTAATGAATACTAAGCACTTCTTTGAGAAAGAGGGTGGAACTGGTGAGGGGTATTTTGACTGCAGCTGTGTCTCAGGTGAGATCTCTGGAAGTCTGGAGTTAGTGCTAGGAGGATCTGATACTCGAGGGGGCTCATATTTCCACTCCACATGGAGTAAATGCTGTCTCACACCGTGCCGGCTCTGTGCAAAAGTTGAGTCAGGTTCACCAGGGTCTTCTCCACTATGATTCTTTCATGGTCCTGTCCATGGGAGCATAGATAATCCACCCATCAGGAATATTATTCCATGAAAACACTGGAGCTGGATTTACAGGGTTTTACCTCCATACCCACAGTACCCTCTTCTCTTGTGACGGAGACATTGATAGGTCTTGTAGGATAGGTAGGAAAGGACTTGAACTTATTACAGTTCTTGTTCATGAACCATCACAGTCTAGTTGGGAAGGGTCCCTCTACCAGACAGCACAAGTTCTGCTTTGTTAAAAAAAAATCAGCTGATTCAGATTTAATGTTTTTTGGACAAATCTTCATTGCCTTTTCCATGAGCCTTTTGAATTTAAATTAGCTGTGGGTCTGACTCATCTGTGTCTCAGACATTTGTGTATGAAACTGGGCTAGGCTGTAAGAGATGTCATGTAGTTTGCCTTCTCTCCTCCAGATTTTCAGTGGGGAAGAATCTAGATCAGGGCTCAAAAATCAACAACTTGATCCTGGAACCAGGACCTAGGAACTAATTGGAGGTTAAAAAGCAAACAGGAATCCCTGCTGGTGCTGGTACAAAGGAGGAGGAGATGGAGCAGGAAAGAGAGTGAAAAGCTGGAGAGAGAAATGGCTGGTGTTTCTCAGACCAGTATTTGCAGTAGTGCCTCCATGTGACCAACATCTGGCTTCAGTACTCCTGTCCCCTGCTCCTGTTGGCCTCTCTGATTAGCCTGTGAGCAGCATAAGGGAGAGAGACTTTTGCTATCAGAGCAGGGCTTGAATGGCATGCTTGACATATGGCCTCGGGAGAAACAAAGTGCTGATTAGCTGCTCGTGTGGTGAGCACCATTCATCAAGGGGAGGAAAAGAGGCAGGGGCTGAGGGAGAATCCATGGTCCCCTACTTCTGGGTGTGCTACCTGGTGCACTAGAATCACAGAATCAACCAGGTTGGAAGAGCCCTCTGGGATCATCGAGTCCAACCGTTGCCCTGACACCACCATGGCAACTAGACCATGGCACTAAGTGCCATGTCCAGGCTTTTATGGACAAAGCACAGGTCTCTGAGTGGGGTCTTTGCAGCTAAACTGGGGCTACCAGGGCTTTGGTAATGCCTAGGAAGGCAGAAAAAGCCACTCTGTAACTGAGAACAGGCTCTGGAAACCTCCAGGCTGGTTCTGCATCGAGATCAGCATGACCCCAGGACTTGTTAGCATGTGTCCTGCACTGTGTGTTTGCTGGCTCATCATGCACAAGACTACTGGAGTGAAGCTCTACTCGCTTCAGGCGTTGCACAAACTGGGCTGGAGTGATTACATCCTACTTGGAGCTCAGATATACCTGCCTGCAGCTGACCTTGCCTTTCAAGGTCCTCTTGGCCATCAGACCCAAATCTGTTGCTGGAGGATGCAGCGTTAGGGGCAGCGGGGCTTCTAGGTCATCTCCTGCAGCTGCAGAAGGAGCCTGGCCAGGCAGGAATGCAGTTTGGAAGAGCCTTATAGACAACCCCCAGTAATTAAAGACCTTAGTGTAGCTGAAAAGGCTCGTAGGAACGGGATGGAGGTGACAGTGGTAGCTTAATTTGGATACTGCTGAACCTCTGAAAGCTGGGCCTTGCTGTGTGTGTGATCTTGTAGCATAACCTGGGCATCGTGTATGAACGTGTCTTTGACCTTGGGCCTGCAGACCTCATTGCCTCGAGGGAATGCTGAGTCCGTGAACTCGTCAGATTTTAGGCCGGTGGAGTGAGGATGAGACCCACCCTCAGATGCATTAGATAGAAAGAATTAGGAGACGTGAGAGAAAAATCTGATGCAACAGCTGACCTCAGAGGAAAGAAGGCGAGGGGAGAAGTTCAAGGTGATGACTTTCCTAGGCATTTTTTTTCTCATTACTTTCTTTATTTGATGTTTTCTTGAAAACCCTTCCTACAGCACACATTATTATTCGTCACAGTCTAAATGGTGATGTTACTGAACCTCTAAAGTTTCTTTTCTGTGATGCATGAAAAAAATCTCCTGTGCTGAGTTATGCAACAGAAGTATGTGTTTGGCATGTGCCACATGATATATGTGCCTTTGGCTCATGTTTGCATGGCTTAGAGGAGTCCAGCCAAAAGGAGGTAGCTAAGGAAGCTACCTTCCATTGCAGCTCCTTGTAGGAGAGAAGTTTGCTGTGAGACCAAGCTGGTGAAGGGTCTGGAGGGTCTGACCTACGAGGAATGGCTGAGGGAGCTGGGGGTGTTTAGCCTGGAGAAGAGGAGGCTCAGAGGTGACCTTAGTGCAGTCTACAACTACCTGAAGGGAGGTTGCAGTGGAGTGGGAGTCGGCCTCTTCTCCCAGGCAACTAGCGATAGGACAAGAGGACACAGCCTCAAGCTTCGCCAGGGGAGGGTCAGGTTGGACATTAGGAAGCATTTCTTCTCAGCAAGGGTCATTAGCCATTGGAAGGGGCTGCCCAGGGAGGTGGTGGAGTCACCATCTCTGGAGGTGTTTAAGAAAAGCCTGGACATGGCACTTAGTGCCTTGGTCTAGTTGCCATGGTGGTGTCAGGGCAATGGTTGGACTCGATGATCCCAGAGGTCTCTTCCAACCTGATTGATTCTGTGGTTCTGTGATTCTGTGGGACATCTTTTCTCAGCTGCAGTGACACCGTGGACTGGCTGCAGGTGGTCAGAGCACCACCACATAGGCAAAGCAGCTGCACAGGGCAGCTGGAACAAAAAATATGAGCGATCCAGGTTGAAGGGTCGACCTGATCCTTCTGTTCTGATATTGCAACAGGGGCTTGTCCTGAAGCCTCCCAATTTCCGGCTTCTCTGAGCAAAAGGGAAGCAAAGAGATTCCTTTGCTTTTGTGCAGGTTGGAGCCTCCACTCCCATCACCTTGCAAATACCAAAATTTTTAGGTCTGTCAAAGCAGCCCCAGAACAGCCGTTAGTGAGGCTGTTGTACTTCAGGACTAGTGATTGTAACATTTCTCTTGCTTAAGCTTGTGTAACTATTCAGCTGATTGACTTTAGAGACGGCTTCTGCCTTCATTTTGGGGAAGTGAATAATAATAATATAAAATTGATCCAGGCCTGATTCCATCTGTGGCTCAGCAGCAAGCAGTTTGCTGTGCCAAGAATATTCTCCTCATTGCTATGATTTTTTTTCTTCTTGCATTTGTGTTGAAAAATACCGGAGACAGGTAGGTTTTATGAGTGTCTTTGACGAAGGAAGAGAATTAAGACATCTGGGTGGCTACATCCTGCCATAAATCTTTTATGCATTGGAAGAGAAAGACCAAACAACATCAGATTTGCAAGTCACAGTAAATAATATAGGTGTAACCAGCCTCCTGGAAGCAAGTGTAAGCAAATGTTGAGGTTTGCTAAGGGTCAGATAGGAGACAGTGGGCCAAAGTTCCTTGCTTGTGCAAAATGCCACTCTGGCAGGACACTGTGGAGTTCTTACACCTGGGAAGAATATTCCTCCCTGTCACAGAGCTCTTCCTTTCCCCGAAAAGCATCTTTAAAACATTTGTTTTTCTTTTTGATTATGTACAGCTGGAGACATCTAGACTACACATCTCTGCCCTGCCACCACAGTGGTACCCACGCAGGCAGCAGATGAATAAGACAGGGATGTACTTGGTATTCCAGCAGAGCAAAGAAACTAAAGAGGGCAGGAAGGGCAGATCTCAGCCGGAGCAAACCAGCGGCTGTGCTGATTTATAGCAGCAGAGAAAATGGACCAAAGGGATCCCAATTTCATTTGTTGCTTGAGAAGGGTAGGTAGGGTCACCTTGGGCTCTCTGAAGATTGGTGGTTATGATATGGGGGGCACGACCTTCTGGAGCTGATGGTGCCAGCAAGTCTGCCCGTAGATAGCACAGTGATGCGCCAGTGCGCGCTGCGGTGTTTTGCTCTGTGTTGCGCTGCTGCACCGGCCACGGAGGTTATTGATCTGAAGGCTGACCCTCCGCTCCGCAGGATGGACCTGAATGCTCTTTGGGGCTGGAGGCAGCTGTGGCAGCGAAGGGGTGTGAATCACAGAATCACAGAATCAACCAGGTTGGAAGGGACCTCTGGGATCATCGAGTCCAACCATTGCCCTGATACCACCATGTCAACTAGACCATGGCACTAAGTGCCATGTCCAGGCTTTCCTTAAACCCCTCCAGAGATGGTGACTCCACCACCTCCCTGGGCAGCCCCTCCCAATGTCTAATAACCCTTTCTGAAAAGAAATTCTTCCTAATGTCCAACCTGAACCTCCCCTGGTGAAGCTTGAGGCTGTGTCCTCTTGTCCTATCGCTGGTTGCCCGGGAGAAGAGGCCGACTCCCACTCCACTACAACCTCCCTTCAGGTAGTTGTAGACTGCACTAAGGTCACCTCTGAGCCTCCTCTTCTCCAGGCTAAACAACCCCAGCTCCCTCAGCTGTTCCTCATAGGTCAGACCCTCCAGAAGAGCAGGGCTGTAGGGGCAGAGGGGGTGTGCAGTGGCAGAGGACCCATCGCTGAGGCAGGACATACCCAAGATGCTCATGGGGATGTTGGGGCAGAGGGGAGGGGAGCTACAGCCCCCTTAGCCCACCTCCCTGGAAATTTGCACCTGCCACTTGCACCGAAGCAGAGAGGAAAGGTGAATCCAAGCTGTCAGTCCCCAAATCCACCTTTCTGTCTGCTTTTGGTGTCGTTTGGCCAAGGTGGGCCCAAGTTTCATTGGGAAGAAGCAGCAGGAGGTTGGGCAGGTAAGGAATCAGCTGCAGGTGGCATTTGAGATAAACAAAGCAATTAAACTTTTACTTTTTCCTTCCGTAAAGGGGAACAGCAGTTGAGAACAGGCAGGAATGCGGCTCCCTGTTCCTGTTCCTTAATGAGCTCGGGGGCGGAGGTTTGACAGACTGGCTGGCAGTCATGTCGTTGTAATGACAGTGCTTTGCACTTAACACCTTTTACCTGGGGGATCTCAAAGCACTGTATAAACATCCACTGGCTCCTGGCACTGCGGAGCTGTATTGTTCTTTTGATCTAGCAGAGGAGAGGGCGGGGGAATTGGGAGGAAGAAGATTAAAAAACAGAGATAAAGAAGTAAAATAATGTCGTGCCTATGGTTGGGCTACAAACACAGCAGCCCAGTGGAGAGCAAGCCTGCAGTCCTCCATGCCAGGTCTGTGCCAGTGCCTTGAGTCTGTGGCCTGCCAGCAATGACCTCCGTGCTGTCCTTGATCTTGACCACTGAAAGCACCTTGGGATGGTCACATAGATGCCTTTGGGCTGGGCTGTGACCTTGCTCATGGCCCTTTAGGTGTCCCTAAGGCAGTATGTGGTATAGATACGGCAGGAAGGCTCCCTGAAGCAATGCCATTAAACACTGGCTCATGCATGCCACCCTGCTCCTTGCCCTCTTGCTTCAGCAGTGGCAATAAGGAGACCTCCTTTCTTCTGAGTCCCTAGAGTTGAGGTTTCGTTGTGCTCCCAGTGGAGTGTTCCACTTCCCGCAGTGCCCAAGAGACATATATCAACTGAGGAGCATCATGGTGCCAACATTTTGGCCTCTCATTTGCATCAAGGTTGTGAAGGCAGCAGAGCAGGTTTGGCCAGGGCAGAAGACCATGCAAATGGCAGTGGCAGAATAAAGTCCTGCTGGCGCCTGGTACGTGATGCTCTATCATGCAGTCTACAACTACCTGAAGGGAGGTTGTAGTGAAGGGGAGTCGTCGTCTTCTCCTGGGCAACTAGTGATAGGACAAGAGGACACAGCCTCAAGCTTCGCCAGGGGAGGTTCAGGTTGGACATCAGGAAGCATTTCTTCTCAGCAAGGGTCATTAGCCATTGGAAGGGTCTACCCAGGGAGGTGGTGGAGTCACCATCTCTGGAGGGGTTTAAGAAAAGACTGGATGTGGCACTTAGTGCCATGGTCTAGTTGCCATGGTGGTGTCGGGGCAATGGTTGGACTCGATGATCCCAGAGGTCTCTTCCAACCTGGTTGATTCTGTGATCACAAAAGTGACGGCTTGCCTGCCTGGCGTGGTGTGGCTATGGTGAAGTCTGGGCACTTCCAGAGGTCTTATGGGGACACTGTAACTTGGACAGGGTGAACCCAAGGTTTCATTATAGACCTCAGCTTCAGTGTTGGCTCCTCTAAGCCCACCAAGACAGATTTCCCATTGGCTATGCCTGCGTGTACAGACACTTGCATCATGATCCCAAGGGATTCAAACTGGAAGAGTGCAAGGCTGGCTGGGCCCATAGACCTCCCAGACTGAACAGTTGTCCTCAGAGATGCCTGGTGGAAGGAAATTGGCCTCTTCCATGCTACCAGTGCTATGTAGATATGTAGAAGTACTAACAGCTGGCAACAGCTGGAGTCCCAACATCTTTGCCGGGAGCCAATACTGCCACTTAGTTCTTGGCCAGGGTGCTGCAGGTAGCTCAGCCTATGAGAGCAGTGAGGAGTGCTGGATGCTACTTTGCAGACACATCAAGGTGGAGTTTAAGGACCACATGGAAACTGAGAATTTTGACCTGAGAACTCGTTAACAACCGTTCTCACAGTATTTCCACAAGCTATTCAAGGGCTTTTTTGAGCGATGTCATGGATGCTGTACTAGTGGTACGTTCTACCCCTTGCTTTCAAGTTGACAAGGGCTAAACCAGCCATGATGGAAATGATACTACTGGTTTTCATTTCTTTGCAATGAGGACTCAGAGCTACCAAGCAACTGAGTGAAGCTCTTTAAAAACTCACATTTACCCAGCTTTGTTACAGACCAAACCGGCTCTGCCTTGTTCTGCAGAAGCAGCAGTAAAAAACTCCTTTTTATCAGGTTTCAACACATTTCTTATCATTCTTGGGAAGCTCATTAACCACTTTTTTAATGAAAGATTATATTGGTTGAATCTCTGACTAATTTTTTTGGTTGCTGTAGCTGGGTAATAAATAGTCTGTGTGCTTATCTCAGTGACAGATGGCTTCTGTGTTGTAATAGATTGTATCTCTATTTTATGCTAGAGCTCTCCTGTCCCTGGAGGCATTCTTTAGAAAAAGAAAAAAAGAAAAAAAAAAGGAAAGGTGTTTATCTCAATGAGTTTGTAATCCCTGCCTTAAAAAAACAAAAAAAAAAGCTAACCTAAATCTGAATAGTAATTTATGACTCCAGGTTCATCCCACTTTGTGACAGAGCCAAGATTGTGAGATGAAGAATGATGGTATTGGGTGCTGCTCCGTTCACAAAAATGTGTAGTGTGTTTCTCCTCTTGCTTCCCTGGCTGCTGCAAGTTAGCAAGAGCTCTGTCCTTTGCTGGGGGGGTCTGCCAATATACTTGCTGCTTTAACACTAAAAGTTTGTTGCTGGTTTGTATTTCTGAGATGAGGTGCATGGGTTAAGCTGATCCTATCTGCAGGAGAGCGGCTCGTGCTCTGTGTGACCTTGACCTGTGCTTTCATGTTGCTGCCTATAGGAAGCCCATGGCTAAAGTTGATGGTGTTCATGTTTTACAAGAGTAACCCATCTGCTTTGGTCTCTGTCCTGTCTGCCCTTGGGGTAAGGAAACGGGGACTTTTCTAGGAAGGGTTGTGGCTGACACCATGCAGATATGACATTGCTGTCAGCAGACAGACTACTCCAAGGCTGTCTTGGTCTGCACTGGGATGGAGATATATATGGACCCACACTGAGTGGTTGCAGGCTTGAGGCTTTACCTGGTCTAACATGCTATGACATTCAGAGGTGACCTTATTGCAGTCTACAACTACCTGAAGGGAGGTTGTAGTGAAGTGGGAGTTGGCCTCTTCTCCCAGGCAACTAGCGATAGGACAAGAGGACACAGCCTCAAGCTTCGCCCGGGGAGGTTCAGGTTGGACATCAGGAAGAATTTCTTTTCAGAAAGGGTTATTAGACATTGGAATGGGCTGCCCAGGGAGGTGGTGGAGTTACCATTTCTGGATGTGTTTAAGAAAAGACTGGACATGGCACTTAGTGCCATGGTCTAGTTGACAGGGTGGTGTCAGGGCAACGGTTGGACTCGATGATCCCTGAGGTCTCTTCCAACCTGGTTGATTCTGTGATTCACCTTGGGCATCTCTGGACATGTTTCAATGCAGGCTACACTTGACTACACTGTATTGACACAGAAATGGTGTGTGTGTCTCATACATGTGGTAGAGGCCACCAGCACAGTTGGTGCTCTCTTCTGGGAGACTTAGTGCTGATGAAGAAGTGCATGTCAAAATTGAAAGGCTGGGTCAGAAGCTGCCTGGTTGGGTTTTTTTTGGTTGTTTTGGGTTTGTTTTTTGTTATGTTTTGTTTTCTGGTCAATTTTGAACCTTACCTATTAATTTAATTTATTTGATGTTATGTACTTGGGTTTTGGTGCCACTAGGTCATATGTAGATTTCCACAGTATGGCAAACTGAGGTTTGAATTTCACCCTTTTTGGGGGAAGAGATGGAATTTACTGTTGGTTTTTGTCTGCAATGAATTTGCTATGGACACAACCCTGTGCAGCATGCTCTAGCTGAACCTGCTTTGGCAGGGGGTTGGACTAGATGATCTCCAGAGGTCCCATCCAACCGTTAACCATTCTGTGATTCTGTGCTAGTGGGATTTGGCAGCCAGAAAGGACTTATGTCTGAGATTCTGATTTTGGGTGATTTGCATGCAATAAAAAGTGGTTCTGTGAGACAACAGGACCCTGACAAAGCTGCTGTCCTTGGGAGAAGCAAGCAGCATAAAGCCCAGGAGGTCCAGCAGCTTTAGGGACATATCTTCCCACAGAAATGTACTTTGCAAAGAACATTATGGGTGACACAACCTTTGTGTTTGCTTTTCTTTCCCTCAACACCTAAGAAAGAGTTTTAATGTAACCGCATTGAAACAAACCAGAGCTTTGAGGACCTCTCCTCCGAAAGTTTTTGAGGCTTAATTTTGAAGTGACTTTTAGAAGTGACCATTTCAGGTCTTGTTGTGTCACAGAATAGCTTTGGGCTACCTTGCCTGTGGACCAAGAAACCCATGGGTAAAAGCAGTGCTGGAGCGACTCAGGTGCTTCTGAACACCTCACTCCCTCACCTACTTCCACCGCTGGTGGATGAGTCTGTTCTGGGACCTTTTTTAATTCCCAACTCCATGCTTTGGGAATCAGGCTGTTTTCAGTGCAAGTAGTATGTGACTAGTACACACTGATCCTTTACATTTTGGCCCTTCTCCAGTACATGTTAATTCTCCCACAGGTATTGCTCAGGAATGTGCTCAGACCCAGGTGGTTCATTCACACTGTCCTCCACGCTTGGGAGAGGCTGTAAACCGGGGGAGCATTCCCACCACCCTCTGCTCCTGTCTTTTTCCAGATCAATTTTCTGAAATCTGCCCTGTTAATGTGAGCTCTGCCTGCAATCTGTGATCACACAGAATCACAGAATCAATCAGGTTGGAAGAGACCTCAGGGATCATCGAGTCCAACCATTGCCCTGACACCACCATGGCAACTAGACCAGGGCACTAAGTGCCATGTCCAGTCTTTTCTTAAACCCCTCCAGAGATGGTGACTCCACCACCTCCCTGGGCAGCCCCTTCCAATGGCTAATGACCCTTGCTGAGAAGAAATGCTTCCTAATGTCCAACCTGAACCTCCCCTGGCGAAGCTTGAGGCTGTGTCCTCTTGTCCTATCACTAGTTGCCTGGGAGAAGAGGCCGACCCCCACTCTGCTACAACCTCCCTTCACGTAGTTGTAGACTGCAATAAGGTCACCTCTGAGGCTCCTCTTCTCCAGGCATGTCCGCTTAGCACAAGCTCAGGTGGCTTTGGCAAATGGCTCTTGTGTTTTTCAGGCTGGCATATTTGCTTCAATCAGTTCCCCAATCTATTCAATACAGGACTTAAACCAATATCAATTCAGACAGCCCCCTCCCTTCTTGCTCTGGCATAGCAGAGCACAGTGGTTACAGGCTTTCTAGAGACATGATTTTTATTTTGGAGCAGGAGAGGAGATGGCTGATGTGCCAGCAGGAAAGGGTTAGGTGAGGATAGCTTCTGGAGCACCTAGCTTCTTGTGGTAGCCTGAGCCCGTTTGCAGAGTCTGCTGCCACCGTACCTCCAGAGCAGCTGCTCATTTTGGTGATCTTGCTGGCAAACTGGGCCATGATGGAGAGGAGAAGGTGGGCAAAGGAGGGGACTGGGAGAGCAAGAAGGTGGAGAAATGAGTGTCACTCATAGATACTCAACTAGTTGTTTTCCCAGACCCACCTTACACCTGAAGAGAGGTTGTGACAGCCAAATTGACAGCCTGTTGTCACCAAAGACAACCAGTGGCTTGTACTCACCCATATGGATGTGGGGTTGGCTATGCCAGTGTCTGCAGCCAGGATGGATCCTCTGAGACCGTCTTGACTGGGGCCAACAGCTGTCCTGCTGCTGCCAGAGGACTGGGATCCTCATCTTAATAGATACCTAGAAACATTTTCTTGCCTCGTAGGAAAACATCTCAGTCTGTCTTTTGCTATTTTGCTCATGCTTATGTCTTTCAGGTTCCCACTCCTGACATCTCTGACTTTCTGTCTCCAGTGAGAGGCTCTGTCAGATCCCAACTTGCTTTGGTCTCAGAGACTTTGGCCATCGCATGCTCCCATGCTCAGTAATAAATGAGTCCAGAGTTAAAACGCTGGCCTGGGTTGGAGGAGACCTGTCTCTCCTGCAGGGAGCACTTGTAGAGGCAGGTCCTTCACCCTCCCTGTGGACCAGGCATTGGCATAATGCCACATCACCCACTCACAAGTTGTGCCAGGATCTGTCTTGTGCCTGTGACTGATATAGTGATGGAAAATGGGCTGGGGGGACCATCTGAGATTACGCTCATTCTTCTGCTGCCCCAAGGCAGGATCAGCTCTACCTAATCCACCTCTGACTGATGTCTCTCTAATCTTTCTCAGAAAAAAAGAAGGACAAGAACCCTCCAGTGTTGGTGATTCCAGAACTTCCTTAGAAAATTAACTTCTCCCTGCTGGAAAATTTCTCACTGTGCTTTAGCTAAATCCTTTTTGCCTGGTGCAATTTGATCTGTGCCTTCTTGTTCTGTCCTGAATGGATGTGAGGAGTAGCTTGCAGCTGCCTCAGCTGGAATGCCATGCTAGTGTGAGCTATGCACGAGCTGTGGGGACATGTAGCTAAACCCAGTGATAAACCTCAATGTGTGTCCGGTTCAGTTTTTCTGGCAGCCTGAGCACTCAGCCTGAGATGTCTGCTCCAGAATCAGTTTTTCCCCTTCTGGAGGGGTCTGGAGGGTCTGACCTACGAGGAACGGCTGAGGGAGCTGGGGGTGTTTAGCCTGGAGAAGAGGAGGCTCAGAGGTGACCTTAGTGCAGTCTACAACTACCTGAAGGGAGGTTGTAGTGAATTGGAGTCGGCCTCTTCTCCCGGGCAACTAGCGATAGGACAAGAGGACACAGCCTCAAGCTTCGCCAGGGGAGGTTCAGGTTGGACATCAGGAAGAATTTTGTTTCAGAAAGGGTTATTAGACATTGGAAGGGGCTGCCCAGGGAGGTGGTGGAGTCACCATCTCTGGATGTGTTCAAGAAAAGCCTGGACATGGCACTTAGTGCCCTGGTCTAGTTGCCATGGTGGTGTCAGGGCAACGGTTGGACTCGATGATCCCAGAGGGCTCTTCCAACCTGACTGATTCTGTGATTCTGTGATTCTCCCCAGTGTGAGAATTGTAGCAAATGCTAAATGGAGGGAGTCCATCAGTTGCCTATCATGGTGGTGTTCTCTCCTCTCTCTGGTGATGCTCACCACTCTTTGGGTAACAGGTCTGGTAATTTGAGATCCCATTTCTGCTGGGAGGTGGCAGTGAAGTATATTCAGGGTGCAGACCACTGCCTTGTATTGTGGCATGGGAGGCAGCCCATCTTACCCCCTCTACCTCCCCCTTTCACACTGGCAGCATGAGGCAGGAGCTTCACCCTGTCCTGGCCTCACGCTGCTTCCGAGTTTTTGGGAACCCTCCCACTCACCCAGAGCCTTGGAAGCAGCTGGGCTTTGGTTTATCAAGTCAACACAACTTGCTGGGATAATTAGGACATTCCAAATTCCAGTTGCGTCTGCTCCCCCTGCCCACCCCCCACCAACCTCCCTTAGATTGGCTCTATTCCTCTCATATTTCACCATGCCTGGGGGATTTATTCATGCAAAGCCTCTTAGCTCAATCCTTACTCAGGCAAACTCCAGTTGACTTCAAGGGTGTCGGTTGATTTCAGCATTGGCTTTGCCAGTGTGAGATCACAGCCTGGTGCACTGGCCTGCTGATGTGTCCTGGTGATTTTCTCAGCTAATCCTGCTTTGTTTCTGATCCTTCCCTCCTTCCCCATGTCTTTGTTTTCTGGGCATGTCTGGGATCACAGGCCTCCTGCGCTGCCCTTGAGCTCCAGCTCTAGACAGGGACAGGAGCATGTCCTGATGCAGCTGTAAGTGGGGAGGAAGCCTTGGGTACAGGGGCTGGATCCTGCCTGACCACCCTTTCAGCAGGGACAATCTCCAGCTCCTCTTCTGGACTGGGCTGAATGGGTCTGGCTGGTGGGGAGGCTCTTGTCAGGGGACAGAAGTTCTCCTTTCCTCTGTTGTGAAAGCATCTCAGCCAGCACACCACCTTGATACAGAGGTTATGAAAGTGTCCATCCCCACCCCACAGGGAGTGGGGCAGGCTGGAGAGGGGTGGTGTGGATGGACCAGGAGATTGGTTTTTTTGCCTCTGGCAGAGGGCAGAGCAGTGACCTGATGAGAAGACCCTGCACAACCATGTGTCTTTCTGCACTGTCCTTTCAAGCTCAGCGGTATGTCCTATAAACACTCACCCATTGCCTTTCTCAGGCTTTCTTCTCAGTCACCAAAGGAGGCAGATACTGAGCCAGCACCTTCACCCAGTGGAAACCAGTGCAGCATGACTGGAGCTGATGGAGGGAGGCTGAGCTTAACCTGTGGAGGAGCTGGTCCTCTAGTTATATCAGACAGGGACCTGGTGGCCATTGGAGTTTTGCTTAAAGCACTTTTCTGGCTTTCTTCAGGTTTACCTCAAGCCCACATTACCTTTGCTATAACAGGATAGTTTTTCTTCAGTTGCTACCTCCAGGCTGCTTATTTTTATGTTTTTCTCAGAAAAATCCCCCTGGAGAGCTGAGTGTTCTTGAGAGAAACAGGGTTTTCATGCAGTGCCCAGATAATGAGTTGTTGCATAGGCTGTCCCTGATGCCAGGAGTTAGACAGATTTAAAAGAAAGAAGAAAGACAAAGGGAGAAAGAAAGAGAGGGAGAAAAAACAAAAAAAGTAAGTGAGAAAGAAAGAAAGAAAGAAAGAAAAAGAAAAAAGGGGAAAAGAGAGGGAGAAAGAAAGAAAGAAATGGCTGGATGTCTACTACAAGTAACAATGCTGCTGGTTGTGGTAGGAAAGTCTTAAATTAACCAATGTGAAGGTTGAATCCTTCTGCAAATGGGTGCATCACCACTGCGTTGACTGGCAGCTGTGATGCTTTATGGTAGATTTGGAATGACTTTATATTTTTGTAGTGAATGTAGTGCTGCTTCTTCAGGGAAGACCTGAACTTGTAAATAATGACAGTCAGGAAACCTCTTACTGGGGGGCTATTCCTCTCCTTGGAGCATGCAGTGCTGGCTTAGCTGCAGAGGTGCCTTCTCCCTTCTCTGGTGTTACAGCCATTGCCACGTACTTGACAGACTCTGGATGCTCATACACAAAGCACACAGTACCGAATGCCAGATTTGTTTTTTCTCTGAATTTGAGAAGATTGAATCTGGAGTGACTCCTACTTTCCTTCTAGACTACATGCCAGAACTGGGAATAATGAGGAGGAGTTTAATACTAAATTAGTTGGTGTATCTGATGTACATTAAGAGTGCCTAAACTGGGAGTAAAACTTAGATTCAGTCCAGCATAAGTAGGACAGAAGTTGGCCTGTTTAACCTTTCATGTCTGCCCAGTCCTCCACTGAGATGTATGAGAAGAAACAGAGGTGTTATTTCATCTCCAGTGTCGCTACCATCTCTGGCAGAGGAAAAAAGGTTGAAAAGAAGCTCCTTCTGGAGAAATCATTGCAGTCATCTTTGGTTTTCCTCTCACTTCTTCCTCTTCCAGACGCAGAGGGTGGGGATCCAAAAGTCTGCAAACAAGGACAGATCCATATCTTTTAAGGAAAAAAACCCACCAGATAGCTAGCTGGAAGGACACTTGCCAAAAACAGCCCATCTTGTTGTCACTTGTGTAGGGTAACCCCCTGCAACAGTGTGTTTTGAGGTCGATCACAAACTCTTTTGACATCATATTGAAGAGTGAGACCAGCATCAGGGGAAACCTGTCTCATTCGATTAGGTGGTGTAGACACATGGAAAATCTTCTAGACTAAGTTTAGTTCGCATGCATGGCTAGGAAGGTGCAGGAAACATCCAGATTATGAAATAAGAAGTCCATAAGTTCCTAGTCCACATCATTACAGACTGCCCTGAAGCATGAGGGTTTACGACTCTAATTCAGGAAAGTACTGAGCCTGTGCTTATTTTTAGACCTTTCCTTAATTCCTATTCACACATCTGGAAGAGCAAATTTGACACATTGAATAATTAACTGAGGACTCACTGCTCAAAAGTTGGCAAGAAACCTCGGGGCTAAAAATAAGCCACTGAGAATTGGGAATAAATGGGTGAAAATCGTAGTGTGTTCTCTGACAGTTCATAAAGAGAGGAGGAAAAAGACGAGAACCTGACAAATAGTTCATACGGAATAATTCAACCAGCATTGTTTGCTCTGTGCACAAGGGACTGGACTTGCAAGGGTCTGAAATGTTTAATTTGCTACTGAACCGGGGACGTTAAATATAAAACATATAGTGTGGGGAAATACCTGCGTAGGCTTTGGTAGATAGGTGGTTTAGATGATTTAAGATGTCTCTCCAGCACTAAATTACATATTTATATAATTAAAAAATACATATTTATATCATTAAACTGTAGGCAGGATGGAAGTTGTAGCTTTCACTGGTGTGAATTGGCTCTGGCGAAGCGTGGTGAAGGATAAATTGACCTAGTTCTGCTAAAATCGAGGATTTATGCCCTGATTGATGGCAAACTGTTCAGCTCTCTTGGAAGACAGTGGATCCACCACCAGCAGGAGCTGCTGTGGTCTCAGTAAGTCGCTGGGCTGTGCAGCCAGGTGGCATCAACCAGCACGTGCTTCTGAAGCCAGGGCTGTTTGTGTGTGGGTTTATTTTATCAGTGGAGAATCTGCCTATTTTTCTCTTTTTCTTTTCTTTTTTTTAGGTAGCTCTGGAAATGCACCTTCCTGATAATGAGGAAACAATTTCAAATTTATTTTCAGAGCCATGGCTGTCTGGGGAGCTATTAGCTGCGGGATGGAAGAAAGCAGCTGTTGAACTCTGCACATCAACGCTACGCAACAGGTTAGGGCAGGAAGTGAAGAGGAATCCAATTGAAACCTTAGGGGGAATTTAGGGAGACAGAATATAATTAACTCAAATTAGATTTTGGCCAGGATACCAGGGCTCTGCTGTTGTGAAACGCACATCTGGGATCTTGGACAGTCATGAGGCAGCTCATCAGCTGGTGTAAATGAGCCTGGCTCTATTATCCTCAGTGGGTGAAAATTGGTCTCCTTGGAAGGAGTACAATGGAGGGAGTTTGGCTTGCATCACGCTAGAAAACCTGGCCCACGAGGTCAGGAAAGCAGCTTCCCACTGCTTATCTGTCTAGTTTGTCTCCGGCGCCGGTTCTTTTAAAATAGTAATACAAATATATATATATATATAAGGCAAATAATGAATTTAGGGGAAAAAAAAAAAGGATCCCTATAAATAACATGAAATACAAAAACACCCCAACAGTCCAGGTTTCCACAACATCTTTCCTGAATAGGGAGTTTCTTCCTCCAAGTTTGTGCTGTGGCTGATGCCATTTCTATGTAAAATGGGTCAGAGGTAGAAGTAGGGGCACATGGGACATCTTACTAGTGGTTGTTTGGTTTTGATGGTCTTGGTGTCCTGTTGCACTGTGATCCACTGCACCAGAAAGACTTTCGTTCCTATGGGAATGACCTGAACCGTGGCACATTCACATGTGAACACCACCCCTATAAATAAAAACCTGGTGGGCTCATGGGTCTGCTGCGTATCCATGTCTTGCTGTCCCTATGCCCTGGTGGGTTGTCCCTGGCTTGGGTCTACAGTCCAGCATGGGACGGGGTCTTGCTGAGATGAAGGGCATAAACACCACCAAGAAATCACCAAACCATAGAAACCAGGAGTGGGAGGGAAGTCCAGAGGTCATGCAGTCCACCTCCTTGCCCTGGGGCAGGATGAGTTTTACCTACGTCATTCCTGACAGATATTGTCTAAATTGTTCCTGAAAACCTCCAGTGACGGCTATTTTACCCCCTTCCTGACAATCTGTTCCAGTACTTCTCTTCCCTTATCTGTGTTTTCCCTAGTGTCTCACATCTCTCTTGCTGAAATTTAAATTCAGGACTTCTTGTCCTAACCACCAAGGACACAGCAATTAGATTATCCTCTTCCTCACACAAGTAGAGGTTAAACTCTCTCATCTTTCACCCATTGCCTTTCTTAGACAAACCATCCCTGTTTCCTTCACTCTTCCCATGCTGTCCACATCTTCTGGGCTAATCTCTACCCTAATCAGAATTTTCTTGAATTGGTCCTCATCCTCCTGGAAATCTCCCAGCACACTTTGAAGTTCTACCAGAGTGGACTTCAGGGGACACGTTGCTTGATCTGCAGGCTGCACTCCTGCACGCACCTCTCCGTGGTGTGTTGGCACATCATTGCCATGCGTGTGGGCAGACATCACTGTCTCCTGCTTGGTTCACCCCTCTCTTGTTCAGCATCTGCCTTCCTGTTTTTTCACCTCCTCCTCTCCCACTGTCCATCCCTCCTGCCCAAGGCCTGTGTCCTATGAGCATCCTCACTCCCCGTTTCCTTCAGACCCGCTGTTCCAGTTTGTCTTGGGGAGGGCTATCATTGAGCTTCTTTTAGAGGTGAGCCACAGGGGTAATTTTCTGAGGGTAAGGAGCCCCACGAGGCTGAGATAAATATCAGTGTAACTCATCCAGGGTGTGGGTGGGAGGAGGTCCAGGGCTCCTACCTTAATCTCTGCTCGTTGGCCCCTGTGAGTCAGATACTGCCTCTGCTTAGAGGTCAAATTAAGCATGAATTTAAATCTTGACTGGACTGCGGACTCGCAAGAGTATCATGAGCGAGGTGAGCAGCAGGTTTAGATACTGGACGTCTGTTGGAAATACCTAATGCATGAGGCCTCCAGTGCTTTCTCCAGTAAAGCCTTGCCAAGGGGAGGTAAATAAGCAGCAACCACCATGGACTTGACTGCAAAACCCATTCCAGAAGCATCACCATCCCAGCCCTGCTGTTGCTCATAGACAGGGCGGGAGGTGGCAGCTTTGCCTCTTGTGCCAAAGTTCCTCTTACCCCACGCAGAGTTGTCAAGGGGTATGAGACCTATGTGACTAAAAAACCCAAACTGTTCAGTTTGATTGCATTGACTTCAGGCTATGACCTGCATGACAGTCCCACATCCTTTCTCTGACCGCTTTACCCATGGATTGCTTCTTCTGAAGCAGCAACACTAGCCCTTCTTGGGTGCTCCTGAAGCAAGAAGCGTCCCTGGATGAGATGGAAACACCAAGCATTTGGCCACTTCTGTAACTATTCAAAGTCCCCATGGCAATTTTGCAACAGTAGGTGTGTTATCCCTGGCTCGGCTCCAGCTTTGCTAATCATATTGCAGCCTAGAAAAAAAAGAAACCCCAAATCAAAACAACAAAACCCCAAAACTGCAATTTTGGCTGCGTACGGTAGTCTTTCAAAGCTGTTGCACAGGGATGATTTTTAGGAGTGGACAAGGTGATTATCTCAGTGCTAACGATGTAACCTGATGTGGGCAAATCTCGCAGCATGATACAACATTGCTGGGATCTCTGCTGCTGTGTGTGATGTGAGGATCGATAGCCTGGTGCTATGCTGAGATACTGGTTCTGCACGTGTGTGTGTCCTTGTATATATACACAATTGTTTGTAACACGCTCTACGATCAAAGGTACTACATAAATGTGAGTTATTAATAATCATAATTATTGGTTGTCGAAAATTGTTTCTGGGTATTTTGCCATTAAAAAAAATAAAAGAAGAGGGTTTAAGCACTTTCAACTTTTGCCCGGGAATATTATGTTCATTTATAAAACAATATTAATGAGTTGCCTAAAGGAGCCTGTAATTTGGGTTGTTGCTGTGGATATTATCTTGCCATTAAACAGTTCAAAAACTCAAAGGGGAGCATTTTCAGTAGCAGAAGCATAATAACAGTTTATAATACCTGACATTCATATTGCACTTTTCATTCCAATAGATCATAAATCATTTTGCAGGCCGTAAATAGAGGGGGGGCCCGTTCACCTCCCGTTGAAACGCGGTCATCTCTGGGGTGGAATGCAGCAGCCCTCCTGTGCCAGCGGTGTTAAGCAACAGCTTGTTTAGGAGGTGAAGTCATAGGATCACAGGCGTTAGGGCTGGGAAAAAACTCATTAAGTAATTTACTCCATCCCTCTACCCCTACGTGCTTGTTCCTCTGTCCTGTACTTTGTCCAGACTAGTTTTAAACATCCCAGGGGAGGTTAAGGAACATCTCCAAACGAAACTGCAAAAGCAAGCGGGAGTAGACAGAGGAGCTGAAGCCCAGCCAGGGCAGCACGGTAATGTTCCTCTTGCACAAAGTGCCACGGCATCTCCAGCGCCTGTTGCGCAGGTTTTTAACTGCGCTGGGCCACCGATGCGTGCAGATTTGGAAGGAGCAGCTCTGCCTCTGCCAGCATGAGCATTAGCTTCTGCCTCTTGCTCTTGAAGTCTCTTCTTCAGCCACCGACCAGCCACTGCTCTCTCCTGGTCATTTATAGGTGTGGATGCTACCAGCTGCAGAGACACCACGCAGGACTGAGGATGCATGTGCAGCTCTGCAATTGCAAACGTCCCTGCAGTGGTGAGAACGAGTTTGGAATGAGCATCACTCCCACAGAGGTCATTTCAGGTCAGGAAAGAAGGGCTAGCATTTGAGATCTGCGGTGAGAAGAAAAAGGCTCACCACACAGGAAGCTGTGGATGCACTGTTTGAATCATTTAAACCAGGGCTGGAAAAGTAGATTCAAGAATAGAAAACCATCCTGCACTGCCTTGTGCAGAAGGCGGACGAGCCATCCTGACCCTCGTCTGGCACCACGCACCCGTTAAACCTGGGGTGTGTTGAGCAAGGGACACCGGTTGTGGAAAGCACTGGCTGGTGCTGGGGAAGGAAAAGGGCTTTTTTTACCAAGCCTCTGCAGAGTTACTCACCATTTTAGGCCTCTAGGATAGCACGTAGGGCCAAATGCACTGAGCTGAGAAATGCAAGGTGGTGTTGTTCACTCAGCCCCTCTTCCCAGTCCCCAATTCACCCAAGCAAAACCTGGGCCAGGTCCTTTGCTGGACAAATTACCTGAAGTCTACAACTACCTGAAGGGAGGTTGTAGTGGAGTGGGAGTTGGCCTCTTCTCCCAGGCAACCAGTGATAGGACAAGAGGACACAGCCTCAAGCTTCGCCAGGGGAGGTTCAGGTTGGACATTAGGAAGCATTTCTTCTCAGCAAGGGTCATCAGCCATTGGCAGGGGCTGCCCAGGGAGGTGGTGGAGTCACCATCTCTGGAGGGGTTTAAGAAAAGACTGGACATGCCACTTAGTGCCATGGTCTAGTTGCCATGGTGGTGTCAGGGCAATGGTTGGACTCAATGATCCCAGACGTCTCTTCCATCCTGATTGATTCTGTGATTCTGTGAAATCCTCATGTTCTCCCTAAGCCTTCCCTTGGCTAAACTCTCCCTGCCTTCAGCAGCTGTTTACTCATTTCTTACTCAAGGAAACTCCAATTGATTTTTTGACCCAGGTAAGGCTGGACAGAGGATGAGTAAATTCCTTAGGCTCCGTCTTTGTGATCTGGGCCCCAGGGTGACCCTTTGTCAATACAGGAGTGAAACCCAGTGTCGGAGCGGCACAGGAGGGAATCAGCTGGCAAGTGCCAGTTGTTTAGAAATGCTGCCTTGCCTGGCTGCTAGACACACCTACGTGTTCCAGGATCAACCTTCCTGCCTAAGGATATTTAACACACAATGGCTGGCACAACTGAACTTTAATTTTCCAGACAATTATGGTGAAGCGGCATTCACCACATTCCTTTCATGCTCCTTTGATGTTGGGTGATTTCACAGTACATAATGATAGGACACAGACCAGGCTAACATCCTCACCCTTTGGAACTAGCACCCACTACCACAGCCTCATTTATTTCTAGATATATAACATACATAATATATATCTTTATGTATGTGTCTTTTTTCCCCCCCCACAGCAGATGGAGTTGTTTTGAGCATCATTACTCTGGGTTCTTAATTAAAGCACCCTTGTAAATTATATTAGGGGACACTCCTTAAGCAATTAGAAGTTGGAGAGCAAGGACTCTCCCTACTCTAACTGCTGCTCCCATTATACAAAGTCCTGGTGAGCAGGATTGTTTGGGTATTTGGGATTTTCTGCAGTATCTTGAAATCTTGTGTGCCATAGCTAAAAACATTTTCTCTACACTCCATTGAAAGTAATTTCTTAATGTTAAATCAAAGCTAATCCTGTGCCTTTTTTTTTTCCTGCGAGCAACCAGACAGAAGACATCCATTGACTTTTAGTCTGTCCATCACTCTGAGGCAAAGCTTCGGAGATGGAGATGATGCATTGTGCCCTCCTTGCAGCCTCTGGAAGCAAAGGCAGCTGGTGGTACGGACCAACATACTGCTCCATCTCTGGGAAACATCCTATTGCAGCTGGAGGAACCCAGCTGGGGCCAAGGCAAGTTGCATTATAAAACTGGGAGCTTATAAAACTGTCTTAGATTGGGTATCTAAACAGCTTAGTGATTGCCATCTTCCACATCTACCTTTGCCTTACTCCTCTGAGGCAGGGAGGTGTGAGTCTCCCTTCACAAGAACCTGAGTCATAGAGAAGCAAAGTGACTTACCCCAGGTCATGGGCTCAGAACGGGTCCCAGGATGACGAAGGTGGGATGGAGACATCGTGAGCCCCACCGGTGCTGCAGCCTCACCTTGTTCACTCCCCTCCGTCTGACCCTTGACTGACCAGTGGGTGCACACAGTCACTTCTGCAAAATACCTCTGTTTGCCTGGAGCTCTTGGCCTGTGCAAGCCCAGAAACACCCTGTGCAGCCAGTTTTACACACAACTTCCACCCAGGCTCTGCTGGTGTCCCAGAAGTAAGCTGAAAGGAGCCTACATTGAGGAGCTCAGCCCACAGGTCCACTGCCTGACCCTCTCTGCCACTCAGGGGTAGGATGCATCCCCCAAAGAAAGTGGCAACGGGCTTGCTATCCCCCAGCTTTTATAGAGTATCTAGAGCTTTCACTCAGGCAGGAGGAGCCCTGGGCTCAGATCTCACTTGGAGAGGGTTTAAAGCCACTGTCCTGCCCTCCTAGGAGAACATTGCTATCAGCTGCATAATTTAAATGCTCCCTCTACATCTGCTATTGACACGTGCCACAGAGCAGCAGAAAAAAAAATCTGGAAGATGAAAGGGAAAAAATTCACAGCAGGACTGTGTGACCTCTCTGTGAGGTGAACTGAGTGTGAACCCAGGTCTCCTGCTTTCCAGGTGAGTGAGCCAACCGCTAGCAGTCAGCTGGAAGGTGTGATGAAGCATCACTTCCACTTCCAAGCATCACTTCCACCTCCTCCGCTCTTCCAAAAAGTGCTTGTGGGTGCTGGCACTTGGGAAAAAGTCCCAGGTTTGGGCTGAAAGGGTCCTTTAGTCTCCTGCATGATGACCTGAGGAGTTAGATGCATCCTTTACCCTCAAGCAGGTTCTCTCTGGGCAACCCCTGTAGAGAGTGTGAGTATTTTGCTCTGAGTGCAACCCCATGAAAGGGACCGGGTGCCTTAATATAGGGTTTGCCTTCCACCCTTATGCTGAGGTCAGGAGCGTTGCAGCATCTGGGTTGTGAGTGTTTGCTGGGATAAGCCTTTGCTCTGTGAGAGAACTAGGAACTCAGTTCTTCTGGGAACATCACATGTTTAAACTGGAAATTTCTGATCAAATAATACAGCAGGAGAGGGACTCCCTCCTTACCTGTAGAGGAAGGGAAGCCTTTGGTGTGATGTGGTGGCTGAAAGCAATATTATGTTAAGCAAATAAATAAGTAGAATAAAATACTATTATGTAGAGCATATAGTTATAGACTTATCTAGGGGAAAAAGATGTCCTGGGAACAGAAAATGATGCTGTTTAGTTTAGAGAAGAAGAGAAATGATACTGATTTTAAGGACATAAAGTTTGGCTGCAAGGAAGAAGGATGTAAGTTGTTCTCCATGTCTATAGTGGGTGGAAGAAGAAATCACAGCAAGGAAGAGTTAGATTAGGAAAAGAGAAGAAAGGAATGACGACAGTGGTGAGGATAATGAACAGCAAGAATGAGCTGCCTGGGGAGGGGGTGGCAGCTCTGGCCTCAGAGGGCTTTGAGTGCAGACTCAATGAACATCTGATAGGAAAGTTTTCGTTCTTCCTGCTTTGGGGTAGGTAGATAGACTGGGTGATGGCTCATTAGAGTGGATGATAGCTATGACTTGATGCTGCAAGGAGAACACGCTAATGTGAGATGTGGGAGGCTGGGTCTTGGTTTCTCAGCCTTGCTGAGGTAACTTCCAGGACTTGGAGCATTCAATTGAGATGCTCCAAAGCCTCTATGTGCTTGTCTCCTCTCTTTGTACCTGCTGGTGAGCAGATGGGGACTAGGAATTACTGGAATTAATTACTGAATTAATAGGATACCTTCTCTGGAGACATTCAAAACCCGCCTGGACGCGTTCCTGTGTGACATGGTCTAGGCAATCCTGCCCCGGCAGGGGGATTGGACTAGATGATCTTTTGAGGTCCCTTCCAATCCCTAACATTCTGTGATTCTGTGATTCTGTGAATCTTAATCAAAATAACCCCTTTGGTAATGCTAGGAAATGCCTGAACCTTCTTGAAGAGGAGGTTTCTGAATAAGGGAAGATCTTATTCCCTTTGGGGAGCTGCAGCGTGTTTTCCTTATAACTTTTTTTTTTATTGGTGAAATGGTGCACGTTGTAGAGGTGTCTAGGCAGGAGGATAAAAGCACTCAGACATGCATGAGGTGATGAGGGCTGCAGTGTGATAAACAGGTCTTTGCAGGGACAACCTGGCAAAGGACAACAGAAAAGTCTCCCAGTCAGCTGTTCTGATGGGGCTTCCAAAACCCAACCTGAGAGCTGAAGTTGGATTCCAATTAAACCTGGAATTTTCACCTAGAAGTGAGTGGGTAGCCAGGAGACAGGACCAAACTGGGACCAAACTCTCCTTCTGGGGCAATGTTTGTCTTGTCTACATGGTGGTCACTGGGAGCTCATATTTGTGCCTTACCTCAGAGCCTCACTTATTATCTCTGATCTTGACTCACCAGCACAGATATTGCCTGAGCACAGAGCCTGGAGTGTGGTGACTGAGCAGGGGGCGTTTGAGGACCTGCAGCTGCAGAGTTAAGAAGGCAGGGACTTGGCTCGAGAGGTGTCTCCATCTCATCTCCCGCTCATTTCTCATGCTGGGGAGATGAGCACAGTGCAGGGCACATCACCAAGGCTAATGTGAAATGAGAACTGATTGCCAGGTGGTTGGAAAATTCCCTGTTTGGGTTTCCAAAGAAAATCATAGGTTGGGTGGACATGTTATTTTATTAAACCCTGACATGCACTCTTCTCCCCACCCCCATTACCCCAGGCACCTGCCTTCCTATCAGAGGTGTGTCTTCTCCCAGAGGAATGGCAGGTTGGGGAAGAAAGGCTTTCTGCAGCATAGGCACACCACAGTTGCTCTCTGACTCAAACCTGTGAACTGCTCAAAGCTATTCATGTCAATTGAGGTGCTCAAACAAATAAAGGGAGGGTGCTCAGGCCAGCTTCCTGGGACTGCTTGTGGTCAAAGATCCCCTTGCATTTTTTGTTTTCTCCTTGTCTTGCATGTTAAGCGGATGGCCTGGAGAAATTCCAGGCTGGGTAATTACCTTCTGCCTACTTGAAATTCCCTCACACAATTTCTCCAGAGGGAATTACTCCTGACTTCTGTTTCTGGAAAGGGGTAGAAATCATGGTCCACCTCAGAAAGGATGGACAAAGGAGAAACTGCTGCAGGGTGAGCAGAGGGCTTGCCAGTGGTCACCTAACCCTGCGTGCTTCTTGCCTTGAGTGGTATTTCACAGCCCAACTGTGAAGCTCCTTCACAAAGATCATCAGGCTTTCAGGGCTCAACTCCAGTGAGCTCGGGAGACAACACTCCCTCTTAGTGGTTGCAGCTGGCAGTCAAGGCTGGTGTTCAACTGCATCTTCAGCCCTGCAGTTATTTGATAGAGTATCTCCTATCCACAAAGATGAAGTGGTTTAATGAAGCAGGGGATCTATAGAAGCAAGGGGTGTACTTGTGCCCATGCAAGTCTTCTATCTAGTTGGATTTCTTCTTCCTGGGTTCCTTATCTGGCTTTTCTCCATTTTTGTTCTTCTTCCTGGAGAATGCATGTCTGCCTGTACCCTCATTTTCTCCTAAACTGGGGGTCAGGCATGCCTGGTCATACATGCAGCTTGTTAATGATAAAGGTTCATCTCTTCAGCCTGCAATGGGAGCTTTTCTCTTCCCTTTAATACTCTGTCCCTTGTCTCCTCATTGTAAGTTTGCAGCTACTTGAGAGGCACTGGGGTCCAGCAGTTCTGAGTAAGAGTTCATCCAAGAGCTTCTGAAAGTTGAGGACATCCCAAGTCTCCAAACCTCACTGCAAATATCAACCTGAGTGCACTGAAGCCCTGCTTCAGCTCCTCTCAACCCTTCCACCGCTGTACCTTCCATCAGCTTTAAGGCTAAGACTCATCTTGCCTCGTGTGAGATATCTGATGGGGTTCAGCAGAATGCTCAGTGTAGATGTCTGCATATAAGTGTTTATTTGTGTGCTGTGGACCTAAACTCCCAGTGCAGTTAGTGGTGATCTACTCACTATGGCCAGTGGAGGGTGTGAATCAGTCGACCACACAGATGTGGCCAGTGCAGCGTGGCCCACTTGCCTCCAGCTGTCACTGCAGGAGAACAGTTGGTCCTTTGTTTGCAAATCCCTCGTGGATGTCTCAGAAACCCCAGAGTGTCTGAAAAGTCACTAGGAACACATGTGGGCAACTGAACTGAGCAGTGAAGGATACCAGGGGTCTGTCGTTGTTGCTCATGGTTTCATTGGGGCTGAATTTAGGCCGAGAAAGCTGCAAGTATGGGAGCCAGGGAACAACTGGATTGTTTTTCACCCTGCTTTTTCACAACTCATGAGGGATCTGCCTTCTGGTAGCTTGTCTGATCTCTTTCTGAATTCATACATTCTTTTGGGACAATGAGTTCCTAGCTATACTCATGCACCATGACAAAAAGTAATCCTTTTGTTTTAAAGCTGGTAGCAGAAGAACTGAGCGATGTGACACAAGATCATAATAGTCATTCTTCATTCACCTTCTCCAGGACAACCATGACTTTCTTCAGACCTCTGTTCCATTCCCCTTCTCCCCACCCAGGGTTTGCTTTCTAAGTTCTCACTCTACCTTCACCCCAAAGCTACTCAGACCTTTGGTCACCCCTGTTGCCTTAGGTATGGTGATGTTTTCCCTTTCTGCTCTACACTTTCTGAATTAAGAGACTAGAAGTGCACACTGTAAGCAAGCCAGAGGTTCCCTGTGGAATTATACACAATATTTTTGTGTGTGTGTGTGGTATACTGGACTCATTTCCTCATATTCCTTCCCAATGGTGTTGCTGTAGCCTTCACGATGAAGGCAGGTGAAGCCAGCTCTGTAGAGAGAAGTGATGCATCTTTTATTAGGTCAGCTAATGTGGATGTGCGTGCACACAGACACATACTCTCACCCTCCTTATAAACCTTGCCTTGTTAAAACTTTCCAACACTTGATTTGCCTCTTCTGACCACCACTCCCTCAAGGCCTGTCTGCACCCATACCTGGCAGCCCTCATAGGGCACGGCGGACAGTACCTGCCCCCACAGGCTCAGCCTGTCTGGATGCCTGCACAGCCCTTCCCTATCCCCCAAGATTTCAGGGCTCCTGCTATCATCTCTCTGCTTTCTTATCCGAGATGCGATGCCCTTGCCCTTGGAGGAAGCCTTCAGACCCAGCTCAGAGTCATGGGCGCACAGGGAGAGACTCAAGGAGAGAAAGGGGAGAGGGAAGAGAAGCAACCTTGTCTTTGTATCTGTGTGCATTTGTGAAGGATCGAGCAGTCCAGATATCCAAGGCACTGACCTCAAAGATGAGGCATTACTCGTCAAATGTCATGGGATTTTTCCTGTTGCAAGCTGAAAATGGTTAATGTCACCATGGCAGAGGCCTTTTGCACTGTCTGTTCTGCAGGCAAAGAGCAACCCCATATGCCAGCCTCCTCCTCCTTATACCCCTCACCTGAAGTCTTGCAGCGATCTGCAGAAGCCAACCAAAGTGCCAGGCTGCAGAGACTTGGTTCATAGCCCACCCCAGAATGTGCTGAAATGGGGCACTTGGTGGTGACCATATGGCCAAGGCTGTCCAGGTGAAAGATGAAGACCCTGGGAAAGATTGGCAGTGTCAAATGAAGTTGCTCTAGCATGGCTTTGCCCAGGAGCCCTCTGAATTAACTCACCTCCTGCAGATTTAACCTCAAGAAGCACACAGCAACCGGGACAGGTCCTTGTTAACTTAATCCTGTGGAGACCATCTCCAAAATCAAGGCTGATATCCTCATTCTTAGACACTAACAGAGCTAACTTGGAAGAAATTATATAAAACAATCCTTCATCCATAGGAGAAACCAACTCTCCCCAGGGTCCCTCCAAGTCCTCCGCAGGGTCTGCCCTGATCCTCCTCACTTGTTCTGTGGTGCTACCTCTAGTGTGCTGGGCATGTTTGAGGTGGCTTTGGAGATGACCCAAAACCAAGGGCTTTCTCAGGTGAGTGTTTGGGACTGAAGGCACTGAGCAGACCTTCAGTCAGTCTTTGACTAGGTGAACTCCTGTGACTCTATGAAGAAGGTCTGCAGCCACCAGCTTCACCCCAGAGACACTAGTGTGAGTGAGTTTGGGACATGAGATATGAAGCTCCCTCTATCTTTTTTCCCAGCATATAAATCTGAGTAATGGTGAATCTTGAAGTTCAGAGAAGTTTGAGGTTGGAGTCACTGATTGTGTGTGTTGGAGGGTGTCAGACCAGTTCCCAGAAAAGCTATTAGGTATTTATAATGGAGTCTATTAAGCCTCCAGGTGACTCTCAGATTTTTCACCAGGTTTCTTTTTTTCTTGGGGGTAGAGACATGGTGAATACTCAGGTTGTTTGGTTTTGCAGTGTATACCCAGCCTTAGGGTCCCAGCTGTGTCTAGTTCGGAGTCTCTTGAGCAGTCATACATGTTTTTCTTGCCCTTCTTTGGGTTGTAGGGCTCCATGACTCACTTATCTCAGAAATCAAACTTTGACTTTCTGGGCCCTGTAGTTGCACACAGCTATCTTCCCATGGCTGTAGTCACAGGACATCCATTTGATTGTGCACAAAAGGGTGCCTTATTTAACTCTTTCTGGGGTAACACAGCAGGAAATTTAGAATTTCTTAAACAGCCTTCTTGTCCATCATAGGTTTCAGGGATTTACAGCTCTTTGTGAAGTAACATAAATCCTGAATGTCTCCCTCACTTTGTCCAGCCTTGTTACTTCTCTGAATCTGAGCCAGTGGTAGTGCTTCAGACAAAACCTCTTTCCTTCTTTATTCACTGTATTAGGATGGAGGACCATGCCTTGAAGGAACCTGCTTAAACCTACCCCATCTGCTTTTGTGGAGGTTGCAGTTGCATCGACCACGTCTGACACTGTCTGGGAAGCTCATTGCTTCCAGGTGCTGAGCCACTGATGGAGGCAGTCCCTCCTAAGGATATTTTAAAGATAATCCAAAGCAGGATGGTCATTTTAGATGGGCCATAATAACCATAATTTAGGCAAGATGAAGCTTGCTCAGCTCTTAAATAAAAAATGAGGCTTAGCATTTCATCCAGACGTGTGTCCGGTCATCAGAGTGGGGCTGTGCACTTAAGCATGTAAGTTGTTGATTTGGGAGCTAAACAAAACACAAGAAGAAAACCTGAGTTTCTCCACCATACAAACTGCTAGAATTCTCTTTCAGGGTGAATGGATTGCATCCTTTGACCAAGATGAACTACAGTGGTTTTTATCTACAAACATATTCCCATAATTAAATATCAGAAGGAGAACAAAATTCATATGGGCAAGTTAAACCATTTCATTTTGTCTTTGCTTCATTCTTCTGACTTTAAAACCAAACAAATCAATCCATTACCAAAAGCAACTAAAATAATGGACCTGAAATTAATACATATATATATATTTATTTTATTTTGTGACCAGTAAATTATTCCCTGAGAAAAATACAGTGGCCCAGCATCAGGAAAAGGCTTCTTCAGGTTTCCTGTGGCCTCTTCACCTTGACAACTTTGTTTCTTGATTTGGACTCTCAGCCCCACTTTCCATTTTGCATTCCCTGGCTGATTCCTTGCAGCAAGGCCTGGAAAATTGGTGTGATATTGCAGCTCTCTTGCTGGCTGCTCCTTTGCTCTCCCAACTGTGCTGCCTTGGAGTGCTCTACAGAGGACAGATGCTGTCCTTGACCCTGTCACAATTTGTCCTGCCCTTTCAGAGGGACCTTGACAGGCTGGAGAGCTGGGCCCATGTGAACCCCATGAAGTTCAACAAGGCCAAGTGCAAGGTCCTGCACATGGGTCGGGTCAATCCCAAGCACAAACACAGGCTGGGTGGAGAATGGATTGAGAGCAGCCCTGAGGAGAAGGACTTGGGGGTGATGGGTGACGAGAAGCTCACCATGAGCCGGCACCGTGTGCTGGCAGCCCAGAAAGCCAACCGTGTCCTGGGCTGCATCCCCAGCAGCGTGGCCAGCAGGGCGAGGGAGGAGATTCTGCCCCTCTGCTCTGCTCTCGGGAGACCCCCCCTGCAGTGCTGCGTCCAGCTCTGGGGGCACCAACAGAAGAAGGACACAGAGATGTTGGAGCGAGTCCAGAGGAGGCCACGGAGATGCTCAGAGGGCTGGAGCCCCTCTGCTATGGAGACAGGCTGAGAGAGCTGGGGCTGTTCAGCCCAGAGAAGAGAAGGCTCTGGGGAGACCTTCTAGCACCTTCCAGTACCTGAAGGGGCTACAGGAAAGCTGGAGAGGGACTTTTTACAAGGACATGTAGGGATAGGATGAGGGGGTGATCATTTTAAACTGAAAGAGGGGAGATTGAGATGAGATCTGAGGAAGAAATTCTTTGGTGTGAGGGTGGTGAGACCCTGGCCCAGGTTGCCCAGAGAAGCTGTGGCTGCCCCCTCCCTGGCAGTGTTCAAGGCCAGGCTGGATGGGGCTTGGAGCAACCTGGTCTGGTGGGAGGTGTCTCTGCCCATGGCAGGAGGGGGGCTGGAACTAGATGATCTTTAGATGATCTTTAGGGTCCCTTTCAACTCAAACCATTCTATGATTCCATGATTCTTACCCACACATTGCCAAACTCTTCAAGGCCTCTGGAATCACTTTGCCTACCACACCCTGTGCCTCCACACCCCTTTCAACACAATCCCACACCTCCTCCACCTCCCTGGGCTCCTTCCTCAGTCATTGCCTTGAACTTGCCTTGTTTTCCACCGCTTTCTCCATGTTGTTTGTTATCTGCGGTCCCTATCACCGCTTTGGGACACCTCTTACTTCACCTTCTCTGCCTTGACATGTGTCTTGCTTCCTGTCAGCACTGAAATCCCTTCCCACTTCTGCAAACACTGAAAAACAGAAGGCATCATTTTAGCAGGGGTGGCCCATTTAATAGTCTTCATTTTTTGATTGCTAGTACTATGCCATTTGGGCACTCCTTTGTATGCTAGAGGAAGACAAAAAGACACAGTTGCTGCCCCAACCATTTTCCAGTTTAAGCAAAACAGTATTTTTCTTGGATCACACAGCAGATCAAAATATTTCAGTTTGGTCCAGATCCTTCAGCTCCTGACTGGTGGTACCTGCCATAGCATCGCAGGAGAGCACTTCAATTAAGTGATGGTGTCGCAGCTCCCTCTCTGGAGCAGAGCTGTCCAGCTGAGGACATGTTGTGTCATCTCTCAGCCTCAGCTTCCACATATTAGGTGGGCAGCTTGTGTCAATTAATTAGTTAAGATCTATAAAATGTTTTGAATCATCTGTGGTGATCACAACAGCCAAAGTACCTTTCCGTTATTAATTATCTTGCTGCAGGGAGCTGGAATTGTCTTGCTGCTCCATTATACAGCCAGGAAAATTGAGCTGGCAGGAACTCCTCTCATGAAAGATGAACAAATCACACAGCCAGCCTTAAATTCAGGGATTTTCCACTTACTCATCCTGAATCCAGCCTAAAGGTCCTTACTCAGCTATTACCTATCCTTCACCTGCAAAGAATATTAATGTCAACAGGGGTTTCCCTAGCAAGGAGAGACTAAAAACAGAGGAAAGGTCAAATGTGCAAGGCCCGTTTTTCTTCCCAAATACAAAATGGACTGAGGCAACGGTTCATCCTACCTGACTGCAGGCACATGGCAGAGACGATGAAGGTTTGCAGGTATTTCCACAGCTTGGAGGTTTGTATTTGTGTGGCTTGGTGCTCTCTTTCCTCTGAGACAATAGACACGAAGGAAAAGGGGACGTGCTCTGAGGATGGGTCCATGTTCACAGCATGCTGATTAGTTGACCAGCACATGCTAACTGGCCAGCTGGCTGATAACTGAGGCTAGAAAAGGTCCTGAACATTCTTTAAGGGTGCACTAATTTATGTCTGTCTTTTTACCTGGCTATTGTTTTTTACAAAATTTGTAGGCAGCTGGTATCTTCAAGATTCCTGTTCCTTTCCCCACTAGAAGTGAACACAGTCAATCTGAAAGAAGTTATGGGGGCTACCACTCTATAAAAATCATTTTACTAAGAAAAATTAGCAGAAAGCTTTCAAAAAATGTGACAGAGCTAAGAGCTCTGGAGATGATACTCCAAGAATTCAGAGATGCTGAAACACCAGTCTGATGAAGATGATCTGCCCCACTGTCATAGAAAGGATGGTATCTTCACTCAGCAATTGCAGATGGTATTTTCCTCTCCTCTCCTGAAAAAAAGAACTTGGGAGAAATCACAGTTGTGAAGAGCCAGTTGGCAATAAGTGAAAATCAGAGTCTCCTATAGCGGCTGTGAAGATATACACAACTATTTGAGGACAACACTCACAAACATCCTACAATCTGCCTCAGCTCGAGGGAAGTTTGCATGTCTTTGCAGTGAGTGACATCTGAGGTTCACCTGGTAGTGAGCACAGCTGGTTTAAACAAGACCCAAAATGTCAGGTGTATTTGTTCCTTCAGTGGATAGTACAAATAGGAGGTTGTGGTGAGGTGGGGGTCAGTCTCTTCTCCTGGGTAACCAGCAATAGGATGAGAGGAAATGGCCTCAAGTTATGCCAGGGGAGGTTCAGGCTGGATCTTAGGAAGAATTTCTTCACTGAAAGAGTCATTAGGCATTGGAACAGGCTGCTCAGGGAGGTGGTAGAGTCACCATCCCTGGAGGTGTTCAAAAAACATCTAGATGTGGTGCTTCAGGACATGGTTTAGTGGGCATGGTGGCATTGGGTCGATGGTTGGACTTGATGATCTTTTAGGTCTTTTCCAACCTTAACAATTCTATGATTCTATGATCTCAGGTGCTAAAAGTCCGCAGACTGTGAGAGTTTTGTGCTGATAATCTGATGTTAGATTGACTTCAACAGGGGAAGTATTGGTCAAAGAAAAAGATCTGGCCCTATTTTATTGCTATTCTGTCTCAGAAATGCATTTCTGTGGGAGAACAGTCAAAGTTGATGACCATCCAAGAATTAAAACAGAGGTGATTTTGGGTCAGAATAGAATTAAATGACTGCAGAGATATTGCAAAATGGATCAGAATGGGAAACGAAGCAGGAAGACTGCAACCAGGCTGCACGTGGCAGGGGGAAGTTTAGGCACCATCCATGGTATAACCTGGGCAGATTATGTGTCCAACAAAGCTCCGTTAATAAGAATCACAGAATCACAGAATCAACCAGGTTGGAAGAGACCTCAGGGATCATCGAGTCCAACCATTGCCCTTACACCACCATGGCAACTAGACCATGGCACATGCTATGTGACAGCCACCACGCTACCTTCTCCTCCTCTCCACCAGGCGAGCCTTTGTATGAACACAGCCACGTCATACCTAACTGCGAGCAATTAAAATCAAGCCCAGATCCAGACGCAGAGCTCAAGCGGGGCTGGACTGGGCTTACGAAAAACAACAACAAAAAAAAACCCCTAGCAGCAAAGGAGAAAACACAGATTTCATGGAGAAGGGCATTGGAGGGGAGGGGTGGGGTCAGCCTTTGCCTTCCTTGGGGCCTGGAGCATCACACAAATTCTTGCAGAGACAGTAACCGAATCCACATGGTGCACAGGCCTTGGCAGATGAGTGTAATTTAATTGAGCGAGCCCCATACCTGAGGGGAGAGGAAACTTGTTTATTTGGAAACAAAACTTGTTTTTCTCTTTTTTTTTGTTTTGTTTTGTTTTGTTTTAGCCTCAAGGCCCTTGGAAGTCTGGGCCAAGCCAGTGTGCATGAGTCCTTTCTTTTTTTAACCCTGCTTCTGCTGATTCCGACAAAGTGGCAGGACAAATAAAAGTTTTTATTCTTAAGTCCAGAAGAGACTGTTTGAGAATTGTCAAGTGCTAAAGAAGTATTGCACTCGTGGCATCCTTGCTGCTTCCCTGAATAACGCCTTTGGGTTGTGTTTTCTTCTCTGGTGTCTGAGAGAAGAAGGGGACATTTTGATCACAGTCGCTGTGAAGTTAGTGAAAAATAAAAGAAAGCAGAAATATTCTCAGAAATCATTTGGTTCCAGGAACTGCATCATTAAAGGAAAGCAAAAATGCCGTGAAATGCCCAGATTCTCTCCAGAATTAGTGAGAGTACCAGTGACACTCCTATAACCTGGTCTTCTGCGTCACACGCAGCAGGTTCATGAGCCTAGAGAGCAAGTTACGGGCTTGAATCAAAAATTTCTGGGGAGACAAAAGTTGAGGGAAGGAAGGGGATAGGGGTAAACATTCAGAATTTGCAGCTGCCTGTTTCTCAGGGGTTGAAAGCTTCGCACTTGAAAATCCATATACAGCTCTCCAGTTTCCCAGGGACATCTTAGTTTTGCTGCCCCTATTCAGAGGTCAGAAAGCAAAGAGGATTATCGTCGGTACAGTGGCTATTGATACGACTTTCTACAAAGAAATATCAAATTCCTCATGCAAAATCAAGAAGCAGCTTATTTAATGACTATTTTCCAGAGGTGAGTACCACAAAACTGCACTGAAAAACATTCCTCTCTGAAATACTGAGCTCTTGGCTTATAACGTTGGAGCTGCTCACTTTTTCATGCACTTTCCTCATGACTTGGACTCAGTTTGCCCCATCAGCAGATGGGAAATGGAGGTAAAAAGAGGCTAAGTGGCAGGGCCAAAATCAAAGGAATCATTTACAAGGAAGGGCTCTCTGTGGGGTTGCTTCCAGCTCATGGTCTCGCTCTGTGCTAAGGTTTCAGAAAAATGAGAGGTCGTACTACAAAACGTTCTTGTGCCAGAGGTGAGAAGAGTGATGCAAATTTTCTAACATTGCGCTTGTAATTTCCAGTTTGGCAGCACGCAAGCACAGAGGTAGAGACAGCAAAAAGGTGCAATGGATGTGAGGAAAAATCTAAGAGTAAAAGCAGTATTCCAGCCATGGAGAATCTGGATGCAGTACAAATCCCATGTCTAGGCAAGGCAAACCCTTGCTCAATCCCTAGGGGAATCTAAGTTTTTAACCTTCTCCCAGGTTTCACCTTATCTCTGGATCCAGGATGCTGTCAGACAGAAGACCAAAGGCCCACAATTGTTGCAGCGATTTCCACTTGCTTGTGGATGCAGCAAAGGACACATTCAAGGTAATGCCAAGGGTGGAGAAATTTAATAAACAGTGCCTTTGAGCTATTCTCCATATCAAAACAGTGAGATAAAAAATTACAAATGATTAGAAACTCTGCCAAGTGGTTGCACAAACAACTCTGAGGCAATGAACCTGAAAGTGCATCTCCATTGGGTGAAACATGCTCTCAGCGTAGAGGACACCAGGCCCTCAAAGAAAATGTGGTAGAGTGAACTTTTAGTAGGTGACAGTTCAAAAGGAAGATGAGATACCAGGATATTTTTGGAAGAGAACTTAAATACCTGTGACACAGGTCCCAGCTAGATAGAAGCTACAGGAGCCAACAGGTTGCTCTAATGAGCCTAAATTGCATCTAAAGCAGAATGTGAGGAAAGAAAACATTTGAATCAATGGGATGAATGAGGCTCCTTGTGTGCAAACCTTCTCATGCTCTAGCACCATCAGAAAATGGTATATGGGTCTACATATATCTAGTCCAGCCTTTAAGTCACTGTTGAGTACTATAGGTGCTTGTCAAACCTGTACCCAAATTCACCTGGGCTGTCCTCCCACCTTGCCAGTAAAGGTCAGATTCACTTGCCCACAGAGACATCCAGTCTCACATTAGGAGTTGCAGGGTGTCTTGCCTCCAGCTGCTTTTCCAGAAAAAGTAAATGTCTCCTCTAAGGAGTGTCCCATGTGGACTTTTCAGATATGCTATGATGCGTGAAGTAGTATCAGAAGTCTACAGTTTGGTAACTGAATCCCACCCTAAAAGTGGGACCAATATGGAAAGTAAAATATCTAAATTTAGGGGTCTGTGTGTAGGTGCCTTTACATAAGCCAGGTTTGTAAGGATTCTCCTTTGAATAAGCAGGGATCTAGGGCTCTGTTGGTAATCTGCACATAGGTGTGTGGTGCTAGCTAAGATGCTCTAAGGTATGCGAGACATCTGCACTGGGCGGACAAAGGACCTCATGGAGACTTGTGCCCTTCTGGTGCAGCCATTGGAGGCCAGGTGGAATATCCCACCGTGGCTAAAATAGCACCACATGGCTGTGTGGGCAACCAAAGGCATCCCAGGTCAATCTTTTCAATGAAGATCTACTTGTTCACCCCTGTTGCGTTGCTGTAGACACCCTACTGCATTGCTCATCAGACCATGTTGATTAGTCCCCCTCTAAGTAAGCTGGGAGCTTGTGCACTTCGTGGACAGGTACACATCCACGTACAGGTACCCAACTATGGGTGTGGTGATCTGTGGTCTGAATCCTACCCTAAACTGATAGTGATTCTCTGAGTGTGATCTTTCAATGGGATGGGATGTGCTTTGTGGAAATGCCATTTAGATAATTCTTTCCTTTAGTGTCTTGTGAAACCACCACCTGGGAGGGATCCACAAGACTCACTAAAGTCAGGATATTGCTGCTATTGCTTCAGCTTTATCTACAAGGCTTGGTAACCTTCCAGATTTGGTAATTAGACTGGTTGGACGTGATTTGTTCTTAGGAAATCTATTTCTTATCACTTCCTTATCCTCCAGAGTTGAACAAGGTATGTTCAATCAACTATTCCAATATCTCTGTTGATTCTGAAGTTAAGGTGACAACTCTACAATCACTTGGGAGTTTTCTTCCCTGCCCCTTCTCTCCACCTTTTTAAAGGCAGAGTTTATGAAAACCTTTCCCACAACTTCTTGAATTCTCATGTGCTTGTGCACACTTATCTCCTGCCGCTCCTTGGTGGACTCCAGCTGCAGTATGTAGGATCCCAGTGTCCAGAAGGCAGGAGTTCAGGGCAAAAACTACAACATTGTACTTTATCTCCCTGTCCTCCCAGGCTGAGGCTGAGACTGAAGATGAAAGGCCTATGAAGCACGACTTTGCATCCTTAGCCATCTGGGCCACCACCAAGCATCTTATGAGCTTGGATGCCTCTGGCAAGTATAGCAGAAATCGATTGATTGGCACTTAGATTCCACGGTGATGGGCACATGAGGAACCTGTAGGCTGGCAGATTAAAGAGATATTTAAAAAGCCCTGCCCAGCAAATAGAGATGCACTCACACTTTGTATTAAGGGCATGAGCTGTCCTAGATAATCGCTAGTGGGTCAGAGACGGCCCTAGCTTGGCTCTTGCGTACTCCTGAACCTGCCCACCGCAGTACATCCAACTTATCTAAACATTCTGCAGCCTGTTCCTTCCCCACTTGGGACTTTGGCCTCTGCTCCAACCTCTGTTTTAATTGTTTTAAGCATCTGGACTCAGTTAACCTTCTTTTTTTCCTTCCTTATTTGGTCAGTGCAGAAGCAAAAAAAAAAGCCCTTAATACTTCACTCTTCCATGTGTCATGAAATAAAGGTGTCTTGTGCAGAGGGGTACGCTGTTGTCATGATTTTTGGGCAGAGTCCACCGTGTGAGGAACGTCAAGAAGATTAAAGCAGGAGGAATCAGTCCTGCAGACAGCTGACTTACCGCACAAGCCCCTCACAGCACTATATTACGGGCAGCCAGCCCCAGGCCTGGCTGTGAGAGATGGTTAGAAAACATCTGCCAAAATAATTTTTAACTGAGAACAGTATTTTTTGGACACAGCTGAGTCCCACCCCCCCCCAACCACCACCTCCACAGCCTTTTTCATGGAAGCATAGGGATTTTTGGCGAAAGATCCTGCAGAAAGAACATCAGCGTAAGAAGATGAATTTCAGAAAAGAAGAAAAAAAATAATTTCTGAACCATCTTTAGATTTCTGGAGATTCGTTTTACTTGTGTTATCTTTATTCTGGGGTGATCATTTTTACAATTTTCCATGGTGTGTCAGCGTGAAGGATTCATGAGGCAATGTGACTATCAGTATGTCATAATGTAGTCGTGGAAGTATTCTCTTATTTTCTTTTGTTTGCCTTTTCAAATCATTTAAGGCAAATGCTATTTAGCACTGACTGAAATATCTTATCTCCCTTTCTGATCAAAGTGTGTCCTGTTTGTGTTGTAATTAATAAGTAAAGAAACACCTTAATTACAATACAAACAGGAGATGCTTTGATCTGGAAGGGAAGATAAGATATTTCACTCACTGCTAAGTAGCAGCTGCTCATAATGATTTTGAAAAGAAAATAAAAATAGAATATTTAAACAATTTTGGGTCATTATGGCATGCCAGGAGTACCTGCCATAACATAGGAAGAGATAATATAAATATAATAAAATACTATTAAAACCCCATAAAATAACCAAAGAATTTCTTGAACTATGTTTTTGGAGTGAAAATTCCCCCATCCAGGCGGTTTCAAAAGTAGTTGGTTTTGTTCTGATTCCAAGTGAAAACAGTAGAAGTTCCTGGGAAAATGGGAATGTGTGAGCATCAGTCTCTTCTTGCTCCTGCTTCAGTCCCTTTTCTTGCACTGGATAAAGATGGTGGATAAAGACCATCTCCCCAGCTACAACTTCTTGCCCTTGAAATACCCAGGGCCAGCACTTACAGCACCCTGTGCTCTGCTGGGGAAAGTTTGCGTGCCATCAAGAAGGGTGGCTGCACTTTGTAGCCCAAGTTCTAGCTGCTGAGTTCACTCTAGTGAAGCTGAGACATCTGGTTCATGTTTGGATCATGCTGTTGCAAGAGCAATGAGAAGACCTCACTGGCTGGGAGGAGAGGCTGCATCCTGCAAGGCCATCTCTCCAGCAATAGATGTTGAAGAAGCTTTTAAGTCATGTCAGGAAGAGAGGTGGGACCTCCATGCAACTTCCATCTCCTCACGGTGGCTATAGCCAGCCCTGGTGACATTCTCTTTCTTCTGAGTGCCTCATGGTTTGGTAATGATTAGCATTCGTTGGTCTTACAATATAAAATTACTTTGAGGAAATTGCTCATCCATCACTTTCAGGTTTCTTCCAGAAATTCAGTCAGAAATTTGTACAGAAATAAACATTTTCCAAGAGAAAAGGAAGCAAGCCAAGCCAAGCCAAGCTAAGTCAAGTTAAGCCAAGCCTTTTTTTTCACAAACTTTAATAATGTGATGCTAATGGAAGGCAGAATAATGCAAATATATACCTAAATAAGGAGAAAAATGTAAAGTTGGACGGCTATCATATTGACTGTTGATGAACTCAACTTTGACTACAATTTAACTTTAATTAAAATTTTACTATGCTTTCTTTCATTGCAGAAGTAATTCGTAAAAAAGCAGTGCTAGGATGAGTTAAGCTTAAAAGTCAAGATGGAGAAGATGTTTCCTTTCACGAGTCCTCTACTGCCGTTCAAACACCTTTGGGATGGTCTCAGGAAGGTAGTATCCTCATACTCACAAATAGATTATACCCAGGTCTGCGTAAGATCAGGGACCACAATGGTGGGACCAGCAAATAGGGAACAGGTACACTTTAGCTAACTTTCTAAAATATTAATATTTCTAATGTTATCTGCGTGAAGGATCCTTTTTTGGAGGAATGCATCTCACTTTTTTGCCACTGAAATCATCTCGTGGCAAACAGGTTCAAATATACGTTTTAGTGCGGCTGTCGTGCTCACCTATCTCATGAACTTACAGTCGGAGGCTTTTAACACAAAGATTCCCTTGAACTTTGTCCCACTTCAGGCTTGCTCCTTGCCTCTAATATCAGTGATAAATAATAACCATCTATTTTTGCATACAATAGAAGTTTGATGCCCTCTACTAAGGAAGTGGTTAAGGCTGCTTTTCCACCTACTCTGGAAAGATTCCGAGTAATGAACACTTTTCCATGCACGAATGTCTTTATTTTCTTTTTTTTGGCCTGTTCCCACGTTCTTTAAATACAACTTTTCCTAAAACATGATGTCTCTCTCTTGTTGTGTAGCTCTGTCATGCCTATCTTTATTTTCCACATGAAGCACTAAACCATATGAACATTATCACATATGTCATGATTGACCACCTTGGCCAACACAGCAATTAATGAATTCAGAAACTCTTTTGTTTCAGTTTTTTCTTGAGTAATTGTGAGTGTAAGGGCCATCATGTTGCATAGCACTAAACATTGAACTGGGTCCCTCATAAGAGAAATACATGTTGTAGCTGCAGCTAGAATCTAGACTAGAGAACGAGAGATTTTGATGGTGCTATAGTTGCTTCTATTGACCAAATGACGAAGACTCCAAGAACTTCAAGTTGACTTTTTAAGAAAGTATGACTTGATCTTTTTCAGAGCACTCAACACTCTTTCTGACCAAGGACCTCAGTCCCATAATGGACTAATTCAGTCTGAATTTCCTCAGAATTACACCTCAGAAAGTGTGTAGTGCAGTGGGGAGAAATGGGGACTGAATCAGCTTCCTAAAACTGACTGGGAAAAACATCTTGACTTTCTCATTTCGGGGAAAATTCTGAAATTCTGAACATTTTTCAAACTAAATGGAGAAAAAAACAACCAGTCAATGTCTTCTGACTAGGCAGATTAAAAAATAATCCGAATAATGGACATGTACAATTTTGATGATACAGAAACATTTTATTTCAAGAAGTGAGGACATTTGATTTTGATAATGTCAAAACATAATATTTTAATATTTAGCTTGCTAAAATATGAAGCATCTCTCCAAATGCATCATGTTAAGATGAATACATGTCAAAATTATATGGAATACATGTCAAAATGGGGCTATTGAAATATTATCCAAATGAAATTATTTAATGCTTTCCAATCATAAAAAGGAAGGAGAAAAACCCTCTTAAGGTTTCCTACTAAAAATTCAAAACCAACGTTTGACTCAATAAAACGGCATTCACTGACAGCAAGATACCTTCATTAACATCTTCTAATCTAGCTTGATTTCTTCCCACAGTTCCTTTTAAGGAAGAGATTGTTTCTTTTAACTATTTGCTGTAACTTCATTAACATACGAGTTCTTTCAAATCCTACCTCAGACTCCTCAGACAGAACATTTCAGTCCCAGCTACTTTGCTGTAAAGACAAAATCCTGAGCTTGACTGAAATCAAAAGTGACATCTGCCTTTGATTTCCAAGGAGGAACTTTTCCACCTTGGTCAGTTAAGCAAGCTTAGAGATGGAGGAATATTTTCTCCATGCTGAGGCCCATTTGCACTGTCAGAAGGGCGTAAAGCTGCAGTCCAATAGAATCAGACCTGCTGATTTCATGGTGACACTGGCCAGGCAGAGACCACACAGGCTGTTATATTCATTTAAGATGTTCTCCTGCAGGCCCAGAGTTCCTTGTGGCCCAAGGTCATGGCAAGGGCTCTCCTCAGTGGTGTTTCTGGCTGGTGTTCCCAAGGTCCTTCCTACATCACACTGCGGTTGTGTTCCTTCATGCACCACAGCCAGAGACATCCACTTTCTCCATCAAGTGGAGGCGAGGGTTGTGGGGCTGGCGTTGCAGGGGAAGACAAGTCATCGTCTCACATGGGCTGATGATTGTGAATTAACCTTGTTGATGGAAAGTGCTATTAAAGCAGAACGGAACCATTTATAAAATCAAGACACATCTCTAGCTTGCGGTCATGCATCTTGCTGCTTTGCTCCCTCTCGCTACAGGCAGAGCTTCTCCAAATGGTGGAGAATTACGAGTTATCAGACCATGCGGCCCACCTCCCTGCCAAGGTAGTGATGTTTCCCACAACCTCTTTATTGTCTACTCAAGTTGTACTCTCTCTCTAAGCAATGGGGCCTCCAGAATTTCCTATGAGGGACAATTCTGTAGTCATCCAAACCAAAATGAACACTGGAGACATAGTGTGTGGGTCCAAGAGGAGAATGAGGATATTGCCCTTTGGTTTAGCCCACAAGTAAATCTTCTTGGATCTCAGGCTCCTTCCTCGCTGTTTCATACACATAGGAGAGCCAGAACTGCAAGAACCAGTATTTGTGTAGATCTATCCCTTTGGCAAAGCACAATGTCCTGGCCCAGCTTAAGGACAGCTTTCAGTCTAGTTGTCTTTGTTTCTCCATTTTGATGTCTGACCTTACAAATTGTTCTTCCATTTTTTAAAATTTTCTTCCCCCTCCTCTTGTCCCTTCCCCTTTTTCTTCATGCCACCAGCATTAAATAGCTCAAGGCTGTATTTAAAGAACTGAGAAGCTGCAAAGAATCAAGTAGGATAATGGGAAGAAAGGCTCAATGGGTCCCCCGGGACTTATCATGGTTTCTCTCCAACTGTTTTACATGGAGTCGAAAGTTCAACCTCACATTTTCTGGAAAGGAAAAAAAAAGGAGAGAAAGAAAGAGGACAAGTCGTGATGTGGGAATCTTTGGACTGTGATGAAGATGGAAGGCGCCACTCGAAAAAGCGGAGCTCTTCCAATGAGAAACAGATGTCCTACATGTTCCTAAACACATTCAGTCCGTTTTCAATTACACCAGAATTAGAGCAGTAATGAGAAACAAAACAGGGTTGTTGGTAGGGGTTTTTTCCCTCTCTCTCCTGTCTTCTTTCCTTTCTGCCCCAGATGGATCGGTAGCATATCTCCAGATGACATCTCAGATTGCTTCCTCAAACAATGCTAATCATCTAATACTTCTAGCCTGACACTAATCTTTTATTTCCTCAGTCTTATTTTCTTCAGACAACTGAATGTAGGACCAGTTCTACAATCTGAGGAGTTCATTAGACTTGATGAGAAAGGCTTATTCTGCTCATTTTCTGCTTGTTAGAAGCTCATTGATAGCGACACTTTTATGTTTTTTTGGTTTTTGTTGTTTTTTCCCAACCAAGATTTGACCGAACGTCTGTCTTTTCTTAGCTGTAGGATTCCTCATTAGGGCAAGAAAGAGGGAGAGATTTCTCTCGACAGATTGCATGTTAGAATCAGAAAGTATCCTGAACTACTGTTTTTCTTCTATTTTCTTCTTCCCAAAGCACTTAGGGATTCTGTTCAGTACTTTCTTGATTGCCCAAAGGCAAGTTCACAGCGAAAGCAAACTAAAGAAAACCCAAACCACTCCCCCTCTCTCCAAACTCCCTCCAGCTGTTTTGGCAAATCTGGCTTTCAAGCCTTTTCCTCAGATGCAGGTTTTTTATAGTAGGCTACTCATTAGAATAGAGTTAGACCTAGCAAGTGCCGTTCTGGTTTGAGCAAGGAACCAGGAGATAGAGTACTTACTTTGGAAATCTGCTGCCACCCCAGCCCATGAAGATTACAGGCCTAAAGCTCATGTCATTTACAGACACATGAATTAATACAAAGTGATCTGAAGGATCCTGTTCCTCCTAGTAGAGAGATCGTCCATTGGGCTGACCTGCTAGGACTCGCAGCAGAAAGGCGAAGAGCTCCAGAGCCTCAAAAATCTCATAGTTTGCACATTGCTTTCTAGGTGGAGATGGGGAAACACAGAGGAAAATGTGTGCTAATGCTAAGGGAAAGGAGGGCTTGCTCTTTGAAGATGTCAGAGCCATGCCTGGTGCAAGGACTGCACGTGTGTGTGCAAACAGCTAATAGAGAAAAGCCGAGTGAAAAATGACTGACTCCTTAAGGACACATGTCCACATCATTGGATTCTCCATGGACTCTAATGAATTTGTGCTGAAGCATTTCCCTCAGTGCAGGTCCATGAAAGCCTGTTTCTCTCCCCATTTTCATGACACTTGTAGAGGCTGCATATCTTTAAGACCTTTACTGTGCTTTCAAAGCTGGTTGTGGCTGATCTGCTGGTTCAATATTTGGTGGGGGAGAAAAGATAGATCATGTGGCCACGTAGACTTCATATTCTGTAGGAAACCAGATGATAATAAATTAATTAATAAATAATCTCTGCAAGAGTGCAGAGCTTGTGGGGTGGAGACAGTAGATGAGCAATACCTGAGCAAGCAGCCAGGCGTGTAGAAGGAAATGCTGTGGGTTGCAGGCCAGGCACGCTAGACCCCCTCACTCCCTTCCCTGGTGTGCCTGAAAGAGATGCAAAGGAGTTGTCTCAAGCCCCACGTGCTGTAACACTGTCGTCCTCTTTTTCATGCCTACCTGATCTATGTGGGTGCATCCATTTCCCTTTCCTGCAGTCCCCAGCCATGAACTGAAGACAGTCACCTTCCAAAAGCCTCCTCCCTCCACCTTCCCCTCCCTAAAAAGGGGTTCCTGCAGGTCCTGTTGCACATTTCTGGCCTTCACAAGTCCAGCACTCATTAATCAGGAGTTTAGTCCTTTTTTTTTCTTTCCCTTTCCCTCCTTAAGCAGTTAATTTACAGGAACCCACAGCCTTTGCATGGATATTGTTCTTCTCTTTTTGTAACCTCCTTTATTTCCCTGGAGATTGCTCCATGAGAAAGAACAATAAAATAAAACAAATTGATTCCTTGTTTTTTTTTCTTTTTTTTTTTTTTTTCAGTACTCTGTATTTTAATTAAGAAAAGAAAATGAAACAATAGAAACACCCCATCAACTGTTAAATCTTGCTGGGATGTGCTGGACATGACGTGCCTTGCGGAAAGATGCCCCCCTCAACAAAGAGACAGGAGATGCTCCAGGGAGGCCACTTCCATGAAATGCAGCCTGTGACATCTGAGTTTGCCCCTTGCAGCGCAGACGGACTAGCTCAGGCCCAGATCTATCCTGATTATATGAGCCCAGCTATGCTCTTGCTAAGGCGCTCAGAAGGGTTTGTTACCTCTGGGCTGAGGCAGCTGGACATCCTCCAGCCTTCAGCTGGCCCAGCTCCAGGCAGCTCCTGTGTCTCTGAGCTGCAATTCCTGGCTCTTCCAGATCTGGGGTTAGCAGGGGCAGGATTAACACAGGCCCAGGCCATACCCTGACCTGCTTTATCGCTTCTGAAGCAGCTCCACAACAGCGTTGATCCACGCTCTGGAAACCCTGGAAGCCGCTGCTCTGCATGTACCTGCCAAATCAGCAAAGCCCGAGGCTGCTCTGGGGTCATGGAGCTTCTCTGCCTCAGCCCGGGCTCAAGGCAAAGCATGGACTGCTGCGGGGACACGGCCAGGCGTGGGTTGCCACCCCAAAGCAGTTGATTTGCTTCATCATGTTGCTTGAGGACCCATTGACTGTGTTCAGTCCCCTCCCCAGGACAACCCACCCAGCCCCCTTTGCTGGCAGCCTGCTCCCACATTTTTCTTAGCACCTTCTCCTAGAGACCTGAAACCCCTCCTATGCTACATGGAGGTGACTTGCATAGGACAGACCCACTTCTAGTTGAAGGAGTGTATAAAAGCTTGGTCACTGCTGGCTTTGCTCATATGGTACAGGACAAGGAACCAGGAGATCCTCCCTGTGCTCCTGAGCTCCCACACAACCTCAGGTTGTACCTCTGCTACCTCCTGACCTCCCATCTCCACACATTGAGAGTGGTGGGGCAGAGGCCTTGGTTGGTGCCTCCAGGCTTGACTGCAACCCAAAGCAACGAATGGTGAAATTGCACAGTTGGCTGCGGCTGCTCTAAGCCAGAGCTGCCAAAAAGGGCAGCTGTGCCCTCTGCCCACACCTGGCCATACGACCCTGCTGTCTCCTTTGAGTTGGTTCTGACCATCAGATGGTTGTGGGTGATTTACCGAAAACTAACCCAACAACAGCAAACAAGCGCTGGCTTTGAGGTGAACTAAGGAGTGGGTGGGAAGTGGGAGAGCTGGGAGATGCAGGAGGGAGCAAGGGAAAGCAGTGCATGGGTGAGCTGAAGAAGGTTGTGAAAAGCTGACATTGTGCTCGATCTATTGCAAAGCCATTTCTCTGTGATATGGTCATTTATATCCCTCCAAAGTGGATATAAAGTATTGCCACATTAGAATTTGGCTTTGTATAATCTTCAAATAATCAGGCCTAGTATCTCCTCGAAGAAACTATGGTTGCTTCACACCAAGAGCATTTAAAGTCCTCTCAGAAGCAACGTTTTGCTGCAGCTTTAATCTCCCGGGCAACTAGCGATAGAACAAGAGGACACAGCCTCAAGCTTCGCCAGGGGAGGTTCAGGTTGGACATTAGGAAGCATTTCTTCTCAGCAAGGGTCATTAGCCATTGGAAGGGGCTGCCCAGGGAGGTGGTGGAGTCACCATCTCTGGAGGTGTTTAAGAAAAGCCTGGACATGGCACTTAGTGCCCTGGTCTAGTTGCCATGGTGGTGTCAGGGCAATGGTTGGACTCGATGATCCCAGAGGTCTCTTCCAACCTGGTTGATTCTGTGATTCTGTGACCTCTTTTCAATATATGATGAATAATGAGTAGAAAAAGGCACTGATCTATTGAAAAAGTACATATTTTAAAATTATATTTTTAACACACGCAATAAGCAGTAGAAAATGTCTCTTTTGCATTTAAGTAGTTGTGAAAGGCATCTGCTTTGTCACTTGGTCATCTAAGAGATATGACATGAAAGTCTCTTAAGGAATAAAGAGGAGACTGTGGCTTTGAAGTTAAATTTATATTCTTAATTCTGCATTTCTTAATTCCTAAGCATTTGATTTCTCAACTTTTCCATTTCATTAACCTTTGTTATTTGCCTGCAATATAAACTGCTCTAGCAGATTGCCAAAGGAAATCACGAACCATTTGGCTCTTCCTTGGCTTCTCCTGAAATCCACCATCATGAAGAAGGCTGACCTAAAAAAGTCAGCTTTCATGAAAGCCGCCCCAACCTTTCTCCTCGCGCCTCTGTGCCTGTGCCTTTGGATGTGCTTTTCAGTGTTTGCAAATGATCTTTGAGCCCTGCAAATTAGTGTCCAAACCCTTGTATTTTAGCACTTGTGGCCAGATGGAAGCAGTTCACAACCCGCTACCCCTCCCCGGGCTGCAGCAAGTTGTTAACAAGCCTTCCTGCTTCTGTTCTCGAAGTACACGAGATTAAATCGATATTAAGACTTTTCACATGACAGCCTTTAAAATGCAATAATTAAGAGCCCAGATTATTGTTGAAAACCTGGATTCTGCGTTGGTGGAGCTGGGCTACCTGCAAGCTGTGAGCCGTGGAATGGCAAGTTGGTATTTGCCTGATCCCATGTCTCTTAAAAACCCTCTTTTTTTTGAGTTTTAGACCATCTGGAGGGTAAGTTTCTGCAATATTAATGTCTGGACATGGCACATTTGGGAATTTGACTATTGCCATGAAGCAGCTTTTCCAAAACAGGCCATATGTACCCTGCACCTTAGTGGGTCTCATGCTTTGGATCTTCACCCTGCTGTCTCAGACAGCTCCCTATACTCAGACACTGGGTCTTACTGGCTGCCTGATTCTCAAACTCATGCTTTTACGTTGAAAAATTCTAATTAATTAACTGAAAACAAAATTCTAGCTCAGCACGTGGACTGTATTCCACCACAAAATATTTTTGTTTCAACTTGTAAGGCATTAAAACTGTAGAATACAAAAGAAAAGCTTTAGTTGTGTGGGAAAATCCTATAGTGAACAAATCCCATCCCTTTGCTCTTTTACTCCTTGTTTTAATTTCACAGGAAATTTAATTTTTCTATTTGAGAAGGGAAAAGGTCTCAGACTGTCCTGTAAGGTGAAAGACTTTGTTTTCTACCTCATCCAGACCCCACAACACATGCACACCTATATAGGGACACAAACCTAAAGCCTTTAAAAATCTTTTCACTTATATTTAAAGTATTTGAGCTCCCAAACAATGATAAAACTCAGACCAAGAAAAATTCAAAGGAAATACTGTGACGCAGGTGCAAAATTCCCTGTTTTCAAAGATGACAAATGTCAGCAAAAATGTCCTATGACTTTAAACCATTGAGCCAATTCCTTCCAAAAAGACAAAGAAATTTAGAGATACCTTAGAAATCCACAAAACAAGCCAAGTGTGAAGAATAACTTGAGCTATTTTTATTTTTTTTATGCATCCAAGAATTGTAATTGGGAATATCTGGAGAAATATGTTTCCCCCCCCCCGCCCCGTTATTTCTTTTCCTTATTAGCTTCTCTCTTTTTTATTTGTACGTGTTTACATTAAAATTTTTAGCATGATTTTGTTAAAATTTAACCACATCTCTCAAAAACATCCACCTTTGGAGAGAGAGCTAGAGTAAGGGAAATTTTAGCACAAAGAGATTTAGCTATAAAAAGTTATGGGAAAGCGAAAAAGAAGATCCAGATTTCAGTTCCAATTAATTATTATGACTACTTTGTGCAATTTGTTTAACCTATATATAAGGTAATGCAGATAGAACTGCAAAAACAATGAAGAACACCTCATCAAAGCATTTCATGCAATCCTTTATGGATTTTAAGCTTGCTGGGAAAGGCAGCGACTTGGTGATGAAATTCTTGTACAAAGCAGGTAGATTTTAAATCTTACTCATCACTATCAATCTCCCCCACCTTAGAGGATTACTCAGCTGTCTTAGCACAATTTGCCTTTAGTGTACCAAAGTACGGCGTCCAGTAACAAAGACAGGAACTTTATTGCCCCTGGGGTGAAACAGAAGATGATCCCCTGTGCTGCATAAGGATTAAACTCCAGTCAAGTCGTAACTGAATTTCCATCTGAGGCCAAAACCATTTCTTAATGTGCTCTAACATCCATTGGAATCTGTGGAGTGTTTTCAAGTTGCTGTTGTAAAATGTATGTCAAGGCCTGCAGCATCTCTTCATGTAATATTCCTTCTTTGGTGTTTCCTGGTAGAGTATCCACAGTAGTCTACAACTACCTGAAGGGAGGTTGTAGTGAAGTGGGAGTCAGCCTCTTCTCCCGGGCAACCAGCGATAGGACAAGAGGACACAGCCTCAAGCTTCGCCAGGGGAGGTTCAGGTTGGACATTAGGAAGAATTTCTTCTCAGAAAGGGTTATTAGACATTGGAATGGGCTGCCCAGGGAGGTGGTGGAGTCACCATCTCTGAAGGGGTTTAAGAAAAGACTGGACATGGCACTTAGTGCCATGGTCTAGTTGCCATGGTGGTGTCAGGGCAATGGTTGGACTTGATGATCCCTGAGATCTCTTCCAACCTGGTTGATTCTGTGATCTCCTCTTGGGTTTGACAGAGCTATGGCCTCTTGCTACACACAGGCTAATGAGTTGTGGGTAATGGGCAAGGATTTATGATGGAGCTAAATGGGTTTAAACCTCTTCCCTCACCATTTAGTGCGACTGATGCTTTACACTTGTGGGTTTGCGTTTGCACTGGGAAGGACAGAAGGGCTGTATCTCCACTGAAGATGAACTGGTCATCACTTAACTCACTCATGCACAATCATTCATTAGGTCTGCATTATTTTTTTAAGAGGTAGTTGATGTACCAGGCAGGTGGGGATGTTACTTCTGGGAGAACAGGGGAGCAATGCCTTCAGGTACCTTGTACAAGTGACCCATTGCAGTGAAGGTTTGGAATAAAGAAGAGGAGCACATTTAGCAGCAGCTCCCTGGAGATCTGGAGGAAGAAGGAATAACAAACTCCGTAGCCTCACACTTGGGCAAGCTCAGCATCTCATCAGCACCCTGGCAGGCTGCCCAGGCCGAGATCCTGCCCAGCGTCAGAGCCTGGTGCCTGCTCTGAGCAGACCCAAAGGCAGGCAGCTCCGTCTCGCGCATGCAGATACAACACATGCGTCTTCCCTCACCTCCCAGGAATTTTCTCTAGATCTCACACTAGACTGAGGAATGGTTCATGAAAAGGAGTGATGGAGTGAGAGTTCTGGGTGTGCTACTTGCAGTTCAGGGTAGTCGCATGGGTTGTCCACCCTGATTCTTGGATCTGCCAATAGTTATGGGTGACCAGGGCAGAGTGAGGGGGGTTTCTGGGACCATTTCCACTCTATTTATTCTCATGACAAAGACAAATCATTGCTAGAGAGAAAACAGATTGTTGTTTTTGATGACAAGTTTAAAGTACTGTCCTTCAGAAATCACAGAATCCCAGACTGGTTGGGGTTGGAAGGGACCTCTGGAGATCATCTAGTCCAACCCCCTGCCAAAGCAGGGTCACCCAGAGCACGTTGCACAGGGTCGCGTCCAGGTGGAGTTTGAATATCTCCAGAGAAGGAGACTCTCCCCTCCCTGGGCAGCCTGTGCCAGGGCTCTGCCACCCTCAGAGCAAAGAAGTTCCTCCTCATATTCAGATGGAACTTCCCATGTTTCAGTTTGTGCCCATTGCCCCTTGTCCTGTCACTGGGCACCACTGAGAAGAGTCTGGTCCCCTCCTCTTGATACCCACCCCTAAGGTATTTATAAGTGTTGATAAGATCCCCCTCAGTCTTCTCTTCTGCAGGCTAAACAGACCCAGCTCCCTCAGCCTCTCCTCTTAAGATGCTCCAGCTCTCTGACAATCTCCATACCCCTCCGCTGGACTCTCTCTAGTAGTTCCTTGTCTTTCTTGAACTGGGGGGCCCAGAACTGGACACAATGCAAAGAAATGGAAGGAAAAGGGAACTTCTGGGAAGGTCAAAGTGTTCCTGACACCTGGAAGCTAAAGATTATGTCAGTCATTTTTGGATATGCCTTCACTGAGAAATAAAATCAGGTGACAGCTGCCCAGTGGGGAACTCATGAGTTGGCCCAGCCTTGGTGTAAGCAATCGTGATGCTGAAGATGTCCTAGGGTCAAACACCTTTGTGTTATGGGAAGCTGGTGCATCATAGACCTTTCCTCACAAATCATCTCACTTAGTCTTTTATGGAGAGGGGAACAGTGGGAAGGCACTGGAAGGCTATCAGCAGTCAAGCACCCTCTCCACAAGGAAGGCTGTGACAGCAGAACAGAGGCCCCAACCCTCACCCCTTGATGGGCCAACTAACCTACAGCCAAAGCTCTGCAGTCAGGTGGGTGGTCCTGTGTGGAGGCAGAGATGGGTTAATAAGAAGTTGCAACTGGTTCCTTCCCCAGCTTGAGGTTACCATAAAGCTCTGACTGCAAGAGGGAGTGGTAGTTGAAGTCTTTTGCCTCCTTCATCTTGCAGAGTAACAATAATTACTGCTCAGCTGGAGGTAGGACTATTGCTGCAACTGGGGCTGAAGCTTGCTTGATGTACACCACATGCACTCATGTGACTCGGTTGCACAATGTGAATGATTAGTCCCTACTAACACTTGACATGTTACGTAGGCACTTTGGTTTAAGCTATGCTTAGTAAGTGGTAGGGAATTTGTCTGGAGCTGCCAGTTGGGAGGTTCACATGTCCCCGTGGATGGGAGGTCTTGTCCCAAAGAGAGTAGAGCAAAAGCTTCTTGCTCTGCTTAATGCCTCCAGTGAATTTGGGTCCTCTCCTCAACTTTGCCAAGGTATGACATGATGGTGAGGTATTTGTTTCACTGAGGTGCACATATCAATAACTTCCTAGCCATAGAAAATAGAGAAAATTGCACACCTCCAGGGCATGAGACAGTCTTGAGAGCTGGCCTGAGCACCCTGCCTTCAAACAAGAAGTTGTGGTTGAGTAGATCTCAGACTTTGAGGGGAGATTCATCTCCATACTGTAGACCCTTAAATCAGATATCTGTAGATGTTTCTGCATGAAGTCTTAAGCACCCCAGTACTATCACAGAGAACAAGGTGACACCATCCACCACATTCAGGAAGATTTTTTGCTTAAAGACAACATCTAGTGCCTAACTCAGTTGCTTGCATTGAGTCATCTTGTATTGCCTGAGAGGTCCTGGAGCAACTGCGACATCCACA